>NW_024412394.1:36540793-36693129 GCF_014898765.1 Herpailurus yagouaroundi | reverse complement strand
GGCCTTTTGTGGTTCCATATGAATTTTAGGATTGCTTGTTCTAGTTTTGAGAAGAATGCTGGTGCAATTTTGATTGGGATTGCATTGAATGTGTAGATAGCTTTGGGTAGTATTGACATTTTAACAATATTTATTCTTCCAATCCATGAGCAGGGAATGTCTTTCCATTTCTTTATATCTTCTTCAATTTCCTTCATAAGCTTTCTATAGTTTTCAGCATACAGATCTTTACATCTTTGGTTAGATTTATTCTTAGGTATTTTATGCTTCTTGGTGCAATTGTGAATGGGATCAGTTTCTTTATTTGTCTTTCTGTTGCTTCATTATTAGTGTATAAGAATGCAACTGATTTCTGTACATTGATTTTGTATCCTGCAACTTTGCTAAATTCATGTATCAGTTCTAGCAGACTTTTGGTGGAGTCTATCAGATTTTCCATGTATAATATCATACCATCTGCAAAAAGTGAAAGCTTAACGTCATCTTTGCCAATTTTGATGCCTTTGATTTCCTTTTGTTGTCTGATTGCTGATGCTAGAACTTCCAGCACTATGTTAAACAACAGCGGTGAGAATGGACATCCCTGTCACGTTCCTGATCTCAGGGAAAAAGCTCTCAGTTTTTCCTCACTGAGGATGATGTTAGCTGTGGGCTTTTCATAAATGGCTTTTATGATGTTTAAGTGTGTTCCTTCTATCCCGACTTTCTCAAGGGTTTTTATTAAGAAAGTTTGCTGGAAAAAAAAAAAAAAAGTTTGCTGAATTTTGTCAAATGCCTTTTCTGCATCGATTGACAGGATCATATGGTTCTTTTCTTTTATTAATGTGATGTATCACGTTGATTGATTTGTGAATGTTGAACCAGCCCTGCATCCCAGGAATGAATCCGACTTGATCATGGTGAATAATTCTTTTTCTATGCTGTTGACTTCGATTTGCTAGTATCTTATTGAGAATTTTTGCATCCATATTCATCAGGGATATTGACCTGTAGTTCTCTTTTTTTACTGGGTCTCTTCCTGGTTTAGGAAGCCAGTAATACTGACTTCATAGAATGAGTCTGGAAGTTTTCCTTCCCTTTCTATTTTTTGGAATAGCTTGGGAAGGATAGGTATTATCTCTGCTTTAAATGTCTGGTAGAACTCCCCTGGGAAGCCATTTGGTCCTGGAGTCTTATTCGTTGGGAGATTTTTGATAACTGATTCAATTTCTTCACTGGTTATGGGTCTGTTCAAGCTTTCTATTTCCTCCTGATTGAGTTTTGGAAGTGTGTGGGTGTTTAGGAATTTGTCCACTTCTTGCAGGTTGTCCAGTTCGTTGGCATATAATTTTTCATAGTATTCCCTGATAATTGCTTGTATCTCTGAGGGAGTGGTTGTAATAATTCCATTTTCATTCATGATTTTATTTATTTGGGTCATCTCCCTTTTCTTTTTGAGAAGCCTGGCTAGAGATTTATCAATTTTGTTTATTTTTTCAAAAAACCAACTCTTGGTTTCATTGATCTGCTCTACAGTTTTTTTAGATTCTATATTGTTTATTTCTGCTCTGATCTTTTTTATTTCTCTTCTTCTGCTGGGTTTAGTGTGTCTTTGCTGTTCTGCTTCTATTTCCTTTAGGTGTGCTGTTAGATTTTGTATTTGGGATTTTTCTTGTTTCTTGAGATAGGCCTGGATTGCAATGTATTTTCCTCTCAGGACTGCCTTCGCTGCATCCCAAAGCGTTTGGATTGTTGTATTTTCATTTTCATTTGTTTCCATATATTTTTTAATTTCTTCTCGAATTGCCTGGTTGATCCATTCATTCTTTAGTAGGGTGTTCTTTAACTTCCATGCTTTTGGAGGTTTTCCAGACTTTTTCCTGTGGTTGATTTCAAGCTTCATAGCATTGTGGTCTGAAAGTATGCATGGTATGATCTCAATTCTTGTATACTTATGAAGGGCTCTTTTGTGACCCAGTATGTGATCTATCTTGGAGAATGTTCCATGTACACTCGAGAAGAAAGTATATTCTGTTGCTTTGGGATGCAGAGTTCTAAATATATCTGTCAAGTCCATCTGATCCAGTGTATCATTCAGGGCCCTTTTTTCTTTATTGACCGTGTGTCTAGATGATCTATCCATTTCTGTAAGTGGAGTGTTAAAGTCCCCTGCAGTTACCACATTCTTATCAATAAGGTTGCTTATGTTTGTAATTGTTTTACATATATATTATATATATAATTGCTCCTGTATTTGGTGCATAGACATTTATAATTGTTAGTTCTTCTTCATGGATAGATCCTGTAATTATTATATAATGCCCTTCTTCATCTCTTGTTACAGCCTTTAATTTAAAGTCTAGTTTTTATGATATAAGTATGGCTACTCCAGCTTTCTTTTGACTTCCAGTAGCATGATAAATAGTTCTCCATTCCCTCACTTTCAATCTGAAGGTGTCCTCAGGTCTAAAATGAGTCTTTTGTAGACAGCAAATAGATGGGTCTTGTTTTTTTATCCATTCTGTTACCCTATGTCTTTTGGTTGGCACATTTAGTCTATTTACGTTCAGTGTTATTATGGAAAGATATGGGTTTAGAGTCATTGTGATGTCTGTAGGTTTCATGCTTGTAGCGATGTCTCTGGTACTTTGTCTCACAGGATCCCCCTTAGGATCTCTTGTAGGGCTGGTTTAGTGGTGACGAATTCCTTCAGTTTTTGTTTGTTTGCGAAGACCTTTATCTCTCCTTCTATTCTAAATGAACAGACTTGCTGGATAAAGGATTCTCAGCTGCATATTTTTTCTGTTCACCACCTTGAAGATTTCCTGCCATTCCTTTCTGGCCTGCCAAGTTTCAGTAGAGAGATCGGTCACAAGTCTTATAGGTCTCCCTTTATACGTTAGAACATGTTTATCCCTAGCTGCTTTCAGAATTTTCTCTTTATCCTTGTATTTTGCCAGTTTCACTATGATATGTCGTGCAAACGATCAATTCAAGTTATGTCTGAAGGGAGTTTTCTGTGTGTGCCTCTTGGATTTCAATGCCTTTTTCCTTCCCCAGATCAGGGAAGTTCTCATCTATTATTTCTTCAACTACACCTTCAGCACCTTTCCCTCTCTCTTCCTCCTCTGGAATACCAATTATATGTAGATTATTTCTCTTTAGTGCGTCACTTAGTTCTCTAATTTTCCCCTCATACTCCTGGATTTTTTTATCTCTTTTTTTCTCAGCTTCCTCTTTTTCCATAATTTTATCTTCTAGTTCACCTATTCTCTCCTCTGCCTCTCAATCCGAGCTGTGGTCATCTCTATTTTATTTTGCAGTTCATTTATAGCATTTTTTTAGCTCCTCCTGACTGTTCCTTAGTCCCTTGATCTGTGTAGCAATAGATGCTCTGCTGTCCTCTATACTGTTTTCAAGCCTAGCAATTAATTTTATGACTATTATTCTAAATTCACTTTCTGTTATATTGTTTAAATCCTTTTGATCAGTTCGTTAGCTGTTGTTATTTCCTGGAGATTCTTTTGAGGGGAATTCTCCTGTTTCATCATTTTGGATAGAACTGCAGGGCACTTCCCCTCTGCCTTCTTGAATAACTTGCGTTGGTGGGCGGGGCCGCAGTCAGACCTGATGTCTGCCCCCAGCCCACCGCTGGGGCCACAGTCAGACTGGTGTGTGCCTTCTCTTCCTCTCTCCTAGGGGCGGGATTCACTGTGGGGTGGCATGGCCCATCTGGGCTACTTGCACACTGCCAGGCTTGTGGTGCTGAGGATCTGGTGTATTAGCTGGGGTGGATGGGCAAGGTGCACAGGGGCGGGAGGGGCAGGCTCAGGTCGCTTTTCCTTTGGTGATCCGCTTCGGGAGGGGCCCTGCGGCACCGGGAGTGAGTTGGACCTGCCAGAGGGATGGATCCGCAGAAGCACAGTATTGGGTGTTTCCGAGGTGCAAGCAAGTTCCCTGGCAGGAACTGGTTCCCTTTGGGATTTTGGCTGGGGGATGGGCAAAGGAGATGGCACTGGCAAGCACCTTTGTTCCCCACCAAGCTGAGCTCTGTCATCCGGGGCTCAACAACTCTCCCTCCCATTGTCCTCCAGCCCTCCCGCTCTCGGAGCAGAGCTGTTAACTTATAACCTTCCAGATGTTAAGTCCCGCTTGCTGTCCGAACACACTCCGTCCGACCCCTCCACTTTTGCCAGCCACACTCGGGGTCTCTGCTTGGCTGGCGGGCTACCCCTCTGCCCTGGCTCCCTCCCGCCAGTCCATGTAGCGCGCACCACCTCTCCGCCCTTCCTACCTTCTTCCGTGGGCCTCTCATCTGCACTTGGCTCCAGATAATCCGTTCTGCTAGTCTTCTGGTGGTTTTCTGGGTTATTTAGGCAGGTGTGGGTGGAATCTAAGTGGTTAGCAGGACGCGGTGAGCCCAGAGTCCTCCTACCCCGCCATCTTCCTCCCCTCAAACGAGAAATTTATTTTTAAATGAAATAATAGAGTATCATTGTTTTCATGTTCTACTTACTGGACATAGGAGGGAACTCTTTATCTCTCTTCTTAGAGATAGGGCTAGCCCTATCTCTAATTCATAATTTATTAGATTGTGCTGTTGTACATTAAATGAAATGAAATATTTAAAAATGATATCTGATTCTTATGGACACCCTATTTGAATTAAAAACTTACTGATAACTAAAACTATAAGACTAGTAGAAGGAAACATAGGTATAAATCTTTATGACTTTGGATTAGGCAATGGTTTCTTAGATATGACATCAAAAACACAAGCAATAAAAGAAAAAATACCTAAGTTGGAGTTTATCAAAATTAAAACTGATTGTGATTTCAAGGACCCAAAAAAGTGAAAAGACAATCCAAAGAAAGGGAGAAAATATTTGTAAATCATACATCTGATAAAGGTCTAATTATCCAGAGTATAAAAATTTTCTTACAACTCAACAATAAAAAGACAACCCAATTAAAAATAGACAAAAGATCTGAATAGACTGATATTTCTCCAAATTTGATATATAAATGGCTATTAAAGATGTTCAATATGATCAACATCAATATTGGGGAAATGCAAATCAGATTTACTATAAGGTACCACTTCACACTCACTGGATATAATAAAAAAGGTAGATAATGACAAGTGTTGGTGATGACATAGAAGAATTGGAACCATCATGCTCTGCTGGTGGGAATGTGAAATGGTGCATCATTGGAAAACAGTTTGGAAATTCCTTGAAAAGCTAAACATAGAGGTATCAAATGATCTAGAAATTCTACCCCTAGGTATATACCCAAGAGAAATGAAGACAACTGTACATGCAAACACTTGGGTACAGGCATTCATAACAGTGTTATTCATAATAGTGAAAAAGTAGAAACAGCCTAAATGCCCATTAATTGATGAATGGATAAGCAAAATGTAGTATATCTATGCAATGGTATATTCAGCTACATGAAAAGGAAATATGGATTCATGCTACAACAAGATGAACTTTGAAAATATTATGGTAAATATTATGGTAAAGTCAGACAGAGCAAGCTACATATTATATGATTCAATTTATATAAAATGTACAAAATAGGCAATATTTAGAAACAGAACCAGATTAGTTGTTGCCAGGGGCTGGAGGTGAGGGAAAAGGAGAGCAAGTACTAATAGATAAGGTGTTTCTTTTTGGAGTGATGAAAGTATTATGGAATTAGATGGTGGTGATGGTTGCACAACTTTGTGAATATCCAGAGCTGCTGAATCGCATATTTTGAAATAGCATATATATGACTTATATCCTCCCCCCACCAAAAAATATAATAAGGTTCAAAAATGCAATAAGAACTTTACTGAATCTCCTTTTCATAGAAAAATATTGTTTGCATGTATTTGATAAGAATCTATTCTCTTGGAGTGCATGCCTGGCTCAGTTGGTAGAATACGTGACTTTTGATCTTGGGGTCATGCGTTCGAGCCCCATATTGGGCACAGAGATTACTTAAAAATAAATAAATAAATAAACGACCATACTTAGAAAAAAAAAAGAAGAAGACTATCCTCTTCTTTTTCTTTTTTTTAGGTGGGCTCCATGCCCAACTTGGGGCTTGACCCTCATGACCCTGAGCTCAATAGCCACATGTTCTACCAAATAAGCCAGCCAGTCACCCCCATCCTCTTCTTTACCAGAATATAATTAGACAAATTATGCAACAAAGGCCCTAGCTAGAATGTCATTTTTGAGAATAATGCTTACTTAATCAAGTATGATAAGCCACTTTAAGGAAAATAAGTTAACTTTATTTATGGAAGAAATGCCTACAAAACCCTCCAAGGAAACTTAGCTTTGTGCCTAGTTTATAGTATCCTAAGTCATAGTTGATAAGGAAGGTTACTTAGTCCAGGAACCTAAGATAATATTTGGGACCTCAAGAAAGAGATTCACCGAACTCATAGATATTGCAGGTGTAATGTGGTAAAAAAAAAATTTCCTGGGCTTTGTTTCATAGTTTCAGGATAGCAAAAGAGAGGCTTTTAGAAGTTCAGTTCAAGATTCCTTATGAAAACTTCCAGGCAGAAGTTAATGTGGTGGTCTTAGTACTGTTCAATACCATATGACTACAGATTTGTGAAGCAATCTCAAGGAGGCCTGTATGGTTAATTAATACTTGTTGCATCTTTATAAATAATTAAGCCAAAACTACTGAGACTAGCTCTGTTTTATGTGTACAAAAATAAATTTTGAGATTATTATGATTATAAAGGGGGTAAGGGAGATCGTTAGAGAAAATCTTTGAATTGGGCAAAAAAAAAGAGATTACTGGGTTTATTTTCAATAAATACTGGGTGTTGTCTAGTGTACCTTCCCAAGTTATCTTTTTCTACAGGGTTTTTCACCTTTTCTTTTTTTAATAGTGTTTATTTATCTATTTTGAGAGAGAGGGAGAGGGTGAGCACAGGGAAGGGGCAGAGAGAGAGAGAGAGAGAGAGAGACAGAGAGAGAGGGAGAGAGAATCCCAAGCAGGCTCCATGCTGTCAGTGCAGAGCCCCATGCATAGCTTGAACCCACAAACCATGAGATCATGATCTGAGCTGAAATCAAGAGTTGGATACTTAACCAACTGAGCCACCCAGGCACCCCCACCTTTTATTTTCTTTAAATGAGCGATTTCACAACTCTGCAATTGTAGAAAACAGTAATTCAAATGTATTTTTTAAATCACAAATAAGAGGGGAGAAGTAACAACAAACATCACAGAAATCTAAACAATTATAAGAGAATATTACAAAAAAACTATATGCCAACAAATTGGACAACTAGAAGAAATGGATAAAATCCTAGAAATGTATAACTTACCAAAACTGAGACAGCAAGAAATAGAAAATTTGAACAAACTGATTACCAGCAAAGAAATTGAATCAGTAATCAAAAAACTCCCAACAAACAAAAGCCCAGGACCAGATGGCTTCACAGATGAATTCTACAAAACATTTAAAGAAGAGTTAATATCTATTCTCCTCATACTATCCCAAATAGTAGAAAGGGAAGGAAAACTTCCAAATTCATTCTATGAGGCCAGTATCACCCCGATACCAAAACCAGATAAAGACACCACAAAAAAACGGAACTACAGTCCATTATCTGTGATGAATGTAAATAACAAAAATCCTCCACAAAATATTAGCAAACTGAATCCAATAATAAAAAACTATTTAAAAATTTAATAAAATTAATAAAATAATTATTCACCACAATTAAGTAGGATTTATTCCTGGGTTGCAAAGGTGGTTCAATAGTTTCAAGTCAATCAAACAAGATGTCACATCAATAAGAGAAAGGATAAGAACCATATGATCATTTCAATAGACTCAGAAAAGCATTTGACAAAGTACAACATCCATTCTTGATAAAAACCCTCCATGTAACAAAGGCCATATAGGACAAACCTATAGCTAACATCGTCTTCAATAGGAAAAACCGTGACCCTTTCCCCTAAGGTCAGGAACAAGACAAGGATGTCCATTCTCAGCACTTTTATTCAACATAGTACTGGAAGTCCTAGCCACAGCAATCAGACAACAAAAAGAAACAAAACGCAACCAAATTGGTAAGGAATAAGTAAAACTTTCACTTTTTGCAGATGTCATGGTACTATATCTAGCAAACCCAAAAGACTCTACCCAAAAACTGCTAGAATTGATAAATGAATTCAGTAAAGTCGCAGGATACAAAATCAGTGTTAAAAAATCTGTTGCATTTCTATACACCAATAATGAAGCATCAGAAAGAGAAATTAAGAAAATAATCCCATTTACAATTGCACCAAAAATAATAAGATACTTAGGAATAAACCTAACTAAAGAGCTGAAAGACCTGTATTCTGAAAACTATACAACACTGGTGAAAGAAACTGAAGATGATACAAAGACATAGCAAGATGTCCATGCTCATGGATTTGAAGAAAAATATTGTTAAAAAGTCTATACTACACAAAGCCATCTACAGATTTAATGCAATCCCTTCCAACATACCACTAGCATTTTTCACACAACCAGAACAAACAATCTTAAAATTTGTATGGAACCACAAAAGATCCTGAATAGCCAAAGCAATTTTGAAAAAGAAAAAGCTGGAGGCATCACAATTCTGGACTTCAAGTTATATTACAAAGCTGTAGTAATCAAAACAGTATGGTATTGGCATGAAAATAGACATATAGATCAACAGAACAGAGTATAGAACCCAGAAATAAACTCACAATTATATGGCCAATTAATCTTTGATAAAGCAGGAAAGAATATCCAATGGGAAAAAGACAGTCTCTTCAACTAATGGTGTTGGGAAAACTGCAACATGCAAAAGAATGAACCTGGACCACTTTATTACACCATACACAAAAATAAATTCAAAATGGATTAAAGACCTGTTGTGAGACCTGAAATCATGAAAATCCTAGAAAAGAGCATAGGCAGTAATTTCTCTGACATTAGCCATAGCAACTTTTTCCTAGATAAGTCACCTGACACAAGGGAAGCAAAAGCAAAAATAAACTATTGGGACTACATCAAAATAAAAAGCTTCTGCACAGTGAAGGAAATGATCAGCAAAACCAAAAAGCAACCTGTGGAATGGGAGAAGATATTTTTAAATGACATATCTGATAAAGGGTTTAGTATCCAAAATGTATAAAGAACTTATAAAACCCAATACCCCAAATCCAAAAAATCCAATTAAAAAATGGGAAGAAGACATGAACAGATGTTTCTCCAAAGAAGACATACGGATGTGGGAATGCAAGCTGGTGCAGCCACTCTGGAAAACAGTATGGAGGTTCCTCAAAAAACTAAAAATAGAACTACCCTACAACCCAGCAATTGCACTACTAGGCATTTACCCACGGGATACAGGTGTGCTGTTTTGAAGGGACACATGCACCCCCATGTTTATAGCAGCACTATCAACAATAGCCAAAATATGGAAAGAGCCCAAATGTCCATCGATGGATGAATGGATAAAGAAGATGTGGTATATATATATATATATATATATATATATATATATATATACACACACACACACACATACATACAATGGAGTATTACTTGGCAATCAAAAAGAATGAAATCTTGCCATTTGCAACTATGTGGATGGAACTGGAGGGTATTATGCTAAGTGAAATTAGTCAGAGAAAGACACAAATCATATGACTTCACTCATATGAGGACTTTAAGAGACAAAACAGATGAACATAAGGGAAGGGAAACAAAAATAATGTAAAAACTGGGAGGGGGACAAAACAGAAGAGACTCATAAATATGGAGAACAAACTGAGGGTTGTTGGAGGGGTTGCAGGAGGGGGGATGGGCTAAATGGGTAAGGGACATCAAGGAATCTACTCCTGAAATCATTGTTTCACTATATGCTAACCAATTTGGATGTAAATTTTAAAAAATAAAAAATAAAATAAAAAAAAATGACAGATGGCTGACACATGAAAAGATGCTCAACATCACTTATTATCAGGGAAATGCAAATCAAAACAACAATGAGCTATCACCTCACCCCTGTCAGAATGGTTAAAATAAAAAACACAAGAAACAACAGATGTTGGTGAGGATGTGGAAGAAAAACAAAACAAAACAAAAAAACCCCTCTTGCTCTGTTGGTGGGAATGCCCACTGGTGCAAGCACTCTGGAAAACTATATGGAGTTTTCTCAAAAAGTTAAAAATAGGACTACCCTATGATCCAGCAATCACACTAGTGGGTATTTACCCAAAGAAGACGGGTAACACTAATTTAAAGGTATACATGCATCCCTATGATGCAGCATTATAGCAGCATTATTTACAATAGCCAAGACATAGAAGCAGGCCCTGTGTCCGTTAATTGATGAATGCATAAAGAAGATGTGGTTTATACACACAGTGGGATATTACTCAGCCATAAAAAAGAATGAAATCTTGCCATTTTCAACAACATGGATGGAGCTAGAGAGTATAACGCTGACATAAGTCAGTTAAAGACAAGTATCATATGATTTCACTGGTGTGGAATTTCAGAAAGAAAACAAATGAGCAAAGGGGAAAAAGAGACAGAGAGAGAGAAAAACCAAGAAACAGACTCTTAACTAAAGGGAACGAGCTAATGATTATCAGAGGGAAGGTGGGTGAGGGGATAAGTCAAATAGGTGATAGGAATTAAGGAATGCACTTGTGATGAGTACTGGGTGATTAAAATAAACTTAAATTTTTTTTTTCTAGTAGAGGTCAATTTTGCATCTATTAGTGAATTCATTTTAGCATTTTTTAAAAAAAGACTTTATTTTTAAGTAATCTCTACATTCAACGTAGGGCTCGAAGCCACAGCCCTGAGATCAAGAGTCGCATGCTCCACCAACTGAGTCAGCCAGGCGCCGCCATTTCAGCATTCTTGATTGCTTATATGGATGCCTGCTCTTTGGCTTCTCCTTTGAACTGGTTGTAACATCTTAATCATTCTCTCACTAATTAGTATGTTAAGTGAAATATTTGATACATATTTATTGTACATATTTGCACAAGAGTCATGATTTTACCTTTGTCACAATGTGCTGGGACAATGAATTAGAAAATCTTTTTTTTTCTTTCTTTTTATTGAGCATAGTTGATGCATGTTACAGTAGTTTCAGGTGTACAGCATAGTGATTTGACGAGTTTATACATCATGCTATGCTTTCTGCAAGTGTAGCTACCATCTGTTATCATATAATGCTATCACAATATTATTGACTGTATTTCTTATGCTGTACCTTTTATTCCCATGACTTATTCATTCCATAACTGGAAGCCTATATCTCCCAATCCTCTTTACCCAGAAAGTGTTTCTTTTGTCTTAAGTAATTGTTCGGGAATTGTGCTGTATGCTGGTAAGAAGTTTATTCTAAGGAATGACTTTAGTAGGAATTATCTAGCAGTGTCGGAGGAGGAAAGTGCCATCTGTGCCTGTGATAGTACACACAAAAACCTGGGCACAAGTCAACTTTTGAGACATGAGATATAACCATGCTGGTATTAGCATGGTATTGGAGTGATGTGCAGTTTGGTGCAGTTTGCGTGTTTAAGTTAGCAGATGGAATATACTCAGTGGGAACTTCTTTGGGACCTTGAGTTGATCTAGTCCCAAAGCTGGCAGCACAGATATGTCGTTCTTAACAAGCTTACATACCCATACATTTGATGGATTAGGCTATGATCCAGAAAATGTAAGATGCAAGAAAATGTTTCGTAAGAGATTGTTTACATTTTTCTGGTTAAAGAGGGAGATTAACACGTTTGAAGCAGGAATGTTTCCTTACAGAGGGATTTTATTTTATTTTATTTTATTATTTTATTTTATTTTATTTTATTTTATTTTATTTTAATTTTATTTTTTCATGAAAAAAGATAATTTTTCATTTTATTTATTTAAAAATTTTTTTTAATATGAAATTTATTGTCAAATTGGTTTCCATACAACACCCAGTGCTCATCCCAACAGGTGCCCTCCTCAATGCCCATCACCCACTTTCCCCTCCCTCCCACCCCCCCCATCAACCCTCAGTTTATTCTCAGTTTTTAAGAGTCTCTTATGCTTTGGCTCCCTCCCTTTATTTTATTTTCCTTCCCCTCCCCCATGGTCTTCTGTTAAGTTTCTCAGGATCCACATAAGAGTGAAAACGTATGGTATCTGTCTTTCTCTGTATGACTTATTTCACTTAGAATCACACTCTCCAGTTCCATCCACGTTGCTACAAAAGGCCATATTTCATTCTTTCTCATTGCCAAGTAGTATTCCATTGTATATATAAACCACATTTTCTTTATCCTTTCATCAGTTGATGGACATTTAGGCTCTTGTTGAAATTTGGCTATTGTTGAAAGTGCTGCTATAAACATTGGGGTACAAGTGCCCCTATGCATCAGCACTCCTGTAACCCTTGGGTAAATTCCTAGCAGTGCTATTGCTGGGTCATAGGGTAGATCTATTTTTAATTTTTTGAGGAACCTTCACACTTTTCCAGAGTGGCTGCACCAGTTTGCATTCCCACCAACAGTGCAAGAGGGTTCCCATTTCTCCACATCCTCTCCAGCATCTATAGTCTCCTGATTTGTTCATTTTAGCCACTCTGACTGGTGTGAGGTGATATCTGAGTGTGGTTTTGATTTGTATTTCCCTGATGAGGAGCGACGTTGAGCATCTTTTCATGTGCCTGTTGGCCATCTGGATGTCTTCTTTAGAGAAGTGTCTATTTATGTCTTCTGCCCATTTCTTCACTGGATTATTTGTTTTTCGGGTGTGGAGTTTGGTGAGTTCTTTATAGATTTTGGATACTAGCCCTTTGTCCGATATGTCATTTGCAAATATCTTTGCCCATTCTGTCGGTTGCCTTTTAGTTTTGTTGTTTCCTTTGCAGTGCAGAAGCTTTTTATCTTCATGAGGTCCCAATCGTTCATTTTTCTTACAGAGGGATTTTAACTAAACAGAGGAAGTATAGAATGTTTTGGGGTAGGTGAAAGAGATTCTTGAATAGATTAAAGTTGGCTACTGGTTAAGAAAACAATACAAATTCCTGTACTGTTTGTGCTCATGGTCATTCTCTGGATCCTATACAACATAAAGTCTAAGGTTGGAGAGGGGAATGGAAGATAATGTTATACTGTACTGCTTTGGAGCTTTTGGTTGGGGATATTAATCAAAAGGTAATAAAATCAAGGTAACCTGAATAGAGCCTTTGTACTCAAAACTCATTCTGACAGAGAGGAGGACAGAAACTTTGGGAGTCGGTACATGATGTACAAGTAGCTAAAGGGTGGCAGAGTATTGTTTGTGGAAGTAATTCTCAGAAGAATAAAGAGTTGGTGAATTTGAACTTGTATTACTTTTTAAAAATTTTTTATTACAAAAATTTTTAATGCTTATTTATTTTTGAGAGACAGAAAGTGAGACAGAGTGCAAGCAGGGGAGAGGCAGAGAGAGAGGGAGACACAGAATCTGAAGCAGGCTCTGGGCTCAGAGCTGTCAGCACAGAGCCCAGTGCAGGGCTTGAACTCACTAACTGCTAGATCATGACCTGGGCCGAAGTCGGATGCCCAATTGACTGAGCCACCCAGACGCTCTAGAACTTGTATTACTTTTGAAAAAAAAAAGGAAGAGAGGGGAAAAAAAGGAGCTGAATCAGTATCCAAGTTTTGTCACCTTTTGGCACTCTGGCCAGAAAGTGTAAAAGACTCAGGAATTTCTTTAGAGTAGATGGTAAGGCTTGACCTGTCCCAAGTGCATAGAAAGTTGGGGAACTGGAGGTTTGTAATATCTGTAATTATTTTCTATCCTCATCTCTGATTGATTGAATGTTGCTACCAGGGACATTAATTCCTCTGCCCTTTTGGCCTGTGCCTGTGTGTGGATTGAGCAAACTTTTCAAACTTTAGAAAGCAGTGGGCAGAAAAGTAGAGAAACATGGGGCTGGTGGTTGAGGAGGGGTGGCTTCAGCATGCACAGAAGTTTCTATCACAGCTGAAAATGAAATAAGAAGAGGGACAAGGGGGTACCAAAGTATCTCCTACAATAGCTTAAGTGGGTGATTCCATCCTGTGTTCTAGGAGTGGGAATATGATTTAACTGGAAAATCAAAATATTGCATTCTCCCTTCCCCCAAATATTACATCTCTGAGGTGATTGGTTTAGGAATGGGCATGTCACCCATTTACACTAAACAGAGTCAGAAGTTTTGTTTGTCTACAGTGAAAAAGAAGCTTTCTTATTTGTTGGACAAGAAGCAGTAGAACAGTAAGCTTAGAGATGCTGATTGCCATCTTGCTATGAGGTGGAATAAATCTCCATGTAGAAAGCAACATACAGGAAAGAAAAGTTGAGAGATGGATCAAGAACAGGTCATATTGACATCATTTGAGTGTGGAATCCAGAAAGAAGGCCCTAAGTCTCATTTACATAGTCAGGAATTCCCTCTTCCTCCTCGCTCACTTTTCCCCATTCGCAACTCAGTTTTCATTGCTTATAATAGAAAGAAACATGACAGACACAGAATCTTTTCCCAATTGGGTAGGGCTTTAAAGAATGAATGAGAGGTCAAGAATGTCTGTTAGTAGAAAGGAGACCATCTTGTAACTATGGGACCTGGACTTTTTCTGTCAATCAATTAAGTCAAGACCCTGCTGAGTTGTAAAATCTATTCTTGTCCACCTGCAAATTTCCTTCCCTTCCCTGTCACTGTAGCATCAGGTCATTTGATTGCCACTTGGATTTTTTGTTTCTGGTCCTTTTTTGTGGAACTTGACTGTGCATTAAAAAATGTTTATTACATTTGTCTACTATTTCTAAATGTTTGTAGCAGAAAAGTTTTCTGTTTGTCTTATTTTGCTGAGACCATTATTTTTCTCTTAATAAAAATTTGTATTTATTTAGAAATATTCAGAATGTCAACAAAATAGCTGCAACATTTTTTTTGTAATTACAAAGTGGTATTCAGTTAATAGAACAACAATTATTTCACATAAGCTGCATCAGAGACAACTGAAGATCAAAAAACTACCATCCCCCTACATAAGTAGTTTCTACCATGTACCAGTAAGAACCTGCTTTAAATTTCCATACCGATTTTTAAAAAAAATTTTTTTAAACGTTTATTTATTTTTGAGACAGAGACAGAGCATGAACGGGGGAGGGGCAGAGAGAGAGGGAGACACAGAATCGGAAGCAGGCTCCAGGCTCTGAGCCATCAGCCCAGAGCCCCACGCGGGGCTCGAACTCATGGTCGGTGAGATCGTGACCTGAGCTGAAGTCGGACGCTTAATCGACTGAGCCACCCAGGCGCCCCATGAATTTCCATACCGATTTTAACCCCTGTACTGTACCAGACAAAGTTAGTGGTTACTGGAAATACATCCAGAACAGGGCTACCTAAAGACACACTTGGTAGTGTGTTAACTATACAAAAAAGGACACTGTACAGTTTAAAAACAAATCTTACACAGCCTTACATTTCAATTTTTTTTCTTTAAAAGGTATTAGTTGTGTACAAGGGGGTTAAATGTTTTGTAGACAAGAAAAAGAAAACTGCATTAGAACCAACTTATTCATCATCATCATCTTCTTCATCTGCATTTTCTTCATCTTCTTTCTCCTCATCTCCTTCATCTTCCTTGTCTTTCTCCTTTTCTTTCTTCTTCTCACTTTTTTTGGCCTTGATGACTTCCATTTTTGCTGCTGCATCAGGTTTTCCTTTAGCTCAGTATGCAGCAATATCTTTTCCATAGTTTTCTTCAGCTTAGCAGCCTTCTTTTCGTAAGGCTGCTCGTCATCTGTTGCAGTGTTATTATTCCACATCTCTCCCAGTCTCTTTGCAATGTCACCAATGTCACCAATGGATAGGCCAGGATGTTCTCCTTTGATTTTGGGGTGATTCTCAGAACAAAACAAGAAAAAGGCCAGAGGAGACCTCTTGGGTGCCTTGGGATCCTTGAAATTCTTTTTTGTTTCCTCTGTAAGGGGGGCAGGTAATAAGTTTTCATTTCTCTTTTGTAATGGGCCTTGTCTGCCTTTTTCATGTCTTTAACTTTTCTTTCTGTTTAGCAGACATAGTCTTCCACCTCTCTGAGCACTTCTTAGAAACTCTGAGAAGCTGACTGAAGCATCTGGGTTCTTCTTCTTGTGCTCCCCCCAGAGTTTGCATAAATAATGCACATGATGGGCATTGAGGAGGGCACCTGTTGGGATGAGCACTAGGTGTTGTATGGAAACCAATTTGAAAATAAATTTCATATAAAAAAATGCACATGATGACAGTTGCATCTTGGCTTCTAAGGATCTCCTCTGTCCATGTTTATTTTCCTCAGTGAGGCACAGAGTCACCAGGTGCCTGTCTGGCTCTCACTTACCACAGCACTGTCTCTATACAACTCATTGTATACTGCAATGGCTATGAGACCACTATTTATTAATTGATTTATTCATTCACTTTGTAGTAGATGCCACTGATAGCTTCTTCACATCCCCTTGGCTCAACTAAATTCACCTAGAGCAGCACACAGTTTTTGACACTATGTCTGTCACTGTTTTTCTTTCTGAGCGCTTTCCTCTGTACCAAAAGTGCTTGTTCCAGTGAAAGCAGAGGTGACTCTACCTTCCTTGTTCTCTGGTGGGATGCTTTTTGAAGTCTATTTTGTCCAATATTAATATAGCCACTCTAGTCTTCTCATGATTATTATTTGTATGGCATATCTTTTCCTTCCATTTCCTTTCAACCTGTGCCTTTATATTTAATGTGTATCTCCTGTAGACAGAAGATTGTTGGGTCTTACTTTTTTATTCATTTTAGCAATCTGTGCCTTTTAATTGGAGTATTTAGTTCATTAACAGTTAATGTAATTATTGATGTGGTTGGACTTAGGGATGCTATTTTATTATTTTCTGTTTGTGTTCTCTATTATTCCTCTGTTCTTCCTTGTCTGCCTTTTTTCGATTATTTGAATATTAAAAAAAATTTTATTTTAGTGCTCCTGGGTGGTTCAGGTGGTTAAGCATCCAACTTCAGTTCAGGTCATGATCTCACAGCCTGTGAGTTCAAGCACTGCATCACGCTCTGTGCTGACAGCTTGGAGCCTGGAGCCTGCTTCAGATTCTGTGTCTGCTTTTCTTTCTGCCCCTGCCCACTTGCATTCTGTCTCTCACTCTCTCTCTCTTTCTGAAAAATAAATAAACATTAAAGGGATGCCTGGGTGGCTCAGTTGGTTTAGCATCAGACTTCAGCTCAGGTCATGATCTCATTGTTCGTGAGTTTGGGCCCCATGATGGGCTCTATGCTGACAGCTCAGAGACTGGATCCCACTTCAGATTTTGTGTTTACCTCTCTCTCTGCCCTCCCCCTGCTCACACACACTCTCTCTCTCTCAAAAATAAATAAACATAAAAAAATTTAAATAAACACTAAAAAAATGTATAAAAAATTTATTTTCTTAACAACTTTTTGGCTAGACCTCTTTGCATTGTATATGTATATATATATATGTATATTATATATGTATATATGTGTGTGTATATATATATATATTATATAAATAGGTCATGATATATAGGTATCTGCTTGACATAAAAATGTCAAAACCGGGGTGCCTGGATGGCTCAGTTGGTTGAATATTCAACTCTTGGTTTTGGCTCAGGTCATGATCTTATGGTTTGTGAGGTCAGGCCCCACATTGGGCTCCAGCATGGAGCCTGCTTGGGATTCTCTCTTTCTTGCTCTTTCTGCCCCTACCACACTTGCTGTCTCTCTCTGTCAAAGAAAATAAATTAAAACTTAAAAAAAAATGTAGTACCCATGCAACTTTATAGATCCTTTTCCATGTTTTATGCTACAGATGTTGTAAGATTTACATCTATATATATTATAAATTGCACAAGACAATATTATATTTGCTTAAGAGAGTCATTTTTTAAATGTGTGTTTATTTATATTTATTTATTTATTTATTTATTTATTTATTTATTTATTTTTAAAGGTTCTGGACTCACTCACCACCAGATTCTTTTTTTTTTTTTAATTTTTTTTAACGTTTATTTATTTTTGAGACAGAGAGAGACAGAGCATGAATGGGGGAGGGTCAGAGAGAGAGGGAGACACAGAATCTGAAACAGGCTCCAGGCTCTGAGCTGTCAGCACAGAGCCCGACGCGGGGCTTGAACTCACAGACCGCGAGATCATGACCTGAGCCGAAGTCGGACGCTTAACCGACTGAGCCACCCAGGCGCCCCAATGTATGTTTATTTATTTTGAGAGAGAGAGAAAGCATGAGGGGAGGGGCAGACAGAGAGGGAGAGAGAGAATCCAAGCAGGCTGTGCATTGTCAGCACAGAGCCCGATGTGGGGCTCCATTTCATGACCGTGAGAACTTGACCTGAGCTGAAATCAAGAGTCAGATGCTTAGCTGACTGAGCCACCCAGGTGTCCCAATAGTCCTATGTTTTAAAAGAAGAAAAATAGTCTCATATTTATCTATAGTAATCATTTCTGAAGCTCCTTATTTCTTCTTGAAGATTTGAGTTTCCACTGGTTTCACTTTTTTTTAGCCCACAGAAATTTAGTTTTACTTTTTTTTTTTTTTTGCATTTCTTGTAGTACAGTTCTTTCAGTTTTCTGTTACATGAAAATATCTTTATTTTAACTTTATACTTGAAAGACATTTTCAAGTATATCAAGAAAGATATAGACTTATGAATTGATAGTTTTTTTTTCTTTCAGCACTTTAAACATTGTTTTACTGTCTTCTGATCTCTATAAGTTTCTGATGAGAAGTCAGTTCATAGTCAAATAGTTATGCCCCTATTGGCAATGTATCATTGTTTTTCTGACTGCTTTAAAAATTTTCTCTTTATCATTGCTTTTTAGCAGCTTGCCTATGATGTGTCCGGGTGTGGTTTTCTTTGCATTTCTCCTGTTGAGCATCTTGAATCTGTAAATTTTTGCCCTTTACTAAATTTGGAAGATTTTGGCTATTATATTTCAAATATTTTTTCTCCCCTTCTCTTTCTGTGCTTTCCTTTGGGGATTCTGATTCATGTATGTTAGACTTCTGTTATTGTCCTAAAGTGTTTTTAGATTTGATAATATAAAACAAAAAAATTTTTGTCCTTCAGATTGGATAATTTCTATTGACCTATCTTCAAGTTCACTTATTCTTTCTTCTATCATATCCAATGTGATGTTAAGCCTGCTCATTGAGATTTTATTTTCAAAATTGCATTTTTATCAGTTCATGATTTTTCTTCTGGTTCCTTTTAAAAATAGTTTCTAGGGGCGCCTGGGTGGCGCAGTCAGTTAAGCGTCCGACTTCAGCCAGGTCACAATCTCGCGGTCCGTGAGTTCGAGCCCCGAGTCAGGCTCTGGGCTGATGGCTCAGAGCCTGGAGCCTGCTTCCGATTCTGTGACTCCCTGTCTCTCTGCCCCTCCCCCCTTCATGCTCTGTCTCTCTCTGTCCCAAAAATAAATAAACGTTGAAAAAAAAATTTTTTAAAAAAAGTTTCTATTTTTTATGCTGCGATTCTTTGTTTTTATTAATACAGGAATATTTTCTTTTATTTCAATGAGCAGAACTATAAAATCTGCTTTAAAATTCATGTCTGCTAATTTGAACATCTAGATCATTTTGGGATTGGTCTTGGTTAATAATCTTGTCTGTTGAAAATGGGCCACACTTCTCTGATTTTTTATAAATTGAGCAATTTTGGATTATATCTTGGACATTGTAGAATGTTATGTAGTGAATACTCTATATTTCTCCAAAGATTGTTAATCATATTTTTAAGTGGAAAATTAACTGGCCAAATTTAAACTGTAAACACTTATTTCTTGGGCAGCAGCTCAAGTTTTTGTTCATTCCTTTTGTCCTTAGCTGAGGTATTGGATTCTGCCCCATTCATGTGTGGTTCAGAGACTTGGGCAGAGTTTATAAATGGAATTCAGGGCTCTTCCTTTCTGGTTGACTTATTTTTCCCAACTTACCAGGATCTGTGGCTGCTCTAAATGCCATCCTCTGATTTTCAGGCCAGAAAGACTGTTTTGTATTAGATTTTAGACACACTGTTTAGTGCTAATGTTACCCTGCTCTCAGGATAAAATCTGTAATGATGGGAAACTCATCTCTTTTGATCCTTCTTCCAAGTTTTGATTCTTCTAAAATCCACTTGTTCACTTTTTTGGTTCACTTTCCAGTGACTGCTTTCTTTTTTTTTTTTTTTTTTTTTTTTCGGTCTGGGGTTTGTTGTTGTTATTTGTGAAAGGGTTGGGCCTGATAGGAACTTACTTGACCATCTGATACATATTCCACATATACCTATCTTTGTGGGATTGAGCCCATTTCCCCAAATAGTAACCTAATCATTTTATTCACCTTTCTCATTCTCCACCTCATTTCCCCCACTTTGTTACACATGTTTCCTAAACTACCCACACCAAGTCTTTATCTCAGGGCCTAATTTAGAGGTGACATAAATTAAAACTCACTAATTTATTAAATTATTTGGTCATTCACATTATTTAATTTAATCCTTCCAACAGCCGTTAGAAGTACAGTGAGAAGAACTTAAGCATTATCTTTATTATATATGTGACTGAGTTCCAGTGAGATTATATTATGCCTATGATACTATATTCAGTAAGTGACGGAATCTAACTTCAAAGCTAAATGTGTCTGATTGTAGAATTTTACAGCATTGTGTGTTTTGGATTAGTTACCTTATCTCTCTTATTCTCATTTTCTCATATGTAAAATGGGGATAATAAAGTATGCTAACACATAGGATTATTGTGTTGGTTAGATGAGATATTGTGGATATAGGACATAGTACCTAAGAAATAATAGTTATTATATCAGTTGTCTTTCACTATGTGATAAGCAATCTCAAATTCTCGGCAGTTCACAATAATAAATATTTATTTCTTGTTCAGGTCCATACTGTCAGCTACTGGTTGGATGTTGTGATTGTTCTACAAACTGCAGGCTGAATTTCCTCCACATATCTCCTTATTTTAGGACCTAAACTAAAGGAAAACTTTATGTACAACATGCTTTTCTGAAGGTGGAGGGCACAGGAGGTAGGAGACTTTTGGAATATTGCAATTCCTTTAAAAGCTTCTGTTTGGAAGTGTTACATACCAACTATTTCATTGGTCAAAGCAAGTCAAACCCCAAGTCCACACGGGTGGGGGTGGGGGAAACATTTTATTAACAAAGGAGGGAGTGGTATACACTTGCATTTTCCGACAGCTGCAGTAGACGGTGAATCATAAAAAGACATGGCAAGGGTACAAGAGAGTATTTTATTAAATACCAAAAGAAGAGTTCATACAAAAGCTGCTATGGGCATTCAGACAGAGCTAATGTGTGAACCACAAGGACTAGGAAAGGTCTTATGAATGAGAGAGGGCTTGAGCTGGGTGTTGACAGATGCTTAGGATTTAGACAAAAGTCATTCAAAGCAGTTGTAGCAGGATGAGCAAAGTACAGAGGTGGACTAGTTTGGCCTTGTTATTGGGGGGCTTTTGGTGGGAGCAATCACTAAAGTTGGGCTGGACAGCCTGGCTGTCAGGCAAAAGACAAAAGGAAGACTTTTGGAAATTTTGAGCAAGATTCAGAATTCAAAGTTATGTTTCAGAAAGATTGGCCTGGCTATCCTGTAGGAGGGAAGCTGGATAGCAGGGAGTATTTTTCCAGCATTATACACAGCAGTTATTCTTCTTTCTTCAAAGTTGTACACTGGCTCTGTGAGACAAGTATATAACAAAAATGTGGTGAGCATGACAAATATTTCTTCAATGCACACTTGACTCCCACTAGTAAGAAAATGAAGATTGCCTTACTTGTTTTTCTCTGAATCTTCTGTTTGACCAAATAAAGAGCATGCTTTGGTAAGAGACATTACTTCCCACACAAAAACATAGAGTAACATGTCAGATAGACTGGATGGATGTACTATGCAACTTTGCAAACTGCATGAAAATATTTGTGCACTATCAGTTTATTTTGCTTTTGAAATAACCATGGAAAGACAATTTGACCACAATTTTCTGTTTTGCACTTAAAAAGAAAGAAACAGTTTTGAAAAATTTCCATCATTGAATTCCTTAGCAAAATACAATGCCCAGAAGCTTTTGGAAAGCAGTGACAGTGGCTGTGGTAAGATCCCTACCTATTATTATTTCATTATTTTTCTATTTTTATTGTTGTTTTTGACTCGTTAATGGCCTCTGATAAATATTTGTTGTGTTAACGTTGCTTTATTCTGGATTTGAAAATTAGTAACAGGTTCAGGTGAGATTATTTGATTTTCAAAATTGGATTTTTGACTTACCTAAGTGAAAAAAAAGTGATGTATGTGTTACCAATCACCTAGAAATTAAGATTTCTCTTCAGATCTATTGGGTCACCATTCTTTATGCCATGAGAATAAATACCTTCATAATTAATATGGTATGGAAAGTAGGTGTCACAGGAGAAAAGCACTTTAAAAAACTTTATAGATTAACATCTGCAATCTTTGAGTGTATAATTGAGGGAGAAGGCAGAGACTGGACATTTATTTAGCTTTTTCTTGTGCAGGCACTGCATTAAGTGTTTTACTCATTTACTGTGGCAGTAATTCTGTAAAGCCTTTATTATTGTTCCCATTTAACAAATGAGGAAACTCAGGTTCTGCAAGGTGAAGGAGACTGCTCATGACTTCACAGCTAGAGGCAGGTAAAGCCGGTACTCAATGTGTGGGTTTGGCCCTGTGACCAATCCCTTTCCACTACATGTTTTCCATATTGCGCCTCTCTCTTATTTCCTAATCCTGTGTAGGGACTTGGGTTCCACCTAGAGCCTACAATATCTATTTTAGTTAGTGGATGGTTTATGGTGTCAGTGATCTTGATTTTTATTATTCATATTAAGAATATTGAATTAGTACCATGAACCAGAGAATTACATTTATAATTTGGCACTTAAAATATTTACTTATTATAAAAACAATTTTATTATAGCAACAATAATCAGTAAAAAATGTTTGAGGGGCGCCTGGGTGGCTCAGTCAGTTGAGCCTCCAACTTTGGCTCAGGTCATGATCTTGCGGTCTGTGAGTTCGAGCCCCATGTCGGGCACTGTGCTGATAGCTCGGAGCCTGGAGCCTGCTCAGATACTGTCTCCCTCTCTCTCTGCCCCTCCCCCGCTCATGCTCTGTCTCTCTCTGTCAAAAATAAATAAACATTAAAAAATTTTTTAAAAATCTTTGAATACTACAGTAAATAATCTCCTGTTTGTCCATGTTCTCTTTTAGTTTTTGTCTATATGCATACACGGTTTGGAAACAGTTGTGTTCTTTAATTAAACATTTTAGGGCACCTGGGTAACTCAGTCGGTTGAGTGTCCAACTTTGGTTCAGGTCATGATCTCACAGTTCATGGGTTCAAGCCCCACATCAGACTCTGTGCTGACAGCTCAGAGCCTGGAGCCTCCTTTGAATTCTGTGTCTCCCTCTCTTTCTGCCCCTCCCCCATTCACGCCCTGTCTGTCTCTCTCTCGAAGATAAATAAACATTAAAAAAAATTTTAAAGCCATTTTAATAACTATTCCACTAAATGGACATATTATCATTCAGTAAAGCATACCTAGATTATTTAAATTTTAGGTTGTTTCAATTTTCTACTATACTGCAATTAGCTTTTAAATTAAGATATGGCTTTCTTTATTTCATTATGATTTCTTTAGGATATATTTCTAGTAGATATTAAGTTGAAGGGCAGCAGAATGAAAAATTAATACAGAATGTTTTATTTAAACAATATTTAAGCTTACTTGAATTGGAAGCCACACTGACAGTGTAATGTTGAAATGCTGCTTGTGTCAAGGGTCTCCAAGACCAACCTCAGATTTGATGATTTGCTAGAAAGGCTCACAGAACTCAGAAAGGCTGTTATATTCATGGCTATGGTTTATTACAGTGGAAGGATGAAGATTAAAATCAGCATTGAGAAAATACACATGGCTCAAGTCCAGGAATGAGCTTCTAGGTGTTGTCTTTTAGTGTAGTTGTAGTTGGATGCTCTTTTCTCCCATCAGTGACGTGTGACATGTGCAAAGTAGTGAACCAGGGAAACTTTCCTGAGCCTTGGTATCCAGTATTTTTCTTTGGGATCAGTCAATTGGGGATTAGTATTTTTATGTGGGGATCCAGCCTCACAAAGGCCAAACTGATGCAACATGGCCCAAGGCCTGAGGTATATAAAAACCCTCTCATCTGGCAGGATATCCCAAGGCAGAAGTAATTTTCCAGGGCCATCAAGGGATTGCCCTTTCTTTGGAATGGGCAGGGTTGAGTAACAACCCAAGCCTGCTGAATTAACCTTTTACTGCATAGGGATGTAGAAATATTTCAAGAAACAGGATTTAAAAATCATGGTATTATAATGTTAAAGGAGATTAATTATTAGTCCAAATTTTACTTTTCACAGACTGGGTAGCTGTGGCTCAGAGCAGTTAAATTATTGACCCATCGCTCTGCTAGTTAGTAGTAACAGACAAAATGCATAAGGATTAAGTGGGAGGTTTTTAATTATCTAAAACATTTTGGAAATGTATACTGTTAAACATTTTTCTTATTAAAATTCTATCCTATTTGTTCTCAGCTTTTAGAATGTAGAAATAATGCCTGTGGTGCTTCTTTCTTTCTTTTTTTAAAAAAGAAAAAAAATTTAACATTTATTTATTTTTGAGAGAGTGAGTGAGGGGCAGAGAGAGAGGGAGACACAGAATCTAAAGCAGGTTCCAGGCTCTGAGCTGTCAGCACAGAGCCTGACATGGGGCTTGAACTCATGAACTATGAGATCATGACCTGACCCAAAGTCAGATGCTTAACCAACTGAGCCACTCAGGTGTCCCTGTGGTTCTTATTTCTAATGCAGCTATCTGTGACCCACCTTTAGAGATTCTCATTTGATAAATTTGGGTAGGACTCAGGATTTTGCATTTTTAACAAAGTACCCAGATAATTTCTGATGTTGGTGGACCTAGGACTACACTTTTATAAACTGATGACTGATAATCTTCCCACAACCCAAATTTGAAATCATGCCATTGTGTGTTTGTTTTTAAAGCTGGTGGCTCTCCACTTTCTACCTAATAGGTACCACTTTCTTCTGCCTGACGTTTCACTATTTTACTAACTTTCACAATATAGCCCCAAGTACCTTTTCTCTCATTATTCCCTGGAACCCTACCAGAACTGAGTTTGTACTACTTCCTGAATAGTTCGTATGCATTTTTACCTTTATAATTTGTTCCTGTTGTTTACTCACTGTAGTTATTACCTCTTTCTTTTGTTTTTGTCTGCCTGGTGTTCCTTTTCACCTTCATCTTAGGGAATCTGCCCTTATCTTGCTCCATGTGGTTGGTGGGGTTGGGGGTAGGCAGGCAGGAGTGATAGGGCTGTCAGTTACGTGTCAGCTTACTAGTGGACAGTGGGGTTGCACGTGACCCAAATCTGGCCAAATACAGTGTTCTGACCCTCAGGCCAGGTTTTGTTTTTTGTCTTTTGTTTTGTTTTGTTTTGTTTTGTTTTGTTTTGTTTTTACATGATCTGATCTGGGACAATCAGTAACCTTCTATGTGATATTACATATGGACACTAAAAGGGAGGTCCTCTGTTTTCTTTAATGTTGTTGAGCTGAGTAGTAGTTCTGGAGTTTCCGTGGCTGTATCCATCCTCTGTGACATGAAGGAAATCTGTCTCTAAATAGAAACACAGAGACCCTCATACAAAGAGAGGTACAGCCAAAATATGAAGAGAAATAGTAAACATAATCTGAGTTCTATTCCAGTGGTACCTGAGACCTGTTTCAAGTCTCCACAGCTACCCTTTCCGGGTATATGAACTAACAAATCCCTGGTTCCTATTTTTGTCCAACCATTGTTTAAAAAAATTTTTTTTTAATGTTTATTTATTTTTGATAGAGAGAGAGACAGAGTGCGAGCAGGGGTGCGAGTGGGGCAGAGATGGAGGAGACACAGAATCTGAAGCAGGATCCAGGCTCTGAGCTGTCAGCACAGAGCCCGACATGGGACTCAAACTCACAAACCATGAGATCATGACCTGAGCCAAAATAGGATGCTTAACCGACTGAACCACCCAGGTGCCCCTATTTTTCATAGACCGTTTTTTTTGTAAAGTTTTTTTTTAAATATTTATTTATTTTTGAGAGACAGAGAGTGAGTGGGAGAGGGGCAGAGAGAGAGGGAGACACAGAATCTGAAGCAGGCTGCAGGCTCTGAACTGTCAGCACAGAGCCCGACGCGGGGCTCAAACTCACAAACCGCAAGATCATGACCTGAGCCGAAGTCAGATGCCCAACTGACTGAGCCACCCAGGTGCCCCATAACCATTTTTTTTTTTAAACAATACGAATTTATTATTTTACAGTTCTGTAGGTCAGATGTCTACTGTGAGTTTCACTGAGCTAAAATCAAGGTGTCATTAAGGTTGCATTCCTTTCTGGAAGCTCTAGGGAAGAATTCTTTACCTTGCTCATTTAGATGCTTGGCAGAATTCAGTTCCTTGTAGGTGTGGATCGGAGCAGTCACCATTCCCAGCTGGCTATCAGCTGAGGCTGTTCCAAGCTTCTGTAGCTGTCCATGTGCCTTGGCTCATGAACCCCTCCATCTTCAAAGCCAGCATTTCTGCCTTCTCCTTTGCTCAATCAATTTTAAATTTAAATTTGAAATTTGTAATGATTGAGTTATATATGCATTTCCTCATTTAGTATGTTCTTGGTTCATCTCAAATGGGAAGTAGGACTGCTTGGCATATAGGAGTTGCTCAATAAATGGATTAATGGAAAACACTATGGATTGTATACTTTAGATTTCACAGCTTTTGCACTAAACATTTGTTGAATTTGGACAAGCCACTGAATCTCTGAATCAGTTTTCTCATCTACATACTGAGGAGGTTTAGTTAGGTGATTTCTAAGGTCATTATTAACTCAAAATCTTTTCATTTAGATATGCAATTTTGGGGGCACCTGTGTGGCACAGTCAGTTAAGCGTCTGACTTCGACTCAGGTCATGATCTCACAGTTTGTGAGTTCAAGCTCCACATCAGGCTCTGTACTGGTGGTTCAGAGCCTGCTTGGGATTCTCTCTCTCTGCCCCTCCCTAGCTGTACATAAAATAACTTTTATAGCTGTTTTTGCTTTTTTGGGTATGATCAAGATTCATACATCATATTTTGTTGCCATGTCTCTTTAAACTAGAACATTCCTTCTACCTTGTTTAGTTTTTCATGACATTGTAAATGTCTCACATTATGAATTTGTATTATGATTTCCTTTTGATTAGGTTTAAGTTAAATATTTCTGGTGAGCCTGAATCATAGTTGATGTGTACTTACTACATGACATCAGGAAGCTCAGTAGGTCAGTTTGTCTTCCTACTGGTGATGCAAAATATATAATCATTTGGTTAAGGGCAGACTGCCAGATGGCTCCTTTCTGAAGGTATATTCTCTTTGACATTAGTAAGTATTTCATAGGGTACTTAGAGACCATGTGAATATACTGTTTCCCATCAACCTTTAAGCAATAGTTTTATCATCCATTAATGATTCTCACCTAAATCAGTTATTAGGCTATGGAAGATAAAGTGATTAGTTTAAGAAAATTCTTTCACTCCTTTATAATTATTAGCTGTCATTCCTCTATCAAGAAGAGTTTTTCTGGGGCGCCTGGGTGGCGCAGTCGGTTAAGCGTCCGACTTCAGCCAGGTCACCATCTCGCGGTCCGTGAGTTCGAGCCCCACGTCGGGCTCTGGGCTGATGGCTCAGAGCCTGGAGCCAGTTTCCGATTCTGTGTCTCCCTCTCTCTCTGCCCCTCCCCCGTTCATGCTCTGTCTCTCTCTGTCCTAAAAATAAATAAACGAAAAAAAAAAAAAAGAAAAAAAGAAGAGTTTTTCTTCCTGTCAACATTCTCCCCACCTCTTTTATGTCTCTATTTCTTTTGTGTGCCATTAGAGACTCTATTTTTAACTTGACGTTTTAATCCTTTACTGTTTTTGGTCTTCTTTGATGCTCAGATTATCCCAGATTTAGCTAATGGAAGCCTCTTCTAATCAAGACATGCCCTCACTAGTCTTTGAGCATTTCCTTGCCTTGTGGTGTAAGAGGTTCCAAGTTTGCTTTATATTGTCTCTGCCCTAGACCTGGAACCAGCTACTTCTCTTTTTTTAGAGTGAAATGGTATTTAGATTGACATAGTCTAAGCTCCAGGGATGCTCATTACCAATGCTACAATCATTGTTTCTGGCCTTTTCAGTAGAGAGAGCTAGGAATTTCTTTTTAAGAAGAATTATATCCTCGATTATACTGAATAGTACATCCAATAATATATCCTGAATAATACAACCAATTCAAATTTAAGACTGTAGGGTTTTTACTAAAAGCTTCTGTCTTACATTTTTATTTCTTTTCCTCCATACCAAGAACCTTGGTTCTCAGTGACACCAGTAATGAAAGAATTAGCATATCGCATAGTCATTGGCTTTATCCTGAATAACAATTTCAGAATAACACTATTGTCTACAATATGATTACTGAAAATAGTTACTTTTTTTTTTTATTTTGCAGTTCTTTTCATCCTTAGGGTATATTTCTATAGAGATATGCAATCACATTTTATTTTTAAAAGTTACTTGGAAAAATTCTTTTCTATGTGATTGTAGCTTCAATTGGATATACTTTTATTTTTATGGGCTAAGAGATTGCTTTGTTTTAATTTAGTTTTTAAAATATTACAAATTTAGCATTTTAGGGTTTAGCTTTGCTTTTGTTTAATATATATGCATATATATATTATATATAAAAAGTTAAATGTAACTTTTTTATACTGAAAATCTTGGATCATAGTAACAATAATATGTTATTTACAGTATCCTACAATAGAATAGTTTTAGAGTTTTAATACAATATGACTACTAAGAGTAGTATAGTAAGTAAATATTTCTTTTCTTTTTGTTCATAGAATATATCCCACTAAGGATGTATGGTAGGGGCACCTGGTGGCTCAGTTGGTTAAGCATCCAACTTCTGCTCAGGTCATGATTTCGCGGTTTGGGAGTTTGAGCCCTGCATTGGGCTCTGGGCTGACAACTCAGAGCCTGGAGCAGGTTTCAGATTCTATGTCTCCCTCTCTCTCTGCCCCTCCCCCACTTGCACTCTGTCTCTCTGTCTCTCTCTCAAAAATAATAAAAAAAACGTTAAAAACATATTTTTAAAGCATGTATAGTAATGTGTTCAAAAGTTACTTGAATTAATTATTTTCTCTGTTTGGTTATATTAAATATACTTTGATATATTTGGGTCCATTTATTTGTGTTTATGGCCAATTTAATTTTTTTTTCATACTGTCATTTAATTTTTGATTATGTAAAAACATTTATATGATTCAAAGGTTGAAACTGTGAGATGGTGTGCTCACAGAATGTCACTCCATCCTTATTTCTTCCATTTCCCACCTGTCTTCTAAAGGTAAATGTCTTCATTATTTTGTTTATTCTTCATTTCCTGTTTTTGGCAAAACAAACATGTATTTCTCTTTCTTTCTTACACAAAAGGAGTATAGAATAGACATTTCAGACTTTGTCATGTTTACTTATCAACATATGGTGGAAATAATTTCGTAGTAACTCATAGAGATCTCTCTTATTTTCTTTTTTATGCTCACATGGTACTCCATACTATAATTTATTCAACCAGTCTCCTATAAATAAGTATTGGATTATTTATGATATTTTTCTATTATAAATAATATTGTGATTCATGATTTTATGTATGTGTTGCTATATATATAAATTTGCCACAATGTAGTTCTTAACTTAAAAAAATATCTGGATACTAAATTTTCTTATTGAATTGCATGGGACTGAGTGAAAAAGGAGCTATTTGTACCCTTAGTTTGTCTTCTGGGGGATGGGACAATGGCATACTCTTAGCAGAGCCCATGAATCAAAGATTCTGCAGATGGACCAGTTCTTGCCTTGTTTTAAAACAAACATGTAGACTCTAGAGTTGCTTTATCTTTGTCACATATATTGTGTTCTTAGTATGTTCAACACAATGTACTTTCTCAGAGATGAAGAAGAAATAATTCTCACCTTTCAAGAACAAACAATCCTTTACAAAATGACCCCATTCCAGACCTATTATAGCAGATTTTCTGGGTTTGGGCCTCCGTCATTTTTTAAAAAACACTCAATATGATTCAAATAGCATTCAAGATTGAGAACCACTGATCTAGAGGCAGCTGTGACTGCAGCTATAAATAACAGGGTAGACATCACAAAATGTGAAGAATGTGTAGAAAATGCAGAGTCTCTCAGGCTGGGAATATTTGGACTTGAACATACAGGATTTGAACTAGTATGAAGAGGATGAATATGAAATAAAGATATTATTGTGTTATGAGGTTCAGGATGCTACAGTCTTTGAGTAGTCGATCTATCTGTCTGGCAAATAATGTCTTATTTTAATTTGGCATCTGGAATGCCAGGCTGGTGCAAGGGTTTTCTCAGGCCCAGGATCAAAGGGAAATCCTGCTGTACGGAGGCAGAGAGCCACCAGGTGGCGCTCAAGCACAATTCATCGATGTTAAGAACAACCTGATCATTTGCTGAAGCAAATGATTTTGTTGAAAAACAAATGTATTAATTTTAAGAACTTTTTTCTTCAGATGTAAATAAGGCCTAACGTAGAACCACAAACCCCATTGTTAAAATCCATTTAAACTAACATGAAATTCTATTACTTACCTGCCATGAATACATATTTCGTTTCTCTTGCATGTTATAAACAAAAGATATGATTTAGTAATTATGTTATATATTATTGACCAGATGCTTGAAAATATGTATCAACAAATGCTGCCTAAAAATCTCTGTCAGAAAGATGTCCAGAACTTCTGTGCAAAGAGGAACTATAGACAGGGTTACTGAATTGTTAAGATGCACCTCTATCTGGAATTTCTCTGGGATTTTTCACCCCAGGGGCTGTCCCACTTTGTAAATCCCTTCCAAACATATGGAAAATGATAGAGATGAGACTATTTTACTTTTATAAAAAGATCATATTTTTAGTTCCAAAGGTGACTTTTTATAAATACTTTAAGATAGCTTTTGAACATATTTAAGAAAAATGTAGTTTCCATATGTAATTAAAATCTTTCAGATGCATGCTAAATTAATACTATCACAGAAAGTACCTAATATGGTCATTGTAAAGCATAAAACCAAAATTACACCATCTCTATTGATATAAATTGCTGTATCTCACTGTTACTGCTCCTAACTTTCTCTTTTAAATAGAGACTGTGTGATTTTTATTCAGTTAATATTTTTCTTGTTTTCTGTTTTTATAATGGAAATTTAAAACATATATAAGATGAGAGAAAATAATATAATGAGCCCATTCATGCTCATTTTCCACCTTCAATAATTATCAGCATTCTGCACTGTTGTTTCATCGATACCCCCAAACTTTTATTTTTTCCAAAGTATTTGAAGCATTGTAAAGCAGACCCAAGAGATTGTGTCATTCGGCCTGTAAATGCTTGTTTATATCACCAATAAATGAGAACTTAAAAAAACAATAATAATCACAATACTACTATCCCATTACTGATACTCTTAATGCTTAACTTTGTTTTAAAACTCAGGCAATATAACATTCTCAATGAAATAATATTTAAGTCTTGAGAGCTTAAAATGAGGACATGTTATGGAATGTTGAGTATTTTTTTTTAAATAGGCAAAATTAATTTTAAGATGAAATACGTTTGGTATATATATCTTCTACATTTCACGACTTAATTAAACTTCATGCAACCTCATGTGTGAGTCATTAGAGAAATGAAAAGCATGTACATTTCTGGAGACAGGCAAAGTCCTTTTACTTACATGTGTACATAAAATGTTATACACTTTATGAGGTAGATAAATATATTCCAATGTGCATATTTCTGTTTTATTGCTGTAGTCTGGATAAAAAATTCTATGAATATGACTACATTAGCTACACTGTCTGCTGTGAGACTTAAGACTTTTTGATGCATGGCTCTGTTTATTCTGGCTTCCATTCTTCTTCAGACTTTATGTGATGTAATGTTCCCTATAAAAATCTGACATCAATAAGGGTAGGAACTGACTCATTACATTTTGTGAAGATAATAAGTGTTTTGGGGCTTTTAGTTTCTCCTCCATGCCTGTCCTTATTGACATTAGCTTCACTTGAAACAGGCATGACCACAGGGTTCGTTTACCTCAAATAACCAAAGCTTACGTTCATGTTGCACAGTTCAGCAAAGACCAGGAGAGAAATGCAATTGCCTAGGCTGAATGTAAGTGACACTGCATATCCTTTCAGGGAAGTAATGTTTAGATTATATCTAGTGGTGGTGAAGAGTAAACAGCTTTTTTCTCTGAGATCTCCTAACACTTCCATGCTATTTCCAACATTCTATTAACCTGGTATATTGCCCGTGTGTGACAACTTTGCAGGGTGTTTCCTGGCAGACTGTTAACTTAAAATCTAAAAAGAATGCACAGATTAAATTGCTAATACAATACATGGTAAAGAAACTGTCATCTCCTTAAATTTTCATGATCCTCTCTGTGTGCCTGCTTCCTATAGAATTAGTCTTAAGAGTACTTGCATTAGGGAGAGTGTAGGAAGGTTAACTTTGTCTCATCAAATATCTCAAAATTTATTTGTTGACTGACTTCTGAAATCCTAAAACCAAAATTCTATTAATTCCATAGGTAGATTGATTAATTGTTCAGATACAAAAATTCCTGAGCCCCAAGCCTTATGAATTATTTATGTCATGATGTGTATTCACCTACTACCGTTTTCTCTATTAAAGTCTTGATAAGGAAGTGAGTAGAGCTAAGTTGCCAAATGAAAGAATCTATACAGACTCTTAAGAAGTAGATTTATTCAACCAAAGTAGCTCTGGTGAGGATTTGACTAATTTAAATAGGGCTACATAATATGTGTTAGCAAGCAGCTGAAAATTGCTTTTTTTTTCCTGTTCAGGCTAAAAAATGTCTGTTTAACAAAAAATGTTACCAGATGTCTTTTTTAAAACACAAAATATTATAGGCTAATGTAGAATCTATTTTGTCTAATTTCCCTGAAAATATATCATCCAATCATAAAACTTCCAACATCATCATCTACTGAAAGTTGAATCGATAGATAATTAGAAAACTTCCAGTTCTGGTAGGGCCTAGTATATTGGAACGTGCAAAAACTTATGAGTGAGATAGTCCTGAGTTCCAACTAATTCTAGTTCTGACACTCACCTTGGTCAAGTTCCTTACCTCTCACAAGTTTTATTTCTTCATCCATAAAAATAACATAATACTATCTAATAATAAGGACTATATTGAAAAAATTGTTTTGGCTGGGCGCCTGGGTGGCTAGTGGGTTGAGTGTAGGACTCTTTAAAAACAATTTTTTTTTAAGTTTATTTATTTTGAGAGAGAGAGAGACAGAGTATGCTAGGTAGGGGTAGGGGCAGAGAGAATCCCAAGCAGACTCTGTCAGTGCAGAGCCCAGTGTGGGGCTCAAACTCACGAAATGCAAGATCACAACCAGAGCCAAAACCAAGAGTCAGACACTTAACCGGCTGAGCCACTCAGATGCCCTGGGGTCTGTCTCTTGATTTCAGCTCAGGTCATGACCATAAGGTTGTGGGATTGAACCCTGCATCAGGCTCCGTGCTGAGCATGGAGCCTACTTGGGATTCTCTCTCTCTTCTGCCCCGCTCCCCAACTCGTTTGTGTTCTCTCTTTCTCTAAAAAAGAAAAAAGAAAAAGAAAAAAAAGAATTGTTTTAGCTGAGATGGTGAATATGGAGTAGCTGGCTATGTTAATTTGGGTTCTCACAGGCAACTCCAAGGCAATGATTTGAGTGAAATTAGTTTTTTTGGGAAGTTCAGAAATATGGTAGGGAAGTAGAGGCAAGTGACTGAGTGACTGGAAGACAGCCAATAAAGAGTGCATGGATAAGCCAGGTACCACAAAAGGTACCTGGAGCTTAATTCTATAGAGAAACTCTGCAAAACTGATGCAAAGCACACACCTTAAAGCTATTTCACCCAAGCTGTGAGGGAGTGGGGATGTTAATACACCAACTCCTGGGAGGTCATTGGTTAATGGCTGCTCTTGAGGATATTAATTCCTTAGCACTTAAGTCTACACCTGCATAGAGCTGGAAGAAGAGCACTGAGGCACAGGGATGCAGATAGCAGCAGTTGGAATTTCACCAGGGCACACTGAAAAGTCCCAGGAATATGGGATGGCCACTAATATGGCTTCTATGCTAGTACAATGTTTAGCTAAGGTTCAGTAAAAGATAGCTATGGAAAAAAAATTAAATTTATCTCCTTTTAGAATATATTGTCATTGAATACTATACCCTTCCTTTCATAATATACTTTCTCTTCTGAAACAGTCTGTGTAAGGCTAAGCTCCTATAAAAAAGAGAACCCAAAGAACTCACCAAACTCCACACCCGAAAAACAAATAATCCAGTGAAGAAATGGGTAGAAAACATGAATAGACACTTCTCTAAAGAAGACATCCAGATGGCCAACAGGCACATGAAAAGATGCTCAATGTCGCTTCTCATCAGGGAAATACAAATCAAAACCACACTCAGATATCACCTCACGCCAGTCAGAGTGGCCAAAATGAACAAATCAGTAAACTATAGATGCTGGAGTGGAGAGGATGTGGAGAAACTGGAACCCTCTTGCACTGTTGGTGGGAATGCAAACTGGTGCAGCCGCTCTGGAAAACAGTGTGGAGGTTCCTCAAAAAATTAAAAATAGACCTACCCTATGACCCAGCAATAGCACTGCTAGGAATTTACCCAAGGGATACAGGAGTGCTGATGCAGAGGGGCACTTGTACCCCAATGTTTATAGCAGCACTCTCAACAATAGCCAAATTATGAAAAGAGCCTAAATGTCCATCAACTGATGAACGGGTAAAGAAGATGTGGTTTATATATACAATGGAATACTACTTGATAATGAGAAAGAATGAAATCTGGCCATTTGCAGCAACGTGGATGGAACTGGAGGGTATTATGCTAAGTGAAATAAGTCAGGCAGAGAAAGACAGATACCATATGTTTTCACTTATATGTGGATCCTGAGAAACTTAACAGAAGACCATGGGGGAGGGGAAGAAAAAAAAAAGGTTCGAGAGGGAGGGAGGCAAAACATAAGGGACTCTTAAAAACCGAGAACAAACTGAGGGTTGATGGGAGGTGGGAGGGCGGGGAGTGTGGGTGATGGTATTGAGGAGGGCATCTGTTGGGATGAGCACTGGGTGTTATATGGAAACCATTTGACAATAAATTTCATGTTAAAAAAAAAAAAGGTTGGGAGGACAAAGAAGGCTAGAAGAGAATCAGAGAAATGATACTACCTGAAAGGATTCTCTTCATCCCTGGTGATAGTCTTTGCTCTGACATCTCCTCTGTCTTACATGAATACGGCCACTTTTGACTAGTGTTTTTATGGAATATCTTTTTCCGTCATTTTACTCTTTTTTTTAAGTTTATGTATTTGTTTTGAGAGAGAGACTGCGTGTGAGTGGCAGAGAGAGAGAGGGACAGAGAATCGAAGCAGGCTCTGTGCTGACAACAGACAGCCCAATGCGGGCTCAAACCTATAAACCATGAGATCATGACCTGACCCAAAGTCAGATGCTGAACCAAGTGAGCTACCCAGGCGCCCCATCATCATTTGACTCTTAAACTCTCTCTGCCCCTATATTTAAAGTGAGTTTCTTGTAGCCAGTATACAGTTGAGTATCACTTTTTTGTCCAATCTGACGATCTTTGACTTTTAATTGGGGTGTTTAGGACATTCATACTTCTTTTGACTGTTGATAAATTTTGATTGTTCAGTGCTGGGTATTTTTGTATTCCTATAAATAATCTTGAGCTTTGTTTTAAGAACATGGTTAAGCTAGGAATGGGGCGCCTGGGTGGCGCAGTCGGTTAAGCGTCCGACTTCAGCCAGGTCACGATCTCGCGGTCCGTGAGTTTGAGCCCCGCGTCGGGCTCTGGGCTGATGGCTCAGAGCCTGGAGCCTGTTTCCGATTCTGTGTCTCCCTCTCTCTCTGCCCCTTCCTTGTTCATGCTCTGTCTCTCTCTGTCCCAAAAATAAATAAACGTTGAAAAAAAAAATTAAAAAAAAAAAAAAAGAACATGGTTAAGCTAGGAACAATAAACTGGGAAAAGTTTTATCCTCTTAAAGAAATAAAAAATAAAATAAAAAAGAGAACCCAGGGGTGCCTATGTGGCTCTGTCAGTTAAGTGTCTAACTCCTGATTGTGGCTCAAGTCATGATCTCATGGTTTGTGGGATTGAGCCCTGCATTGGGCTCCACACTGAGCATAGAGCCTGCATGGGAGTCCCTCCTTCCCTCTCTCTGCCCCTCCACCACTTGTTCTCTCTCTCTCAAAAACAATAAAATAAAACATAAAAAAAAAAAGCCCAAAATACAGTGGTTTAAAGACTAGAGAAGTTTCTTTAGGTGAGAAGTTTCTCACTTAACAGTCTAGAGTTCAGTGGGACAGATCTGTGGGACTCAGATTCAGAGATTCATGTTTCTTTTATCTTGTTGTTCCATGATCCACGACTGTAATGTCTTTGTTTATGTGGTCAAACTAGAATGTGCCATGTCTAGGTTCCAGCAGTGGGAAGGGGAAGAATGGGGACGACCTTATGTCCCTTGTCTTAGGCCCAGATTCAGAAGTGGCATGCAACATTCTCGCTCACATGGAGAGAGCTTAGTGAGGAGGCCATATCTAACTGCAAGGGACTGTGGGAAATACCAGGGTAATCAGAACTCAGCTATTACACAATTAAAGGAAAAAGGAGAATGGGTTTTTGTGGGCAGTCAGCACTATCTTTCAGAATTTGGTTGTATAGTATCTATTTTAGGCTTGATTCAGCTTTTTGTAAATCTCACTAATCACATGAAGAGAAAGGATATGAATCTGCTCACCCATTTGGTATCTTTCACTGAATTTGAGTCACAAAGCTAATGACAAAGGTGTGGATTTTACATCTCTTCTCTTTACTCAACCATATACCTAACTAGAACTATTCCTACTTTTCCGCATATACATTTGTATACTTCAGTGTCTTGATTTTTTCAGCAATCTGTGTTGGAATTGAGGCTTATCTATTTTTTAATTTTTAATTTAAATTTTGCCTTTCTTCTATCTCATACTGAATAACTCCTACTGCTTCACTGATAAAAGTGAAACGGGAATGAAGGAAAGTCACCACAGGAGTCCCACAATTTCATATGTAATAACTTTTAAAAGTTATTTTAGAAAATAAAATACAATTTTGGAAAATAAAATGTCTGAAAGTCCCTGGTATGCTCATGTATTACACAAGGGATTCTATTCTCAGAGTTATAAGAAATAGTATGCAATCTCTAACTGTGTTAAAAAAAAAAAAAAACGCTGCTTTTCTTGAATCTAAACAACCCAGATGGTAGATGAGGATCTTTAAAGCTGCTGGGACCTCTGCTGCCTGTTCCCTGTGTTAAGGATGGTCCATTTTCCCATGAGTCTGCTGCTTCTCTGTAGCAGCCTGAGCAGGTGGCTGTGTAGTCAGTATGATTTAAATCTCACTATCAGGTCTCCATACATTTCTAAAGCAGAGATAAGGGAAAAGGCCTTTTGTTACCCAATCAACATACCACCATCTGGTGCACATGTGACCATCTACTATTTGCTTGGTGCTCCTTTGGAGATGGAAAAAAGGAGAGGAAGGTGGAACATGAGGTTGCTTGGAGAGATTGTTTTTGGGGAACAAAACTTTTGGCTTCTGGGTGGGGCTATTGAGAGCTTAAGAGAGGAGCTCCAGAAGTGGGGTGGGTTCTTAGGCTTGCTAGAGAGGGCATCTGTGACTTTTTACCAGGCATGAGATGGAAGGTGGGAGGGACTGGTGGAGAGTGCATCTAAAGTCATAGGTTGGTCCCCACAAACATGGGTCAGTGAGAGATCCCCTACTTGCCACTGTAATGGTGGCCAGGCCTTTTCTCCCAGCAGTGCACAAAATACTGCCTTATATAGCCTATATAGCTTAAAATAATTTTTACTCAAGAGGTGCCTGGGTGGCTCAGTTGGTTGAGTGTCAACTCTTGATTTTGGTTCAGGTCATGATCTCTAGGTCGTGGGATCGAGCCTTGCATCTGGCTCCACAATGAGTGTGGAGTCTGCTTAAGATTTTCTCTCTCTTGGGAAAAAAAAAAAAAAAAGATTTTTGCTCTCTGGGACACCTGGGTGGCTCATTCGGTTGAGAGTCTGACTTCGGCTCAGGTCATGATCTCACAGTTTGTGGGTTCGAGCCCCGCATCAGGCTCCGTGCTGTAAGCTCAAAGCCTGGAGCCTGCTTTGGATCTATGTTTCCCTCTCTCTCTGCCTCTCCCTCATTCATGCTCTGCTACCCTTTCTCTCAAAAATAAATAAACATTAAAAAAATAAAAAAAGATTTTCTCTCTCTTCCTTTGCCTGTCTCTTCTACTCGAGCTCTCTCTCAAAAAAAAAAAAAAAATTTTTTTTTTTTTTGGTCAGGTGATTGGCAAAACTCTGATTTAGACCCTATCATTTAGAGAAATTAATGTATGATAAATGAAAGTATGGGATTTTTGAAATTTGACTCTATAAAACTTGAGGATCTCACAGATGTATTTCAATCACCTACACAATTTCTGTCCTTATAGTCATGAATTTTTGAGATTGGCTAATCTCCACTTCGTGGATGCAATGCATGCTTTTTGTATCTACATCTATCTGAATCTCTGATTTACTCAGACCCTTCTAAAAAAGTTTCTCTTCCTTATAAGCTCTTGCATTAGAGGAGAATATTTATGATTCTTTGTCCTAATCCTATTATATGTTGTTCTAATTATAATGTGTGTATTCTAATTATATATCTATCACATTAACTAGATGAAATATCTTAAAAGAAGGGGCAAACATAACTTTTTACTTCTAGGTACAAGCCTTGCTCACTGCTGATACTCAGTGAGCATGTATTGCTAATGTTATCATTTATAAAGCAGACTGTCTCCTCCTTTACTTGACTTCTTAAGCCCCTTTTCAATCATATGAATAATCTCAAGAAATTTTGCAGAACTATCCAGATTTCCATACAGTTTCCTTCTGTTAAGCTCTGTCTAATCTGGATATGCAATATGGAGCTTCATTTCTGGGAATGTTTAGTTGTGCAAATTCCTAAGAAGTTACCTTGGAAATCCAAGGGTTTAAAGTTTGGGAGGACTAGCTGGAGTTGATGAGTTAACAGAAACCCTTCTAAACTTGTCAAACTCAACCCTCTCCTCTTTTCTATATAATTTATTGGGAGTATAGGATTCCTTTTCCCCCCCCCAGTGAGATACTGCCTCACATACTTTACTACTCTTTGAAGCACAGTTGTTCTCCAATAGTTCATTCTTAACATTTCAAAGAAGCTTCAGATGTTTTCCTTAGGTTTATTAATCATAAAGGCATTATAAAACTTTTCCAGACAAATTCCACCTGGCCTCTTCTTGTTTGGTCTTTCCATAACCCTGATTACTCAGCATTTGTGTATTTTTCTGCTTATATTTAGAAACTTGCACATTGGTAAAGAGAATGTTTTTAAGTTAGGGTTATCCAAAATCAACTAAAGTAACGGTATACATAAGATGCAACGGTTGCCAGCGCCTGGCACTAAATAGAATAAATAGAACAATGAACCCATTAGAATGCCCCTGTGAAACATCACGAACTTTGGGGACCTCTCAAGAATCCCTCATCAATATTGGAACACCATTTAATGCCACTCTAAAACATTAAGACTTGCAGTTTAGATTTGAGACACTTAAATGAGTAAGCAAAGCCCTAAGTGGAAACCTGATACATGATACTTTTTGGCCTTTCAGAGATAAAAATCACAGAACCATAGAATATTCAGAATGGGATCTTAGATCCAGAATCAGCTGAACTTTGACCTCTGGAGAGCTACTCATTCTGAGTATCTTACAAAAGGCATTTGTTTTTTCATTTCATCAAGTCTGTGTTAAGAATCTTAATTTTGAATGACATTAAATACTTCTTTGACTGTAGGCAGAAATGATGGAGAACCAACAGCCTTCAATATGTTAGTTATTTTATTTTGCAAGAACTAAACCAATGCATTTTGTTTTCCACATCATCTCTTAAATCATTTTTCATTTGCAGTCTTTTACTTCTAAAGCTGAGTCTTAAGGCTCAGAGGTTGAGAATAAGAGGGCAGGCACTAGACTTCTTACCAAGACAATAGCATTGAAAGCAAGGCTTTGTGAAGTTGAGAGTTTTGTTTTTTCCCCCAGTCTCCTTTAGCTTCAGATTTAACTTACCAAAGGGAAAGTCTGGAAAACTTGAGTCACAGAATTTTCCCATAGTGAAGAGAAGATACCTCTTCCCCTGTGGCATTTGAGCCATTTCCCTCTCTGGGCTTTCCCAGAAGAGGAGCAGGTGTGTGGGGGGCTTATTTCCATTTAGGATCTGAAAGAGACTGCCTTGTGGGCTCACTGAGACTAACATGGGTCTAAACCCCAATATTCTGAACTTGATTGTGCAATGTTGCTAGGGAGAGCCCTCAAAGTTGAGCTTTCCTGGACCTCTCATCCATCCTGTGCAGCATAAATACAACCCAGGAGTTATTGAAACTTCTGGAAGGGGAACTTGCAAAGCAGCTAGTTTGAGAGCCAGGACCTACTCTGTGTCCCAGCTTGAGACTGTCCTAGTTTACCCCAGTCGTTCCACTGTAGTTATAATATACCTTCCTGTCACTCCCACGAGTGTCTTGATTTGGATGGTAAATTTTATTGTCAGTGTAGCCCTGGAGCCTACTGAGACAGGAGCAGTTCTGAAGCAGAGGCAGGAGATGGGCTGTTGGGCGAGGTGGCTGGATGTAGGAAATGTCACAGATGTGGGGAGCTTTACAGAACTGCCGGGGCTCCATTAACTAGGGAATACTGTTCAGTTTTTAGTCAGCTAAGAGACCAGGATCAAGGATGATTCCAGCAAAGGAGTTTAGCCATAAATGCCAGCAGAGCAGCAGCAAGCAGATGGACCTGGAAATCAAGCCCATGATTGGGGAACTTCAGTGGTTCTCTGTCCACACATAAACCACATCCTTCCCCCATCCATTCCAACACCATCTTGTACGTGCATATGTGCTGGTTCACATGGGTGTTGTGGAAGGTTGAGAAATCCACATTTCTTTTCTAGACAGGTCAAAACATTACCTAAGAGACTGTTTCAAATACTGAATGGAGCTAAGTTTTAAACAGTCTTGAGGACACTTTAATTCCCTTTCCTCTATCCAACTGATAGAGGCTTCTGAGGAAGCAATTTCAGCCAAGTTAAAGGAGTTACATTTCTCTTTGCACATCTAAGTTGCAGTAACCCAAGTAACTTTGTGACTCCACTAAAGGTATATAAAGCAGTCTAGGGCACTCATTAAACAAATGCCTAGTGGAGTCAGTCCACTTGGGTCCTAATGTCAGTTCTGCCAATTACAAGCTCTATGATCCTGTACTAGTTACCCAACTTCCCTGAGTTTCTATTTTTCCATGTATAAAATGGGAATGACAATAGTGCTTAATTCCAGGTGGTATTGAATGAGATGTATGTACTGGGTATGTAATATACCCTTAATGAATGTTACTATTACTCTAATAGTTACAGTTGTCTACTACATTGTATAACTTATAAATACATATATTTGCATCAATCCTACTTCTACTAATAGAATTCAAGCTCCTTAAAAGCATTAGAGTTACTTTTATTTGTACCCCCCACAATACAAGTTCTCCATGTACTAAGGATTATCAGTAAATGTCCCTTCAGTGGTTGACCACAAAAGCCTCAAGTTCTTTATAATATAGTACAAGTCATTTTTGATTATCTCTCTCACATTCAATATAGAATCTATCAAAAAATACTGTATTTTCTTATTCCAGGCACACTTTAAATCCAACTACTTCTCTCCGTTTCCATTGCTCAGCATTCCATTTCAAGCCACTGTAATCTTTCACCCAGATTCATGCAATTGTCTCCTCATTTGCATCCTCTTTTTCATTCTTGGTTCTCTCCAGTCTATTTGCTTTTTTTTATTTTTTATTTTTACAATGAGTGGAGTATATGTAAATAGACCATATCATTCCCTTGCTAAAACTATTTAAAGGGTTTAGAATAGGATCTAACTTTTTTAAAGTTTGTTGATTCATTTTGAGAGAGAGAGAGAGAGAGAGAGAGAGAGAGAGAGAGAGAGAGAGAGCTCACATGTGCAAGCAGGGGAGGGGCAGAGAGAGAGAGGAAGAGAGAGAATCCCAAGCAGGCTCCATGCTGTCAGTGCATCATGGGGCTTGATCCCGTAAACTGTGAGATCATGACCTGAGACGAAATCGAGAGCTCTGTTGCTCAACCCACTGAGAGCCACCCAGACGCCCCAATTATTTTTTTTTAACCATAACTTATTAAGTCCCAAATTAGGAGCTATAAATTCAAACTCCCATAGATACTAAATCAGAAACATAAGTGAATGAAAAAGACTGGGTTGGGATGGTAAACATGAATGGTAAACATGAGGTCACAGACTTTGCCTCGAGGAGGTAGATCCAGCTGAGGGGTGCTATGTAAGAATACAAGCCCACTGCTGACAGATATTTCGAATTTTTTGAAAATCCAGAAATTATTATGTGATATCTGCTTACTTTCAGCTTTGGCAACTAATGTAAGAAAACACACACACAGCTGTGAACAGAGTCCAAGCCTAAGACCTTTGTTCTACATGACTGGGCATGCATCTATCCAGACTTCCCTCTGCCATTACCTTCTTTATGTTTCTTGAAGATTCTGTGCTCTGTTCCACATCAGAGCCTTTGGGCATGCTGTTGTCTCTACTGGATGACTCTTCCCCTCAAAAGTTTGCATAGGCTTCTTATCCTTCAGGTCTCAGTGTAGAACAGTAGCTCCTCAAATGGGCCTTCTCTTACAAGAGTCCCTAACTTAGTTCGGGTTACCTAGAAGGCAGAACCCATGACAAAGATTATGTAGTACGTTTTATTTGCTAGGTATAATCTCAGGGCTTTATGAAGAGATACAGCTGGTCATAAGGGATAGACTGCATGCATAAACTGTTAGGTATTCTGTGGGGATTACCTATTAAGGGCTTCTTATGTTAAAATTCTAGATTGAGGATTTTCAGACAACAAGAGTGTACATTTGCTCATCGAGCCTACTAAAACCTGGTTTGTGGTAGTGAATTCTTAGGATAGGCCATTTTTTGCCTTTATCTGGAGTCAGGCCAAGATGGATAAGTTTCCTTCTTATTTTCCTATGTCTGTAATTTTTTTTTTTTTTTAAGTCCAAGGGTCTTAGCTTTATTCAGAGGTCTCAGTTTCAGATTCTAATCTCTGGGACCTGAGGCTGCATGTCCTGTTCCTACCTAGTCACCAAAATCTACTGGTTTCTGAGACTAATTGCCCTCCTCCTCCCCAGACCTCAGGGACCTCACTGTCAGTTTATACTCATTGTTCTGTTTTTCCCTTTTTGTTTTTGGCCCTTACAGCTTTTCCATAACTTCTTTAATGTTCAGCTAGGTTTCAAAAAGCATGTTGGTGGTATTTTAGCAAGAATTTCTAGGTGTTTTCTAATAGGGAGGTTTTTAGGGTTTTTGGACTTTCCAGTATTTTTGGAAACAAATCACACACCGAAATCATACATTTGTTGGTCTCATTTTTTTCCCCTCCCCCAAATGGCATTTCTATAAGGGCAGAAAACTTGCCTGTTTCAAGTCCTGTGCCACACAGTGTTTGATATATAATTGGTACTCATGACATATCTGAAGGAATGAATCTTGATAATGTTAATGTGGAATTAGAGATGTAACTCCGCTCTGAGTTCCAGAGAATAGTGGCTCTGTTTTACTCAGCTTTGTCTTTTTGGAGAACTTAATACACTTTCAAGAACAGAGAGGATGTCTTCTATAAGTATTTGGTGGTTAGTTTATCTTTATTGATGTAAAAAATAATTATAAAAATTAATAGTGCCTTAAAATTAAGTTATTTTAAGGATGTTAAGATAGATACTTATAGTATCATTTTTCAAAGTTTTCCCTGAGCCCTGAAGCTACAAGTAATTTTTTCTCTGTGTATTTCTTTTTGTTTTTTTAAGGGAGTGTTTTTTTTTTTTAAGGTTTATTTATTTATTTTGAAAGAGAGCACGAGCTTGAGCCAGGGAGGGGTAGAGAGAGGAGGAGAGAAAGAATCCAGGCAGGGTCTTCATTATCAGCCTAGAGCCCAATGTGGGGCTCAAACCCATGAACCATGAGATCATGAGCTGAGCCTAAATCAAGAATTGATGATGAAATGTGGGGCTTGAACCCATGAACCACAACATCATGATCTGAGCCAAAGTCAAGAGTCAATGCTTAACTGACTAAGCCACTCAGGTGTCCCTCTGTATATTTCTTAGAGCTTTCTTGCTTTGTCCATTTTGCTGTGTATCTGCCTCATCTTCATTGCTAGACTAAGCTCTTGAGGATGGTTCTTGTTTGTGTTACTCTTTTTTTTATCCTGTAGTGCACGCAGGGGTTCCAACCTTGGCACTATTGACACTATGGCTGGATAATTCTTTGTTTTGGGCAGTTGTCCTGTGTATTGGAGGATATTTAACAGCATCATTGGCCTCTACCCACTGAATGCCAGTAGAATCCTCAGTTGTGAAAACCAAGTGTCTCCAGACATTGCTCAATGTCCTTGGGGAGACAAAGGTACTCTCTGTTGAGAACCATTTCTTCTGAATGCCTTACACAGAGCACATGCTCCCTGTTTATTACTGAAATTCTATAGCAAATTTTGATTGAATCCCACAAAGGCAAACATAGGATTCGTATTTTCTTGAGGAAAGTGGTCTAGTGTCTTGTACTAGCTAGTGGACTAGTCTTCTTGTTTGCAGGTCTGGCTCACCACTAGGATGAGTTATGCTCCTGTCACCACTCACTGTCACCTCCCTCCTCAAAGCCTTGTTTTTATACCTATGTATTTATACCTGAAAACATTTGGAGGTTTATAGTTTTGGTGAGTAGCTTATGTCCATTGCTTCCATAATGCTGTATTCATTTTCTGATAAATGCTGTCAGTCACATTTACATTGAACTGCACTTGCTTTAAAGATGACAGAATTTCTAAAATGTACCCAGACCCAGAAGATTAGGATACTATTTATTGGCATAAATGAGCAAAATTAGGCTCTGGAACCATAACATTGTTTCCCCTTTAGCAAGACTACAACTATTGTAATCAGCATTTTTGAAAATAAACATTCCTGCTTTCCTATTTTTGCAATTTTTACAGTGTTTTTAATAGTTTAGGATTATGTATAAAAACCTAAGCAATAAATTATGTTTTGTAAAAAAAAAAGATGTTTATATCTGAAACAAAGGTTATAACAAGTAACACATTTTTAGGTAATAGAAATAATTCTAAGCAATAAAAATAATTTTAGATAATTAATTTTAGCTGGCAGTGGGCCCCACGAATGCCTGTTGCCTTTTCTTTTTTCTCACACTTCATTCCCACTCTGTGACACTGGCTCCCCATCTTCTTATGTACTGTGACTGGCAGTTGCCGAGGTGGCGGTGGCGGTGGTGGGAGGTCCAGAATGGTGGTGGGGTGTGTAGATTAAACTCCATTATCTGTATTTGACAATTGAAGAAATAGGCTCAGAGAGATGAAGTCATTTTTAAAAATTATCTTGCTAGTTGAGGTCAGAGAAAAGTCTCTTTTTTCCCAGGGCTCTTTCTGCTATAAGACATATTCAGATAGTGATGTCGTATTTCAGATATTGCTGTGGGAGTGCAAAAAGTGTTTCTCCATCCCCTATCACTTAAAGTCAACAACAGCACAATGGCTGGACACTTTCCTCAGGTAAGCCCTAAAGGTGAAAACATTTCCCCTTTTCTGCACTATGCAGTATGTCTGCACTCTGCAGAATTTCCAGGAAGAACCCAAACACAATCTATGGCTCAGAGGGAAAATGCCAGAGGAGAAAGTTATAGAAGCAAGCATAGTGATGTAATGTTATGAAGAATTAAAACGTTTGCAAGGATGAAAGAGTAGAAAAAGCATGGAGAGCAGAGCAACCCTCGTTCATTTTGAAGAATCATGAAAAGATGACCTTTTTCTTTTTCTTGTGAGCAAATATTAAGAGGAATTTAATAAATGAAACTGAATGCCAGACTCACACCAGACAAAATTCAGCTGTGTTTGTTTAATTATTACATTATCTTGAGGCAAATTCACTGAACTCCTGAATAATAACAGGAAAGGGAAATCAGGCCAAACACAGGTCTGTATGTTTCTACCTCCGCAAAATATTGGAAAACCACTCCAGTGAAAAATAATTTTAAATAATCTTATTTTCCTACTACAAAAACAAAATGCCAATTAAAAATCTTAGAAAATATATGGATGATAACCATGTAAGTTTTATGGTATGTATTACAGATATAAATATACACTTACATGTATATACATATATGTGTGTATTTATATATTTCTGTAGAAATACATATGCATAGTATGTGAGGAAATACCTATATCTATATTTATTTACCTGTTTCTATATCCCCATTGAAATAATACTAATTCATTAATGCTATTTATTGACTACTGTCTTCACTTAACTTTCAGTGAGCTTCTTTCAAGTCATTAAATAATTTAATATTCTGTAATGTTATTAAAAACATTTTTTAAATCTTTATTTATTTTTGAGAGAGAAAGAGACAGAGTGGGAGTGGGAGAGGGGCAGAGAGTGAGTGGGAGACACAGAATCTGAAGCAGGCTCCTGGCTCTCAGCTGTCAGCACAGAGCCTGATGCAGGGCTCAAACTCATGTACCATGAGATCATGACCTGAGCCAAAGTCGGATGCTTAACCAACTGGGCCACCCAGGCGCCCCTGTAATGTTATTTTTAATGGCTAAAGAGTCAATAAGGATACTGTGATTGTCTTAAAGAGTTCAATTTATTTTTTAAAAAATTACTGCTTTGTAATTTTCATTCACTTTTTTATTATTTTGCTCTACCTAATGATTCCAATTTCTACATTCATTTTATACTCGCTGAACACTAGGCTTTTGAAAAAATTTTCTTCATTATTTCCTCATATGGTTAAATTACCTCATGGTCCTGAAGATGGGTGACCAAAAGGAAAGCTTTGAGGCACAGAAATTTTAGATTATTTCATTATTTCATTATTTAGATATTCATTTTCCTGTCCCTGATTATAATGTTTCAGCTCTCCCAGGAAGTGAGTGATGACCCATTTTCAGATGAAAGAAGTAAAGAATGCAAATATTAAGCACACAAGGCCTGCTCAGCTGTAAAATGGATATTAAATTCAAGTATTTCTGAGCATTTCTCACCCTGAACTTTTCACCCTGAGTGTTGAACCCTTGTGATCACATTTCCTCTTACAAACTGCTTGTTAGCTGTTGGCCCACAGCTTTTGCTGCCTAGACATCTTTATTTCTTGATATTTTTCTCTTTCATTATCAGATAGAATAACATGTTAATGAGTTTTGCTGATAAAAGCAAGAATGAAGCCTATTCTCCCTGTGGTTTTTAAGACTAATTTGCTTCAGGCATTCCTTCCTAGTTTCCTTACTTTTTTTTCTTAATCCACTAAAAAAAAATATATATATATATATATAATATATATTTTATATTATATATATAATACATGTTATATATATTTTATATTTTATATATATAATATATATATTTTATATTATATATATAATACATGTTATATATATTTTATATTTTATATATATATATATATATTCATTTATTTATTTTGAGAGAGACACAGAGAGAGAGTGCATGTGTGCTCAGGGGAGGGGCAGAGAGAGAGGGAGATAAATCCCAAGCAGGCTCCCTTGCTGTCAGCGCAGAGCTCCATGTGGGGCTCAAACCCACAAACTGTGAGATCATGGCCTGAGCTAAAATCAAGAGTTGAACTCTTAACCAACTGAGCCACCCAGGTGCTGGGTGATTTCCATGTAAAGACTTGATTGGATTCAAAGAATTCAGTTTGTATAGATATTTTAAGATGACAGCCATATTAATATTCATAATTAAAATAATAAGTAACATTTATAGTAAGCACTATTTTGAAGAAATTGTATGAAAGTAGAGAGAATAGTGTAATGACCACCTATTACCCAGCTGCAATAGCTGTCAACTTATGGGCAATCTTGTTTCATTATTCTCTTGACCACTTCCCTTCCTTTCCTCACACTGGATTGTTTTCATGTAAATCCAAGACACTATATTATTTCATCTGTAAATATTTCAACAGGTAAGGACTCTTAGATATTGTGTATTTTAAATAATGTTTAATTTTATGCTTTTTATTAAATTATAACACAAAAATTTTTTAAATTAAATTATAACGGACAAAAATTCTAGCAAGAAATAGAATGTTACCAATGCCACAGAAGCCTTCCTTGTGCCCATTTCCAGTTGTGTCCCCACCTTCCAAGGGTAACTGCTATTCTAACTTCTAACACCATAGATTTATTTTGCCTGTTCTTGAACTTGGTGTGTATGCATTCATATAATGTATTGCTTTGGGTCTGGTTTCTTTCATTTGACATTTTGTTTGAGAGATTTATCCATATTGTTGCATATAGTTGTAGACTGTTCATTCTCCTTGCTGTTTAGCATGCCATTATCTGACTATATCATAATGTACCCATTCAATTGTAGAAAGCACTCAGAGAAAGTTTCTAGTGTTCAGCTATTATAAATAATCTTAAATTCTTTTATTACTCTTACAGAAGAGGTAGTCTTAGGTGAAATAAAGTAATTTTCTAAGTTCACACAGGTAATAAATAATGGAGTGTGAATTCAAACTAGTTTTGCCTGACTCCAGAATCAGAGGTCTTAACCACTGTGTTTTCAAGGCAGCCTGTTTTGCAGAGTTAACTGTAGTTTATCTATATAGCGTATACATACAAACCCATAAGCTCTGTGGAAAAAGGTGCATTATTATTCATAGTTCTCTGCCCAATCATTGGTTTCCTAATTCAGAGTCTATTTCTTGAAGACTTGTAGAAAATTGTCTAGTCGTCTATTACAACTAAGAATTAAAGCATTGAACATGAGTGAGGAATGACTCTGGAATAGGAAGGAAGAAGGAAATACACTCAGGATAATGTTAGCTGACTCTGTTGTAAAGTAGGATGCTTGCGATCTTTCAACGTCTGCAGAATATGGTCCTATGATAACTTTCAGAATTAAATTCTGTTCACCCAATTTCAAGCACATAAACAGGAAGTGAGGATTTTAATGTCTAATACAAGCATGTAAATGCTTCCTTTGCTCATGTAAATGCAAAAATATAATTATCTTATAACTTCCTAAAAACCTAATCTTGGCTCTCTTTTCTCTGAAGCTGTTGGGAAAATAAATCATTTAATTGAATATTTTATGAATAAATGTAGGTGTGACACAGTATTGGTTTTATAAATGAACAGAACAACGTAGTTATTTTATTATGAATATGTGTAGATATTACAAAGTAATAGCACTATTTCTTTTAAAGTTTTATAAGATCTAAATAGAAGCATATCTATATTAATAGAAAATGCAAGTATTTTTAAATTGTAGAACTTGACTATAGCAAGTATAAAACAATATCATTCTGATATCAAAGAGCTAGTTAATGTATGAGGATTCCTCCTGCCATCACCCATATTGTCTTTCTAAAAAAAAATTTTTATTTTTAAGAGAGTGCAAGTGGGGGAGGGACGGAGAGACACGACAGAGGATCCAAAGTGGGTTCTGCACTAGCAGCAGTGAGCCTGATGTGGGGCTTGAACTTACGAACCATGAGATTGTGATCTGAACCGAAGTTGGACACTCAACCAACTGAGCCACCCAGGTGCCACCCCTCATCCCCGCATATTATCTTATGTTTTTTCTTATTGTTGGTTACAGCTTTGAGAAGTTTTGGTTGTGAATGCATAGCTCGTAAACATTTAAAAATTGCTGATCAAATGATAGTCCAAAATTATATTCTTAGAATGTAATTTTAGAATTTCATTAGGCAGTGAACTCATTCATCATGGAACATCATGCATTGTTTGTTTTAGAGTGAATACTGAACAGCTCATATCCTTTGCTTAAAAATAGACAAGCAATTTTTTGCTTTTTTTTTCTCAAAGCAATTATCTTCTTTTCAGTCCAATTTTCTCTTCTCTGGTATTCAACAGGGCTTCAGTTCCAATGAGCTTTCATTTTACTATGCTGATCATGTAGTTACGCCATTTTTTTTTCTATCTGCCTCAGAGCTGTAGAATTTTAAATATATTTTTTTGGCCAGAAGCATATTTATTCAGGTATAGGAAAGCCTGTATCTTTTGACTCTCAGTGATTGCCAAGAACAGGATACTCGGGCTACTAAATGTAAGGAGGCAGTTACGTAGTTAGGAACACAAATTTTTGGAACCAGACTCTCTGGTTCAAATTCTGATTCTGCTACTTATTTGCATGCAACCTTGATCAAGTTACTTAATATCTCTATGCCTCAGTTTTCTTGCCTGTAAAGTGGGGGATAATAATACCTGACTTAGTGGGTTATTGTGAGAAGTAATGGGTTATTATATATATGTTAAGCCCTTATAACTGTGCTTGGCACATATTAAGTGTTACATAAGCATTTTTATTATCCTGACATCTATTAACTTTCCCTTGAAATTTTAACAAAATTCAAAATAATTCACAATCTATGAATTTCTTTCTACAACTTTTATATGTAGGTAATAATGACCCAACTGTGTCCAGAGAACCTAGAAACATTTTCCATAAGTTTTGGATAATATGCTCTAAGTTTTCTTCATCTTCATATGTTCATTTTCTCATTCAACCATTCCTATTTATTGAACACTTATTGTGGTGCTTGAGTAGTCAGTAAAGAACAAACAAGAAACATTTTCTACTACCTGGGAGCTTATATTCAAGTCTTATATCCAGGCAATAAACGTCAACAGAGATGTTTGTTTGAAAACTCCCCTCATAACTCCCCACCCCTGAACTTCATTTTGAAGCATTTTGATTAATTTTTTACTTAAAAAAAAAAATCACTGTGCCTCTTTAAATGCACCAATGCAGTAAACTTTGGTTTTAGAAATGGATGTAGAGATAATGTGCCAACTCTCTTAATTCATTTGCTTTTTTCTCATTGATATTATTAACCTCTCTTCATGTTAAAAAGTTTTATCATGACTCATTCTTGAAGTTGGGAAATTCAGCTATAGTTGTAAGTATCAGATGTTCTTAGAATGCTCACACTTAAGACTGTGGGAAAAAGGTGCAGCTGAATGGTAATATATTAACAATATGTGTTGAAAAATCAGTTCCTTGTTGACTGTATACAAAACACAAATTTCTAATAGCTCTTAATGGCACTACTTCCTCTGTGGATTATGTAGGAAATTCTTTTGTCTGAATAATTGTTCCCTGAGGAAAGCTTTCAAAATAATTTCACTTTATAAAGAGGGATAGAGAATCCAAGTGTATATATGTGTGCACATGTGCATGGGTGAGATAGAGAAAGAGAGGCTGATTATTGTGGAATACTGAGTTAAACAAGCACATGGCCAGTATAATTAAAGAACATAATTTGAAGGTAGCAACAGTATCTAATTATATAAAATACTCTGTATGCTGTTGCTTGTGATCACATTGTTTAAAATGAACTAATGGCAATAATGGACTGCTAATCCAAGTGTTATAGAAAACAATGGTGGGAGGACTAGATTTTCACTAAAGAAAAAAAACAAAACAAAACACTGAGAACCCTAATTGTCTGGATAGTTAGAGAGGAAATAGCTTTCATGCTCATGATGGAATTATCTAGGCCCATAAAGGTAAAGTGGGCTATTTCCTCTCAGTTATCTTGGCTTGAGCTGTAAGTTCTCTGCTTCTATAATGTGAACTTAAAAACATTTTTTTTAATGTTTATTTATTTTTGAGAGAGACAAAGCGTGAGCAGGGGAAGGGCAGAGGAGAGAGGGAGACACAGAATCTGAAGCAGGTTTCAGGCTCTGAGCTGTCAGCACAGAACCTGACACGGGGATCAGAACTCACAGACCATGAGATCATGACCTGAGCTGAAGTTGGACACTTAACTGACTGAGCCACCCAGGTGCCCCTAATGTGGACTTTTAGTAAGAGTGAAATGATACATTCCTGGAGTCCTCTGCAGTGAAATGGTTCTCAACCTGGTGGGCTATGTTGTGTGCGGTATGTACATTTTTGAAACAATAATCTCTCCACACCCCTTTGTAATTTTTAAAAGTTCTCGTGGTGATTCTAAACCATGTACTAGCCCAGTCACACACTTCTACCTCCGATCAGAATCCACTTTTTAGGAACTGTGAATAGATTGTTTCTAAGAGATCCATTAGTGTTCTAGAAGAGTCAGTTAATTTCACATAAGAACACTTCCATCTTAATAGAAGCCTTTTTAAAAAATCAAGCTTGAAAAAAAAAACAAAAAACAGGTCATGATCTCACGGTCCGTGAGTTCGAGCCCCGCGTCAGGCTCTGGGCTGATGGCTCAGAGCCTGGAGCCTGCTTCTGATTCTGTGTCTCCCTCTCTCTCTGCCCCTCCCCCGTTCATGCTCTGTCTCTCTCTGTCCCAAAAATAAATAAACGTTAAAAAAAAAAATTAAAAAAAAATCAAGCTTGGCCTAGACCCAGAAAGACTAAGAATCCAAACAAATGCAATTTTATATGTGAATATTAGTAAGTAAATTAAGAGTAAAGGATGAATACTGTTAGCGTGGTGGCTGGGATGGGAAGAAGGAAGATGTTTTCTAATGGGTTGAGGTATGGGGGGGGGTCAATGAATCTTGGAGGTGAGGGTAATTGTTTTAAAAAGAAGGACACAGACACACACACACACACACACACACACACACACACACACACAAACCCCTCTTGTGAAAAGTGGTAGCCTTTCCCAGAGAGAAGTTAAGTGTTATCAAGCATATTGAGCACTTCTCACAAATTTACAATGCTCAAAATATTAAATCCATGCCTTTACATGTCTCCTTGGTCTAGTTTCAGTTTGCATGTCAAAAAAAGAGTATCATTAGACTGATAAACTGATATCAGGAAAGGGACCAACCTTTATAATGGTGTTAGTGAGGTTTTTGTCAGGGCAGTATTCTAGTGTGTTAACAAATAATGGCGCGCGTGTGTGTGTGTGTGTGTGTGTGTGTCCCTTCCTACTTTACCTGTGCTAAAGGGATCTCTCTCAGTGCCTCTTACATATGTAATAAATAGTCCCCAAAACTAGTTTAGCACACTTTTTTTCAAATAAGTCTAAATCTTGGCAGATTAATACTATTTTAGGATATAAGAATAAAATATCTTCAGACATTCTTCATGTGAGAGTGCAGAGTAGAAGTGACCCTTCTCTGGTTTTGGAGACTGCAGGGTTAATGATGAGGCAAGTCTGTCAACAGCTAGAGGTGTTTCAAGCCCTGGTTTTCCTGGAGGGTTCTCCATTTCTTACTTTGAATGAATGACCTGAGTGAGAATGCTAAGATTTTCCTTCTTAACCTTACTCCTTTCAAAAACATAGTATTACAGACATTCCTTTATGTTAACCTTATTTTAATAACATTCAGGTATTTAAACTGATCAAGTCTGATATGACAGGGTAGGTCATCTAGCTATGAAAGTAAAACACCAGTGTAAAACACTGTCTGGAACGATCACTTTCTGTGAAATTTCCCAACAGTTGTGATACATTTTAAAAAGGCTTTTTAAATTTAAGAACATTTATCTGAGACTGCCTAATTGAGAAAACTACTGCACATTGGTAAATTGCTCTGCTCAAGACAACTGCTGCTATTTCTTCATCATATTTAAAGTCTCAAATCACAATTTGTATTTAAGAGCTTCAAATAATAATTACCTCTGTGTAATGAGCAGAAGTCCTTAAAAGGGTCTGCCGGTTTCCCTGAAATCTTTTACAGGGTGAGCAGAGCTATATCCACTGATAACCCAGCTGCCGAGGAACTGAGTAAAGCCGGCTCCAAACTTCTCAGCTGTTGACAGGCTTGACTTGCTGAGAACACTGGTTAAATATAGCACGCGCGAGCTCAGCTCCTCAACAAAGTCATTGCTCCGACAGTGTTGTGAAGGGAGCAGAAGACGAGAAATCTAATCTCAGAACCCAACAACACCTAGCAACAGTTGAAAAAACTTTTAAACAAAAGTCTGGGTGGGAGATATACAACAGCCTCCAATTTCTGCTGATCGGGATTTCAGGGAGAAGAAGCTGCTTTCTTTCCCCTTCTCTCTACTCAGTTTCCTGCATGACTTCAGCTATTGGCCAGTCCTAGGAAAGAAAGTGGGAAAAGCTTTTTCCTCTGTATTCTTTTGGGTTGGATAGTTTTCCAGGACTCCAGTCTCTCTTGGGCTGTGGGACAAGCCACTGGGTTCTTCAAAGGATAAACTACCTCCATAAAGGACATACTCTTGGTTAAACAAGCTGCCGTCAGGTAAGACCAAAATAAATAGCTATTTACTGTCTTAAGAAATTTCTGCTTCTACAAGAAGTGTTTTCTCTCAGATTCTGTGTTGTCAGTTTCCTTTGATTCTTACTGTTTCCACTGTGTGATAACACATTTAAGGAATTATCATAATTATTGTGAATTATTTTTAAAGAATCAGTACTGTCATCTCTCTCAGAATTATGCCAATTCCTTTTTAAACACAAAGATTGTTATAATGTTTTAATAGCCATCACAATATTTCTGCCAAGTTATCATTCTTTGGCAGGTAACAGAAATATGGCAAAGGACAAGTTCACAGCTCCTTTCACAGTTAAGAAGGCTAAACAGTGGAAGAGATCTTTTCCCTAGGAGCAAAATAACGTTGATTTACTGAAACTAGCTGAGCAGCTTGTGTGGTAAATGAGAGGAGAGTCCTGTATGGTGTTTGTATTGCTATACTTAAGACGCCCTGCTATCTGCTTTTCCCTTTGCTTGATTCTCTGATTACACTGGTACACCTTGTGCTGGTTCTGACCTGGTTACGTTACAGTCACCCCAAATGCTTCTGACTAGGCACAAAATATGGCTGCTGTAAAATCACTACTTTTGCAGTTGTTGAATATAAACCATTCAGGAGAATGTTTTTTGTGTGTGTGTGTGATTTGGAAAATGATAAACTGAGTAATTGCTTGTGTATAGATAAAACAGGTTCTGGTTTCTAAAATGGAAATTGAATTTATTAGAAAAAAACTCTTTCTAAAGTTGTATATGTGTGTATATGAGTGTATTTACTATTATGCGAAGGAAATCCTCCTTTTATCTGTTGGTATATTGTCTCCCCCTCCATGAGTTGCCATGCGATTTTATCAGAAATGCTTAGAGTGATCAATTTCACATTGATTCTGACAAAAGTTGTGGCTGAATGTTGGGATATGGTTATTGAGACGTGGTGTCTATAACTGGGCTAGATTTACATAAGAAATTTTGTTCCTTTAAGTGAACATGATAATTTGGATGAATGTTCTAAATCTTAGGATAATATAAAACATACAGATGCACATTTTGAAAGGGAATTATTTGAGTCTATATTGTTAACTTAAACAAAGAATTTACCCAAGACCAATTTTGAACAGGTTGTTTATTGACATTAAGAATGTATCAACATTTCAGTAAGTGTTCCTATGTTAAGAAAAATTCATTAAAGCTCATATATCGAATATGCAGGTAAATGAAATAGTATATACATTTCAGTATGTCCAATGCTTCATAATTCTGATTGCATGATTAGTTTATGAAGTAAATGAAGCTAGTCATATATAACGAATGTATACAAATAATAGTGCAAAATGCATTCTGGTAACCTTGGTATCAGAGAATGAAGCTCCTGGTGCGTTAGTGGAGATGAAGTATCTTCGTCTTGAAAAAATTTTGAAAAGTCAGAACAAAATGCTTTACATTTTTCTTGTTTTTATCTTGGGAAGGGTCACATTGTTGGCTTACAAATGTATGTGTAAAGCCAAACTCTGCCATTAGTTCTAGGCATGTAATTTCTTTTGGAGTTAATGGAACACTGTGCAGATAACTGAGTACAGCATTTGGCCTTGAGTGAAATCTATTCTTCAAAATGAATCAATTTCTGAGAATCATTGTCTTCATGGCTGTAAATTTACTCATGAGAATAAAAAATAGCTGAAGTTAGACCATGTGCTTCCCTCCAGTATATGAACAATGAAACCCTCCATGAACCGTGCGGATTCTGTTCTCCTGTTCACTCAAATTCACGTTTCTATGTTATTTCGCAAACTACCCTTTCCCCTTTACCATAAGGGTTGTTAGATTCCATTGTTGTATCTCCTACCATACTAAGACCTCTTCCCTTTACTCTCAGTCTGGATTGTAACAATGCTGGCCCCCCTACCACCCCTCCTTGCCATCCAAACCATTTTGCCAATGACCACAGGGTTAATTTTCCTAAAACATTGCTCTACTTGTTTCTCTATTCTTCAGTTATCTTCTGGGACTCCTGGTTGCTGCCAAACACCTAGGCTGGGTATTTTGAAAACCTTCCATCATCTGGCATGTACTTAACTTTTCCAGTTTCACCTCCCATTACTCAACAAGTGTCCTTCTGCTTCAGATATTTCAGATTTGGAGCCATTCTCCAAACACATACACAGTGTGCATTTCAGTGCTACACCCCTGCCTGTTTCATTCCCCCTGCTTGGAATACCTTTCCTGCCTTTTCCTGTAGATACCTTGTCCACTCTTTAAAGCCCAGATCAGTGTCTTCTACTTTCACAATGAATCTCTGACCATGCCTTTTAGAAGTGATTCCTTTTTAGTTTAGACAGTTTGGTGCTCTGTTAGAATTAAAGAACATTGGGACACGGTTTGTGTATGTAAATTCAGAACAATTTGATGAAGGAATTGGGTGCAAAGCGTTGTCCTAAGCATCACTTGGTTATGGCGCTTTTTATCCCCATGCACACTGTGGATGTTCTATCAACTTTTTTGGCTCTAGATTTCTGATGATGAGCACATGACAAAGTATAAATAGGTATAAAATCAAGAAAAGCCACTTACGGTGCACTTTTTATCTCAAAAATTTCTCAAGGCAAGTCTTCATAGTTTTATTATGCACAGAGAAGTTACAAGTAATTCTAACTATGCTCATGTACCTGATTGTGGAGATGATGTACCTCTTGAGAATAAAATAGAAAGAACTATATATAAAGACTGTGTATATATATATATGCTTGTCCTATGTATGCATCTACCCACCTAAATGCTATAACTCATAACTTTTATCATCTTTTGGTACCAGATTCAATTTATAACCACCTTTGGTACTGCTCATTCAAGTCATGGTATTTTGTGGATTGTCATGGATAACAATCTGGCTTGGAACATTAAAATATTTAAATATCATGTTGTTATCCCTTTTTTCTTTTTCCCCTAGATATTTAAAAATAGAGACATTTTTCAGATTTATTTTTAATCACTCATGAAGACCATAAGTAAGGCACTGTATGAGATAAAACATGAATTATGATTTTGAAGCAATTTTTTCTGTGTCCACCAAAAGAAAGGCATTCTCTTTATACTTTCAGATAGCAAAGGAAGTTAAATTTACTCTTCTACATGTGTTTAGCAAGAATCATTATAGGATTTTACCAATGAAATTTGTGAAATATTTAATATATTCATTTCGCAATGGTTTTCCTATGGTTATATTTTAAATTTATTTTGTTAGAAGTGAAACTTGGTGGCAAAATACACATTCTAAACTAATGCTGATGATGTGTTTCTTTTTTGGAAGATGAACATGTCTTTGTAAAACAGGCGCCTTAAGAAATAGGGTTTTACAGAGCTTGCTTAATCCATATTTTTACTTATTTGTCTCATGTAATTTCTCTATACATGAGGATTTTAGAAAAGCAGCAGCTTGAGAAGTGAGGGGAAAGCTTAGATTGAGATCTGTTTTAGCAGAAAGATTTCAGAGAGAACACTGGTAATGCCTTGTTAGAGATATGACATGTAAAAGACTGCAACATAAATTTGTTTATACATTAATTATTTTATTTTATTTTATTTTATTTATTTAAAAAATTTTTTAAAAATATTTATTTATTTTTGAGAGAGACAGAGACAGAGCTTGAGAGGGGGAGGGGCAGAGAGAGAGGGAGATATAGAATCCAAAGCATGCTCCAGGCTCTGAGCTGTCAGCACAGAGCCCGATGCGGGGCTCAAACCCATGGACAGTGAGATCATGACCTGAACCGAAGTCGGATGCCCAACCAACTGAGCCACCCAGGCGCACCTAATTATTTTAAATATATATAGCAATCGAAAGATAAGCTAATAAAATAAATTTTGTTTCCTTAAATGTGAATTGAAAATACAGCAAGGATATTGGTATGAAGGAGGAGGTAAGGAAGGCTAGTAGCACAGACAAGTCAAATGGCCTGGATTCAGATCTTCACTCACTACAACCCTGGGCAATTATTCTCTGTGCCTCAGTTTCCTCATCTGTAAAATGAGGATAACAATACTATCTTCCTCATAGAGTTGTTTTGAAGATTAAATGAGTTAATAAAAGTTAGTTGCCTGGTAGACTTCTCAATGAATTTAAGCTATTATTGCTTTATTATCACATCTTAAACGTAGTTATCTGTTTATTTTAATCTTTGTTGCATACAAAATTCTTAGATATATTCTGTGAACTCAAGTTCATAGATCATAGGAAAGGCAGAAGAATGTATTGTTTAAATTTGGAATCTTGTTTGGGACATACTTTGCTGCTGGGTACTCTAAGCAGACATAGTTTGAACGCCGGCCAATAATTTAGTATGGAATTTATGTTTCAAACCCTCTCTTATCTCAGCAGTCTGCTGTCTTATAGAATCATTACTAAAAAGGCTAAAAAATCACCCACAGCATAGACTCTTCTACGGTTTCTAAATTTGCACTTGGAGATAAAGTATGTTTATACATAGTGCTTGGGTGCCTCTTTTATAGCCTACAACACTGGGTAACGTATGGCAATGAAGACTTCCTCCTTCATAGAAAATATACTATTAAATTTATCACTCTTTATTTCTTCACTTAGATGTTTTGTTTTGTTTTACTAACCTAGTAACAGATAAAAATGAAAAGACCAAAAAAGGTCATCTCACGCTAGCTTTAACCTTACCAAATGGAAATGAATTCTTGCTATTCATTGTCCTTAATCCTATTCATTCTTAAACATGACAAGAAAGTATATTCCAAGGCAAACAAACAAAAAAACCCTTATATCATAAAGATGTGTGTGTATATTATAAGGTACTTATATTCTGTATATTTAATTTAGCAAAAATATTTGAAACACTCTTATAAACAGGGAAGTTTCTTAGTAGCTTTAGCTCCAACAAACCTTATGCCGGGTAGTTATGGTTTCAACCCGACCATTTGCTTTATTTTTCCCAATTGAAAGGATAAGTTTCTAAAACATAAGGCAAACTGAGTTTTAGAATTGTCATTCTCTAATGAAAACCTTGCTATAGAAATAAAGTAGGAAGAAAAGAAAAGAAATAGGAACTTTTCCTGGCTTTACAGAATACATTTTTAAGACTTGAGGGCAAAAATATAGGAATCTCAGGAAAATACATTGAATTATGTTCTTCTTTTCCCTTAAATGGTCAGTCCTACTCTTTGGCTAATCAGTGAAGGGGAAAGAGTACTACTACTTTCCCTGTGGCAATAGCTGACGCAGTTTGATTTCAAAGGCAAGGCAGGAATTATAGAAGAACTTGGAATAAGGAAAGTCAAACGTGAATTGAGCAGTTAGCGCTAGCTGGCCACTAACCAGCTGATTGCAGAACTTGAGAAACTCCCAACAGAAATGAAGTAACAGGACGTTAACCAGCACCCCAGTCCCTGAGAGCTTTGTTTAAGCCACAGCAACACTGAAAAGTCAAAAGAAGGTTGGTGTTGCTTTTCCTTTTTGGGAAGTGGTGTCAATGTGCATAATATTGGGTGATTTATGTGTTTCTGAGGTCTGTGAAAGACAGACTAAAAAACTGTAAAGCGAATGCAGAATTGATCTCAAGTGATCTGACTGTAATTGAGCCCTTAGGGTTAAGGGATATTTCTGTTTTTGCTTTCTTGCTTAAATTCTGCCACCTACTTCCTTTACTCAAATATAGATGAACATGATTGTTACCCGACTGGCCAAAGACCTTATATGTCTACACTTGAAAAAAGTCTTTTTGTTTTTTTTGCAACAACTAATTGTAACTACCATCTTCCCAAGTTAGTTTGAAGAGATGAATTATCTGCTGCTTATCTTTGTAAGGAAAAGGCGTAAGAAATCCATGAACTGAACACATCAGACTTGGCCAAATTCATTCTATAAAAAATGATTTGCTGAAGATTTAATGCTGAAAGGCAATTTGATTAAAAACAGTAGACTGTTGACATCACCAAGACAATCAAGTTACTGCCAACTTGCCTTGTTTGTCTAAAAGATCTTTATAAAAAATAAGGTTTTTAGGAACACCCACACATACACACACAGAAATACATTCATAGGTGATATGGTAATAGGGATAAAAGGATTTTATTTTTTTTATATCCCTTTAATATACTTATGTCTTAACTAATTCACTTTAGGGCCTGCTTCTTTGAGGTACCACAGCACAACAGGAAAGGAAGAGGCATTGCTGAGTTCATAATGCTATTTCAGTGTGGCAGCCTAAGTACATGAGGAAATGACGCCCTGGGCCTGTATTTGGAGCCTCACAGTTACTGTGACGACAACACACACACTACTGGAAAACAAAGATGGTCTGCTTGCCAGGTTGAGCCAGGAAGAGTTTGCCAGCTCATATTTTTCCTAATTATTCTGTAAATCTTGAAATGTGACACTGGAGATATGCAAGCCTCTTTGTATTTCAAGAACTGTTTAGTAAGTGATACATACTTGAGCAGCATGGTGTTTGGATGAGGGAGGGGTCTTACACATAAGCTTAACTTTCACATGTTGTCTTGATAGACACCATCTTCTGGTTTGGACATCACCAAACCAACTGCTTTGATCACAGGCTGTTGTTTGCTATGGTGCATAAGGAAGCCAACTGCATTGGTAGAATTCACTCCTTAGGGGCTTCTCAACTTTGGGTTACATATCTCCACCTTCTGTATGCTGTTCATTTCAGAGATCATTGACCAACATACCAGGTGTTCCTACCAATGACTGGGCATCTGAATCCCAATTCTTATATAATGATATAATCCATTATATAATAATAATAACTGTGTAAAATTCACCTCATCTATATAATGTATATCATATAGCTATACATAATTATTTACTATATACAGATGATGACAATATTGGGTAGCATGTACTGGAGATTATTGTGCCAAGCACTTCACATGGATGATTTTATTGACTTCTCATAACAACCTTGTGCGACATTAGTTTTATCTCTGTTTTATGGATTGGAAAAATGAGGCTGGTAGATGGTAACAAACACGCCCACTGGTAAGGTGAACATTCAAACCTAGGCAACTTGACTTTAGCTAGCCATAATTTCAACCAGTTTCTTGTAATGTAGGCACGAGTTCAAGGAAGACCTCCACCTAGGTGACTGTGAGATGTTTTAGTGAAAATTGTAGAATGTAACACTGCAGGGAGTCAGGTGCTTCTGCAGTCTGAAAAGACTCACCAAGAGCAAAGAACAAAGAGATTCAGGGCCAACTGGCGACTCTTCTCCCAGATCCAGAAGTAGAAACAGAAGGGCTTCAGTGGCCCCTGGAGTTGGGCAACCCAGGAAAAGCCAGGCCTGGGTACTGGAATGCATAAGTTATTCTTCCACAGTTATTGATAGGGCAGTGTGATTCCCTGGGAGAGGGTGGCATGGAGCATTTGCTTTTATGAGTTATTAAGGCTGCTATTGTAGCCAAATCTATTGATACTATTGGGGTTTTGGTCTCCTTCTTGCCTCTGTTGACAACCCAGAACTCCACTTCTTTTTTAAAAAAAATTTTTTTTTTACGTTTATTTATTTTTGAAAGACAGAGACAGAGCATGAGCAGGGAAGGGGCAGAGAGAGAGGGAGACACAGAATCTGAAGCAGGCTCCATCTGAGCCATCAGCACAGAGCCCGATGCGGGGCTCGAACTCACAAACCACGAGATCATGACCTGAGCTGAAGTTGGACGCTCAACCAACTGAGCCACCCAGGCGCCCCTCAGAACTCCATTTCTGTAGTAACATTTGAAATGCTCTGCAAATCTCTGCCTTGGTCATAAACATTCAGTTTGTTAAGTGTGTTCAAGAGAGAGTCCTACAAAATACTTATTCCAGGTGTTGGTGTTCCTTGAAGAAGTCTTTGGTGGTGTGTGTATATTGGTTGGAGGAGGCAAGGAAGGAGGGGATAGAACGTTTTGTTCTATATAAGAGCCTTCATAGGCTCCCCAAGACTCTGTTTAGGGAGTGAGTTGTCAATCTGGCATCATGTTGTTCCCTCAGAAAAAACCAGAGAGGTTGCTATAGTTTAAGGAAAATTATCCGATGCTTCAGCCAGTGGTTTGCTCCTGTGGAACAATAGTGTGAACTATTTTATTGGATATTTGATTTAATTCTTTTATCTTTATTAACCAAGAGTTAACCACTAATGATGCTAAGTGTCTGGTCACTTGGATATAATTAAAATTTTTGAGTTTCTATTTACACGTATGGCATGGATTATCTGAAGTAAAAGGAGATAAATTCTAATAAAATTTTGACGGAACAGATAATGCTTTGCTTTTTCTTATGCCAGTGTCCATAAATACTCTATGTATCTAATATCCCAGGTGATGAGAGTGAATATTCCAGTAACGTAAATGTTTCATGTGAAGTGAGCACATAACAGAATGAATCTCTACCCTCTGAGAAATTTTATTCTATGAATTGTAAACAGTATCTTGTCAGAAATATATTAGCACACCTTGAGCCCCCGCCTCCTGCAACATATAGATAAACATTCATTACTGGTCAATACACAGGACTTATACTACTGCTTACCTGACAGGCTAAATGCTCTTTGCAAATACACTCTTTGCACAGGTTTATTTAATCCAAAATAAAAGTACTGACCTATTTCATCAAGGTCCTCTGTTTCATTCACATGATCTCTCCTGATTTCCTTACAACAAGTAAACTCAGAACTTCCCTTTTGTCATCTCTTGTCTTTATGTAAAAAGGTGTAACAGTATCAAAGGAAGAAGAGAATTAGTGCTATATCCATTAGAGACAAAGGGCTTGACTGTTGGCTTCTGGAAGTTATTTTTTTCTTTTTTCTCATTCAGTTATTCTAAATTTCTCTTGGCAACAAAACTGAGATAGCCTCTTAAATGGAAGATATTAACAATTTATCATATTAATGCAAGAGCTGTCTAAAACATTCTGTAAGAGCTTCTAGTTCTCTGGGTACTTTTGTACCTGGTCTGATTTCAAGCAGGAATGGGGGCTCTGAGTCTCACACTGTTGATGATTATATAGCTTTGGTCTTGAAGCCAACCTTACCCAGCAGGAAACTTAACTCTGAGTTCACTTGGAATGGTCAGAACATCTAGTCTTGTGGTTCTCAATACTCTTTTGCATCAGGCTCACCAGGGATGCTCTAAAAATTCAAATGTCTGGGGATATGCTCCAGAGGTTGTGATTCAAGCTCCTGAGTAGGTGCTCAAGTACTGATCTATTTTGGAAGCTTTTATGTGGTTGTAATGTACACCTGGGGTTGAGAACCAGTTATCTAGTTACAACCTCATCATTTAAAAGAAGATACTACTGAGGTGAAGGAAGAGAAGTCACTTGGCAGAAGTTACAAATTCCTCTGAGTACCAGTCTACTACCCTTTTTATCACATGATCATTATAAATAATAACGTAAGTAATATTTTAATTTTTTTTATGTCTATGTATTTTTGAGACAGAGACAGAGCATGATCTGGGAAGGGGCAGAGACACAGGGAGACGCAGAATCCGAAGCAGGCTCCAGGCTCCAAGCCGTCAGCGCAGAGCCTGACGTGGGGCTCCAACACATGAACCATGAGATCATGACCTGAGCCAAAGTCAGATGCTTAACTGATCAAGCCACCCAGGTGCTCCTAAAATAGCTAATATTTAATGAGTGCTTTCTATGTATTAAGCACTAACACCTCCACAGTATACTCATATACTCTACATTTTACAGGTAAAAAAGGCTGAAGGAATTGTCCAAAGTCCCCTAACAAGCAAGTGGCAGATCTGGGATTTGAGTCAAGCAATTGGACTCCTCAGTTTGTACTCTTTTATTTTATTTTCTAGTTTTTAAAATTTACATCCAAATTAGCATATATCAGTTTGTACTCTTAAGCTCTTCATTGCTTTGCTGTTCTGGAGCTAACTCTGAGACTGTAAGGTGTTAAATGGTAGCTGCTTCCCTGTTTCAGCATCAGCGATCTTGTGGCAGCTGACCTTGGTGCTGTGATAACTAACTGGACTTTCTGCTTGACTAAAGATTGGTTCCTTGCTTTCTCTATTTGCCCAATAAGTGGGCCAATTGGAGACAACCCATTATCTTTAGAGACTGTTCCAGGGTGCTCCATTTCCCCAGTGACTTTGTTTCTGTAACTGTATTTTCTTGCCCTTGTTCACTGATATAATATCTTCTGCCTTACTTTTGGGCACATATTCTTTTTATCGTTCCATGGAAATTCTAATCACAGACTCTAGTCTCCTGTTCAGACCCTTGACTTTTCCCCTAGTCCTGTGGCTTTGGCTGGTTTCACTATTTTCCCTGGGATTCCCCTATCGGGATGTACATACCATCCGTTAACTTCTCATGATAGCAGCAACAACAGGAAGGGATTAATTACTTGACTTCTTCTATGGCAGCAGGTGCATTGGAAACAAGCTGGTCTGTCCCATGGAACTTACTGGTCCCACAGCCAGTGGGTTAAATACCCTGAAGACCTTTGAAGTCTACATTTTTGGGCAGCATGTATAGAATTAATTTTCTGATTGATTCTGTAAGTTTGAAGTTCTAAAGAGCAGGATTTTTTACATGTAGGAGAAAATCTATAAGCATTGTCTGGTTAAATGAACCTTACCAAGATGAAAGTCATCAATGGCAAATCCTGTAACACAGATTATTCTAAGCAATAGAATCTAAACAAAAGTCAGAGATTATAATTATTCTGATTAGTATTTACTTGTAAATTTTAAAAATAAACATGATAAATAGATTGAGATATGATTTGGCATGATCTTTAGAATCACATTGCACAAAATAAATGCTCAATAAGCATTTGTTAAATTGAATCCATTAAATATCATGAAACTGAGAAAGCAAACATTACTGACAAGTTTCTATTGATTGGATTTAACATGATTGTTTTTTATAAACATAGGAATAACAATCAGTGACCATGGGTGATTATCTCTCTGCTTCTCAGTATTCTCTTAACCTTATTGGTCACATGTTGCTTTTATTACTATACAAATTAAAAATCAACAAACACTTAAAATGTCCATTAGAGTATCAGAGAATAACCAACTCGTAACTAACTGAGTGGAAGCTGTACTCTAGCTATGATTAGTAGGATATAGATGTATTTCCAATAAGAGACGAAAACTCTTACTTTAAATATAATGGTACAATGGGGCAGCTGGCTGGCTCAGTTGGTAGAGCATGTGACTCTTGATCTCAAGGCTGTAAGTTTGAGCCCCACAATGGCGTAGATATTTACTTAAAAAAATAAATATAGTGGTATAAGACAACAATTGACACAGACTAATTGCAAATATTCGCCACTTATCTTTTCACTCATGCACTGAAAAACTCATGAAAAAAACATAACCAGGCTCTTATTGTGGTTTATTAGCTGGAAATGTTCTCATCCTCGGAAATCTATTTTGGAGTTAGGATTGCTCCACTCCCCTACAAGTGGTAGAGCAACAGCTGCCATTTAATTAATGTGTCTGCTGACAGCTCCAGCTGATGAATACCATTGAAGTTCCCTATCAGCATCAATACTACCCACACATTACTCCAAAAGGAAATATTGATCATAGTTGCTTGATTTTGTCTTAATTTCACCATAGCTTTCTTCCCTGCATCACTTCCCCCAAATTCCAATGATGCTGTTATTTACATCACCATTCACATCTTCCAGGGAATAAAGTCCCAGTGGAACACATGTGTTCCTGGTGATGTATTGCGATGGAATCTCACCAAAATGAACACGTGAAATGCTGAGCTCAAACAGAGGAGAGGACAAGGGAGAAAACCAGATGAAAGTGACTTGTGGTTTCTCGGAAAGTGAAGAATTTTGTCCTTTTGAGAGAGAGAGAGATTATAGGGAAAAAACAGAGCTTTTCTTTTTCCACATAGTATGAATGCATAGTTAAAATCCTATGACTTGATTTATGTCTGGCTTACTTTAATATCTGTTCCCAGACACTTTCATAGGAGTTGGACTTCCACAGTACCGACACTAGTTTTGTGTGAGAATTGAAGAGGATTTGGGCTGTGTGAAAGCAACTAATTATAGAGTGAAATTCACTCAGTCTGCTCATGTTGAAAAATATGTTTTGGGCTCAAGCAGGCAAGGCCCATGTATATAGCTGGAAGAAGGGCTGGAGTGGTCCTGAACTGGGAACAGGTGGAGCACAGGATCCAAATGGCATGGGATTAGGTGATGAAGGGTAATCCAAGTTGGCAGTGGGCACCAGAAGGTCTAACATAAAGTTATGGAGTGTCCTGGCATGCAGGTAGAGCATGGCTGTGTCTGATACAGGTAGAGAGTCAGCATTTAGGTAAGCCTGTGAGCAGGACCAGGGAGGAGAGCAGGGGGGTGAGATTTAGGGACAGGATAGTTCTGGTGGTGGAGTAGTCCTAGAGATTCTGAGTGAGATGCCAAAATTGTAATGAAATGTCAGAATAACTAAGATGATGCTAAATCTGAGAGTACTGGGCTAGGACATTCTGTGTCCTCTTTCACATTTAATATGTAGCAGTCACCCATTCACAAATATTTTAGATTCATAAGTGTCAGGCATTGAGCTAGAGATTGGAATACAACAGTGAATATTGTATTATTTCTACTCTTTAACAGGTGCTGAAGGTAAAAACAATGGCAATTTTGATGCCATGTGACCAGTGAGTAAATGGTATTGTGAGAGCACCCATCTGGTTTTGGGTAGTCAGTGATTGGTTTAGCAATCATAGGTGGGATGAAGTGACTCTTGCTGTGGGGAAGACGAACTTTTGAGGCTGAAAAGGAAATAGGGCCTGACACACAAGGTCTCAGGGAATGCAGCAGAAATGAATCTGATTAAAATTTTGAATATCTGATTTGTTGCAACAAGTCCACATAGCTTTACAAATGGTGGAGAATTTGTAAATTACATTCTTTCCACTTATATGATAATTTTAATGTTTTTTGAGAATAATGTGATGAAGAGGATGCACTCTCTCTATATATTTTCATTATACTTAAATCTATGGTGGCCATAACAAGCCAGCCAAATATGCATCTTGTGGGCTAGAAAATTCTTGACCCTCGCCACCATCCACACTCTTTCACAACAGTGACTGCTCTTAATGTATCTAAAAAGGGTGATGACCACTTCCTATTAAATTATTTGCTTTAGGGCTTTCACAAGCTTGTGTACTTTGAAAAATTGTTACATATATTCAAACTTCACTTCAAGGGCTTGACTGCTGCTGGAGCAAGAAATCTGTGTGAATAGCCAGGAAATTTTTGAAGTGCAAGTTGGGAGGATTGCCTCACCACATATTAAAATAAATTTTGAAACCACACTCATTAAAACACTTTGGTAGTGGTGTCAGAATCAGTTCATATCCGATGAAGATATCAAGGGAAAATAATAGAAAGTCTAGAAAAACAGACACCTCCATATAAGAAGTTTGTGCTGGGAAGGAGAGACATTTCAAATTAGAAAAGAAAATACAGATTTTTCAATCGATGCATGTTGAAATAATTGAAAAAAAAAAGAAATTAATTCTCTACATCATACCTTATACCAAAATATATAGTAGATGCACCAAAAATGTAAGTGGAAAAAATGAACCTGAAATACTTGAGAATAGATAGATAGATAGATAGATAGATAGATAGACAGATAATAGATAGATTGATAGAGTGGGGAAGATCTTCCTAAACAAGACAAAAGCAGTAAAACAAGACTAAAATATTTGACTCCATAAAAACTGAAAATTTTACACAGGAAAAAACCCATCTCATGAATCCAGTTACAATACAAGCAGCAAGCCAGACAAAAATATTTTTGACCCAAATAGTCAAGGGCAAATATTCTTAATATAAACAGCTCTCTTAAATGAATAAAACAAAAGAGATACAAAAGAAACATGGGCAAATAACATAGGTAAACAATTTATAATAAATGTGTGGAAAACTAACCTCACTGATAATTAAAAACTCAAAGGAAGGTAGTATTATTTCAACCGACACATTGACAAAGACTGTAAAGAATACAATGCCTTGTATAGTGAAGATGTGAGGAAATGGACACTGTACACTGCTGGTGGAAAAGTCAACTAAGGAAAGCTTCCTGAAAAGCAATTAGACAATATGTGGTAAAAATCCTTATAATTAGAAGAAAAATAAGGTCACTTCCATTTTGAAAAATAGAAGAGTTAAAACACATGTGATGCTTTTGAGAATGCATTGTTTCTTTTCCTCCTATTGTTCTCAAATATTGTCTATTGACTTCTAAAAGTTTGGCAGACCTAGATGGCCTTATTTAAAAAAAAAGTCCACATACTTCTTCCTTAGTAGTTTGATAAGATTTTCTAGGAGAGACCCTGCTTCATCAGAGTTGTTGAAATAAGCCTGCCCAGTCCATTTTGCCTATCATCGAAGTGCCAAGTACATCTTAATGGCAATGTACTTCCTGAGTAATGATATTACCAAAACCTAACCTGATAACCAAAATGGACACACTTCCATTGACTGGATCATGAGGGTGAGGGATCAAGGAGCAGGCAGATGAAGTGCGGCAAGGCAGTAAGCTTTATGAGAGATGGGGAAGCTGAGACCCAGAAAGTTTGACTTTCTCTAGGGCATATAGCTTATTAACTCAGGTGTATGAATTCACAGATAAGGCACAGTATTGTGCAGCCTATCTTTCTGGAATTTAGAACATGACCTGTATTGGATTATTTCCCTAGATATCTGTTGTATAAGAGATCAGGATTTCTCTGTCTCATCATGTCCTTGGCACCTCCAGATGTTGGGCTTTTCGGAACATCAGCAACTCTCCTCATCAATTGTGCCTGTCATTCCAGGAGATGGAGGGAGGCTAGTTCCAGAGTGGTGTGTGGTGTGCATGTGTCCTGAGAGGGGTCTTGTGAGGCTGGGACATACTGCAAACGATGCCTAGCTGCTTCCCACTCACTGGTCTGAGAGCAGGGGCATTTTGTGAATGGGTCAGGAGCAGTGATGTGATATCTCACCAGAGACCTTGTGTGCTAGCATTCTTGTTCTTTCTTCTGGGAAGCCCTTTTTTTGGAAGAAGCCACTCCTGCAAGGTTGCACAGAGGGAAGGTAGGCACTAAACATTCTAAACCAAGCTGATTATCTGGATCATCTCTTGCTGTTTGGTCCTGCAAGATGTGCTGAGATAAGTGGTGGTGCTTATCACTTCGCTTGTCCTTCCAGGTATTCTTCACACACTGGGCTTAAGCAAAAGAGTTCCCTTCTCTCGTACTAACACATGAAGAGGAGTGAGACCAACATTACGGGAATACATTTTATGGTACTTCACTTGGCTCACTTTACTGCTTTTCACAGATATTGTGGTTTTTTATTTTATTTATTTTTTAAATTTATTATTATTATTATTATTATTATTATTATTATTATTATTATTTTACAATTTGAAGGTTTGTGGTAACCCTGTGTTAAGCAAGTCTACTGGCACTATTTTTTCCCAACAGCATCTGCTCACTTCATGTACTTGTGTCTCATTTTGGTACTTCTCACAATATTTCAAACTTTTTCATTTTCAGTATGTTTGTTATGGTGATCTGTGATCAGGGATAATGGCTCCCTAAATGCTCAGATGGTGGTTAGCATTTTTTTTTAGCAATAGAATATTTTAAATTAAGATATGCTTTTGGGGGGCGCCTGGGTGGCTCAGTCAGTTGAGCGTCTGACTCAATTTCAGCTCAGGTCATCGTCCCAAGGTTGTGGGATCGAGCCCCACGTCAGGTTCCATGCTGAGTGTAAAGCCTGCTTAAGATTCTCTCTCCTTCTCTCTCTCTCTTACCTTCTGTCCCTCTCCCCTACTTGCATGCTCTCTCTCTCTTTCTCTCTGAAAAAAAGATATGTATTTTTTAAAGACATAATGCTATTGCACACTTAATAGATTACAGTATAGTGTAAACATAATTTTATATACACTGGGAAACCAAAGAATTCATTTGATTCACTTTATTGCATGATATTTACTTTATTGTAGTGGTCTGGAATGGAACTTACATTATCTTCGAGGTATGCCTATATATACAATTCTGTTAATTAGAATTTAAGTTGAATAATAGCAACAACAGTGGTTTATTTCTAACTTCTTTCTGGTGATTACTAGACCAAGGAATTTAACAATGCATTATTAGGGGTGCTTGGGTGACTGGCTCAGTGGTTAAGCATCTTACTCATTTAAAAAAAATTTTTTTTAACACATATTTTTTAGAGACCGAGAGAGACAGAGTATGAGCAAGGGGAGGGGCAGAGAGAGAGGGAGACACAGAATTCAAAGCAGGCTGCAGGCTCCGAGCTGTAGGCACAGAGCCCAATGAGGGGCTGGAACTCACAAACCGGAAGATCATGACCTGAGCTGAAGTTGGACGCTTAACCGGCTGAGCCACCCAGGCACCCCAAGCGTCTTACTCTTGATTTCAGCTCAGGTCATTATCTCACAGTCGTGAGATGGAGCCCTGTGTCAGGGCGTGGAGCCTGCTTAAGACTCTCTCTCTCTTTCTCTCTCTCTCTCTCTGTCTCTTTCCCTTCCCTGCAGGCTCTCTCTCCCCAAAAAACAAAACAAAACTATACAAAACAAAAACAAAATAAACAAAAAACTCACTAATGCATGATTCAACAAATTCATCACATTGTCCATTTCTAGCCCTCTGTTCATTAAACAGCCAAGCCAATGATATTCTCTTGTCCTTGCTTCGTATTGTTCTGTATGTACATTCTTATATACTCACTGTGATCATGGGAATTCTCTTTCTTTCCTCTTCTTCCCTTTCCACATGGGTTCAGACCTTGATATGTGTGCGTTTTTTCCTCTCCCTCACATGAGGGCCATCTCCTTCAGGCTTTCTTTTTTTTTTTTTTTTCAACGTTTATTTATTTTTGCGACAGAGAGAGACAGAGCATGAACAGGGGAGGGGCAGAGAGAGAGGGAGACACAGAATCGGAAACAGGCTCCAGGCTCTGAGCCATCAGCCCAGAGCCCGACGCGGGGCTCGAACCCACGGACCGCGAGATCGTGACCTGGCTGAAGTCGGACGCTTAACCGACTGCGCCACCCAGGCGCCCCTCCTTCAGGCTTTCTAACCAACTTTCTGTACTTCCTGGGCTTATTCCTTATTGTCTCCTCTTTTTCTTCTTTTGAGAAACTTCTTTCTATTATTCCTTCTGCTTCAGCCAGTCTTTCTTTTTTTTTTAATTTATTATTATTTTTTAATTTACATGCAAGTTAGTTAGCATATAGTGCAACAATTATTTCAGGAGTAGATTCCTTATTGCCCCTTACCCACTTAGCCCATTCCCCCTCCCACAACCCCTCCAGCAACCCTCTGTTTGTTCTCCATATTTAAGGGTCTCTTATGTTTTGTCCCCCTCCCTGTTTTTATATTTGTTTTGCTTCCCTTTCCTTATGTTCATCTGTTTTTTCTCTTAAAGTCCTCATATGAGTGAAGTCATATGATTTTTATCTTTCTCTGACTGACTAATTTTGCTTAGCATAATACCCTCCAGTTCCATCCATGTAGTCGCAAATGGCAAGACTTCCTTCTTTTTGATTGCCAAGTAATACTCCAGCGCGCGCGTGCGTGTGTGTGTGTGTGTGTGTGTACACACCACATCTTTATCTATTCATCCATTGATGGACATTTGGGCTCTTTCCATACTTTGGCTATTGTTGATAGTGCTGCTATAAACATGGGGGTGCATGTGCCCCTTCGAAACAGCACACCTGTATCCCTTAGATGAATGCCTAGTAGTACAACTGCTGGCTCGTAGTGTAGTTCTATTTTTAATTTTTTGAGGAACCTCCATACTGTTTTCCAGAGTGGCTGCACCAGCTTGCATTCCCACCAACAATGCAAAAGAGATCCTCTTTCTCCACATCCTTGCCAACATCTGTTGTTGCCTGAGTTGTTCATGTTAGCCATTCTGACAGGTGTGAGGTGGAATCTCATTGTGGTTTTGATTTGTATTTTCCTGATGATGAGTGATGTTGAGCATTTTTCCATGTGTTGGTTGGCCATCTGGATGTCTTCTATGGAAACATGTCTATTCATGTCTTTTGCCCATATTTTCACTGGATTGTTTGTTTTTTGGGTGTTAGTCTGATAAGTTCTTTATAGATTTTGGATACTAACCCTTAAATGATATGTCGTTTGCAAATATCCTCTCCCATTCTGTCGGTTGCCTTTTAGTTTTGCTGATTGTTTCCTTCACTGTGCAGAAGCTTTTTATTTTGATGAGGTCCCAATAGTTCATTTTTGCTTTTGTTTCCCCTGCTTCAGCCAGTCTTAGAGAATCTTTCAACATTCATATACATGAAAGTTATAGAAATCAAGATACTTTTATTAATGTTATAGAGAAAAATTTGTTACCAATAATTAATCTTCAACCTCAAGATTTATTATCAATTCCAGTCAAAACTGTTAAACCAATCATTCTCTAAGAAATATACACTTTGGAGGAGGGACCTGCCATTTTTTCTAGATTATTGTATAACAGAGCAGAGTTTGAAGTACAAGTTACCACTCAATGTAAGGGTCAAATCAGATGCTTGGGAACTGGAAGATTTTTTTCAAGTTCATTTATTTATTTTAGGAGAGAGAGCAAGAGAGAGAGCATGACAGGGAGGGGCAGAAAGAGAAGGAGAGAGAATCCCAAGCAGGCTCTGCACTGTCAGCTTGGGGTCCGACATGGGGCTCAAACCCATGAACCATGAGATCATGATCTGAGCCAAAACTGAGAGCCAGACACTCAAGCAACTGAGCCACCCAGGCACCCTAAGGGAACTGGAAGATGGTTTGACTTGAATTTCTTCTCAGTTTTTTTCTTTTAAAATAGGCTTCGTGCCCAACACAGAGCTTGAACTTATGACCCCGAAATCAAGAGTGGCATGCTCTATTGACTGAGCCAGCCAGATACCCCTCTTCTCAGTTTTTTAAATTTGTTTTTCTTTATTTTTTTTAAGTTTATTTATTTTTGAGAGAGAGACAGAGCATGATCTGGAGAGGGGCAGAGAGAGAGGGAGACACAGAATCCAAAGCAGGCTCCAGGCTCTGAGCTGTCAGCACAAAGCCTGATGCAAGACTCTAACCCACAAGCTGTGAGATCATGACCTGAGCCGAAGTCAGAGGCTTAACCGACTGAGCCACCCAGGTGCCCCTATATTTGTTTCTCTATTCTGGAATTTTGTGCCTTAGGGGGGAATAATGTCTAATACCTGAAGAGATTGGAAGAACATGGTATGAGTACCAGGAATGTAAAGGTGTTTAGTATACTCAGAAAAGGTCAGAATCTTGGTTACATAAAGAGCTCAGCTAAATTCCAAAAAATTTTCACAAGTGCTTTATTTAAAGGATCATTATAAATTGTAGATTTAAAATATATACGTCGAATGGATTGAACACAATTTTCTAAAATATTCTTGAGAAGATTCTATATAATGATGGTGTGAAATTTCTTTTTGTAAAGCCTAGCTTAGTTTCCTCATTAAGAGTGGTTGATGTATTTGTTTAATTTGGTTCAATCCAAACTAAAGTTTAAAGTTAACATATAACCTCTTATGCTGCATATGATCTGGACCTAACTACAAAAGCAATTGTCTATGTATTTTTCTCTTTAACAGCCCAATTAAAGAGAATGGCAAACTAGAAATAATATCATATTTAATAAGATGAAAGTTGGTTATTTTAAAATGACTTAATGTATTAGTTCACATAGCCAAATAGATAAGGAATATTCCACTTAAATTCAAAATTCAGTAAGATATTATCTGGAGGTCATAATGCTAAAATTGTATGGATGTGTGTATGTATGTATGTATGATGTATAGCCTACCTTCTTCCATAAAAGATTTAAAAGGTTATCATATAGATTTGATAGGGATTGTTATGCATTGTCCCAAATAAAACTATAATGTTGCTATATTTTTAAATAAAACATTTCTTGGCTAGCAAATGCATGGGCTTGTTGCTTTCCCTAAAATGCATTTGTTTTGTTTATTTTTTTTTAATTTGATACAATCACAAACTTAACAGAAAAGTAGGAAGTACTTTTTCTTCCTGAACCATTGGAGAATAAGTTTCAATGTGAGATCATGACCTGAGCTGAGATCAAGAGTTGGATGCTCAACCAAGTCAGATGCTCAACTGACTGAGCCACCACCAGGTGCCTCTCCCATCACCCCCAATTCTTTTTTTTTTTTTTTTTAATTTTTTTTTTCAACGTTTATTTATTTTTGGGACAGAGAGAGACAGAGCATGAACAGGGGAGGGGCAGAGAGAGAGAGGGAGACACAGAATCGGAAACAGGCTCCAGGCTCTGAGCCATCAGCCCAGAGCCTGACGCGGGGCTCGAACTCACAGACCGTGAGATCGTGACCTGGCTGAAGTCGGACGCTTAACCGACTGCGCCACCCAGGCGCCCCTCCAATTCTTTTTTTTAAAGTTTACTTATTTATGTTTGAGAGAGGGAGTTGCACCAGTGCACATGGGCTCATGCACGTGTGCAAGTGGGGGAGGGGCAGAGAGAGAGGGAGAGAGAATCTCAAGCAGACTTTGTGCCGTCAGCGTGGAGCCCAGATGTGGGCTCAATGGACCATGAGATCATGACCTGAGCTGAAATCAAGGCACACTGGCTGGCGATCTACCCCCAATTCTTCAATGTACATTGCTACAACAAGGATATTTTCCAACATAACTATGACATCAACATCAAGATTAGGAAATTAACATTTATACATTACTACCATCTAATCCTCAGGACTCATTCAAGTTTCCAGTTGGCTCAGCAATGTCTTCTATAACAAAAAGATTTATTTCAGAATTACATATTGCATTTAATTGTGTCTCTTTAGTTTATTTAACTCTGGAACATTTCCCTAGTTCTTCCTTGGCACTTTTGAAGCTTGCAGGCCATTTGCTTTGTAGAATATCTTCTCATTTGGGTCTGATGTTTCCTCATGATTAAATTTAGGTTCTATAGCTTTGGCAAAGCATTTGTTTTTAATGTCCCCAAATGTCTTCTTTGATACCAGAATTATAACGTTATTGACACAAGAAGGCTATAATATAAATTTAGATTTTCATATGATTCCATCCTCTGTAACTTCAACATCATTTTTGACTTTTATCTAGCCTGTTTTGCTGCATGTGTTGTGGTAGACAGTCTCACCATTTACTGCCTTTGGTGGTCTGACTCAGGGTTTCTCAACCTCAACATAATTGACATTTTATTCTGGATAATTCTTTGTTGTGGGGGCCTGTCCTGTGCGTTGTAGGATATTTATCCTTATGTATCATTAGCCTCCATCCACTAGACACTGGTAGCATTTCCCATTATAAGGTGTGACAAGCAAAAATGTATTTAGACATCGCCAAATATTTTCTGAGGCGTGAAATTGTCCCTGGTTGAGAATTCCTGGAGTAGCACATTTCTTTCATTGGTCTGACTTTTATTGGTATTCAAATCCTCATGAAACAGAAACAATACTTCAGGCAGTTTCTTTTCTTCTAATTGAGTTCCATCTTTAAAATCTAATCAGAATATTTTATCACATTCTAACAATGGTATTCTCTTTAAATACTAAATATGTCTGTTCTCACTTAGTTTCCAGTGGGCCCTTGGCAGCACATGAGACTTACTTGACTTAAGGTACCAAAACAAGACTTTTTTGGTGTTTGTATCTCTTTAAACCTTGTGTATCTTTCAAAGTCTACTAAGAAAACAAAAGCAGATACCTCATGCTTTCCTCCATAGTAAATGGGACTTTCTACTTCCATTGTTCTCTTCATTCCTTAAGGGCACTTATTGTTTGGTTTATACATTTTAGCAAGTACTTATTTTCGGTTTAGCATTTGCTTTTATGCCTTTTTGTTTGCTTGCTCATTTTCAACTTACTGTTTTGTATTCCTGTCTCACTGGGGGCTCTTGAAAGCAGAGATCTACCTCCTTTGTGTTCTCCACAATTCTGACATATGACTAAACTATGTGGAGTGAATACTCAATAAATATGGGATTCAATTCAACTGCTTTTGCCAGAAGTGGTTAAGAATTGTGTTTTTTGGAATACGATAGATTCCCACCAATCTTACCTCTCGAAAGTGCAGGAGAGGTAAGATTGCAGGAAAGAAACTTACTTAACATGTATCAGCTTTTCGAGTATTTTCTATTTGTTAGTTAGCCTTAGTATTCTCATGAAACAAATGGAAGTGCTATCTGTTCTGTTCTGTCAATGGAAAGGTGGGCTTATCTCCTGTAAACGATGTTACATGGTAAATACTCTGACTCAAACTGTCCTACTTTGAGGGGTTCTTTTCCCCTCCACAGTTTTTTCATTTTATGAACAAAATTGTGGCCACGTGCTTCTCAACAATTTCAGAATATATATGTCAGCACTTGAAAGTTACCATCATGACCAGCTGGATTTTTCTGTCACTTGGTTAAGTTTGGTTAATTATAACATATTATGGTTTTTTTCAGAAGCAATTTTTACCTTTCACCAAGTCCAGGATGCTCATTGTTTTATTGACTATAGAAATGATAAGACATTTCTCCAAATTTTGACAAATACAGGTATCATATAAGATTTAGTTGTTATCATGGTCAAATACTTGGTCAGAAATATATTTGTCAAAAAACATTATTTTGAGTTTAGTGAGAAAAAGACACTTTATTAAAATTAACTACAAACCCAAGCAATTCTTCCAGTACCAAATTGGCAAGCTTCCTTTCAGTGCCTGTAGTATTTTGTAATAAGTATTTTTTGAGATAAAACCTAGGTGTAATTGTAAATATGTTTAGTTATTCCAAATGCTCAGTAAATAAATCTGATGAAATTTTTTTTTTTTCAACGTTTATTTATTTTTGGGACAGAGAGAGACAGAGCATGAACGGGGGAGGGGCAGAGAGAGAGGGAGACACAGAATCGGAAACAGGCTCCAGGCTCTGAGCCATCAGCCCAGAGCCCGACGCGGGGCTCGAACCCACGGACCGCGAGATCGTGACCTGGCTGAAGTCGGACGCTTAACCGACTGCGCCACCCAGGCGCCCCTGATGAAATTCTTTTTTAATAAGTAATGAAGTTGGTAAGAAAATGTTCTAAGAACATACTGTTGTTTGTAAATAGATAGGAATAGCTCTTAGTATTTTAATAAACTTAGATGAACAGATATATTCTCCAAGATGGTATTTTTTTTTTTTTTTATGTAGCATTATGCAATCTTAAATACAAACCACTATTGTTACAAACATAGTGATTGCAGAAATATATCTTACGCAGGCTTGGGGCTTAGGCTGGTTGGCCAGTGCTGTACCTGGAAAATGAATCTTCCTGATCTTGCAGTAAACTCAGAAACAGGCCTGGTGGTCACCAATCACACCTGTGCACACATAGTCATTCCTCTAAGACTCCAAAGCAGATTGGAAGAAATAGTACATTGCCAAGTTCAGTCTTCAGGTTGTATTTTTTTTTTAAAGTTTATTCATTTTGAGAGAGAGAGAGAGAGAGAGATTGAACAGGAGATGGGCAGAGAGAGAGAGAGAGAGAGAGAGAGAGAGAGAGAATCCCAAGCAGGCTCTGCACTGTCAGTACAGAGCCTGACTCGGGGCTTGAGCTTACAAACCGTGAAATCATGACCTGGGCTGAAATCAAGAGTTGGAGGTCTAACCAACTGAGCCACCCAGGCACCCGTTCAGGCTGTATTTTTATTTTTCTTTTCTCTGCAACTATTCCAATATTTCCCTATCTTTGTAACTAAAGTTTACATTCCTAAGGGAAGGGAGTGAAAGCAAGAGGGTAGAAAATACCTTTAGAGGTAGCAAATGGAAACATGTTAAATGACCCCCAAAAGAACTAGACACCTCTAGAGGGATCCAAGGAAATTTGTACTGTCAGTAGGAGACAGTCAGTAGGAGATTTGGTACAGTCAGTAGGAGAGCTTCTGGATGCCCTGCCCTGCACAGCAGTCTTCAAACTCTTAAATTTCTGTATTCTTCACTTACATCAAGGAAGTTAAAGGCCCATAAATCCTTTGTTTGTCCTTATTAAGATTTTTCTAAAATTAAACCAACTTTACATTTGGAGGCCTTAGTGGTGATTAAAATTTCTCCAAGAAACTGTTGTATTAAGGCAGGGAAAGCACTTAAGATTCAGTTTCTACCTATATATTTGGCTTTTGTTTATTTTAAATGGAAATGGGTTTTGAGAGAGGCTCCATTACTTTCTTTTAAGTGTAATATAATGAACTCAAATGCTTCCATTTTAATTTTAAAAATCAATTTTCTACTTATTACTTTTCCACTGCTGATAAAGAAGTTTCTTTTTCTTAAAATTCCATTGAATATTTAGTCATTTTCATTTGGATTTTGCTTTCATTATTCATTTATTTGACATTATTTTTAAGGACCTACAATGTTATTGTATCATAAATAGGCACTGTGGGGGTAGCAAAGAAAATTCAGATATAATCCTTCCTTGAGGTCTTCTATAAAGTTAAAAACAACACATGATCTCAAGTTTAGTCAGTTTGAAAGTAGCCAGACCTGATTTCATATCCAGACTCTACAGACTGAAAAGGCTTATGCTCTACTGCTCCCACAGTTTTCCCTCTAGAGTATAGACTTTAATTAGAAGGGTAGAAAAATATTAAAAGAGTTGATGAGAAAAGAAAGGTAAAAATATGGTTAAGAGACTTTGAGATTTGGAATGTGCTGTTTCTTTCAATCTTTGTGGGGCTTGAGATGGGGTTTTTGGAAGAAGTAAGATTTATGATGTACTTTATATTATGTCTCTGTGACCAATATATGTGTCGTGGAGATAATTTGATGCTTTTAGTTCTTTAAATATTGCTTCTTAAATAAATCCATTCAGTCCATTAACCATAGTTAATGTTTTCCCACTGGTTTGTACATGTCATAGCTAAAGACCAATGTAGACTAACAGGGAAGGAGAAAGAAAAATTAGTACATTCATGAATTATTCTCTGTTCTCACTTTAGACAAGTTAATTTTCCTTAAATTATCAGGTTCTGTCTTAATCATAGGCCACTTGTGGTTATCAAGAAATAAATGTTTATATACTTGGCCTTCACAGTTTTACATTTCATACTAAAAGCCCAATTCAATTCATCCTCCAACACTCTATCACAAAACAGTCAATGTGGGAATCAAAATTCTAAAACATGGATAATTCTTAATTATAAAACTTTTCTTCCAATGAATATTGAACTAAGACTGAAGAAAGACTATTCTGTTAAATTAACATTCAAATGTTATAATTGCATTAAGGGGGTGACTCTTGTTTCCAGAGTAATTATATTAGAAATTACAGAGCATTTATGTCACCACATCCTGGATGGGTAATTCAAAGTTCACCCAAAAAACAACCACAAAAAATATAGGTCCACCCAAGATTACCTTTCGTTTTTTAAGACTAGAAAGATATGGTGTAACATGCAGTTTCTTTTGATTCCCTAGTAGTATGAATAAAAGGAAGAAGTAACTTAAATAAAGGAGGAAATATCTTAGTCTGTTGTTTCACTGACTTTACTAACTTTAAGCAACTTTGCTTACAATACTTCACTATAACTTCATCACTTGTTTTCCACATGTATGACACATATTAAAAATAATTTGTACATGAGGGGTGCCTGGGTGGCTCAGTTGGTTAAGTGTCCAATTATTGATTCCAGCTCAGGTCATGATCTTTCCATTCGTAGGATGGAGCCCTGTGCCAGGCTCTGCACTGACAGGACAGAGCCTGCTTGGGATTCTCTCTCTCTGCCCTTCCCCCACTCATATGCATATGTTCTCCCTCTCTCTTTCTCTCTCAAAATAAATAAACATTAAAAAATAATTTGTATATGAACAATAATTTAAAATTACCTTAGTAATGGATTCTTATTAAAAAACTAGAATTTAACAGATTAAACTGAAGTACTCTTTGTTCCCCTCTCCAATGCCTTCTACCTTAGTCTTCTCTGCTGGAAATGGTCACTATTAACAGTGTCTAACATGCTTCCAGACCTTTCTCTGTGGGGATAGAAAAGATACATATTTGTGGATATATTTTAATATAAGTAATGTATCTTTTATTTTGCATAACAATATGGCTTAAACATTTTTTCATTTTAGTAGATGTAAGTTTGCTTCATTTTAGAAAATTATAGCATGGTCTTCCATAGAAAGGGTGCCCAATTATTTATTTAGTCATTCCTGTTTTTATGAATATCTAGGTTTCTTTGAAGTTTTCACTGTTACAGATAACACTGCTGTGAAGCTCTTTATACATGCCTCCTTGGGCACACAGGTCAAGTGTCTCTCTGGGGTAGATATCAACAGTAGAACTTTAGGGTGATGAGTTGCACAAGATGACCTCTTCAGTGCTTATGTCTATAGACCCTCCAACTGTGTCTGAGTATACCCACTGAATTTGAATTTCCTCCATTAAAGTGGGGTTGAACACCAGTTTATATAACTCGACCATTTTTATGATTTCTTCTGTGAATTACTGTTTATATTCTTAGCCCGTTTTCCAATTAGATTAGTTCTTCTTTCTTTAAATGATTTGTTAATTCTAATTCTTTGTTGTTGTACATGTTGCTCATCTTTTTACTTTTTTTTTTTAATTAAAAAATGTTTATTTAATTTTGAGAGAGAGAGTGCAAGTGGAGGAGGGGCAGAGAGAGAGGGAGACACAGAATCTGAAGCAGGCTTTAGGCTCTGAGCCGTCAGCACAGAGCCTGATGCTAGGCTCAAACTCACGAACTGTGAGATCGTGACCTGAGCTGAAGTTGGATGCTCAACCGACTGAGCCAACCAGGAGCCCCAACATCTTTTTACTTTTAAAGTGCTTTGGTCAGTCAGGTGTTTAAATTTTTATGTAGTCAAATTCATTATATTTACTTTTAGGACTTTTGCTTTTTTGTGTATTATTTCAGATGGCTTTCCTGACTCTAGTCCTATACATATATGCCCACATTTTCTTCTAATAATTTGTTACCATTTAAAAATTTAAGTCCTGATTACAATTTTGTGAGAGGTATAAGTAAAGATGTAACAACTTTTTAAAAATATTTATCCAGTTCTTCTTATCAATTTGAAATGCGATACTATTTTTTTCTCAATGATTTGAAATTCCATTTTCTTCATGTTTTGTATATATGAATATATAGATATGCATATACATACATTCATATTTATCCTCTTAACAAAAACATTAGGTTAATTCCATGGTTATTCTTTATTTGACAGAGAAAATGAAGCATAGAAATAGAGTAACTTGTCTAATGACACATAGTCATGTGGTGGTGAAACAAGAAATCCAACTCAAGGGTCTGGATATTACAGTCTGTGAGCTTACCGACTACAATCTATAAAATCCCTTTTTATGTGGGTCTGTTTCTGGAATCTATTCTGTGTCTTTAAACTACTTGCAAAGTGTTGTATTAATGTCATGTAGTCCTAATTACCATAGATTTATAATATGTTTGATGTCTGTTAGGGAAAGTCCTTGTTTTTGTATTTCTTTTTCAAAAGATGACTTTAGGGGTGTCTGGGTGGCTCAGTTGGTTAAGCGTCTAACTTCAGCTCAGGTCATGATCTCACAGTTCATGGGTTCAAGCCCCCTGTTGAGCTCTGTGCTGATAGTGTAGACCCTGGAGCCCACTTTGAGTTCTATGTCTCCCTCTATCTCTGCCCCTCCCCTGCCCCTGCTCACACTCTGTCTGTCTCTCTCTCAAAGATAAATAAACATTAAAAATTTTTTTAAAAAGATGACTTTAGTTACCATTGTTCATCCAATCTTCTGTATACATTTTAGTATTTTATAAAAGATTCTATTTGTATTTTGAGAAAGATTGCATTGATATTATACATTAATTTGAAAAAGAATTTACATTTAAAAAGTATTGAGGTTTTTATCTATGAATGTGGTATATCTTTTCCTTTATTAAGGTCACCTTATGTTTTTTCAGTTAACTTTTATAATTTTTTTTCCATAGAGGCTTTTTTTATTTCTATTAATTTTACTCCTAAGGACCTTATACTTTAATGTCTGTTGCTATTGGGAATGTGATTTTTTCACCAGTTATATTTAAAAAAAACCACTGAAGTTAATGTACAGCAAAGTTGTTCATCTTTTATGTTGACTTTGCATTTTGCTGTCTTGCTGAACTTCCTTCTTATTTATAGTAGTTTTTCATTTGATTATGTTTAATTTTCTAAGTAGATCATCATGTTTTCTGAAATTAAAAGTAGTTTTTCTCTGATTTTCCACTCCTTATACCACTTAATATGGCTTTACTTATTTAATTCCATTGGCAAGGACATCCAGTATGATGTTAAATAGTAGCAGTGTCATTCTTATTTTGTTCCTGACCTTAAAGACAATATTCCCAATATCATGTTTACTGTATTTTGGGGGAGGGGGTAGATACCTTTTGTCAAATTAAGGAAGTTTCTTTTTGTTCTTAGATTTTATACACACACACACACACACACACACACACACACACACAGTCACATATATATCTCCACAATTGAGATTTTGGTACATCATTTGAATTATTTTTTTCCTGATTCATATGAATTATGTTAATGAATTACATTTGTTGTTCACTATTAGAAAAATCTATCTTTGTATCCCTGAATAAAACTTGCCTGATCATAATATATTATTTTTTAAATAGATTGCTGAATAAAAGCATTGGTAAGAGTTGCCCATGAAATATTGTGGGCCTAGTAATTTGTGGGGGAGGTTGTAGATTTGAGTACTTCTTTTTCTGCCTTTTTTTGGATTGATTTAATTTTCTTCTATTTTTTCTGATGGTATAAATTATAAATTGTAATTGTGTTTTTCCAGTAATTACTATTCAATTTTTAACAAATACAGCTAAAATATATTCTCTATTAGTATCCAGAGTTAATTAGTGTTTTTCTACATTTATTGAACAAAACAAAATTTCTATATGTTTCCATTTTACTTGAAGCATTCCCTTTCATTACCGTTTCCTCCCATGTTGAAATCGTTTGGACTTTTAGTTCTACGTTGTTATTTTTAAAATTGTTATTGTTGTTGTAAAAAATAACATTTAAATATAATTATTAATGTTATTTAATGGATTTCTTTTTCACCATTGCTTCTCAGAGCTTCCTTATTACTATATTAATTTTTTATTTTGGATGGCATAATTATTTCAAAGGTACTACAGATGACAAACGTACTTGTTCTTTCATGTTTCATTTTTAATCTCGAATGATAGTTTGGTTGGGTATAAAATTATGGGTTTAACACTTTTTTTCTTGCTCTTTTATTTCATTCTTGCATTATCAAGGAGATTCTCTGTAGATCATTGTTTTTTATTTTCCAAAGATCTTTAGATTTGTTTCATTTGTTCTTCGTCTTCTGAAATGTTAATATAATGTTTAAGCGTGGGTTTTAAAAATTCAGCTCACTCAGCACTTGGTTAGTCCTTAAACTGTGACGAATGTATATATTACCTTCTTTCATTCCCCCTAATATCTCTTTAGGCACTCCACTTATATGGAGGATTCAATTTTGAGTCTATTTTACTTGATTCCTAACTTTTATTTTATACTTTATATCCCTTTATCACTTTTATTGCATTTTGGAAGAAGTTTTTGACTTAACATTCTAGTTCAGCAATTTGTTCTTTGACTATGTCTATTCTTTGACCCATTTATTGAATATTAGACTTCAATGATCAAAACTTTAATAGTTGTACTTTTTAATTCATAATTTTTTAATGGATTTAATATCCTCTTGAATAGCTCTATGGATATGAATTATAGTTATTCTAAAGTCCTAATGTCTTCCTTAGTTTTGGTTCTTAGGTGTAAGTTCTTCACTTTTTTAAGACAAAGAACTCCATTTTATCTCTTTTTAATAATATTAGCCTTTCTCCAATGCTTAGTGATTCCTAACTAAGTGTTTTTATAGCTGAGTCTTCTTGTTTGACAGTCTGTTCTCTGTATTTCTGCAGCGCTTAGAGACAGGGGCAGGATTTGCTGCTGGAACTTGTATTTCAGTCTGTTCTCAAGAGTATGTGGGAAGGATAAGGCTGCCACTGGGCAGGATGCTTTGGAGGCTAGATTCTGGTGAATGAGGGGATATCTCTTTCCTCTTGGGTAGCTCCAGCCATCCAGGGTATCTGGGATGCTCCTTTGTTTCTTTGAGCTAAGCTCCAATACCCATTGCTTCCAGGTGAAGTCACCAACTTATGTTGCTGCTCTTTGATTCAAAATGTGGCCCAGGTTGATAGAGGGCAAGTGCCCAGTTTCACCTTGGCTGTTCCTGCTACTGTCCTCTAACAGTAACACTTGTCTGTTGTCCCAGCCTCTCTCTCGTTAGTATACATTCCTAACATTTTTGGCAGCACTCTCCTGTTCTTGTTTTGAGTCATGGTTTTAAATCTTCATTCTGATTCCATCTGCTTTTTGTCTTCCAGTGTTTTCTCAATGTTATGGTCCTCCAAAGGTTGATATTATTTTCTAGTTATATGGATAAAAAGCCCTTTCTAAGATTTTAAGGATTTGCAGTGGGAAGGGGAGGCTACAATCTATTCCTACTCTACCACCTTGAAATAGAAAACAGAGTGTAATATTCAAAACCTTAGTATTATATTTTAAGAATGAATTTAACAGACCAATTTTCAGGACTGCCATTTGTGGTTGTTTATGTTGTTTGCTGTGTGAAGTCACTGCTGAAGAGATAAATAGAGCTGAAATTGAACTCACTGTTTTTTACTATATTGTGTATCCTTGCATAGGAAAGCTTCTGCTGGGTCAAAGGTTCCTTTCCTCCAGTTTGCACAACCATGTCCTATGGGTCAGCAGTGGTTCTGGTCATTTGAGCTTTAAATTACAATATGTGTGGTGATGGTTCCATGGATGTATACTTATGTCAATACTCATTGAATTATTCACTTAAAATATACGCAGTTTATTATACCTCAATTATACTTCAATACAGCCTTGAAATAAAGTTTAAAAAGTAACAGAAATTATGTTATGTAAATAGTGAAAATGTGCTATTGGATTTATAGGATAAATTCTGAATTTTTTTATAAGTTGATATAAATTTGTATCAATAAATTGGTTGATATAATATAAAAGTTTTACCTTAGCTAACAAAATAACAATAATTATGAAAGAAGACACATTCATGAACCACATAAAGATTAGTTAACAAGATATGGTAACTAGCTGTTAATATCTTTCATGAGGAAAAGAAGTGGTACAGTTAGCAACCTGCGTTGGGCATCTTAAGGAAAGTCCTAGTTAGAGGCAGAGGGATGAACTAGAGCTGTATTGTCCAGCATAGTACCCACTAGCCACTACTGAAATTTAAATTAATTAACATAAAATAAAATAAAAATCCAGTTCTTCAATTATACTGGTTGCATTTCAAGTGCTCAACACTTCATGTGACTAGTGGCTACTATACCAGACAGCATGGATATAGACCATTTCTGTTATTGTAGAACACTCTATTACACAGTGCTGATCTCTTAATTTAGGTCCTTTCCATCCAATTGTTTTATCTCCATAAATGAGTACATCCAATGTGATCTCAGATTTTGTGTGATTGTCTGATTTTCTAGTGGGACAATGGAGTATAGATACACACTAAATACAGAATAGGTACTCGGTGACTGATAAAATTGTTGGTGAATGGGTATATGAATGGATATGTAAATGAAGATTGGCAGTGAACTCCCACTATTTGACAAAGTACTGCATTCCTTCGTCCATTCATTAATTCAATGAATATTTATCAAGTGTCTACCAAGTGCCAGGTACTATTTCAAGTGCTTGGGATATATGAGTGTACTAAACAGACAAAGATTACTTCCCTTCTGGAGCTTACATGCTAGAGGTGGGGGGATATTATAAATAATAAGCATAAATAAGTAAGTAATATCACAAATTTTAAAGTGATAAATGTTATGAAAAACAAAATGCAAAGCAGAGTAAGAGGAATCAGGAGTGCTGGGTGTGGGTAGAGAAATGAGGATTATAATTTTAAGTGAGGTGGTCAGAGTACATTTTAAATAGGGTGGTCAGAAGGTGACATCTGAGACTTGAAAGGGAATAAACCATGTGAACATCTGGAGAAAGATCATTCTAGGCAGACAGAACAGCCAAGGCACAGACCTAATTTGGGAGCATGAGTGTCATGTTTGAGGAATAGCAAGATGTGTGGCTGGAGCAGAGTTAGCAAGGAGGGTAGCTGAGGAAGAGGTCTGGAAGGTAACAGATTGACAGCTGAAGTAGGGTCTTGTAGGCCATTGTAGGAATTTAATTTTTATTCTGAGAGAGTTTGGAGGAGAGAAAGAACATGATCTGACTTAAGTTTAGAAAGGCTCAATCTAGCTTCTGTGTTAAGAAGACATTGTAGTAGGACAAGGACAGAAGCAAGAGGACCACAAAATCCAGGTGGAAGATGATGGTGGCTAAGTCTGGGGTGGTAGTGGTGAAAAGTGGTCAGATCCTGTTATATTTTGTAAGTAACAACAGTAAGATTTCTGGGCGGGTTGGATGTGGATGTTGGAGAAAGGGAGTAGTCAGGTATGACTCCAAAGTTTTCAGTCTAGCAGCCAGAAGGATGGAGTCATCATTAAGGGAGATGGGGAAGGCTGAGGAGGAGGAGTTTAAGAGAAAGACCAGGAATTGAGTTTTGGACATGCTGAATTTAGGATGTCTGTTAAAGAAGTTGAGTAGGCTGCTGGATGCAAGTACAAATTTGGGAAAAGAATCTGTGATGGAAATAGCGTTATTGATAGGCAAGCAAATTTGTTAATGAGCAGTAAGTTTTTGTTATATTAGAAGATATGAATTGGCTGGCTGTGAGGTGGAATAAAAATGTCATCATTTTGTTCTTACATGAGCTAGGAGAATACCTGCCCATAATTTTTGCTTTGGAAACATTCACAAAATGTTTAGGCATTAATTTTGACTTGAAAAAAGGAAATGTTTCCCTGTAGGCATGGATGTTTAGTGTACAAAGGTTTCCTGTGATTTTTGCAGAAAGCACTTTAGCTTTTTTTGTTAAAAGCAATGCACTATGATATATGCTAATATTTTTTTCCCAGCCCATACTATTTTTAGCAGTGAAACCCAAATTACTATACTTTACCTATATTTCATTTATCACTGCTACATAAACATTTTATTTTTAAGCTACAGGAAAGAAAATCTTACTATTAATTTAAAAGAATGAAATAATTAAACATAAGTATTTGAGCACCAGGCCAGAGTCTCATAAAAACAAGTTAATCAAAATTGTGGAGCTTTATAATCTTAAGGATGACATCAAGGATATGATTCTTGAATTCTTAAGGGCAGACGTGGAATAGCCCACCATCTGTGCCAGAATGACCTCTGTGAAGCATAATATTTCCTTTTAAATATTTAGACATCACAATATCTTTCTGCAGTTTTAATTCATAAAACATGGATTTAAAAAAATGCCACAGAAGCATAACATTTTTTTCAGCTGCCCCCTCCATTCTTTCTACCTTGCTTTTAACCCCTGTTAAATAAATACTCACCAGTACTAATGTGAACAATTCTATTAGCACTTTCTTCCATAAATATAACCATTTACAAATATCTCTGGATAAGGAAATGAAATGATAAGGAATAAGTTCACCAACTCTGAGTTAGGGTCATGAAGTTTAAAGGAACTAATATAAATAAACTAAGATAAGAAACACTAGATAGCTTATTCTGGGTTGAACTATGTTGCTTCCATAATGCTTTTACTAATATTTCTCTTCTGTTAAGACTCTTATCTTTGGCTGTTTTCCAGGTCAAACATATTGTAGTAGCCCATGTTATTATGCACAAGGATCCTTGTTTTAATGATACCCAGAAAAATGTTTAAGTTTTGGAAGTTTCAGAGGAGTCATGTGAGTTAACATAGGGAACTCTCATTCAGTCTGTTTATCTTCAGTGGATTTGCTTTCTTAATTGAGTAATCCAAAGCTGGAAATGTTTATGTTAAAACAAAGATATTTAGCTATGTTTGCACGTGAGCATCGTTAGTTTTTTTTTTTTCTTTCTCTTTAGGTTCAGCCCTACCCCCCTAGCCCCCAACACACACACACACACACACACACACACACACACACACACACACACACTAACCAATCAGGTTATAATGGAAGAAGATAATTCAATGCTTATTTTGCATACTGGATGCTATCTTCCAAGCAGTAGTTATGTTTAATCAATTAAATTCCTTCTTTCCGTAAGAGCATAATTTAGGGAAAGGAGGTATGGAACATGTATGGTGCACAGTAGTGAGCTTGAGTTGTGCACTGACTGTAGCAATTTTAAGATGTGCAAATGCCCCAGGTCATGATACTAAATGCAGACACTTTGGCCTTAAGGCCCTTTGCTCAGTTATGTACTTTCTTCATCAGTCTCATTTGTTTATTCTCTACCAAAAGCCAAATATTCAACTTGACATTTGTCACAAAAAATGTGCTTTTATTTTATTCTGTTGCCACTGTGAAGATCTCATGTACAGATGAAGTCATGTGACAATAAAAAAATAAATGTCTGAGTAGCCACCATCTTTAACTCCTACCACCCACTTCCCAGATTATCCCACTAGTGTCCACCTGAATGGCTCTTGGGCCATTGTGGTCCTGATGTAGGTGGTGAAGAGAAGATGCTAGAAAGGTGGACCAGGTAAAGTGATGGTAGGTAACATGGTACATGGAACTGACCTGCCTTTGCTGAGGATCATGGGGTAACAGGAGAGTAAGAACAGAATCTGGGTTATAGGCTTGGATTGAGTTTGAGAGACATTTTTAGTATTTAGAGTAATGGAGGAAAGAAATTTCTTGAAGCAGCTACTGTGCTAGCTATCTATGTCTATATCTGTGTATTGATATGCGTATGTACATATATATGCACACATTATATATATGTGTATATAAGATTTAATCAATTAGGATTTAATCTTATGTTCAACTATTTTTGTTATCTTCAGGGTTTCTATTGTGTTGGTATAAACCAGGATGGGCAAACTGATTGTTTACAGTTGTTACATGTTTTGGCTGAGCCAGTGTGCTTCCATTTAGCTGGGGACTCTGCCATTACAGCTGTGTGGCCCCTATCCCGGGATTCTTTGGACTTCACCACAATCCAGGTATAAAAATGTTCAAACTGAGTGCCATGGGGCCTAGAACCTCACTTTAGCACTATGGCTGGCATCATTCTGATTGTCAAATATTTAAAATACCACTTCTGCTTGTTACATATCTGGAGGCAGGTCCTAAAGATTTGAGATGCTTAGAAAGGGCAGGTCCACATGGGATTCCCTTTTGGTAGGGAGAAAGAGAAACCATAAGAAATGTTATACCAAATATGGAGTGTGAGGAAGGAGGCTGAAGGGTGTAGGCAGAGAGGTAAAGATTTACTTTCTCAGAGGCAAAGCCTGGTGAAAAGGCACTGCCAACAACCTCACCTACATCTCCATTGCCTTGGAGGCTGGCCATGCCTTTGCATAAGCCCCTATTCCCACTTGAAAGTTCTTGTAGGTGCCTTCTGTTGCCCTACCTGATTGCTCATGCCCTGTTCTTTTCTTCCACGGAGCATGTATGTCACATGCATACACTGCTGAAGTGGTGCTCAGTAAGAATTCTTGAGTGTTTGTTTTCCAGTGTGGGTATCCAGGCATCTTAGTGCATAGAATCTGAAGATAGCCTAATTTAACACCCTTATTTTGAAAATCACAGACTAAAAGAGGTCCAAAGAAATTGTTACCCATGTCCCTCAGCTCTAGGATCAGTTTCTAGTTCAGGGATGACTCGCCTACTATACCATGTGTCTCAGGCAGCAAGTTTCCTGAGGGAGATTGTATCACAATCAGGACAAACTTCTCAAATGGTTCTGTGCTTTGAGAGCAAAGTTTTTTTTAAGTTTTTCTCTTTGCTCTATGAAGACTTGGAAAAATATTCATAATATAAGGATTAGCAAAGAAAACCTATATGATCCCATTTAAAATATGTATATGAACATAATTTTAAGCAAGGAAACATTCTATGCCTAAGTCCATAAATATTCTTCTATGGTGTCAAGAGAGGCTGTAAAAGAATAGACTTTGGAACCCAACTGCCGGGACTCACATTCTAGCAGAGTAATATTACACAAGCTACTTAACTTCTCTGTGCCTCAAATTCCTCATCTGTATAATAGGAGAGATAATTATATCACTTCATAAGGTAGTTCTGATTATTATGCAAGATGATTTAGCTTAGAGCAATGCTTAGTGCATAGTAGGGCTGTATGTGTTTGTTTTTCTTATTATTATAAATTTTTATGGGCTGAAGTTCTTTACAACCCAGTTTAAAGAGTAAAAAAAAAACCCTGATTTCGTGGAATTAGATTTGATGAGATGACTATATCAAAGTAAGATAGATATGGAGGTTCACGGTGGGGAGTGGTTTAGTAACCACTAAAGTGGTATAGTAGTGGTATAGTGGTATAGTAAACCCTACATGAGTTAAATACCCAAAAGTCTGGCCACAGAAAAAATTGAAAGTATTAAATATTTCTTCATAAATCAGCTTATTTGGGCCAGTTCTATTTTTATCAGCATGTCTTCTCTCTCTTATAAGCAAATCATATCCACCAAAGCTGGGAAAAAAAGGAAAAAGCCAACGCATTCTAATTCAACAGATTTTTTTTTTTTTAACACCCAGAGAAGCTCAGTCTTTTATAGTGTCTTTTGACTGTATTGCCTTGGTTACTTTCTGAGCTGAGATGTATAAAAACATATAGTTATTTTGTCAGAATGGAATCTCAGAAATAGGGGATAAATTCTCATTTCCAGAAGGGGAACTTCAAACCTAGTTATTAAATCAAACCATAGTGGAAAATGAAAATCATTATTCATAATTATATTCCCCTAAGATAACTGAAGTTCTAAGGTAATTACGCCATAAAATAACTTGTTGATACCAAATTCTCAACCGCAGAGATAATTTAATATTTAATATTAGTCCTAGACAAAATTCAGCTGTTTGCTTTAGGGCATGATAGATTTTCCTCAAAGCGAACATTGTTTCTTTTTTTAAATATGTAAATGTACATAAAATTATCTTAAGTCATAATAAAGGTGTATAAGAGCTGAGTGCCTTTAGAATGGCAGAAGGGAGCCTAAATGTCTATCAACTGATGAATGGGTAAAGAGATTGTGGTTTATATACACAACGGAGTACTACATGGCAATGAGAAAGAATGAAATATGGCCCTTTGTAGCAATGTGGATGGAACCGGAGAGTGTTATGCTAAGTGAAATAAGCCATACACAGAAAGACAGATACCATATGTGTTCACTCTTATGTGGATCCTGAGAAACTTAACAGGAACCCATGGGGGAGGGGAAGGAAAAAAAAAAAGAGGTTAGAGTGGGAGAGAGCCAAAGCATAAGAGACTCTTAAAAACTGAGAACAAACTGAGGGCTGATGGGTGGTGGGAGGGAGGGGAGGGTGGGTGATGGGTATTGAGGAGGGCACCTTTTGGGATGAGCACTGGGTGTTGTATGGAAACCAATTTGACAATAAATTTCATATATTTAAAAAAAAAAGAATGGCAGAAGGGTGGCTTCTTTCGAAGGATGTTAAATTCTGGGAGAGTACCTCCATCCCTTGTATATCTTCATATATTTGCTGAAACTTAGCAAAGACATCTTGATGGTTTAGCTAGCTTGATGTAGCCTTATGCTTCCTGAAGAAGGTTGTAGTTGTGGAGACTGTACAGATAGTTGTGGTTCTAACCAAAAACTCCCTAGACCTGCTCTAAGTTATTGGGCTGAGGAGATTTTCTATTGTCTTTTAGGTCCAGAGCCATTGACAGAAGGAATTCTGTGGACTCCTTAGTCATAGAATTACTGCCATGTCTACTGGCTGCACTGGGGCCCAAGTGCTTTTCCAAATAAAATGAAAATTAGGGCCAGGTGTCAGTAGCATTTCCTCTCTCAAAATAACATTTGATTGAAATTACTTATAATTACTTAACTTACTTTAAGTGATTAATGGAAGTATTTGGGAAAGTTGGCTTCCAGAAACACATAAGTGCTTTGAGGATTCTGAAAATTATCTTCTAATTCTCTTGAGAAAACAAAGTGTGTGGATAACCTAAATATTAAGAGACAGAAACTATTTGACAATTGGAAGGCTGAAGTTGAAATGCATCCCTGTTAAATTAGTGGATCAAAACAACAACAACAACAACAACAACAACAACAACAACAACAACTAGAATTTATGTATCCATAAGGGAATGTGGATGTTAATATAAATAACAATGACAGGGCTGTTGCTCCAAGAGGATTTTAAAAAGCAATTGATTCAGAGGTTAGCTGTACCAGGCCTAGGAATGGCAACATTAATGGCAAAGTCATATTTCCTTTGAAAGGTTCTACAATGATTAAATGATGGGGCTGAGGGAACTGAGAAGGAAGAAACTCTTCCCCTAAATCTGTAATAGTATATGCCCTTCATAAATTCATTTATATATTTCATGTAAAAATTATTTTAGTAGGATGAATATTTCCTTAGTTAGATGTTGTGTTTAAAACAATTATTCCTTTTTAGTCCAGTCCTGTCAAAAATTCATCCTAATAATTAATAACACACTGAATGAATATTTTAAAAACTGCATTTTAAAAACCTCAACTCATAATTTAAGAAAAATTTTCAGTAAGCAGTGTCAGGGAATCATTGCAGACACTCACAGAAAAGAAGCAATAAAAATTGGTCTGTTAAAATAAAACCAAGCAGGATCAGAGACAGTGTATAGTGTCATTAGATTCTTAGGTCATTAGATTATCTTGGCTAGCTCTTTACTTAGATGAGCCATGCTGCTTGCTTTGGGGCCTCCAAGCAAACCTTATGTGGCAAGAATTGACGTATGAATACATTTTCAGTACACCACTTCGTGTTATTTCACAGGCCTCTGACATTTGGCCACCCCCCAAATAATCTCTAGTAGGTTTCATCAATGCCTTCATTTTCCTTTTGTAATACTTAATAACTTCTTCGGGCTGGTTTCTACTTAAGCAATTTTCCCACATCCAGGAGCCAGGAGATCCTTGAATAAGGAAAGTTAACCTCTCCTAAAGACTCAAACAATGTGTCTTTGTAGGTCAAAGAAAAAGTGGGAGCAGGGGAGAATAGACATGATTGGAACTCATTCCAAGCCAGCAGTTTTACTCTTCCCTTCCTTTCCTATAAATAAAATTAACGTTGGGGAAAAAGATTTGGAAAAATATTTGAACAAAAATTTTGTCTCGAGCCCTATACCTCCTCTTCCTCCCAGGCAGAGGCCACCCAAGGGCTTGATTGATGTCCTCTATGGGGGAAATCTGAAGGAATACACTCTTGGATAGCTTAAGTGTATCTGCTTTAGTAGGTAATATTTCCGGGCCACACAGAAATGGAACTGGTTTTCTGGGTTTGCCTCCAAGTTGACTGGATTTGAAAGTAATTAGCTGTGAGTCTTAGAGCACATTACGTTAGCTCTTCTGGGTCTTCTTTTCCTCTCTGATTAAAAGAAAAGGGCAGATTAGATATTCTCAAAGGTGATTCTAGATCAGGATTTCTCAACATTGACATTATTGACATTTTGGACTGAATAATTCTTTGTTGTGGTGAAGTGTCCTATATATTGTAGGACATTTACATCATTCCTGGTCTTTACATATGCCAGTAGCATCCTTCCTTGTTCTGACACCCCAAAATGTCTCTAGACATTGCCAGATGTCCCCATGGGATAGGATGCCAGATTAAAAAAAAAAAAAAAAAACACAGGATACTCTGTGAAATTTGAATATCAGATAAAAAATGAATTCTTTTAAAATATGTCTGAAATATTGAATGGGACATATTTACATTAAAAACTTATTTTGATTATGTTGAAGAGTATGTTCTGACTTGGTAAATACCAGAATGTGCAAGCCATTGGGCTCTGGAGTCATACCTGGATTCAGGCCCATCTTTTCCCAGCTTTGTGTCAGAGTAATCTGTTTAACCTCTCTAAACCTTGGTTTCCATGCCTACATTTTAAAATTGTCATGGGATTAAATAAGTTATTTTATATGAAGTGCTTATAAAAAACCCTTTTTTGTTTTTTATTTGAAATTCAAATTTGACTGAGCATCCTGTATTTTTATTTGCTAAATCTGGCAACACTATCTGAGGAGGAAAATCACTTTCTCCTTCACCCCATTGAAAAGCACTGCTCTAGGGGCGCCAGGGTGGCTCACTCAATTAAGCATCGGACTTCAGCTCAGGTCATGATCTCACCTCGCGAGTTCAAGCCCCCCATCAGGCTCTGTGCTGTGCTGACAGCTCAGAGCCTGGAGCCTGCTTCGGATTCTGTGTCTCCCTCTCTCTCTGCCCCCTCCTGCGTACGCTCTCTCTCTTTCTCTCAAAAATAAATAAACGTTAAAAAAAAGAAAAGAATAGCACTGTTCTAGGCAAACATTTTAATGAAGATGCGGTTCTATTTTCCCTAGATTTTTTTGGATTAGTTACAGAGATAGGCCAGACTTTCATTAGATGTTTGGAGATGTTCTTATTTGGTTATTTTGGCATTCATTAGAAATATATGTTCTAAGGGAGCCCAGGTGGCTTAGTTGGTTGGACGACTGACTCTTGATTTAGGCTTGGGTCATGATCTAGTTTGATGCACTTTCTAAGTTTTATCTCTTGAATAACTTACATGCTATATTCATACAATTAGCATTAGACTGAATATACAGTTTCATATTTAATTCTTACTTTATATGTAATTTCCCATCAAATAAATAAACCATAATTTCGTGGTTTGAGCCCTGCATCGGGCTCTGTGCTGACAGTGTGGAGCCTGCTTGGGATTCCCTCTTTCCCTTTCTCTGCCCCTCCCCCACTCACATTATCTCTTTCTCTCAAAATAAATAAACTTAAAAAATAAAAGACAATTATTATTTTTTAAAAAAGAAACATATGTTCTAAAAAAGAAGAAAATTGTTCAAAATTAGTAGGCTAAGGATGTCAGACAATGACCATTTCTTTCAGCCACGGATGATTTCTCTATTGGAAGACTAAGCATATGGTGAGGGTGTTGCTAAAATAGGAGATAGAGAGAGAAAGAGAGAGAGAGAGAGAAACATTTTGTTTGAAAGAATTAGACATAGTTTAGAAGCACCAGTGTAGAAGTAGATGCTATATGGGAAATTATAACTTGGTTGAACTTGTTTTGAATTCCATATGGGAGGAGTATGAAGGATAATCTTTTCAGTGCTGAAGGCATTTAGTTTTTAACCCTGTCCTGCTTAAATTGTACCCCATGTTAGCCATAACGGAAAGCGTAAGAATTGCTGCAGGTACCTGACTCCTTCTTTCTACTCTAAGCTCGTGAGAAGTTATACAGAGAGAACAGAGTACATGAAGTCTGCATGTGGGGAAATGGATGATAAACGAAGTAGAGATTTAGGTACATGTCTGTGTTGTGCCAAACTTGACACACTCCTTTTTCAACCTGAGTCAGATTCATCCGACCAATTTAGGATTATGGCATTTTGTTTTTCGTTGGGACTTCATATTTTCATGAAAGTAAGGAATTTGAGGAGGTAGCATAAAAATGAGGGACTCTTATGGATATTGGAACTGGTGAAATGTGACAGTGAAACTGTGAACCTGGAGTGCTCATTGTTACTGAAGAATAGAAAAATATTTTATCAAGAGATTTTTTTCAATGATTACATAGGTATGGAATCAAACATTGAAGGAGATGCTGACTAGCATAAAATTGTTACTCTCATTTCCAAATTTCCAAATTGTTTGGAAAAAGAATACATGAAGACAGAGAGAATGTAGCAAAAAGATAATAAAATCTATGCTAAATGCCAAAAGAATGTTCACACATTCAGTGTTGTAGTTCAGAGGAGTTTCCACTTTCTTCTAGTACAGGGTGGCTCACCTTAGCATTATTGACATTTTGGGCTGGAGAAGTCTTTGTTGTTGGAGTTTTCTATTCATTGTAGGGTGTTTAATAGCATCTCTGGCCTTTACTCAGAGAAGCCACTGCCTGTTGTGATAATCAAAAATTTCTCCAGACATTGCCAAATATCTCCTGGGGAAGGAATTTGCCCTGGTTGGGAACCACTGGTCTAGTATTGTGTGGGGAGACTTCCTAAAAAAGATAACATTTGAGCTGGGCCTGAGAAGATGGGTAAAGTTTTGAAAGAAAGAGGTAGTGATGGTTGAAAGCATTTTAGATGTGGGAAATGCCATGCAAAAAGATGCCGAGGTGGAAAAAAAATCCAGGGGAAGTTTGGAGTGTAGAGGGCAGATGAGTTTAATTATAGTTATTGTTCCTGTGGGAAATAGAATATATTTGAATAAATAAAACATATTTTCTGACTGCCTATGCTCACAGAGCCCAACAGTGTCTTGACCTTAGTAGCTGTTCAGTAATTGATTGGTGATTTGATTTGAAAAGTAATCTGTATCAGGATAAGAAAGGCCTTAAGTGAAAGTCTAAGAGATTTAAACTTTTTTTCTGGTGGGCAATGGACAGCTCTTGAAAGTTCTTTGAGCAAGGGAATGACATGATCTTGAGAAAGTCAACATGTTCTGGAGTCCCGTTTTCTCACTGGTGAGATAAAGGAGTTGGAATTGAGAGCAGTAATAGCAACCAGCTTAAAAAAATCTTTTTACTTCACATTTACAAAGCACCTTTGTCTACATTTCTAAATTGATCGCCCCTCCCCCCACCCAATATTAACTGCGTAAAAATTTTTTTCTTTAGTTAATTTTCTTCCCAAAAAACACTGGTACTTGGACATTGCAGTGGAAATGGACTTTGAATACATCTCATGCTAAGAAAAAACTCCCGCAATTTTATTTTCCTCACCCCTCAAGATGTGATGTCATTAGCGGGCTTGGGCAGCTGGTTCACCTTGTAGGCAAAGACGAAGTTGAGTGGCACTCTGTCCTTGGCAGGGAGGGGCGTAAACCTGGGCTCCTTTCTGTGTCTGGGATCAGGGTTGAAAGAATTTCCTTTTGCCTCCTCAGATGAATAAGTGGCACTGTACAAGCATTAAAAGAGCTGTCTGTCATATGAACTTGGCATTGTCCCCTCCACAATCTCTTGAAAGTCTGTGGTGTCACAGGATTAGTCCTTGACCACTCTGTTCTTTCCATTCCCAAAGAGGCAAGACAGCTTTCTTTCTACTGCTCCCACCACCCAGGTGCTCTATTTACTGCAGGATCTGATCTTGTCCCATGGACAAGTTACATAATTGAGGGTGTTATGAGGTAATACATAGCTTGGCTCTCTCTTTTTTCCAACCCCCAAAACAAACTTCTCTTGTTTCTTGGGTTTCTCAATGTCTGACTGATGTTAGAACAAAGATGAGAATAGATTAGTTGAACCAACAAAAATGGAACTTGGGTAATTAGGAGAAAACTTAGCTATGGCTAAAAGTGGTTTCTGCTAATTAAAAACATTGACAAGCAAAAGATCGTCAATGTGTTTTAGATCTGGTCATCAAGGGATGAGGCCTATGGTAGAAATGTTTCTCATGCGAAGAAAAAAACATTGGGGCCTCTTGACATTCAATTAGATTTCTTGAGTTGAATCCATAATTTCAATCTGGAGTGTTTCATGCAGTTGTTTTATTAGTATTTGTGGTAGGCAGATTGGTCCCCCAAATATGTCTACAACTCAATCCCTGACTCCTGCAAATATGTTATGTTACATGGCAAAAGAGACTCTGCAGATGTAATCAAGGTTATGGACCTTAAGATGGGGAGATCATCCTGGATCATTCAAGTGGACCTAATCTAATCCCATGTATTTTTAAAAACAGAGAAGTTTCTCAAGCTGGAGGGAAGATAGACTCCAACTGTGAGAAGGATTCAATGCACTGTTGCTTGCACTGAGATATAGGGAGCTGTGTGCTCTAGGGAATAAGGGCCTCCCAGCTAAAAGCCAGGAAAGAAACAGAGACTCCAGTCCTCCACCTTCAAGGACCTGAATTCTGTCAACAATCTGAGTGAGTTTGGAAGCAGATTCTTTCCCAGAGCCTCCAGTAAGGAATATAATCCTGCAGAGACATTTGTTTTATTTTTGTGAGACTCTAGGACCGAACCAAGTTACACTGTACTCAGATTTCTGATGCACAGAAACTGTGAGCTAATAAGTGAATATTCTTTTTAAACTATAAAATTATGTTAATTGGTCATGACAGTAATAGAAATAAAATACATTGTTCTTTGTCATTGTTTCTTTCTTGCTATCACTGCCACTGTCATAAATTATTGTGGATTTACATCACATATGATGTGGCATCAAGCAAGCTCTTGAGGGCAGGAATTTTTTTTCTCTCTTTCTTAAAAATTTCATCTCTATATCCCTAGCACCTCAAACAGTGTCTAGCACATACTATGGGTTCAATAGATATTTCTTAAGTGAATGAATAGAGCCACAAAATAATTTTCAATGTTATCCCTTCCCCAGTAGAGTTTAAAAATCTAGTTGGGGCATCAGAACCTCTGTCTGAGAAAAGAACCCGAAAGACAGGACAATGTAATTTAAGTGCCAAATGAGAATATGGATGATACATACTCTCGCTTCCTAGTGCGATAGAGATGTGTTGAGATGGCGAGAGATTGCATGGAGGAGATAGGTCTTCAAGTAAAAAGAGGATTTAAGGAAGCAAAGTAGAAGGGAAAGGACAGGAGAGAAAGGCACAGCCCCAACAATACACAGAGTAATACAAGGTGACCAGCTGGTGTGTGTACTCGCCTTGGCTTGAGCATGGTGGGAAGGCTGCTATGTCATCTGCACGTGCCTTTCTGGGAATTACTGTGCATGTTTTATAGCACATTACACCTGCCGCTGGGGACCAGAGTGTCAGTTATCAACATTCTTTGTCAATCCTTTCATTTTCTTTCCTTTCCCTTGTAATAATAAGACATCTTCATATTGAATGATGTCATATCTTACTTTTTAAAAACAAATTCTAGGGGCGCCTGGGGGGCTCAGTCGGTTAAGCGGCCGACTTCGGCTCAGGTCATGATCTCACAGTCCATGAGTTCGAGCCCCACGTCGGGCTGTGTGCTGACAGCTCAGAGCCTGGAGCCTGTTTCGGATTCTGTGTCTCCTTCTCTCTGACCCTCCCCTGTTCATGCTCTGTCTCTCCCTGTCTCAAAAATAAAAAAAATGTTTAAAAAGTTTAAAAAAAAAGCAAAAAACAAATTCTAATGCAAAAGTTACATATGTTCCATCTAGACCACTTAGGAAAAAATAAGTATAAAGAAAAAAAATCATGCACAATTTCACCAACATAAATAACTGCTGAATAGTTTGATGCACTTTCTAAGTTTTATCTCTTGAATAACTTACATGCTATATTCATACAATTAGCATTAGACTGAATATACAGTTTCATATTTAATTCTTATTTTATATGTAATTTCCCATCAAATAAATAAACCATAATTTATTTAACAATTTCCACACTATTGGTCATCTAAGTTATTTCCAATATTTTGGAATTTGGAATCTAATACTATTATTAAAACTTTGATAAAATTCTTGTCAATAAATTTCTGGTTGCATTTCTAATTATATCTTAAGGATAAAGTCCAAGAAGCTGGGATTATTAGATATAAATGAATGACTATTTTTTAAGGCTCTTTATACAATTTGTCAAATTACTTTGCAGAAAGAAAAGGAATTTATTTTATATGCTGCCTCATATCAATTAACATTTTTGTGAGTTGTAAGAGTGTTCATCTTACTAAACCCTTACCAGCATTCAGTTTCCTAGCTCTATCTGTTAATGATATTTTAGTTTTGTTTTGTTGTAAAAGTCACTAATTTTATACATGTACTTTTTATACTGATGAAATTAAATATATTTTCACATTAGAGTGGAAATTCACTTACCTTCTTTGTGAATCACCTACTGATGCCTTTGCCCATTTTTTACTATTAGTGTTTTGTATTAACTTATAAGAGCTCTTTATATATTATCATTAATTATTGATATTTTGATTGTTACATTAATGATCAATCAGTGTGTTAATGATATACTTGTATACAAATACAATAATGCAAATATGCAAATAATGTTCTCATTCTGTAGTTTGCCTTTGAATTTTGTTTATAATGTTTATATAGCTTCAGCATTTCAAAGTAATACCCCAACTTAAATATCATGGCAAGTCAATAGCTTTTTATTTTAATTGCCCTAGAATATGTTGTTCTCTCTCACTCCCCACTACTCAACCCTATCCTGCTGCCCCAAAAGGAAATAAAATGTCTACTAGCATTTGGATTTATATTATTCCCAAAGTGGAGGAGATTCATTACATTACTTATATCAACTAATTCTTGAATTCAAGAGGTGTTCTATAAACATTTTGTGATTGTTTAATAAGCCCACCAATGAATTCTCTTTTAGAATAGTCATATATATCAACTTAGTAATCAGAATTATGTATTTTAATTTGGAGTAACTGGTTATCATATTGCTCTGAGTGAAATCCCAGACTCCAATGGTTATTTTGAATGAGTTAGAATTTGAGTTAAATATAAGCTGGAGTTGAAGGTATAACCACTTATTCTGGGGAGTGGCTTTGGGAGTAAGTGTCTCAGAATTTCTGCCATAGCAGTCAAATAAGCATCGTTATTTTTGGAACTTATTTCCTCTACTGTTCTACTCTTGTTAAGGTTTGATCAGCTTTGTGTTTAACCATGCTACGTAGGTTTCTATTTTTGAAAGGATTTACTTACTATCTCGTTTATGTAGCAGTAGCACATAAGAATGAATCATGTTTTATTTTAAAAGAATTGAGAGCAGAAATGCCAAACACATATCCTTGTGAATAGGAACTCTGATCTGTTAGTAGAGGTTGTTTGGGTGATGTGTTGAGAATTCTGGGAATGTATTCAGGCTCAGCAGCCAAAGAATGCCACAATTAATTAGTGATCTGGGAGGAAGGTGTGACAAAATTCATGCTGTGTATTTACCAGCCCAGGTTAAAGTTAATTTAATTAATATGAAAGTTCAAATACAAAGAGATTTTCAGATTTATTTAGTATCGGACATGCTATCTTTGATATAAAATTACAAAGATTTTTTTTCCTCATCTGTTTTGGAGGATGTTACTGTATTTGTAGAGAAGCTTTCTTTGGAGATAGTTTAATATTATGATTATTTTATGTTATTTTTTTCTATTTGAAAAATGCTGATGAAGAATCCTGAGAAAATTCCCTTTCTTCCATGTTGACACATTGTTTGATTTCCTCAAAGGCTCAACCTTCAAAGAACAGGAAGAGGCCTGATTTGTATTTGTGACAATATATGGGTCTGTGTAAGTTTTAAAATACAGTTTGTTTTTCAGATGAAGACTTAGTACATGTAACCTTGTATGGATGTTTAACAAGAGCACAGTAGAAAGATCTTGAGTGATAAAAACAAAAATCTTTCCAAATCTTCCTTAATCAAAAACCCATACACCTGCAGAGCAAAAATAAAAAATAACTTCAACTCCTTGTAGTTCTCATCATTAACTTTCAAGCTTCACTGTCCTTTATTCTCAGACAACTAGCCTCCATCTTTTATTCTGTCCTGTGAATGTTTAAAATGCTCTCAACTCGGTAAAGCAGATCTTATATCTACAAACCTAGTGATGGAAAGCACTGAGCTCCATTTTTCTTCAAATGGTTGGTAGAACCCCACGGCTCCTGCAGTTTCCATTAGGTGACACTGACTTTATCCAAAGTTTCAAGATTTGAAAATCCAGTTCTTCACTTAAGCTAACATGCATGGTGAACTATAGTTTTCATTGAAAATGCTTCCTGCCAATTAAAAACAAAGGAAAAAGAGAAATTGCAAATAATTTTCAGGGAATTAGGTTTGTTTCATTACTAGTATTTCTTGCAGGAAAAAATAATTATTAAAAAACAATCTTAAAACAGCGGTGCCTGGGTGGCTCAGTCAGTTGAGTGTCCAACTCTTAGTTTCGGCTCAGGTCATGGTTTCATGGTTCCCGGGTTCGAGCCCTGCATTGGGCTCTGTGATGACAGCATGGAGCCTGCTTGAGATTCTCTCTCTCCTTCTCTCTCAGCCCCTCCCCTGCACGTGCCCTCTCTCTCTCAAAATAAAAATAAAAGAAATTAAAAAAATCTAAAAACCTTTTTTCATATGTTTATAGCCATTTTCTCTCTTATCTCCCTACCTACATTGAAACTTCATTTTAGATAAAAATATGTATAGGTTCTTAGCACCACACAAGTTTATAGACCAGCTATGTTCATTCCAACTTTGTGTCTCAATCATTTCTTTTTTTGACTAAGTATCTCCTCAGAAAAATATGCTACTTTTTTGGAGACAAGTTGTCTCCTCCTTGAGGTTGGTGACTTCATTTGATATGACACCAATGTTAACCAAGGAAATGAGCATAAAATATTAAAAAAAAAACAAAAGGGAAGGTGTTTTAAATCATTGGGCAGACATTTGGCACCAGCTTTTTAGAAGCAACTGGCTCAATTAGCCAGTTCAGGAAATGTGCCACATTGTGTGTAGAGAATCTGACTCTCCAAATTATAGAACTGGTAGAACGTTGTACACCCGGTTTACTTTGCTGGGGAACGTCATCCTTGGCTCATATTCAGTGAAAGATTCATCATCTTCCCAGGTGACACTGGGGCAAACCGAGGTTTAGTCTCCTTTTATTGCCAGGGAGAGATTGATGGCTGTGGGTAGAAAACTATGCAAAAGCTGGCAGTTCTAGCTGGCTGAAGCTTTCAGGTTTGTCCAAGTGAAAGTCAAGGGTGTGAACCCAGGTAAACTAAATGTTTACCACTGAAGAAGCCACCATGGGTTTGAAACCACTGAGGTGCATAGACCCATTCACAGAGAGCACACCATTCTATATAGCCACAATTTTCTCTGTGAATGACTGTGAAATGTAGGGTTAGCTCATTTAAGTTTTGGGCTAAACATGCAAGAGGCAGATTTTACCAAGATAGGTAGTGGTTACATCCACAGCATTTAATTAATAAGACACATAGTTATGTCACTGTAAAGAATTCAGGCTTGGGCTCATTAAGTGTAGGAATTTGTTATATTTTATAATGATTGTAGCTGCAAACACTGCTTTTCCATAGTGGTTAGCAAGCACATGTCTTTAGCTGTGAAGAGCGGGATTTAAGTGGTAAGTGGAACAAGGTGGGGACTCATTCTCATAAGAATCAAATTATATCAGTGCCTCCAGAAAATAAAAATTTTGTGATTTTTGAAAACTGGGTGATTATAAGTAAATCTCTGAATTTAAGTTTTATCTTTGTAATCTAATCAGGCTGATGCTACACTTTGAAATTAGTTCTCAAAGTACTGTGTGGCATGATCATCCTCTAAATTTCATGAGGAATATACTATGGTACATAAAAGGTTTTTGTATTTGTAAGATGCAGCAAAATAATGACCTTACCATGTTGATGGGATCAGATAGTTTGCTGTTGCTAATAGGTATTAAGCACAACAGATGGACTGTCCCAAAGGAATAAAGAAAGCAAAATGTATTGAGAAGAAAGCTGTGCAAAAATACACTGTTAATTACTTGTACTGGCAACAAGAACAGTCTTATGACTTTGCAGAATGGAATCTACAAATATGTAGGCTATGGGAAATAAACAGGTTCATTTTTTCAATATTTAGCATATATTCAGTTGCCTACAATATGCCAGGCGCTGTATTAGCTGCTAGGAGTAAAAATATTTAACAACTTGGTTCCTGCTTTCAAGAAGCTCACACATAGGGAAATAAACATGGCAGTTGCCATAGTTATATGATCAACATTCAAGGAGAGTAAAGAAAGCAGCTAAAGTTTTCCTAAGGGAACCAGGGAAGAGGAAGTAATTCTTGAGTTGACACTGGAAAGAACCACAGGACTAGTGGTAGGGAGGAGAAGGGGAGAGATCCGAAGGCCTCCAGAAACGGTGATATGTTCAGGGAGCAGAGACGAGTTGAGCTTGATTCTTTGCGGGGAGTGGCTTGACAGCGTCTAGGTCTTGTAGCACCATAGAATCTATTTTTGGGTAATAGCAAATAAGAATCCTGAACAGAGGAGTGACACAAAGACCCTTTTTTTTTTTTTTTAATTTTTTTTTTCAACGTTTATTTATTTTTGGCACAGAGAGAGACAGAGCATGAACGGGCGAGGGGCAGAGAGAGAGGGAGACACAGAATCGGAAACAGGCTCCAGGCTCTGAGCCATCAGCCCAGAGCCCGACGCGGGGCTCGAACTCACGGACCACGAGATCGTGACCTGGCTGAAGCCGGACGCTTAACCGACTGCGCCACCCAGGCGCCCCATGACCCTTTTGTGTTAAATGTATTTTTCTGAGAGCTCTGCAGAGTATGGGGGGGAGGGGCTGACAGTGCAGGAGAACAGTTGTGGCAGAGGTGGAGGAGGGGGCATGAAGGTTGGGGTGGAAGTCAGACTACACTGGTGATAGCAGTTTCCCTCTGGCAGTCTTGGTCCTATCTGTCTCAGCTGCCACCTTATGCTGAACTGGAAGTTGACGGAAGGTCCTGTATGCTAGCCTGGTTTTCTTTAATGGGTTATAGGTTCTGAGGTACTATAAATAATACTTAAACAAATACAAGTAAAAATCTGAAGGGTGTACAAATTATTTTATTTTTCTTATATTTTGTTATCTGAAGTATTGTGGGACTAGAACTTACAAACTTTTTTTCTCTACACAGTGACAGTATGTGCAAATCATATTTAATTTAAAAATGAATCTTTTAAAGTATGGGCAAATCTGTGCCAATCACATACCGGAACAGGCCCATTTAAGCTCCATTATTAATAAAAGAGTCTAATACATGAAGTGTGTGGCTGGGGATATGAGCTAGTGAGTAACAGGAGATTCACTATGTATGAATGACTATAGAGCAACTTGAAATGGTGAGGACATTATGACAAAAACTCCTCTGGGGCCTGATAGAACTCATTTGTGGCCTTTATATGAATGAGAAGTAAGCTCAGCATGAACTTTTTATTAAACTGGTTATGTGTATTTAACAATAACAACCAGTGGTAGACTATGACCTGGCAAGTGCAATAAGTAGGATCGAAACTTACTTCAAATCAAATATTGATGGCTGGCTCAACCAGAAATGGAGACTATGAGAACCAAAGACACTCAAAGAACACTGTTTTCTTTTAATTGGGTGTGTCTCATTTGGGAACCCCAACCTGTTTAGTATTTAATTTTTAAAAATTTTTACATGTTTATTCACTTTTGAGAGAGAGACAGAGTGTGAGTGGGGGACAGGCAGAGAGAGAGAGACACACACAGAATCCGAAGCAGGCTCCAGGCTCTGAGCTGTCAGCACAGAGCTCCACGTGAGACTTGAACTCACAAACCATGAGATCATGACCTGAGCCAAAGTCGGATGCTTAACAGACTGAGCCACCCAGGCACCCTCAACCTGTTTAGTATTTACTGAACAAAATGCATCTGAAAATTAGAGGCAAGTAGTTGATTTTTTGCTGGAACTAATGGTGCATTCAGAAGAGAAGAGTCAGCATGTTAATTTTGATTTAGATAGAACTGACCATTATAGAATTGTATTTGGGGCGCCTGGGTGACTCAGTCAGATAACCCTCCAACTCTTGATTTTGGCTCTGGTCATGATCTCATGGTTTGTGAGTTCGAGCCCTACATCTGACTCCTCCTTGACAATGTGGAGCCTGCTTGGGATTCTCTCTCTTTCCCTCTCTCTGCCCCACCCATCCTCTCAAAGTAAGTCAATAAACAAACAAACAACAACAAAAAAGAATTGTATTTGAGTCACTATGTTCACTATTATATCTATTATTACCTCTACTGTCTGTTAAGCTCTTTCTACACACATGGCATGTGCTGAGAAATCGCCACTCAGTATTTCATTTTGTCTCTCCAAAGCTCAAGTGGTAGTCAGATGTTATTAGTATCCCCATACTCAAGTAAATCTGAGGCTTTGAGACGTTAAATGGACTTTTTGCTATATGGCTCACTCTAAATGTGAGAATGTTAGAGCTGAAAGAAACTAGAAGTAACCTAATTCACCCAAAACTTAGATGCTAAGCAAATAGGCAGCTAACGCAACACCAAGAATCCATGCCTAGCCAAAGGGGATAGCTGCCATTTAGCTTCAGCCTTTGTTTTCACATGGGAATGTAGTCCCTGTGTTGCCAATGTTATAATTTTTAAAGAGAAATCAGAACTCTGGATTTCAATGTGAAATTTCCCAGTTTTTAAAACATGCTAGGCATACAAGGTATGTCCAAAGACTGGATGTGGCCAAAGAGCTATTAGTTAGCAACTTCTCACCAAGTACAATCCCATTATTTTACAAATGAGACAGAGAGGTGAAGTGAGCTGCCCAAAGTCATGCGGCAATTCAGTGGTATAGCTGGGAATCAATATGCAATACATATTCCTTCCATTTTTTCTCCTTAAAATCACATTAGATTATGTGTTACTAAAACAGTTCTTTAAGCTTTTCAGAAAAATTGAAGTATGTAGCTGAGGAAATGAACTGGTGAGTGACAGGGGATAGACTGACCATAAGTTTTTGAAAGGTATTTAAAAATTGTTTACTTCCTTGATATATTCTATTGAAAATTGATTGATATTTGTAGTGCTAATGCTTGTGGCATAAATATTTATAAATATTTGCTCTTTCTGCTTTGCTTTTGCTTAATATTTTTTTTTCCCGTTTTGAATTTAAATTTTAGTTAGCTAACATACAGTACAATATTGGTTCCAGGAGTACAATTCAGTGATTCATCACATACATACAATATCTAGCACTCATCACAAGTGCCCTCTTTAATACCCACCCCCCATCTAGCCCACCCCCCCATCCTCTTCCCTCCATCAACCCTGTTTGTTCTCTATCATTAAGAATCTCTTATGGTTTGTTTCCCTCTCTTCTCTTCCTCAACCCCTCCATATGTTCATCTGTTTTGTTTCTTAAATTCCACATATGAGTGAAATCATGTGGTATTTGTCTTTCTCTGATTGATTTATTTCACTTGGCATAATACATTCTAGCTCCATCCATGGCATTGCAAATGGCAAGATTTCATTCTTTTTGATGGCTGAGTAATATTCCATTATATATGTATACCACTTATTATGTATATATACACATATATATAATATGTAATATTATATATACATATATATACATATATATATACATATATATACATATACATATATACATATACATATATATACATATAATATAATATATATATAATATATATATTATATATATATACATATATATAATAAGTGGTATACATATATAATGGAATATTACTATATTCCATTCCATATATATATATATACACACACCACTTATTATATGTATACCATATATATGATATATACACCACTTCTATATCATATGTGTGTGTGTGTGTGTGTGTGTGTGTGTGTGTGTGTATACATACACCCCTTGTACCCCTTTGTTTCTGTATTTTGTATCCTTTGGGTAAATACCTAATACTGCAATTGCTGGATTGTAGGGTAGTTTTATTTTTAGTTTCTTAAGGAACCTCCACACTGTTCTCCAGAGTGATTGTACCAGTTTGCATTCCCACCAGCAGTGCAAGAGGGTTCCCCTTTCTCCACATCCTCACCAACACCTGTTGTTTCTCTTGTTGCTAATTTTAAGCCATTCTGAGAGGTGTGAGGTGTTATCTCATTGTGATTTTGATTTGTATTTCCCTGATGATGAATGATGAGCATCTTTTCACGTGTCTGTTAGCCATCTGTATGTCTTCTTTGGAAAAGTGGCTATTCATGTCTTCTGTCCATTTCTTAACTGGGTTGTTTGGTTTTTGGGTGTGGAATTTGATAGGTTTTTATAGATTTTGGATACTAACCCTTTATCAGATAGGTTGTTTGCAAATATCTTCTCCCATTCTGTTGGGTGCCTTTTAGTTCTGTTGATTGTTTCCTTTGCTGTGCAGAAGCTTTTTATCTTGATGATGTCCCTATAGTTCATGTTGGCTTTTGTTTTCCTTGACTTCAGTGACATGTCTGGTAAGAAGTTGCTGTGGCTGAGGTCAAAGAGGTTTCTGCCTGTGTTCTTCTCTAGGATTTTGATGGTTTTCTGTCTCACATTTAGGTCTTTAATCCATTGTGAATTTATTTTTGTGTATGGTGTAAGAAAGAGTGGTCCAGTATCATTCTTCTGCATGTTGCTATTCAGTTTTCCCAACACCATTTGTTGAAGAGACTGTTTTGCTTTATATTTCATAAGGAGCTTTAAATAGTGTGATTTGGAGAATAAAATTTCTAAGGAAAAAAATCTATGGGTTGATTTTTAATTTTTGCTTAATAGATATTTCAAGAGTATAATAAATTCTAACTACAAATTTTCTAATATTTTTATTTTTCATTTGATGTAAAAATTAGATAAATCAGTTAGGAAATATTTTATTCAAATAATGAAGAAACTTTTTGCTTTCACTTTAAGATTTTTCATTGTGGACCCTAGCAACTATAGAGTCATTCTATAGCTTAACTTGAAACGTTTTCTCCCTTCTTTCTTTCCTTTCAAATGTTTAAAAAAATGACTCTTGTGGGAATTCCTTAGTCTTCCATTCATTGGCTGGGTTGTCAAGGAATCTTGGATGGGCTATTCCACTGATATCTCTGGCTGAGGATCCTGCGTGTGTGCAGACATGGATTTATATGAATGAGTGTTTGGGGAAGGAACATAAAGGAAATGAAGTTGGAGAAAGGAGGAAGTTTCACTCTTCAATCACACCATTTCTTTTCTTTTCTTTTTTTTTTTTTTTAATGTTTATTCACTTTTGAGACACGGAAGGAGTCAGAGTATGGCGGGGGAGGGGCAGAGAGAAAGGGAGACACAGAATCCAAAGCAGGCTCCAGGCTCTGAGCTGTCAGCACACAGCCTCACGTGGGGCTTGAACCCATGGACTGTGAGATCATGACCTGAGCTGAAGTCAGATGCTTAACTGAGCCACCCAGGCGTGCCTCTTTTTTTTTTTTTTTTTAAAGTTTATTTATTTTGAGAGAGAGATAGAGAGAGTGAGTGGGGCAGGGGCAGAGAGAGAGGGAGAGAGAGAGAATCCCACGCAGGGTCCACACCTGTGGATCTTCACCAGGCTAGATCCCGTGAACTGTGAAATCATGATCTGAGCTGAAATCATGAGTTGACACTTAGCCACCTAGGCCCCCCAGTTTCACACATTTCCTAAAAGAAGTTAATGGAATCAAAGGCTAGAGTGACAAATTGATTGAGAGTTTTCCCAGTGAGTCCTCACCTATGTGGTCTCATGGAGTCATGTGATTCCTGATCTCAAGAAGCTGATCTTGCCTGACATTACACTTAGTAGATGAGTATCAGCATTTCTCTGTTGCTAATTTGCACAGCTTTTGATAGGACAAATGTTAAATATCTTCAATAAGTCTAACCATAGTGAAAATTCTCTTCATCTACAACTTCTCCTTTACCTCCTGCAACATCATGGCCTGGCAGTAAACCTATTTGTCTTGCCATGAAGGTCAGGGAACACAGGTTGAATCCTGAATTTCTAGGTTCTTAGGATTTTACTGACGTGGAATTAAGCATTTTAAACAATCAACTCATATGTCATAGTGCTTATATGTCATTTTCATATTTGCCACAGTGTGTTCTTTTTACTTTAATTTTGAAATACTTTTACACTTACAGAAAAAGTTGCCAATAGAGCCCACAATATATTTTCTTTTTTTTTTTTTTTTTTTTTTTTTTTTTTTTTAAACGTTTATTTATTTTTGGGACAGAGAGAGACAGAGCATGAACAGGGGAGGGGCAGAGAGAGAGGGAGACACAGAATTGGAAACAGGCTCCAGGCTCCGAGCCATCAGCCCAGAGCCCGACGCGGGGCTCGAACTCACGGACCGCGAGATCGTGACCTGGCTAAAGTCGGACGCTTAACCGACTGCGCCACCCAGGCGCCCCCCACAATATATTTTCAAAATGAATTTCCTTTTAAAAAACTCAGTAGTTATTTCCTTGTATTATTTATTACTCAATACAATACAATAATGTATTATTACTCAATACAATTATATATATATATATATATATTTTTTTATCTTTGTTGGGAAAAGCAAATCATCATAGCAATAATATATAGCCATGCAAATGCATATATTTTCCTATTGACACAAGTGAGGGAGGATATCTATAACGCTTTGCAATCAATAGGTTCTCAAGAAATATTTGTTGAATGGTATATATAATAGGAAGGATTTGCTGACACAAATTAATTGAGAATTACTTAGTCATGGCCAAATTTGTATTTCAGTATTAGGAAAACATTACCATGCACGAGTTCAAATGTGTGGTCCCTTTATTTATTTATTTAAAAAAATTTTTTTTAACGTTTATTTATTTTTGAGACAGAGAGAGACAGAGCATGAACAGGGGAGAGGCAGAGAGAGAGGGAGACACAGAATCCGAAACAGGCTCCAGGCTCTGAGCTGTCAGCACAGAGCCCAACGACGCGGGGCACGAACCCACGGACCGTGAGATCATGACCTGAGCGAAGTTGGCCGCTTAACCGACCGAGCCACCCAGGCGCCCCTGTGTGGTCCCTTTAAACCAGGGTTTTGTTTTGGACAAGGGTCCTGTCTTAATATATTTGGGCTGTTATAACACAGACTAGGTAGCTTATAAGCAATAGTAATATATTTCTCACAGTTCAAGAGACTGGAAGTTCAAGATCAGGATGACAGCATGGTTGGGATCTGGTGAAGGCTCTCTTCTGGACTGTAGACTGCCAACTTCTTTCTGTGTCTTCACATGGTGGAAGAGACTAGGGGAGTGCTATGTGGTCTCTTATAAGAGCACTTATCCCATTAAAAATTTTTTTTTAATTTTAAACATTTATTTATTTTTGACAGAGAGAGACAGACAGAGTGCAAGTGTGCTCTGTCAGCACAGAGCCCAATGCAGGACTCGAATTTGCAGACCAATAGATCATGACCTGAGCGGAAGTCGGACATTTAACTAACTGAGCCACCCAGGCGCCCCTAAAAAAATTTTTTTAATGTTTATTTATTTATTTTGAGAGAGAGAGAGAGAGAGTGCAAGCAGAGGAGGGGCAGAGAAAGGGGGAGAGAGAGAATCCCAAGCAGGCTCCTTGCTGTCAGAGTGAAGCATGGAGTGGGGCTCGATCCCACAAAATGCGAGATCATGACCTGAGCCAAAACCAATAGTTGGATGCTTAACCAACTGAAATCACCCAGGCTCCCCAAGAGCACTTATCCCATTTATGAGGGCTCCATCTTCATGACCTAAGCACTTTCCAAAATCCCCTCTCCCAATACCATAACATGGGGCATTAGGATTTCAACATATGAATTTTGGCAGAATACAAACATTCAGCTCATAGCAAGTCCCCAGTGACCTTTTTGGAAGAGTATGGCAATTGCTCTCTAGGAAATTATATTTGAAATTAGTTATGCATAACTATTTCCCAACTTATTTTTAGTATTCTATTATACATTGATCATCCATTTATTTATCTAAATCCCTTTGAAATCCAAGATGCTTGACTAATTCCAAGGGGTGAATATTGTTCTACAGTGTTAGAAACAGTTTGCTTTTTATTAGCCCTCCTGCATACTTTCAGGACTTTTATATTTGCACACTGTAGCTATTGTTTTATGATTTAAGAGACAGAGAACATGGCTTTGCATCCTCCAGTTATGACCATACTTGCTTACTGTCCCTTTAATCATGTCTCAGAGCTTTTAGTAGCTTAGATTTTCTCCTCTCAACAATCCTGGGAAATTGCTATGATGTCGGACTTCTGTGTTAATGTGCTGAAGATAAAAATTCAGATATTTGGAGACATTTCATTTGAGGTTATTTGAGGAGAATATAATATTGGCTGATCACATTGTTCAGCAGCTTGTTTGTAACCCCCATCTCTGGCAAAGGTTTCCTATTGGAGTCTTTCCAAATTTATCTAGTTTCTGAATCTTTTAGTCACTTTTTGGCTTTCCTGGTTTCTCTGTAACATTTCGGAATCCTATGAATTCTCCATCTTCTTAATAGAAAACCCACGAGTAGAAGCAACATTCAGAGGTCCTTATGATTTCTGAGGACTTTTAAGAGATCTGTCTACATTTTTTCCACATTCTTCAACTTATTTGAGCCAGAATGGGGCCACCTTTTCCAGGAGATCAAGTAGAGTATGCTGGTGCTATTGCATTTTCTCATACACTGCCTTTCCCTCACTTAGTTTAATCTAATTACACAAAGATGTATTGCTCATACATTTTGTGTAATTTCTGTGCTAATTGCTAAAGGGGTTACAAAAGTGAGTTAAATGATTTTTTCCCCCCAAAACAGTTTATGATCTTGTGGGATGAAGGAAATGGTAAAGACACCACAGCTGTGCAGACCATTTCTGCTTTTGTTTTTATTTTTTACTTGGGTTAAATTTATATAAAGACTTCTAATCAAACCTCTGTGGAATAAAAGAGAATAAGAAGAGAAAAGCAAAGTCCTTGGGCTGAATATGCTTATCATGTACTATGAATAGTCTTGCTCCAAAGGATGAAGTCCAGATGTTGGACTTATCCCATAGTTCAGTGAATGACAAAGTCACAATACTATATCTTTTATAGCTTCACTATTTATACATAACCTGTGATGAAGCATTAACCCCCTTTGACTAATCTTTTCTGTCTATAAAGATCCACTGGCAGGCATACATTTAAGCCCAGTTGGAAGAAGCATATTCCTGAGTTCATGGCAGTAAAACTGGTTGTCGTTAGACAGTCACTGTGCCAAAGTAATAGAATGTAACAGAGATAATACAGGAATTGTTACAATGCAACATGACTAACATAGCCATCATATGCAGGACCTAGTCTCTAAAATCTTTCTTTTCAACAAATTAATTCATGAAACCTTATAGCTCACCTCTATGAAAAGGAACAGTTAGTGATCATCTGTCTTAGATGGAGAAACTGAGGCACAAAGCAAGCAGTCAATTTCTTTGAAATGTCCAGTGAGCAGTTAATTTCTTTGGAATGTCCAGTTAGCCTCTTAGCCAACATTACTGATGACTAATTCTTGGTTCCTGACAACAATTCTTCCCAAGCTAAAATATGTTCTCAGCAAATCGTGAAACTCATGACCAATGAGCACTGTTCTGCTTGTTCCATTAGAGATGCATTAGAAATCTTCAAGGTCACTGTTTGTTTGTATATATCTGTGACATCATGTTTTGGACTGTGCTTGAGGCAGTTACTTCATAGCCAGTAAGGAGAGATCCCTGACTGTATCAACACATCAGTAACTGTTACCGAAATACCACAGACCCAGGCTCTCCCATGAGGCATCGCTGGCCAAGAGGATTACTGAAATGAGGAGCGTGAGGAAGATGAGAAAGCCAATATGCTTATGAACTAAGCTTTATTTCTAATAAAAGAAAAGAAAACAAGAACAAAACACTGACTTCAGTTCAAAATCCAGCTTGTTTTCTTTCAGAGGCTATTAAGTTTGTCCATACAAACTCATATTTTTCTCCCTAGCTTATGGTCACGTACCTTAAGAAGACAAATTGTTTCCTTCTGATTCTTTTCTTCCTTCTCCTTGCTTTTCCGTCTGCTTTGAAAAACCATGATACTGTGGCCTGGGACTTGGCTGGTCAGAATGTGCTTACTCTTATCAGGCAGAGAGAGGGTTAAATGAGAGGAAGGAGCATGGGATGCTGAGGTTTATCTGACATATCCATTTTGCCTACTTCTGCCCTCATAGTATCTTAGGAATGTGGGGAAACCTCTCCAATCTGATTCTGCCTGCATGGAAAAGTAAGAACAGGATCTTGAGGCTACAGCAGTTTCTTGGCCCTTTCTCAGTGGTGTGCAGAAGCCAGCTGGCACTGGCTTGCAGGGGCCGACCGTGCTCATCTCCTCTCAGCTCTGCATTCCGTGATGTCATGGTAGCTTGAAATTGGCCATGATGGGGGTATTTATGCCATAGAAATCTGCAAATGCTGCCTACCAATCAGGGATTTTTATCCCCTGTAGAGCTAGTTCACCAGCATATCATTGCCCTTTAACCTATACCTGAAGGATTTCTGCCAGTGTCCAGTAAAACTTCACCAAACATCTGACACAGTGTGAGCTCAAGATGACAACTCAACATGAATTAGGAAGAGATAAATTCTCTAGCAGTGTCAACATCAAAAGATAGCTTGGGGACAGAGCTTTATCTGTCCTATAATTTGTATGAGCAACTGCTTAAGGGTCCACCAAATAAGTAGCAATATATGACACAAGTGTGCCTTCTTTCTTTTTTTAAAGGCTTATTTATTTATTTTGAGAGAGAGAGAGAGAGAGAGAGAGAGTGAGCGAGCGAGCATCTGTGCAAGTGGGGGAGGGGCAGAGAGAGAGACTCCTAAGCAGGCTCCATGCTGTCAGCACAGAGACAGAGGTGGGGCTCAATCTCCCAAAGTGTGAGATCATGACCTGAGCCAAAATCAAGAGTCAGATGCTTAACCGAATGAGCCACCTGGGTGCCCCTGAAAGTGTGCTTTCTAAACAGATGAAGCTTCAAGATAATCTATAATCCTTTGTTCTCACTTTCAACCAGATTAAGCCACTAGATCTGTCTCCAGCAAAATCTTAGCAAGCCTTGCTGCCAGCTTTTGGTACATTCATAGTTACAGGTGAAGGCTTTTTGCAGCAGTGACTCCTGTGAGTCTGTGGTTTCTGTGATCCCAAGGACTTTTAAAAGGCACCAGAGGGGAACACCTGGGTGGTGCAGTCAGTTAAGCGTCTGACTCTTGGCTTTGGCTCAGGTCATCATCTCATTGTCTTGTGAGTTCAAGCTCTGCACTGGCAGCATGGAGGCTGCTTGGGATTCTCCCTCTCCCCCTCTCTCTCTGCCCCTCCCCCACTCACGCTGTCTCTGTCTCTCTCAAAATAAATAAATAAACTTGAAACAAAAAAAGGCATCAGAGATTTTGGCCCCACCATTGCCTTTAGTGTGTGGGGAGTTTGACTAGTATCTGAGTATTGGGGTAAACCCTGGAGGCTTCTGGACTTCCTGAGATCTCTTCTTTGTTTCCTTGATAACATGTCAGCAGCTTCAATGATGGCAGGAGAGGCCACTGGCAGCAAGAACAAGAGAGAAGGAAATATCTGAGTCTCTTGGTAGCTATCAGGACAGCATCAAGGAACACAGTTATTCACCCTTTTGTCTCTGGGACTTCTATTTCTAGAAGAGTGAGGGTCTTTGAGGAGAATCTACAGGTCCCCCAGTCACAGGTATGAGCAGATTTTGAGAGACCATAATTTTACTTCCAGATAACTGTATTCCAGGGGGCATGATTTCAAGTTCTCAATCTGTGAAATGGCAGAGGCATAAAAATGTGGAGTCTGAATTCAGGAAGACATGATTTAATTGTTGGTTAAGCCCCTAACAATCACTTATCCATTCATTCATATTTCAAGATTAAAAAAAAGCAAAGAAATCCCCAATGACTTTACATCCTTCTCTGAAGAAAACTGAACAAAGTTATAGAGGCCTCTGGACATATGATATAATTTTGTGCTTTGAAAAATAAACTGCTAGAATACAGAGTACTTTAAAATTTTTTTGAAAGATCACATTAAATATTCACTCTTTTTTTTTTTAATTTTTTTTTCCAACGTTTATTTATTTTTGGGACAGAGAGAGACAGAGCATGAACGGGGGAGGGGCAGAGAGAGAGGGAGACACAGAATCGGAGCCAGGCTCCAGGCTCTGAGCCATCAGCCCAGATCCTGACGCGGGGCTCGAACTCACGGACCGCGAGATCGTGACCTGGCTGAAGTCGGTCGCTTAACCGACTGCGCCACCCAGGCGCCCCAATATTCACTCTCTTTGAGTCATTGTGGATGAAACCTATGCCATCTTGTATAGGGAAGGTGCTTAGTAACATTTTTGTGGAACTGGCTTTGAGATAGGAATATTGATTCATTTTTTTTATAATACATTAAAAAAATTGACCTGGAAATTAACTCATTCAGCCAGTCAGTTAGCACATGCAAAAGATCTTATTAATTCCTCCAGCTCCCACGGTGACTTATCTATTCAACCAGAACAATTTTACTGTGAGTTCCATAATGACACAAATCACCTACAATTATTTTCTTTACCCAGTGCTTTGCACTTTGAAATCACCTAATAAACATATATTGAACGAAGATAATACAGTGGATCCTGAAAATAACTTCACTAATGACAGTCATATGAATTTTGTCTTTAAATTTAGTTTTGAATAATAAACTTTAAAGTAACAAAGAAAGGTTTATTATAAAATTTCCTTTTCAATGACACATGCATGTGAGGGTATTGTATTTATAAATATACGTGACAAGGTGGTCTGATGAAAACAGTGGGACTCTTTTATTTATTATTTTCTTCTTTTTTTTAAATTTCATTTACTTATTTTGAGAGAGAGAGAGAAAAAGCACGAGTGGGGGAGGGGCAGAGAGCGAGAGAGAGAGAGAGAGAGAGAGAGAGAGAGAGAGAGAATATCAAGCAGGCCCTGCGCTGCGGGCGCAGAGCCCGATGCAAGTCTTGAACTCATAAACTGCGAGATCCCGACCCGGACCCACACGAAGAATCGGATGATTAACCGCCAGAGCTACCCAGGCGCCCCAGTGAGACTCTTTTAGTAAAATCTAAGCAGCCTACCAAATGTAGGGTGTGATTGGTTTATAATCTAAGTGAAATCTATAGAGAAAGAGAAACCCTCTGTCTGTGTTGCTGTCTAGGACTTTGGCTCAAGGAAAACCCAGCTATTTCTAATCCTTGGAAGAGAAAGTATTTTCACAGAATTTCTATATGTCAATATCTTTTACATAGTTGTGAGAGGTTTTTAGAGAGTAGTGCTCTTATCTTCTGAGGTTTTCTTTTTTTTCCCTCCGTTTTATATTTCTTCTTATGCTCCCACTGGTCACTGGGTACATTTTGCTAGAGCAGAGGTATGGAGAGGACAAAGGGGTGATCAGGCTTGTTAGCTCCTTTGGCCCACGTGTCCAATAAGGCAGGCTGCTTCTCTGCCTAGAGCAGCTGGCTGTGGCTGGGCTGGAGGAAAACTCTCTGTTCACAAGTTATGCCACCTCCCTGCTCTGGTTCGTCAGCTGCCTGGCAAAACTTTGTCTTTGGCCACAAGTGTCATTAGATGAGAGAATACGGATGACAGAAAGCAAACACATCACCACTCCTAGAAAAGCAATTCTCAGTTTGTGTTCTGTGGATGGTGAGTCATGCTGGTATACTAAGAACAGAGAAGCACAGAAAACAAGGGGAAGAAGAGTGAAGGATGCCCTCCCTGGTTGCAAATTTGGAAAATGCTCACTTTGGGCATTTTCGTTGGCTTGAATGACAGCTGATGGAAATGAAACGTCAACAAAATAGGGAGGTAGTATTGAATTACTGAGAAAGTATTTTTTTCTCATGGCTGCATGAGAAACAGACTTTACTATTTATGTACATCTTAATTTTCAGACATTAAAATTATAGGAACATAGCCAAAATTAAAAATAACCTGTGTTTTGTACTTTCTTGATGTGTAACTATAGAATGTTCCTTGACCTTCCTCTGCCTTTGCTCCCACTATTTAGTTACCATAGCGACCACCAAGGTTCACTTTTTTTTCTGATGTGGAAGAACAACACTACCATATGAGGGACAAACTGAAGGCTGAACATGCAAACACAGAGTAGTCTTATTATAACAAGCAACTTGCCCGAGTTAATCCGTTGTGTTTTGTTACACACATAATTAGTACTTTGCTGCACTTGTCCTCCATTTTGAACTTATTCTAAGTCCACATCAGGCCACTGAACAGCTATGCACTTTTGTTTATACTCTTTCTTTAGCCTGGAAAGAGCTCACTCATCCCCCAGACCCCAGGGGAGTACTGCAATCTGAGAAATGCTGCGTCCTCAAAGCTTGCCCCTCAGTCCTAATCTACAGCCATTTGTCTTTGCACGCTTCCAATTTTTTTGATGACCTTTTTCAGGATCAGGTCTAGTTATTTTTTAGATCCAAGACTGCTACTAAAGCATTTCTCAAGATGCCTTTTATTTTAAAAATCCATCTAAATGTCTATTTTGTAGAGCATTTTTTCACATGAGAAGTCATTAGGATATGAGCTTCCATTATATTTATTTATAATGCTTATCAGTATTTAGTTTTTTTCTATTTTGGGATATAATTATAATATGCCTAATACATTAAGAGATTAGCATAACACACTTCATAAATAAACATACAAATGTTTGGGATAAGTGATTACAGTCTTAGATAATAGATTGAACTGTCAAAAAAATGTAGGGACCAATATCTTGGACTATGACATTCTTGAGGGAAGGAACAGGGTTTTTTTGTGTGTGTATCCTTGCATCTGGCATAGTTCCTGGGTGCTTGTTACTTGGTATAGTGGTTCACAAAAAGTTTGTGGAATGAAATATAACCCACAGTTCCCAAGTTGAGAAATCCAGGGATTTAACAGGAAGAGATCAGTGTGATATTTCCTTGTCTTCGTTCCTACCTAAATTAGTATAGAACCTTCACTTCACCTCAGGTTAATTTCAGAGGCGATCCCCAGAGGGTGTCTGTTGGCCCTCCAAATGTTGTCCTGTCCCTGGGCTGGCTTGAAGACCTATTGGTGCCAGTGCTACTTCTGCTGGTTCCAATAGTGACCATGCACAAGTTCCCCAAATCCTCTCCATGCTTCCTGCATGGCCACTTCTCAAAGCAAGGCCTCAGTTCCTTACAGAGCCTCTCTTTTCCATTTATACTTTCATTGTAGGCCCCTGTCAGCCTTATCTTTTGCCTGCATGTCTGTAGAGGCATCCCTAAGAGCACATTCCCTGCTATGCATAATATTCCCTCTCCCATTGCAAAGGGACAATTGTCTTTGGATCAAGCTTGTGATAGACCACACCTCCTTCCTTTTAGATAATTTCTTTGCAGGAGGGTTCTTTAACCATCCTGCACACAGAGTCTGCTTCTTGTCTCTACTACCTCCGTCATTCATTTCTGCCTGCCATCTAGGCTAGTCCAGACTGGACCCAAACTCAAATGGTTTCAAAAGACAGGCAGATAATAAACAAGTGAAACTGGCCAAGTGTTTATATATTAAATCCATAGGAGTAGTCATTACTAAATACTCTCTTTTTTTCTCTCTTGATGTTGCTTTTGTTTTTATCCTTAGATACAGAGAAGAGTTTCTCTACTAGAAGAAAGCCATAGTGCAATTGTAGTGGTAAATATATGGCAATTAACTCTTTTGTCTCAATGTTCAAGAGGTAACAGAGAGTAGTAAGGACTGGTAGTGAGCTAGCAAGTTAAGTCCTCTAGCCACATGGGTCAGCCATGATTCAACTCCAATGAAACGTAACTATGTGGGAAGATGGGTTCCCTAGTGCCAGATATTCTGATTTTTTCAATAAAACCTGCATATCTAGATTATTTTGTGAAATCTTCTGCAAAAAAAGTCTGATTCTTTTTTATGGCTGAGTGATATTACATTGAATTTATATACTACATCTTCTTTATCCATTCATCAGTCAATGGACATTTGAGCTGTTTCCATAATTTGGCTATTGTTGATAAATCTGCTGTAAACATTGGGGTGCATGTCGATGACATGTATGGAGCTAGAGAGTATAATGCTAAGCACAGTAAGTCAGTCAGAGAAAGACAAATACCAAATGATTTCACTCATATGTGGAATTTAAGAAACAAAACAAATGAGCAGAAGGAAAAAAGAGAGAGAGAGGCAAATAGATTCTTAACTATAGAGAACAAACTGATGGTTACCAGAGGGAGGTGGGTAGGGGTATGGGTTAAATAAGTGATGAATTATTAAGAAGTGCACTTGTGATGAGCACTGGGTGTTGTATGTAAGTGTTGAATCATTAAATTGTACACCTGAAACTAATATTACACTGTATGTTCGCTAACTGGAATTTATTTTTTTTTTTTTTAATTTTTTTTTTCAACGTTTATTTATTTTGGGGACAGAGAGAGACAGAGCATGAACGGGGGAGGGGCAGAGAGAGAGGGAGACACAGAATCGGAAACAGGCTCCAGGCTCTGAGCCATCAGCCCAGAGCCTGACGCGGGGCTCGAACTCCTGGACCGCGAGATCGTGACCTGGCTGAAGTCGTACGCTTAACCGACTGCGCCACCCAGGCGCCCCATCGCTAACTGGAATTTAAATAAAAGCTTTTAAAAACATGAAAATTTGCAATAAATAAATAATATATAGTAAAAAAAAATCTAATTAATTGCTCTCCCCACCCCGTATCTGCAAAGAGATTTTGGCCTATAGAATATCATTAAAAAATTTATTTATTTATTTATTTATTTATTTATTTATTTATTTACTTTGAGAGAGAGAGAGAGTCCACGTGTGCATGCTCCTGCACAAGTAGGGGAGGGGCAGAGAGTGAGGGAGACCGAGAATCCCAAGCAGGCTCCACTCTGTCAGCACAGAACCTGATGCGGGGCTCAAACCCATAAACTGTGAGATCATGACCTGAACCAAAATCAAGAGTCAGATTGCTTGGGGCTTCTGGGTGTCTCAGTCAAAAAGCATCCTACTTTGGCTCAGGTCATGATCTTGCAGTTCATGGGTTTGAGCCCCACATCAGGCTCTGTGCTGATAGCTCAGAGCCTGGAGCCTGTTTTGGATTCTTTGTCTCCCTCTCTCTCTGCCCCTCCTCTGCTCATGCTCTGTCTCTCTCCCTCTCAACAATAAATAAACATTAAAAAAAAAAAAAAAAAGAAGAGTTGGATGCTTAACCAACTGAACCACCCAGGCACCCCTAGGACATCATTTTTTAACCTACAAATCTGAATCCTCAAACAGAGACCCCGTTGGAGGATGAATGATAATTAGGCATGTAATTAGTAATGTAAATGGTTACAAACAGTATATATTTTTCTAGTCAAGTCAAATATTTCTAGTTTAGTTATGGGAAGAGCAGAGATCTTCTAGTTGAAATAGGTAGATATTTTGAGGCCTCTGCAATTTTCTGGACCTATCTTAGTCCAACCTTGTCCTTGAATGTTGGTTCTTAATGTGTAGTCTGGGAGCAACAGCATTATCACCGCCTGGGAATTTGTTAGAAATGCAAATTCTCAGGACCCACCCCAGACCCATAGATTCAGAAACTCTGGGGGTGGGAACCAACAATCTGTGTGTTAAAGAGCCCCCAGGGTGATTCTGATGTACTTTGAAGTTTGAGAACCAAAGAGGCTTCCTTTCAGAGGGAGCCTCTCTTCCCTGCGGTATGCTCCTAGAGCCCTGGCAGCCTGTATAACCTTAGTCTTCGGGCTTCCTTCGCCTCAACCCCAGGTTTTAGGAGCCAAGATATGTCTGCTATGTGAACTCTGGGTTCAGCTTGGCTCTCCAAAAAAGGGTACTGGATTAAGACACAAAAGAGGACGTTGGTCCTTAGTAATGGAGGAAAATGGATTTGAAAATTAAGCGTGTTCAGAGGGGGAGAGGAGGAAAAATATGTCCCCAGATTTCTTCTTGGACTCCCTCTGCCATGGCTTATCTAGTGGTATGATTTAAAGAAATATTGTCTTTGCTCTACTTTTAGCCTCTTAAAAATGGCTACTTCTGTTTTAATTTCGAAGACTCACTATGGTTCATAAAGACTGAGGAATACAGAGTTAGTGTAGTGACACTACTATGTGACTTAAATTTAGAGAGGTTGATTTCTTAACTCCATCTTGAAATTCTGGAAGAGTGAGAGTTCAGTAGATGGGTGAGAGGTTATGTTTGGGCTTGGGATACACTTCAGGCAAGTCTGGGCTGGGAGGGCCCCTTGTGCAGCAGAATGAGATCACTGGGATCTTATTTTTATAATTTCAGTGAAAGGCACAGGTGAGGAACACAGATTTCGGGAAGGCAGGAAAAGTGCCTGAAAGAGAGGTTAGGAAGGGCGGAGAAAGGCAATGGATAGCTTTGGGGCAGAACACCTCTGTGTCTTTCCCTCTTTTCAAACGCTTCTCATCAGCCTCCTCTCAGAGATGTGCAATAATTTCATTGCTGGAAAGTCCCTGAGCTCTGGTAACCTCCAGGCCCCACATATGAATCTTACTTGCTTTTCTTTCTCAAAGCTAAAGCAGGAGCAGTGGTGATTTAAAGGGAAACTCATTTATATATATTGCCTGAAGGTCCTGTAGCACTTATGGTTCATAAACTGTATCCAGTGTTATATTTCTCAGTTAAGACACCCCAGAAAGCCGAAGGACATAATTCTAATACTTTATTTGTTTAAAAATTTTTAAAAATGTTTATTCATCTTTTGAGGGAGAGAGAGAGACAGTGCCAGTGAGCACGGGGGAGTGGCAGAGAGAGAGGGAGACACAGAATCCAAAGCAGGCTCTAGGCTCTGAGGTGTCAGCACAGAGCCTGACACGGGGCTGGAATTCACAGACTGAGAGATCTTGACCTGAGCTAAAGTTGGGTGCTTAATCGACTGAGCCACCCAGCTGTCCCCCTAATACTTTATTTCTTTGTGACTGAATTCAAATTTAGTCTTTAGTTACTTCCCTTTATACTCCTTACCTGCCTCAGGTGGAGAACTTATCCTGGACATTTCCTGGTAAATTCAATTTTATCTGGTGATATTTTTCTTTTCTTTTCTTTTCTTTTCTTTTCTTTTCTTTTCTTTTCTTTTTTTTCTTTTCTTTTCATTTCTTTTCTTTTCTTCTTTCTTTCTTTCTTTCTTTCTTTCTTTCTTTCTTTCTTTCTTTTTTCCTTTTAAATTAAAGTCGATATATATAGCTCAGTCCTAGAAAAAAATCAGAATTCTATTTCAGTCTTTCCTTTCCCTCCTCTCAAGCTCCCTTCCTCCACATTTTGGGGTATCACACAAACACTGTGCTTCATCTGTGGGAGGCAGACTTACTAACTTCACAGTAAGAAGTTTGCTAACATGACTAGGTTGGTGGGAGTAACAGGGTGGGAGAAACTCCAATATCTGGCTCACATTGACTGCCCTGCTGCAGTCAGGACTGGCCACATAATTTAGAGGGCCCAGTGCATAATGGAGATGTGTGGCCTCTAGTTCAAAAATGATGAAGGATTTCAAGACAACAACAGCAGAGCATTAAACTGAGTGCAGGGCTCTGTGCAATTGCATGGATCACATGCTTTATAAAGCCATCTTACCTATGTTCTCTTGTCATCTCCCAGCCTGGCTTCAGGTAAAAGTAGTGGCCACAGCTCTTTCTGGGGAAGTGTCCTCCTGTCTGTCCTGCTGTCTTAGAATCCTACCATAATTCTCATAGGTGTTACAGATTCCCTGAAATGTAGCTATGCCTTTTGTCGCATCCTCTCTTTGGGTGGTGTGCTTTGAAGCCCTCTGCCTTGGTAACTCTTCTAGTAGCATCTCTCCAAGATACCTTCCACCCTTGCTGGGCACTCAGCCACTTGTATATCTTATACTTAGTGGTTATCAGTCTCTATTACCCCCTTTGTATGCACACATGCTGCTCAATCTCTATCATCTGTCTGCATACCCCATGGCATGACTGATGCCAGTGGGAATCCTACTCTCAAATTGTAGTATATCAGGTTCTCCCACCTTAGATTCCTCAAACATTGTGAAGGAACTTTTTATATTTATGTTCTTCTTTAAATTATCTGGAGGAGAAGAAGAGGATAGATAGACAGGCAGATGGCATGGCTACTGTATTATCTTTTCCCTCATTTTTTTTCTTCTTTCTTATTTTCAGCCATTTTTCTAATGACTGTAAACTGGGGGAGGGAGTGGGGAGTAGCAGAATCCAGCTCCATTTCTCCCAGTTTAAATGCACCTACTAATTATAATTGTCACCAAGTCTAATCAGGGTTGGCAAACTAGAGGCTAGGGGTCGAAGGTGGCCACACCCATCTGTTGATGTATTGTCTGTGGCTACAGCAGAATTGAGTAAATGCAACAGAAACCAAAAGGCCTGCAAAATCCCAAATATTTAATATTTACTTCTTTACAGTAAAAGTGGCTGACTCCTGTGCTAGACAACCACAGCTGAAAGTAAAGTGTCTGTCTCTGTTGGTAGCTATATGGGGGTGTTGAGAGGTGTTGGATGATCTCAGTAGTTAATCTGCCTCAGATGAATACTTCCTGCATTACTACCGCTAGTAAATATTCTCACATACATACAGAGTAGAATAGGCGTTATGATTTCACATATACGTAGTGGGTAGAACAAACATTATTATCCTCATTTTACAGATAGGAAAGCTACCAGTTGGAGAAGTGAGGTAGCTTATCCAGGGTTATGGAATAAGTGAATGTGGGGTTAGCACTGGGGACATGGCTTTATTGATTCCTTAGGGCTAATGACAAACATCTCCAGGAGGACTCAGCATGTTAGGAAAACACATGCTAAGGATGTTGCTGTATGAGGTCGTGGGACCCCTTAAGGTCCTCTGTGGGGTTGGGGTATGCTGAGGTAGCACGGCTGGAAGGTGGAGAAAAAGAAGTGGTTTGGGGCCATTATTCCAAAAGGTGGTGACTCATTTTCTTACATACTTCCTGCCCACACAGTGTCTGAAACTTGTGTATTATGGTAGCATGACATTTTCTATGGGTTAGATTCCTGATGCATCATAATTAGCTAATCACAAAGTTCTATTTACTCTTTTTACCAGCCTTTGCATTCACATGGAAACCAAGCTTTATGAAGATTGGATGATTGGTGTAAAATTCATAGCCTCCTCACACAGTATCAGACTGATAAGAAGCTGTAAACATCAGATAAATATGTCTGACAATTACGTGGCTTCTGTTGCATTCATAGAATGTGATTCAACAGAAATATCTTTTACTTTTTTCTTGCTTGGTGTATAAAGTAGCTGTGCTCTGTTTTCAATTTAGGCTCCCTATACTCTGATCTAGCCCAAGATGAGGGATGTTCAGAGGTAATTAGAAAAGACAGAAGTCAGGAAGAGTTCAAAACAGACACAACCCATGACTCGCTACATTACAACAGATTTTAATTTGCTCTTTTACGTTAAGAAATGGTCTAGAGACTGAAAAGAAAAGGCATTTAAAGGACACCTGAATACAATTGACATATGGGCAGGCAATTAGAACACATGAAGTCATCATAGGCACACAGATGGGGCGATCCATGCAGTATTTCGTCTTCTCCCTTGGTAGCACGAAGCCGTAATGTCCAGACCACTGCATGTGTTTCTCCTCGTGGAAGTTAACCCATCTTGTTGACATTGACCAGCAGTTGTGATTTGCCTCACATTTCTTGCAAATGCAATAAAGTTATTTACGAATAGTTGCTGCAGAAAGGCATTTTTTTCTAAGAGAAAACTTGTCCAGTTAGTTGGCTTACTAAAGCAATCAACTACTGAGCAAACTAGAATTTTTTTAAATTTGCCTAATTAAGCAAATCTTTTTGATTCATATCCAGTCGTAAAACAATTGTCATGCTCCTGGAGTCTTAGTTACTTTTTCAATTCAAAAAATTAGAAGTCAATGGTGCAAGGGCAAAGTTCCTCTTCAGCTTTGTTGAAAACCTCAAGCACTGAGAAGTAGAGGCAGCATAAGGGGAGCAGTGGTGGAAGAGAATGTGGTCTTAAGAATAAGGTATGACACCAGTAGAACTTAGAGAAAAATATCCGCTGGAACAGTAGGATTCTGAATTAATTATTGTTGTTTGGAACTATTTAGTGGATGTTAATACCCTGAGAACTTTCAGTTCTATAACAGTGTGGCTATGGATTCATTTGCATTGCGGTAGTCCCGGTATGATGGGAAAAGCTTCCGTTCAGATTTCCCCCTGCATAAGGAGAATCCAAGCAGGCTTGCATTCTAGCTCAGGCTTTCCCAGGTACTTGGCCATGTTATTTTGGGCAAATGTCTAAATCTCTCTAAGCCTCATTTTCCTTATCTTTATAGGGGGAATAATTATAGTAGCTGCTTTATGGATTGTTATCAGAATTTCATGAAATGATGCTATATATGTCAGGTAGTTAACCCAATGCTGAGACCATAATAAGCTCTTTAGTAAATGTCAGTTATTATTTCTGTGAATAGACGTAATATCTAAGAACAATTCATCAGCTATAGACTGCTGAGATATAGTCTAAGGTATTTGTCTTTCTGTCTACAGATAGATCTTTTGTTAGTGGAAGGGAAATGACTGATTCTTATACTATTCTGGGGCTGGACCGTTCCAGGAGTGATGAAATGCAGGAAGGAATTCTGGTTCCAGCTAAGCAGGAGTCTGGTAATTTTCCAGAGATGTTCTCTTTGTCACATGATAAAACCAATGTTTAGCAATTTTAATTAAACTAAATAGTAACACTTTTTAGAGGCCATAGGTACTGTTAAAATGTCTGAAAAAACTGTAGGGCTCGAGTAGAAAGAATATAAGGAAAATTAACCAGAAAACCAAAGCGTTGTCTTAATCACTTACATTTTAGGCCTTATTCTTTCTTGGTAATCAACGACTATGTATTATATACTATGTCTAGTAGAACAGTGACACGAGAATTACAATAATAAGTATTATAAATATAAAAATACTTAAAATGTATTTGAGGTTCAAGGATGAGTCATTAATGTTGAAAATGCCAGAAAAATGTGATGTCATTATGTCATTGTTTCTTTATAAAATAGTATATTTCTAGATAGTTAAATGCTTTTCTCTTTTATACAATTGACAGTACCCTTATTTCTTTTTTTCTTTTCTTTTTTCTTTTTTTAATGTTTATTTCTGAGAGAGAGAGAGAGAGGCAGAGACAGAGAGAGAGAGACAGAGAGAGAGAGATAGACACATGAACATGGGAGGGGCAGAGAGACAGGGGAGACACAGAGAGGGGGGAGCCAAAGCAGGCTCCAGGCTCTTAGCTGTCAGCACAGAGCCTGATGTGGGGCTCGAACCCACAAGCCATGAGGTCATGACCTGAACCGAAGTTGGAGGCTTAACCGACTGAGTCACCCAAGCGCCTTGACAGTACCCTTATTTCTGTGAAGGAAGTGAAAAGAACAACAACAGCAAACCCCAAACTTGTTAGGATAATAGAAGTAAGTATAAAGAGGTGAACTGACAGTTGGCAAGGCAGGTCATCCTATTTTGCATTCAAAGTTTTAAAACCCTCACATTGTACATTCATTTAGACTCAAGTATCCAATTATGAAATATTTATTTCATGGCAGTTCCCTGATCTATTATTTTATTATTTTTTTTCTGGAAACTTTTTTCAGGTTTGCTTTTATCTTCCTTGAAGGATATTAAACAGAAATCTATAAAATATTTCACCATGGTTTTAGGCTAGGGTAGAATAATATTTTGCTACAGTTATAAAATTTTCCTTGAACTTTTGATAACAACATCACTGCAATGACTCCAAGAGAATCCCCTTTCTTGAATTCTAACATTTTGTGGCATTATGTACAAGAATTTTTAGTTGGTCTGGATATATCTGTCTTAGTAGAATGAAAATACCTTACTTAAACAAAAAACCTTGGTAATTTTGAAGATTTTATGAGTATAGATAATGGGCAGTGAAAAATCATTTAACATGGCTTGTTTCTAAATAGGATGAAGAAAATGAAAGAAAATCATAAAGGAAATTTAAGAGTAAACCTAGGAACACTTGTGAACAGTTTGTGTCACTAGAATGAATGATCATCTCATGAGAAATGTTTGAACATTTCATGAGTTGAGCTAGTTATAATTAGACTTAACCAAGTAAATAAGATATGCAGAGGGAGTACTCTGGCATTGGTAGAGAATAAACTAGTTGATTTGATGGGTCTTTTACATTTTAAAATTCACGTAAAACTAGAACAGATGTTTTCTTTTGCCTTTAGTTTTGGCCGTTTGGGATATTGTCATTTATGTCCAACAGAAAGAACCAGGACAGTTCCATGCTAATGTTCTGGAGGCCCCACTTACAGCAGGCCTTTTGCCAGGCCACACTGTAAAAAGTAGGCTTTTCTGTAATTGTGTGCTTTCCTTTTTACTATGTACTATAATTTTTCCTTATAATTCTATAAAATAATTTAAAAATAGAAATTGTATGAATAAAATTATTGTGACATCTCACCCTATGCACTAGGTAAGTTCTTGGAAAAGTATATAGATAAAATAAAAACAGAAACAGACAGAGGCTGGATACATGAGAAGCATAGGAAATATGCCAAAACCTAATTTATACAGAAAAAAATTTTCTTGGTGGTAGGGATGGGGAGTATTGCAGCCAAGGTTGAATCGTAACATGAAAAGACAAATCTGGAAGGAGGCAAGAGCAAGAGTGAGAAAAGGGAAGAGGAAAATTCAGGGTCAAGACTTGCAGAAGCTAATGAAGGTAGGCACTAGAATGGGTATTTCATTGCTGTAGACTTTTTTGTTTGTTTTTTCCTTGTTCAAATGCTCTAGAAATACTTGTTACTTCAGCATAAATGGCTTAAAGTCTTTATAAACATTTTCTGATTCCTAAGATATTATTCATCTGACAGTATGCTCTGGTGATTGCCCAATATAATGGGGGGCAGGGGACGAAGAAGAGGGATGGCCATAGATAAAAGAGGAAGGTTTGAAATGATATTTGATATTTCTTTTCACACCCTAGTCAGCAAATTCCACGCAAAGTATTGCTGACTAATTACTATGAAAGGAAAAGTAAGTGTATTTCTTGAACTGTGCTAAGATAATTTACTTATTAAAAGAGGAATTTGTGCCCCAGATAACATTGATTCATAAAAAAGGGCGGGATGGTTACAAATCTGATGTGAAGTTTCAGTTTATACCTTTTACTTAAGGAGAACTTTCTTCAAAGGATGTGTACTGGGGTAAAGCAAAAGTATTTTTGGCTTCTTTCAGAAATTTTGTTGTCTATATGTCCCAAACTGGCAGCCATTCAACCAACTATTGAGAGCCTACAGCGTGCCAGATGCCTTTTCTGTTACCTACCTGATATTTCTGTAAACACAATGGGCAGGATTTGGCCAATTCTGATTAAATGTTTACTATTGTTCGGCTCCGGGGCTTTTAACACAAATGATCCCTGTTCAGACTTCACATCCTGTTTTCATAACCTGTATCCTTAATATTTAGCCAGGTTGCTTCTTGGGAAGGTTTAAAAATGATTCATCATTTCACAAGTTCTGCAGCAGTTTATGATTTTAGCAAAAGTGTTTTCACTTAGCAAACTAATTTCAATTGCTGGTGTGAGTTTTGCATTGAGTGTCTGTGGAAGATGAATGGATTTCTCCAACTCTATAATGTGAAGTGAAAAGCATTACCTTAGTAAGCATTTGAAAATTTTTCTGGATCATCTGATTTACAGGGCATTCCCTGACGCCTACAAATTTGCGTGTGTTTAAGAACTTGGAGGAAAGCCATATAGTGAGTAGGTATATAGAATAAGACCTGGGTTCAAATCCCAGCTCTTCTATTCACTAAGAGTAGTTGAGTGATCCAGAAAAAAGATATTTAATCTCTTTCAACCTCAGTGGCATATCTATAAAACTGAGAATAATAACACCTACCTCCCCAGGGTTTATGTGAATGTTAATCTAAATGAAATGCCATATGTAAAATGCTTAGCACACTGTGTAGCACTTAAACATATGTGAGAGCTGTTAGAATAAGGAAGAGCATGACTGTCACTAAATGTGATACATGGAAGTCATTATTGTCTTGACATTTTCTACCTACAAAATAAACTAGTTTAAAGTGGACATTATAGGGGTGCCTGGGTGGCGCAGTCGGTTAAGCGTCCGACTTCAGCCAGGTCACAATCTCGCGGTCCGTGAGTTCGAGCCCCGCGTCGGGCTCTGGGCTGATGGCTCAGAGCCTGGAGCCTGTTTCCGATTCTGTGTCTCCCTCTCTCTCTGCCCCTCCCCCGTTCATGCTCTGTCTCTCTCTGTCCCAAAAATAAATAAACGTTGAAAAAAAAAAATAAAGTGGACATTATTGGGGTGCCTGGCTGGCTCAATTGGAAGAGGATGAAACTCTTGATCTTGGGGTCATGAGTTCAAGCCCCACATTAGGTGTAGAGATTACTAAAAAAAAATAAGTAAACTTTAAAAATAAATAAGTGGGGTGCCTGGGTGGCTCAGTCGGTTAAGTGTCCGACTTCGGCTGAGGTCATGATCTCACGGTTCGTGGGTTCAAGCTCCGCATCGGGCTCTGTGCTGACAGCTCAGAGCCTGGAGCCTGCTTTGAATTCTGTGTATCCTTCTCTCTCTGTCCCTCCCCTGCTCGTTCTCTGTCTCACTATGTCTCTCAAAAATAAATAAATGTGTAAAAAAAATTAAAAATAAATAAGCAAAATAAACAAAGTGAACATTATTGATGGCAGACTTGGTTATGCTATTGATAGATTATGTTTTTCTCTTTTGTATATGGTGTCTACTTCCTTCCTAAAACATTTCTAGTTTTTTATCTCTGAGTGCTTTTACATTCTTGAGATAGGATAGGTGCTGACTACTGACTTTGTTGTGGAGATAAAAACAGTAGACCCTATTTGGATCACTAAGAAAGGGCTAAAATCCATGTGCACATATCAAAGGAAAGCAATTAAAGTGAAATTTCAGTATCACAGAGGAAAAATATTTGCTAATACAGAATTAACATCGTGGTCTAGCACGTGAGATTTTTATTTTTAATCAAAGTGAAATAATATGGAAGAGAATAGGTAACTCAAGATTTTGAGCTGATTAGTGATATAAAATAATTAGATAATTCTAAAATATGTGGTTTTTGTGTAAAAGTAGTAAGTTCTGTAACTGATTATTTCTATAATCAAAATTAATGAATATAATTCCATTAATTCTGTAAAATCTATTAATACTACAATATAGTTTATTTCAAAATGTGTCAGACTGAAATTTTTTAGAAAATACTAAATATAAAGATAGTTTTAATAAGTAAAGGTCACTTTCTGTATATTTGTAAATATGGTTGAGTAAATGCATATAACATAGATAATTAGGCATTTGTCCTAATTTGGGAATACCCAAATGCTGTACATCCTACAAAAGATATAAAAAAGTCCAGGGAAATAAGACACCAACACATGCTACAGTCAAATATAAATGCTGTGTATGGTTAAGGCCATGTATGATAAAATTTAAAACATCACCACCTTACTTCCTGTGCTTTGGGAGCTATTGTCTGGAATTTTTTATTAATGCATCATCTAAATTGACATTGTCAAATCAATATCGGATGCACCATCCCAAAGAGCCTTAAGATTTTATAGAGAAAAATTCACATGTGGTATAGAGTTGTATGGAGTCACAATTTAGTTTGGGAAGCCCATGTGTCTTAGTTATGTTGTATAGCAGGTAAAAACTTAAATTTGCAATTGTTGGGCAATTTTCCCTCTACGCTTTTAGGTTCTTGGCTGATATACTCCTATAACAAAAAGACAAATTAATAGGAAAAAAAACAAACAGAAGTTTAGTAACATGTGTACCTTTTCTATACATGGGAGAGAAAGTCTCAAGCCATCACCTTAATATGTCATCAGCTAAAAACAAAAGAAGATTTGGGGGTGGAGGTTACCTCCTGGGAGGTTACCAGGAAAAGCACCGTGAATAAGGGTAAAGTGTGCAGATTTAAGTCCTTACTTTCTCTACTGAGAAGATTTTCTAGGAATTTAGTCATTCTTCTCTTCTTGGTACAGACAGGGAGACACCCTTACAAATGGAGATTTCCCTTATCAATTTAATGTTTCTTACAAAAGGGTAACTTCTCAGTTTTCAGAGCTTCACCTGTGTCTAACATTTCTTAAATAATTGATATGCCAAAGAAGCGTATTTTGTTCCCCTTCAAAACTTTCTATTCATTATCTCTCTCTCTCTTTTTTTTTTTTGGCTGGGAGATTAAGTCAGTCCTCTCTGCCCACAAACTGTGGTGAAGCTAGTAGGTCTGCGCCGAAGTGCTCTGGCTTCCATTACAAAGAGACATCTATTCTTTCTTCACCAGGAAACACAAAAGATGCTCTAAAATTTCAAGAACCAATCACTGAGTGAATCAGAAAGTAGCGTGCCAGTGTTAAGAACCATTTCTTCAGTTTATATTGTTCAAATTCAGGGTGCTTTAGAAAGTACACACACACACACACACACACACACACACACACACACACACACCAGGGTCCATTTGGTTATAAGAGTTCAGTTCAAAAAAGGAGCATGAATGTAGATTTCAAGATTTGTTGGGAGAATTGAATATGCACTATCTGAAAGGAAACATCACACTATATTTATTTTTCTATTATAAACTAGTGTTTTGAAAAGCTTTCCTTGGTTTCTTAAGTATGGTTGGGTTCATAAAGGAAATTAACTTTCAGAAAACAGGTCTCTATTTTATCTGGAATGAGTAATGAAAATCCTGCTGCTTAGCTGTTTAAGGGAAGGACTATTTATACTATGAGTTTTAAATAAGTGCATGTGCTAAGCTACTATATTTGAGGGTTTAGGCAAATTTTGTAGTACAGCCCCCTGGATATTAGAGCTCTCTTTCCTGCACTTTGAGTCCTAGGCTTTGAGTTCATTTTGTTTGTTTGTAACATACCTGTCGGTCAAGTTCTTTTGCTCAGAGACTGACAGAGAATCTGGAAAGCATTCATAATGGAAACACCCGAATGTGCTACCCACGGGAGTAGTTACCTGCTGCTTTATCTTTTTTCTTTATTTTACCTAAAAAATTTTATTTTTTTATTTTGAAATTGATCTGTTTTCTCCAATTCTTTGTGCTCTTATTCTTATTACTATAAATGGCACAAAAAAGAACAAAACAAAACAAACCCCTGATTTTGAAAAAGAGGTTATGGAAAAACAAAATTCCATATCACTAAAAACAACACCACCCTCTTCCCTTTGAATTTCCCTTTTCCTCTCTCCATTTTAAGTTCCCTCCACCCCATGTGGATTTTTCTGTACATTGTGACATCCAGCTGGTTCCTGGCAGGGTTTGATGTTTGAATTTTCTGATAGACTTAATTTAGAATCACTTTTTATTTTATTTTATTTTCCCCCCAAACCACTATCTATCTATCTATCTATCTATCTATCTATCTATCTATTTACTTATATATTTTTAATATATAAATCCAAGTTAGTTAACATATGGTATAATAACATCTGTTGTTGCCTGTGCCACTAATTTTAGCCATAGAATCACTTTTTTAAAAATTCATGTTTTATTTTATAACACCTTTTGATTCAGAGAACTATTGCAAACATAATACTGAGGGTTCCAATATATCCCACAACCAGTTTTCTCTGTAGTTAACATCTCACTAGTATGGTATATTTATTACAATTTATGAACCAATATTGATACATTATTATTTTTTGATACGTTATTATTGACTAAAACCCATGCTTTATTCATTTTCCTCAGTTTTTCTTGATAATGTCTTTTTTCTGTTCCAGAGTCCCACCTAGGGTGCCATATTGCATTTAGCTGTCATGTGTCCTTAGGTTTCTGTTGGCTGTGACAGTTTTTCAGATTTTCTCTGTGTGTGTGTATTTTTTTAAAGTAGGCTCCATACCCTATGTGGGGCTCGACTCACGACCCTATCAAGAGTTGCATGCTCTACCAACTGAGACAGCCAGGTACCCCAGACTTGCTGTGTTTTTGATGACCTCGATCGTTTTAAAGATTACTGCTCAGCAGTTTTGTAGAATGTCTTTCAATTGGGGTCTGCCTGATGTTTTTCTCATTGACTTGGGTAATGTTTCTGGGGAGGAAGACCACAATGGTAAATTACCATTTTTATCCATCATATCAAAGATATATACTATCAATATGACTTAGCACCCTTGATGTTGACCTTAACTGCTTGGCTTGAGATGTTTGTCAGGTTAGAATCACATTTTCACTTTTTCCTGAAGACTATCAAAGCCTTTTCCTGATGATTTTAATGACATTCATTAAAGCTATAAGGAAGCTAACTGGGACTGATCTTTTGGTTTTTACTTATTAGTGATGTTATGAAGCTGCTAAAATTTTCTAAGTAGTTAGACAAAAATAATTTCACTGGTAGTAAAAACATCTTCTCTTTTTTCATGTGCTGTAGGTGGGAATGAGATCCCGAAACCAGGGTGGTGAAAGTTCATCCAATGGGCATCTCTCCTGCCCCAAGTCCTCTATTATCAGCAATGCTGATGATAAAAGTTTCTCAGAAGATGCAAAAAAGAAGAATAAATCAAACAGAAAGGAGGATGATGTCATGGCCTCAGGAACTGTCAAACGACACCTAAAACCATCTGGAGAAAGCGAGCGAAAGAATAAGAAATCCTTGGAGTTATCCAAAGAAGACCTTATACAGCTACTCAGCATAATGGAAGGAGAGTTGCAGGTAGAGTCAAATTTTCTCAACTATGAGTCTCTAGTTCCTAAGCTATAAAAGTGAGAGACTATGAATCCATCTCCCTCACTGGACTGTGAACTTCATAGGGAAAGGGGCTATGTTTTTCTTATTAATTTCAAAATCCCTGCCACAAGTTTTTACCAAATAAATATTTGTGGAATGAACGAATGAATGAATCAATGAATAGATGTCGATTCCAACTTCCAGCTTCTCTAGCAGCAGACAATTTCTTCATAATATGATGAACACAGGATCCTGTCCTTAGTAACCAGTGAGGTTATCTAATTTAGCCGTTGACTGTGGTTGAAAACTATAGAAAAGTCATGATTATTAGAGGGCGGAGTTTAGATCAATGATTACTTTTGCTTTTTTCTAAAAGGCAGATTAAAAGGGAGATAAAGAGATACAGGCAAAGGGAGAAGGAGAAAGAGAGTGAAAGAAAAAGCTTTGTTTAAACCAGCCTTACTCTTTTTTATTTTTTCGTAACTTTCAGGTTTAATTTGCTACACCGTCACAGGAGTTGAGATGCACACAAATGAGCAGAGCGTGGTATTGTGAACATGTAATAGTTTCACAAAGCGCTTTAAAGTCTATTATCTCATTTGATTTCAACAAAAATGTGGGTATTATTATCTATATTTTATGAGGAGGAAGTTGAGGCCCAGAAGGGTTAATGGTTTGTCCAGATCTCATCTTAGTCCTCCTGATTCTGGTCCAGTGCTCTTTCCACTGCCATCCTCACCACGCTTCTGTAGCTGCTATAAACCAGGTCCCCCTTAAATGTATGCTTTTAGGGATCCAAGAGAGAGTTGGGATTCTTTTGAGTTTCTGAGCTCTGGACAGTTGTGTTTCTCAAAATGGGGGGAAAACTTTTTTTTTTTTTTGGAGGAGAAAATGACTTAAGAGTGAAGTTGCTGTTTTCCTTTTCGTTTTTTTTTAGACGCTTAGCCTGTATGAGCCTTGAGGGGAATGCTAACAATTGCATGAGATGAAACCTTTGTTTGGTGCTATTTGCATCAGGGATATTATTTGCAACTTACTAAACTAGGGTGGGCTAACCTATCTGTTCCTGTTCTCATCTGTGTGTGCACACAGATAAGGAAACCCCTGGGGAAAAGAGAAATAGAAAACATACAAAACTCAAATTTTAAACAAAGACACAAACACAATTGAACTTATCATTTATGGGCTGAGAAAAATCACATTTACATTTCACCGGGAAAGATGAGATTTTCCAGAATACCACCATTATTAGAAATAGCTTCACCACTCCCAGAAAGATGATTGTTTTGTCTATTAACATTTATTGTGTAAGGAGGCAGAATATATTAGTCTAACTTTTTAAGCTGCCCTCGATCGACAGATATTGACCTGAGTGAAAGGTACAATAGTTGTCTTGGAAATTTTCACAATGCAATGTCATCAGCTCCCTTCTTGCCAAGCATGGTGACTTGTTTGAAACCTGTGGCTCTTCCAGATTCTAATTTCTATAGAAGGCTGTTATAGTGAACTCTGGAAGGTATTTAAGATTCCTGTGGCTTTTATACTCATGGTGTTGCCAGATATGGTTTCAGAGCCTAAGCATGCAAAATATAAGCCCACATACCCAAAACATTAAGGAAATTAGCCAGAAGGTGCCAAAGAAATACATTTTGCTTTCCATTTAACTTTATAAATACTGGATACTTTACCTTACATAATAGATCTATTCCTGAACAGCAAGAAATAAGTAAAAAGTGTAAGATATATGTGGAGGAGGCAGTGAAAGAAAAGAGAAATGAAGGACCTGGTATTTTGAGAAATTTCATGGTGAATTCATTTGCAAAGCAAATAATCTATCCCCCTATATATTTCTATGCACACACATATATATGTAAGTGTATGTACTTGTAAATGCAGATTTTGAAATATTAGGTTTGTTTAAAATGAGAGTGTTCCTGTATTTAGAGCTGTAGATCTATGTTCTTGTAGTAGAAACCTGCCCTTTATTAGCATTGTCATGTGAGAGGGCGTGTGTGCTGTAGCTAAGAGTGGAAGGCAGTTGGCATTAGCAAATATGAGCGGGCTGGTGCAAATGTGGCAGCTGTGTGCCAGGTTTGCCAGACTAGAGATAAGAAAAAAATCTATGTAAAGTTCTGGTGCTGTGAATAGAGGCAGGGATATGCCTTGAGAGGTAAGTTACCTTCAGCTCAGGCCTCTATGCCATTCAGCTTGAACATTTAGCGAGTTGTCTTCCAGACCTTCAAAAGGCCACCCGTTACTCTCCCTTTATGGAATGGCTGGAATTACTGTTCCAAGATTATATAAGATATTGGGGCCAATAGGCACCTTTGAGGAGTCTATTTACCTCATTTATATTAAAAATGTGAAACTGATACTCTGACAAATTATGTGACTTTCTCAAAGTTGCACAGCAATTTAGTTAACATTTGCTTATTTCCAAATTCCTTGTCTCTCAGTTCAATCTTTATTTTATCATTATATTATTTACACTTGGGGATGTTCAAGGGTAAGATACAAGACCTTTATATTTATTCTTCATCTTGAGAATTTTTTTCAAGTAGTCTTCCAGTGTGAACTCCAGGGCCCAAACCATTTTTTATGTAAGAGAAATTGAGGATGGTTTCTTTCACATCCAGGTGGTAGAGTATGATCTGAGCCTTGAAGTTTGGTGTGATCTGGATCTTGAGAAAAATGGCAAAGGGCAAGGGTGCCACATGGCCATGGTCTGGGCCCTACACAACTTTGGGAGGCTTCACATTCACTAGGAGGGCTGTGCAGCAGCTTAGCCTTGGAGAGACTGGAACTATTTGTCAAAAGAAGTAGAGTGACACACAGAAAAAAAGGGCTTGTAACATTAGGGAGATAGACCAAGATCAAGTCTGCCTTTAGGAGAAGTACCTTGGAAGTGACTTGGGGACAAGGAGGAGATGGCAATTCACTCTTGTATTCATCTCTTGTATTCTCTCCATCTTGATATCCAGGGTTTTGGACATTATAAACAATTAGGTGTGTTTTCTGGTACCAGTGGTCTGCTGTCTTTGGAATCTGTTGTGTGATCTATGGGAATTTGTTTAGCCAACATTAAAACAGGATGACCTTTATTGTTAGCATTGGCTCTTTGAAAAATTTGCAAATTTGCTGTTTTCTTTGCCAGTCCAGGTATCCAGTGAACTCTTGCAGTGCACTCTTGATGTGTATTAGAAATGGAGTTGCCCTTTTCAGGGATTTTGGCATTTTAAGGAGTCTTATCTAGAACTGGTGATGCCATGACCCATGTTTTGGAGAGGTACATCTTCCAGGCTTTTCAAGCCCCACCTTAGCAGATGCAAGCCTGTCATTTCAGCACAATAACTGGCCAATATTGCCTGCATAGAAGTAGCTGGGAATGGTTTCCATTATTACTCTTCTCTCACTGACTACTTCCAATAACAAGTACTTTCTAATAAATTGGAACATTTTTACTCTCTGGGTGAAAAACTGGTTACATATTTTCCAGACTAAACTGAAAATAATGAAATAGTATACCCAGGCTATCACTTGGGCACTATGATTAATTTCCTCTTGTATTTGTCCAAAAACAGCACTTTAAAGAAGCCAGTTGAATTGGCTGTACTAAAAACGACAAAAGTTCAAAGGAAATGCTACTCACATCAAAAAGCCATAACACAGAAAACTTTGGCAGAAGGTTATTCTTGTAAAATGATTCAAAAATAGGATACTAATTAAATCTTTTCTTGATGCAAGAAACATTTAGCTATTTTATATAGTAAATTTCCTTGATGTATCCACTTGAATACATTTTAGAAAAACAACCTCTGAAAAGTTTTCATCATTTTTCCCTTTGTTCTTATAGTTAGTTCTCTTTTACCTATGCAAAAGGAGGCTCGGGGAAATCTAGATAACACAACTAGATAATGCACCACCATTCCATTTGGCTTTGGTGTTTGCCAGGCTGAGTCAAGAGACAGAATCATCTGCACTTTAAAAAATCTACCTTTGTCCCATGTGACTGGCAGAAGAAGGTGTTATATTTCAAATATACTTACAAAATAGAGAATATGCCTGTGAATTACTAGAAGTTTTCTCTATTCTCTCCTTTTGGAGTTCCTAATCATTTTCTTTAATATTGTTGATTAGTTTTTCTTTACCTTTCTACCACCTACTGGAGATGAGCCCTGTACCTGTTCTTCTTTATTACTAAGAGAGTTCATTTATTCTTAGGGCATCATTTCATTAATTCTAAATTGATTTTACAATATTTAAGAAATATCACTGTTCTAGAGATCTGAGTAATGCAAAGATGATGAATAATAATATGTGAAGCTAAAATATGATGAGCTCCTACTATGTGCCAAGCATGGTTTTAGGCACTGGGTACTATAGCCATCATGAAGAAAGAGCTCCTGACCTGGTAGTATAAATGAGAATATGTAGGAATGAACATTCTGTAGGATAATTACAATGAAAATTATAGGAGTACAAAGGAGCTAAAGAAAAATCTCAGGAGATGAATGAAAGCTTTGCTAAAGAATTGGACCATGAAGAATTGGTAGGCTTGGACAGGTAGAGATGAGTAGGGACCAACATGAACAAATTCAAACACAGAATGGGCAGGAAAGTATGGGTTATGTTCATCAGTAAATTGTCTTCCTTCAGTGGAGAAGTGTTTGGTGGAGGTAAAATTACACCTGAATTTGTATACTATAAATAAGACATCTGAATAAAAACAATAGAAGGATGGGGCACCTGGGTGGCTCAGTCAGTTGAGCATCCAACTTCAGCTCAGGTAATGATCTTGTGGTTCATGAGTTCAACCCTACATCTGGCTTGCTACTATCAACTTGGAGCCTGCTTTGGATCCTCTGTCCAACCCCCATCCCCTGCCTTTCCCCCATATGACCTCTCTCTATCTCTGTCTTTCTCTCTCTCTCAAAAATAAATAAACATTAAAAAACCCAGTCAGAAGGAGTGAGGATCCCAGGAAAGTGGAGTGATGCGGAAGTCAAGGGAGTCAAGGTTAAAGAAGAGAGAGATTATGTCAGTCAAATCAGCAGAAAATTCAGTTGTATATGACTGAAGGGTGTTCTTTGGGTTTGTGGATCTGGAGATTATAGGGAGCATTTGCCAGAGCAGTTTTAGTGAGTTTAAATCTATTTTCAGTGGTTTGAGAAATGAAGGGAAGTTAAACAAATAGAATAACATGTTCTGTTGAAAACCTAAGAATTTAGAAAATCTTTTGTTTTTATTTTTGGTAACAGTTCATCAGAATTTTGTGGGGTTTTTTTTGGACATAGTCAAAAAAGTGAAATCCCCCCCCCTTTTTTTGGCATACCTGTAAATTATTTATCTGACACAGAGTAAGACCTTTAGTGTATATTGTTGACCTCCTGCTTTGAAATCACTATGTTGCTTTTCTCTACTTTCAGCTTTAAGTGAAACATAAGGTTATTAAAAAGTAGGGGAGGCTAGAACAGTATGAATGCCAAGTCTTATGGGGGAGTATTGTAGAATCCCAAAGTTTTGGTAGTTGATCTTATTAGTGTTGACTTTGGGTCTCAGTTTACTGTCTGTATAAGACATATACTTCCTCCTTTCTGGAGTTGTTGTGATTACTATACTCAGTGAATATAGATGTTCATGAGTGGATAACTTTGGATAAGAAAGTAGAAGAAAGACAGGATAGTAGCTAGTGGGAAACTCAGATCAGTGGAGGGTTTCTAATGATGAAAGAGAGTATGTGTTAACGGGTTAAAGGATATTAAGACCAGAAAGGAGCGAGGTCAATGATATAGGAAAGAACAAGGATTTTTGATGAAGCAGAGTCTTGGAGGAAGCAGGAGGGAGGGAATAAAAGGTATGGTTTGGGTGTTGATCTTGGGTTTGCCTTTGAAAAAGAGGGACTACCTTTATCTTCTGTGACAGAGGGAGGAGAAAGAATGAATGGGGATGAAGATAATATTTGTAGTGGAGGGGTGAGCAGTTGAGGGAGCTCTCCTGAAAGCCTCAACTTTCTCAGCAAAGAAAAGACAAAGTTATGTTCTGCTGAAAATGGGGAGAGCTGGGCCAAGTGGCAGTCTTAAGGATAATTACAGAAATGCCGAATCACTGCTAAGGGGAATGTTAGAGGAAGGTGATTGTGGACAGATAGGAGCATTGATAGGTGAAGTTTAGGATTTAGGCAGCAGAATCCATGTGTTTGCAGTGGCATTTTTTTTAATGTTTATTTTTGAGAGAGGGAGAGACAGAGAGAGAGAGAGAGAGAGAGAGAGAGAGAGAGAGAGAATGAGCAGGGGAGGGGCAAGGAGAGAGGGAGACAGAGAATCCAAAGCAGGCTCCACACCACCAGTGCAAAGCCCGACATGGGGCTCAAACCCATGAACCATGAGATCATGACCTAAGCCGAAATCAGATGCTTAACCAACTGAACCACCCAGGCTCCCCCACTGGTTTGTTTAGAAGCTGGAGTGTAAAAGGAGAGATATATTTTATAGCACTGGATCTAGGGTTGCAGTCATCTGAGTAGGTATAGTGGAAAGAAAAAGGTAGAAGAAAGTAATATGTGTTGGTGAGACGGTGCCCAGCAAGGAAGAGATAAGGGGAGGAACGAGCTTGGGAGGCCAAGCATGAGAGGGCTGGAAAGACATGAAGTTGGGCCATTTGCACTTAAGTTTTCTGTGTTGTGCAGTGTTACCTAACATATGGGCCTGGGAGTGGAAGTGTAGGCAATCAGAATTCATGAGACAAGGAATAGTAGAGTTAGGACATTAGCTAAATCTCCCCCATGAATGTTGAAATCTCCAAGGCTGACGGTAGGATTTGGGATGAAGAACATGTCTGTATCACAATAAATACAGAGAGTTGGGGGCTGAGTGTCAGCATATAGCTGCTGCCAACCTACATTTTCTCAAGTGTTTCTCTGATCATGTCATTCTGTTGCTTAGGAATTTACAAGAGGTCTCTAGACTCTTTCAGATTTATGTCTACATTGCTCAGACTGGCCTACAGAAGCTATTTATTAAGTGACTCCCCCTTAGCTATTGCCATTCATTTTTGATATTCCCTAACATGACCATTCCTATCCAATCAGGCAGTCTCTACATTCTTCCCCAACCTGACATATACACATGCACAGAGAATCTCAAACATTATCCCCATCCCAGTGTTTTTTTTTTTTCCCCTTATGTTTCTTTATATTTCTCCTACCTTGAGAGTACTTACAAGACAAATATTGGGGCTCTTTAGGAAGATTCAGTATATGTATTTGTCCTTGTTCCATCCATACCTCCCTCATGTACTAGTCAATATGTCTTTTCTCTCTTTTTTTTTTTTTTAATAAAGACTTTATTTTTTAAGAGCAGTTTTAGGATCACAGCAAAATTGAGAGGAAGGTACAGAGATTTCCCATATACCCTCTACCCCCATGCGTGTACAGTCTCACCATTATCAACATCCCTTACCAGAGTGGTACATTTGTTACAACTGATGAACCTACATTGACATATCATTCTCACCCAAAATCCATAGTTTACATTAGGGTTCACTCTTGGTGTTGTGTGTTCTATGGGTTTGGACAAATGTGTGCTGACACGTACCCACTATTGTAGTATTATATAGATTATTTTCACTGCCCTAAAAATCCTCTGTGGTCTGCCTATTCATTCCTCCTCCAACCCCCCACCATATTTCTTTTAGGGACCACCACAGGCTTATCTCCTTTGTCTTTTTCCTGTCCTGAAATCTCACGTTATTCTGGTATAAGCGTAAATCATAGCATCCCATATATACACATTCCCTGAGTGTTTTATGTATTTACTTATCTCTATTGTCTGAAATAACTTGAGAGAAAGTGTTGTGTCTCTGCTTCTTTTGTATGCCTCATTATACCTAGAAAAGGGCTAGGCATATCATTGGTTAGTTTATTGGTAAGTGCTAATTAATCTTGGAATGTCTTAATACCTATACCTTAATACCTATGAGGCAGCCATAAGATTAATTTTTTTAATGTCTAAAAAAGACTTAGAACTATATAGAGAAAGTATAAGTATCACAGTATAAATAATGCTATTGAATTAAGAGGAATGGTCCCAAATATTTACAATTTAAATCCTACTACAATACTATGATTCTGCTTTTCTGTCATCTTTAACAAGAGATGTCATAACTCCATTGGGGATGGTGATAACCAGTTCAGATGGAATTACCTAGTGCCACCAAGCACAATAGGTTTATCCTACGGGGGTACCATTTATCACTTTTTTCTTTGGAGATGGCTTTTCTTTTCCTAAGTGAGCTCCATTTGTCACATGGTAAGGCCTTCTGTGGAATCTCTGTGCCTCTAAAGAATGAGGCTTTTAGTTACTCTGCATGGCTTTTTAAATTGATGACTCACCTGCACTTAATACACTCCATCTTTAGAATCTTAGGCTGAGGTCACCCTGAGCGAGGCTGCCCAGTGAAACCTCACACCACCAAAATGGTCAGCATGCTGAGAATGGTATGTCTTTGCTAAGTTTAGGAGGCAGCAAAGAAGACAGGTTGCTTTCTGATTAAAATCAAGACCAGATCTCATTCTTTGTTGAATATGATGCCTCAGAATCTCATGTGTCCAGTAGTATTGTCAGTATTTTGGCAGAGACCACTGGCGTCTGATTTTCATTGTTGAGGCAGAATATTTTTAGTTCTTCTAATAGAATCACAAAGTCGATTTCTCTATGGTGAGAATAGCGTACTCATTGGCACTATGGGGGAAAACCTTGGTTTTACTGAGAAATGTATAAAAATATATTAATATATAATAGAGAAAGTGTCCCATAAATAAATCTATTTACTATTTTATGAAACTCTAAATATGGGAAAATACTATAGAGGTACTATGTAAAATATGGAAATTCCCCCCCTAAATGGCTCTAGTTTATATTTTTCTCAATGAAAATGACCTAAATATTCAATTTATTTATGTAAATATTTCCTAATTATTTGGGCATGTGGTCTTATTACATGGAGCCTTTTAAAAGTAAAATTAGAGTTTATACAGATAACCATTATGAGAAATATATGTTAAATGGAGTAGGATTTGAGGCATAATGAATTTGTGATTCTAGGACTTCTAGGAAAGTTGTCAGGTAGAATACTGCCAGGGATGAAGATCTTAACTCAGGACGAGAGGTAAGATCTAGAGCTGTGGGTCTAAAGGAATTTTCTATGCAGAAGGAAATGTTCTGTATCTGTGTTTTACTGTATAGTAGACACTAGCCACGTGTGGCTTGTAAGCACTTGAAATATGGCCACTTTGGCTGACGAACTGAATTTTAAATTATATTTAATAATAATTTAAATTTAGATAGCCACATGTAGCTACCGTATCAATAGCACGGATATAGAGGAACAGACATGGCACTCATCTGAGGAGACTAGGAATAGAGAATAAAAGAAAAAAGTCAAGTCCAAACACAGAGAACACCTGGTGGTAAAGGTGGGGAAAGAGAAAAGAACTGGCCAAAGAGGAGTAGAGGACAAAGGGAAAGGGAAAGGAAGACAGATGAGAACCACAATGTACCATGGATGCAATGGAATAGAGAATCTCAATAAGAAGACATTTATAGTTCTCAGGGCTGCTGAAAAGCTGGAGGATGAAAACTGAGAACAGGCCATTTATTGAGTTGGCATTTGAAAGGTACAGTTTCAAAGGAATGGTGAGTGTTGATATCAGATTGCTGATGTCCAGAAGTGCTTGGGCAACTCTGCTCTTGAGACGTTTGTGGATACAGAATGATGGCAGGGCTGGATTTGAGGGAATAGTAAGGGGTGGGGAAGGCTTTTGTTTAGTTGTGTTTTATTTTTGGAAGGAGACACTTAAACAGGTTTATCAATGTTAGATACACACTTCTTTCATAATTCCCGTCCTATCCTTGTTCCCTTTATCCCCCCACAGACATTTTGATCTTCGATTTTACTTAGGAAATTAGGTCTTCTCAACATCTTTCCATCCCCAAAGTTTTTATCAAAGCCAATTCTGTTGACTTGACCCTACCCCCTTCCCAGACTAAGATGCATATGCTTTACCTTTCCTCCTCTCATCCCCAGTCTCTTTCTCTCCTCTCCCTACTAGCTCTTCTATGGTCTTTATCACCAGCTTGTAGGAGGCCTGGAAACCTTCCACATAAAAAAATTGAGACTGATCAAAGCTCCTGGGGCTCTTTAGACAGGGAATTATTGTCAGCAAGGTCTCCGTCCCCCAGGGATCTGGACATGGCATATATAGGACCTCTTTTTAAAAATCTTCTGACTCCATACCTACTCCCCTTCTCTCCCTCTGCCCTATTCAGGTACCTATATTCTTACAGAGGTAAATTTATCATCATTTTCTATCTCGTTTGACTACTTGAAGCAAAACTCCTCAAAAAACTTGTCTATGTTTTTCTTTTTAAGAACTATTTACGTTACAAATTCCTAGAGGACAGACTTTATCTCTGAAACACTTGATAAGTGCTTTTTTGGAAATTATTTTGTAGTTCCAGTTGGTTAATAAAATGTTTTTTTTTTTTTAATAAAACAAAAAAGTGGATTGCCACTTTAATTGTTTCTAAAGGTACTGCACGTTAAAAATGTAGATTGACCTTCAGGATAGTGACCAAGAGTGAAGCTGTTTCAAGGAAACATCAGGTGACAGTGAAAATTTTGACTTTATTTTCTACCTGCCATGGTATTTTACCCCCTGCATGACTTCATGTATTTTCTCATTGGAGGTGTTAAGCCAGTATTAGTGGCAGAACTCTCTCTCAACCAGGGACCAGATTGTGCCCTACCCTGAAAACACTGTCATCATAATCTCTTTATTGTTGAGTGAAATGATAAGATAGATGTCTGGAGTTTCCTTTAAAATTTCCTCTAAAATTTCCAGCCTCTCCTCCCCACAAAAAGTATGTGAGGAGGTATGTAGGTGGTTCATTATACTTGTTTGTTCACTTGGGTTTATGTTTAAAACTCTCCAATAATTCAAAGTTAAAAAAACAAATAAATGACAATGAAATCGCAAAGGAAAAATAATTACGTCTATATTGCCCATGTGTCCTTCCTGTGCTACCTACTATATACCAGCATCTTCATTATTTTATTTAATGATCACAATAGCCCTAAAAAGTTAGATGAGTGAATAGAAGCTTAGATGGTTTAAGTGAACTCCCTCAAGAATGCCCTAGTAAGATGTACTATACCTTGCTGACTCCAAAGCCTGTGCCTATTGTATGCCAGAAAAATAATATACTACTATTGTTTTTGTAATTCAAATGGAAGAGCAAACTTGCTGGAAAGAGAAACCTAATCTACAGATAAGAAGAAGTGTCTATTATTTGCCAACAAACTTTTTCCATACAAAACAATAAATTTTGAAATATACAACTTGGGATAACTTTTTGGTCTCTAAATCACAAATTGATGGTTGGGTTCCTTTTAGTAGACTGCCTCATCTCTTTGCCTGCATCTTGCTTTCTTTTCATGCTTCTCAGTAGGATTATAACAAACTGAACCATAGAATCACTTGTAATGAATCCAGTTGTGACTAACGCAAATGCCATTGCTTAATGGGTGATTGAAAACATTGAAAAGCAAAGAAAAATCTTCACTTTAAGTTAGGTGTATTTTTCTGATTTACACTGTTAAACCACATAAAACATTTTTATAGTTGTTAAATGTTTTTAAAAAATGTTTTATTAAAAAAACATTTTATTTATTTTTAAGAGAGAGAGAGAGAAACAGAACATGAGCAGGGGAGGGGCAGAGAGAGAGGGAGACACAGAATCTGAAGGAGGCTCCAGGCTCTGAGCTGTCAGTGCAGAACCCAACACAGAACTTGAACTCCCAAAAGGTGGGACTCAAACTCATGAACCATGAGACTGTGACCTCAGCTGAAGTCAGATGCTTAACCAACAGAGCCACTCAGGTGCCCCTAGTTATTAAGTGTTTCTAAGAGTAGAGGTGCCTGGGTGGCTTAGTTGGTTGAGCAACCGACTCTTGATTTCAGCCTAGGTCATGATCTCACGGTTTGTGGGAACAAGCCCCACATCAGGCTCTGCACTGATATCATGGAGGCTATTTGGGGTTCTCTCTGTCTCTCTCACACTGCCCCTCCCCCATGCATGCTGTCTCTCTCTCTTTCTCTCTCTTTCCCGAATAATAAATAAATTTTTAAAAATTAATGTTTTTAAGAGTAAAGTACAGGGGCACCTGGGTGGCTCTGTCAGTTGAGCGTCTGACTTTAGCTCAGGTCATGATCTCATGGTTCGTGAGTTTGGGCCCCATATTGGGCTTGCTGCTGTCTGCACAGAGCCTGCTTCAGATCCTCTGTCTCCCTCTCTTTCTGCCCCTCCCCTGCTCATGCTCTCTCTCTAAAAAATAAACATTAACAACAAAAACGAAAAAGACTAAAATATAGAACTGCATATCTAGACCATGGTGAGTTTAAATTGATGGTATCCAAGTTACTGAGATGTTTCTGTATAAGCACTGCTTATAACTGCTAACAACTTGACGTTGTTTTTAAATTCCAGAGATAGCTTTTACCTCTTTTTTATTTCCTTCTCTCTTTTGAGCAGTTCCAGGGACACTCCTCAAAGTCACCGGGCAAAGACTTTGTAGATAAAGAATGGCCCTTTTTTTGGCACTTCCCCATGATCTTCCTTTGTTTCAGCCCCAGTGGTCTTTAGGAGACCTTTCCATATACAGTGGTGATGAAGGGCTTGTTCTGAATCTCTTGTGACCTGAGGCATCCTTAGGTTTGCCAGGTAAGGTTAAGAGTGCAGACAAAGTGTGGAGTATTTTTCTTTGCAAAGGTAATCGGCCCACGTGAGATTTGAAATTTGGCTTCATAAGCATCATGTCAACTAGTCACAGACTAGCCTCGAAACACATGATGGGCTCAGAGACTCACATCACATGGTTGTCAACAGAAAAATACTTTTATCCAAACTGTCTGTATTTAAAAGAGAAAGCAGGGTGCTGATGAAAAATTTTGAAATCATTTCCCTGTGATATTAGTGCATAACTGAAAGAAAGTATATAAACTGATTCAAAAAGAGCATTGTCACTTGGTCTTTTCAGCTAACACATAATTCTATCTGTGGATATGGTCTTGTGCTTCGACAATGTATACATTTGTATTGGCAGGAAAGAACTTTTATTGACCTTTGAATAGTAGCCATTAATCTCTAACAATACTTACTCCCACATTAAGCATTTCCTGATCAAGGGTCTGAAAGGAAACAAAAAACAATGTGCGCAAATTTTAGCCGACTCTGCTCTACTCCTGCCTTTTAAAAGTTATAATAATAAAAGCACATTTGCAGGTCCATGGCTCTGTGGGGAATAGCTAATTTGTGAGGAAAACCAGCAATAAACCAGGGGTTTGTATGTTCCTAAGCAAATGCAAAAAATGGTCTGATGGGCTCAAAACCAACTTGTACCAATGAAAATGAGTGTCCCTTGAACAGTGGTGTTACTGTTTCTGAACCTTAAATGGATCTTTCCTGAGATGGCATATTGTAGTACCTGTCAATTTGGACTAGTGAAAAAAATTTCGTATGTGATAAAAATATATACTATATGTGATAAATGCTATATATTAGTGTGCACATTTGGCTGTATATATAATTTTTTAATTAACAATTTTTTTTCTTAACCTCAAAGCAATGTGTAAAGTGAACTATGTTCTGAAACCACCAAAATGCACGTATCTTGTTTTTTTTAATGGAATGTTAATTCCTGGTGCGGCGTTTACTAAAGACAGTCATTTGAGTGCACAGTTGAGTACACAGCTTGAGCCTTGAGTGTTTGTTTTCTTTGCAATATCTGACTTGTTTATAGGTGCATGTGGCGTAACATGTCACCTTGAAGTGCCAGGTATGCTGACTGCAAAATACCTGGGCAAAGACATTTCCTGGAAAAAAAAACAAACTTACACATCCTGACAGGGAGACACTTCCAGGGTCACTGAAGAGTTGCACACAGGAAACTCTAACCTTTGCACTTCCTTTCTTTCTCTTTGGAGCTATAATTGCTCAAGTGGGAAGGGATATTGGGTAAGGATATTTACCTTCTTCACCTGTGAGGCAACATGCAGGTGGATAAGATCCCATTTCCCTCTGAGGTTCACTGTCACACACAATGATCACACATACCACACTTTTATCTATGTGCAGTGAAGAGTGGATCAACAATCTGGTCATTCTTATTGATTATCTACCACCATATGATAGTTGATTCAACTGACCAAGGAATAATTGAAAGTAGTTATGGAATGCTGACTAGGTAGTGGAGGGAATGCGAGGGGAAAGAATAAGCATAGGGTCCCTGACCTCAAATAACTGGAGAGACATGATCTCCACTGTCCTTGCTTCACTTCAGACACGCTCACTACCTTTCACATGGTTTGTTGCCGTAGCCTCCTAACTGATTTTCCCTTCCTGTGGTCTTGTCACCCATCATTCTCCGTATCACAGCCAGAGTCTGCTTTTTAAAATACAAATCAATCAAGTCTTTCCTCTGCTTAAAATATTGAGAGGCTCCCTATTGCTCTGAGAGGCTTTCATGGACTGGCACCTATTCACCACTCCAGCCTCATCTTTCACTGCATGCCTCCCATCTGTGGTCCCACCATACTGACATGTCTGTAGCTTTTGAACGTTTCCTGTGTTAAATAGTGTTGAGAGTCTCCTCTTTCATTGTGTATTATGCAGATGATCTGAAGGAAAAGGCACTAATATTTCACATGTTTCAAACTGATGAAAGCCATACATTGATTCTATTCATTGATTTTTGTACTACTTTATTTTTAATGCCATTTCCACATCAAGTGAGGGTCATTAGGCAAGGAAAGCAATTCTCCATACAAATACCTACTATTAGGCTAATGCTTAAAAGCTATTCCATTACTTGTTATAACTTGCTCACATGTTTTTTCAAGGGCTTTATGGGAGAGGACTTCTGTTCTGTCCAGGTGTTCAGAGATTTTTGTATTTTGATAGAGTGTCATTCTTGTATCTCTTCCAAAGTGGTGGAGTCTTATTGTAATTACATGTTCAGGAATCATGTTGTAATTTATAAGTGTATGGATGGAGTCATGCTCTGATTTAGTAAATCCAAAAATCAGGCCAAACATAAATAATTCTAGGGGTAACTTTATATATTTAAAAAATTGATGTTAAAAATAATTTTTGTGTGATTTAAAACAATTTTATTATCTGTCCTTTTTTTGTTGAGGTATAATTGTCATATAACATAGGTAATTTCAGGTGTAGAACATAATGATTTTATATTCATAGGTATTATAAGTGATCATCACAATAAGTCTAGTTAACTTAGAATATTTTATTAAAAAAATTTTTTTTAACGTTTATTTATTTTTGAGACAGAGAGAGACAGAGCATGAATGGGGGAGGGACAGAGAGAGAGGGAGACACAGAATCGGAAACAGGCTCCAGGCTCTGAGCCATCAGCCCAGAGCCTGACGCAGGGCTCGAACTCACGGACCGCGAGATCGTGACCTGGCTGAAGTCGGACGCCCAACCGACTGAGCCACCCAGGCACCCCTTAGAATATTTTATTTAAACATTTGAATGAATAATTTACAAATGTGGTTGAAGAGCTAGAAAAAGGTATAATGTACACAAGTATATATATTTTCTTTTTTTATGTACAAATGGAAGATACTATGTACACTGTTCTGTAACTGACCCTTGACAGATATCAAATATGACTTGGAAATCTTTTCCTATTAGAACATATGGAGATTTTACATTCTTTTTAATGACTGTGGAGGGTACAGTAGGTAGTTGGGTATGTGGCTTAGTGCAGTCCCCTGTTGGTGGGCATTTAAACTATACCCAGTCTTTTGCTATGGCAATCAATGCTGCATGAATATGCTACACACACATCTTATCACACATGTAAGAGTATTTCTCTTGGTCATAGTCCCCAACAGTCGGAACTGCTGAGTCAAAAGATATATACGTCTGTGGTAGATTTTGTTTAATTGCCTAGGTCTGTTTTCTCACACTTTTGCCAACACAGTGTATTAACATGCTGCTGATTGGGTGTTTTACTTCCTTTGCCAGTCCAAAAGGTGAAATGGGTATCTCCTTGTAGTTTTAAGTTACATTTCTCTTCTGATTGAGGTTGAGTATCTTTTCAAATGTTTTTTAGAGGTATTTGTATATCCTTTTCTGTGACTAGTCTGTTTCTAGCCTTTGCCTGTTTTGGCTGTTGTACTGTTGGTCTTTTATTGATTAATAAGAGCTTTTGATATAGTAAGGGAATTAGTTTTTTATCTGTGATATGAGCTGTAAATGAAGTATTTTTCCCACCCCATTATTTTTATTTTGACTTTGCTTTTGGCATTTCTTGCTATGCAGAATTTCTTGTTACTATTATTAGTCAGACATCAATCTTTTATGGCTTCTGATTTGGATCAAATTTAGAAAGCCCTTCCCACTTTTAGATTATGAAAACTTTCTTTCAAATTTTCTTCTGGTCCTTTTTTTTTTTCCTTCCCATTTTCGCATTATTTTACCCATCTAGAATTCATCTTTGTTTATTTTTTTTTCAGTATCAGTAAAACATCTTTATCATACTTCATTTTTGAAACAGCTTACTTTTTTTATTTTAAATGAATAAATTTATTTTATTTTATTTTTTAATTTATTATTTCTTTAAATTTATATCCAAATTAGTTATCATATAGTGCAACAATGATTTCAGGAGTAGATTCCTTAGTGCCCCTTACCCATTTAGCCCATCCCCCCTCCCACAACCCCTCTAGTAACCCTCAGTTTGTTCTCCACATTTATGGGTCTCTTATGTTTTGTCTCCCTCCCTGTTTTTATATCATTTTTGTTTCCCTTCCATTATGTTCACCTGTTTTGTCTCTTAAAGTCCTCATATGAGTGAAGTCATATGATTTGTGTCTTTGTCTGACTAATTTCACTTAGCATAATACCCTCCAGTTCCATCCATGTAGTTGCAAATGGCAAGATTTTATTCTTTTTGATTGCCAA
>NW_024412394.1:36523165-36540693 GCF_014898765.1 Herpailurus yagouaroundi | reverse complement strand
AGTGCTGCTGTAAACATGGGGGTGCATGTGTCCCTTCAAAACAGCACACCTGTATCCTTGGATAAATGCCTAATAGTGCAATTGCTGGGTCGTAGGTAGTTCTATTTTTAGTTTTTTTGAGGAACCTCCATACTCTGTTTTCCAGAATGGTTGCACCAGCTTGCATTCCCAGAATTCATCTTTGTTTAAAGTGAATCACTTTACTTTTTTGTAGATGGCTGTTGTATCAGTTGGGGTCTAGTCAGGAGCACAGAAACCACTCTACATATTTCAAGCATAAAGGAGTTTATAAAGGGATTTAATTATACAAATGCTAGAAAACTGAAAGAGTAAAAAGAGAATGCTGAGGTAACCAGAGATAATAACTGCCTGACTCTAGAGCTGGGGAGACACAGGGAAGGGGTAGAATTGCTAGAACTCGTTGTGCAGAGGGGGCACCTCTCTGAAGAGGGAGCACCTCTCTGAAGAGGGAGCTTCATGGGCTGGTTCTAGGAGGTCTGAAGAAGCTGGAACTGGAACAGTACTGTCAGAAACAGGACAAAACAGAAAGGTACCCCTCATTCTCCCCTTCCCATCTTTTAATATTCCTCTAGTGACTCCTATTGGCAGGCAGAACCCAATAGGAAGCAGCAAGCATAGGACTGTAGGAAATGTCATTTGCAGACTTTCAGACTCAGTATCACAGAGTAGAATAAAGATAATTGATTTTACAACTGAGAAATAATAAGTAAATAACCATTAATTGATTTTTTACTTTTCCTCCTGTGATTTGAAGTGTCACTTTTGCCCTATAATATTTAAATCCATTTCTGAGTTATAGTTCAGCACATAGATTTCTCTGCCTATTTCATGCTTTAGTATCACATTGTTCTAATTAGTTTAGCACTATAATATACTTTTGTGTGTGGAAAGACCTGTCCTCTCTCACTACATTGTTTCTAAATTTCCCCAATTATTCTTATTTAAAAGAGATGGCTTTATAATCAAAAGATCTTTAAAGGAACTTAAAAATCAGGATTTGTGGGGTTTTTTTTAAAGATACTTTCTTTTTTTGTATATTTTTCATTGTTCATGGTAATCAGAATCTCTCTGTATTAGGTTCTTAACAAATATTTGCAGCTATCTAATGTTTAAAATGTCATTATATCTTTTTTTATTGCATTCCTATGACCTCCAAACCAGTTTTAGTTTTAATTTTATTGTATTGACAATGATTGAGTGTATAAAGAAAGCACAGAGATCTTTTCCTTTGTCAGCAGTTCTTTATTTACTTCTTTGCTTCTGTGTTGATATGAACCACCAGAAACGGGGTTTCTAACTAACAAGCTTTATCCAGACTAGAGCTGGTGGCTTGGACTAACGTGGTAACAGTAGGGGTGGTGGTGAAAAGTGCTCAGATTCTGTACAAATTTTGTAGGAGAGCAGAATGTACTTGATGGCAGGTTGAGAGTGGGATATGTAAGAAGGAGGTTATCTAAAGCTGTCTCCAAGGTTCTTTGGCCCAGAAAATGGATAACAGAAATTGTCATTTACTAAGATGGGGATGACTGCAGGTAGGGTGGAGTAAACAGGTGTTGACTGGCAATGCAGTTTTACACATGTTATTTTTGAGATAATGTTAGACATTCAAGTACAGAGAGATATCCAGTAGGCATTTGGATCTGAGTCTGGAGTTCAGGGAAAAGGCTGGGCTGGGGTTATCAGTTTGGGAATCCCCTGTGTGGAGATGGTATTTAATTCCATGAAACTGGGTGAAATCATGAAGATAGTAAATGTAGAAAAGGTAAAATGTCCAGGTTCTGAGGAGGAATCAGCAAAGGAGAATGAGAATGAGCAGCTAGAAAGGTAGGAAGGAAATTAGCAAAGTAGGGTGTTTTGGAATCAAAGTGAAGAATTTTTCAAGGTGGAGAGAAAAATTAAAAGTATCAGTTCCTGCTGGTGGATCAAGGAAAATGAAGAATGAGAGCTGACTGTTGCATTTAGTGACAGGAAAGTCATGGTTTGCTTTAATAAGAGAGGTTTCAGTGGAGTGATAGGAGTAGAAACCCGATTGGAGTGGCTTTGACTTGGTGGTACCTAAAGTTCCAAGTGCCTCCACTTTAGCAACTGCAATTTCAGAAGTACCTGGTTGTTTTCTTTCTTTATGGCTTTGGTGAGTCTTTAGGAGCTGTGGCTAGAAAAAAACAATGTAGGCACATCAGGAAGAGATGCTTCAAGTGGTTTTGCCATGGTTAAGTCATCTTGGGACATAAGCCTTCAGAACTGATCTCCATGAATATGACGCCAGCTGTGGAGTGACCACTAGGACTTCAGCTGGAATGAATCCATGTTGTTGCAACCCCATGGTGTCTTGCTAAATTAGCTCTTGGGATTAAGCATGTGTGAGGAATGGCTGCAGAAAGAGGGCATTCAGACTACATGCTTGTTGACCTTGAAGGTCATGGAGAAATTGGAAGGAAATTTAGGGATATTCTCGTAATATTATTTAAAACTGGCCACTGCTGAATATGAAATAATGAGTTCAGCATTGAGAAATCTGGCAGCACTGGTTGTCTGATCTCATCCACCTGCCTCTTCTATTTAGTCATCTCCGCCATGCTTTCATTTGGCCATTGGCCTGTGGATAATGAAGCATGTTAATGACAGCCCAGATAAGGCTGCTAACCACAAAAACTCAGTAGAGGTCAATGCATATCAATTGTCTGAAATGACAATGTTTGGCAATTTGGTAACTTCAGAAAAGGAGCAGGAGTTTGAAATAAACCAGGAAGACTATGAACCATTTTGACTTTGTCATGACCAAGAAAATTCTCTCCCTGAAAGTTCCCAGCTATTAAAATGAATCTTGGCCAGTTGTTCTTGGTCATTTATTATGAAAAAGCTGATGCGTTGAGAACATTATACAATCTAGTAAGGCATAGATTTTTAAACATCAGAATCAATGTCAGGTTATCAGATAAAGCTCAGGCTTCGGCTTAGGAATGAAAAAAAGTTCCCAAGAGGTGGGCTGCAAGTATAAGACCATGGTATGTAAGTCAGAGTGCTCCCAACTTTGAATGATGATTGGTTATTGGTGGTAGTCGTTGATAAGCTTATAACAAAATTAAGTTTTTCTAACATTTTCCCTCAAGAAGACTATAATGAAATTGGTTGACTAAAAGATCTGCCATGGGAAGAAAGTATGCTACAAATAATACTTTAGATATGCCCTGATCTGAAAATTAGGGTAAAAATACTGAATGAAATATTTTGAACTCAGTAACCACATTCCTATTGCTAATGGACAAATAATGTATTTGAATACAAACTCAAACTTCAATGAAATGTCAGTTGCTTTTTTAGGGCATTGATTTTATAGCATGCCAGAATTTCTTCCAAGTGTGCCCAATGACATTTAAATGCTTATTATCATCCGGAAACTGATCGCTGAAGAACATTGCTTATTTCACATTTTTAAAACAAATTAATTAGCATATGGATTAATTCCTACTTGAGATTGTTGCAATGCATTTATTAGTGATTTTAGTATAGTGAGAGATCTCTGGTCTCAGAATCAGGAGACCTGGATTCTAATGTATAATCAATAACCAATTAGCTGTACCTCTTGGAAAAATCACTGGCTTCTCTGAAGCTGTTTCCTTAGCTGTAAACTAAGGGGCTAAAGTTCTTTCTTACTCTAAATTCCTGTGATTCTATAAATAATAAGTCCTGCTATCACTTGGCCAAAAAACTGGAATTAAAATTACTCATTCCTTATGATTTCCTTATGTTATCCCATGCTCTAGAACTTTCCTCCCATCCTTCCATCCAAAAGGTTCAGAATGAACAATTAATTATAGGAGTCACCTCCCCAAATCTCATTCTTACTGGATTATAAAGTCATGCAAGCATGGGATTGTGTCCTATTCATGTGGGTTCCATCACAATGACTAGCAGAATAGCAACTTTACACATGAATAAATGAATAAATTAGTAAATAGATGGAAGAAGAAAGGGAGGAGAGAGGGAGGAAGGAAGGAGATAACTAACTGCTCCATCTATGGTGTGTTCTGGTGCCAGTGGAAAGAGGAGTGGTAGACAGCCTCTTCAACTTTCAGCGAAAGAAGGAAGAAAGGCAAATCAAAGAGATATTTGGTAAAGGTTTGATTTAATTTCTATAGTAGAGATCTTTAGTTTAAGCAAATTCAACACAGTGGAATTCTAGTCTAACACAATTATTTTATCTTTCCCTTGGATTTTTTTTTTTTTTTTTTTTTTTTTGTATTAGAGCTTGATCTAAACTTGGGTTAGAGAGTCAGGTGAGAACAATTGAGCAAACTGAAGAAGACTCAATTGAGAGATGGACATATGAAAAGAGAGGAGACTCAATGAATTTATTGATTTGAAAAACAAATACACAAGGCATACCTGTTAGTTCTGGTGAAATGAGTATTATTAGCACCAGCAGATTTCATCCTTCTTGAGCTTTCTGGTGTATTTGAATAAAAAATGAAGTGTTTCATATTTGAGAGGTTCTATATTGATAGATATATATGGAGAATTCATAAAATATAGTATTAAGATTGCCAGCCCTGGAGTTAGACTACCTAGATTTGTGTCCTGACACCAGCAATTGTTAGTTGTGTGACTTTGGGTAGATCGCTGAACTTCTTTGCACCTGTCTCAGATACCTCATCTAGAAAATAACGATAATAATAATACCTATCTGATAAGGTTATTGTGAGGCTTAAATGAGATAATATTTGCAAAGTGCTTTGCATATTTCCTGGCATATAGTAAGTGCCCAATAATATGAGGGAGAAAGAGAGATGGAAAGAGAGGCAGAGAGAATGTGTGTGTGCTGACATCTGTATATATGTATCTAGAGAGAGAAAAATAATTCTGAAAAGATCCACCTCAAATTATCAATAAAATTAGATCTGGGGAGTAGATTTGGGAGGATGTGGCATTACCTTCACTTTTTCTTTAATATTGATTCTGTAATGTTGATTTTTTAATAATCAACTTTTATTACATTATAACTTTAAATTTTTAAAAATTTCAGTAGTAGATCTAAAGAAATAATTTGCCAAACTAAATTAATCTAGAGAGAATAAGTTTAAACTAGTTTATGCAGAATCAAGGTAGCAGAATAGACCATAAATAACAATTCCTTTGTCGGGGGTTAATATTAATATGCACATTCAAATCTATGGTATTAGGATATTACTATCTCCACCAGAGTTGGGAAAGTTCAGAGATTTCTTGGATCTTACTTTATCACTCACCTGAAAAGCAGGGCCAGAACTCAAGTGCTCTGATTCCAACAGAGCCCCTCCACTACTTATGACATCTACAGTGTTGATCCACCCCACCAAGCCCGTTTTTAAGAGATAAGTAATAGCTCATTTACATAATATTGAAACCCAGCAGAGTGGAGAATGATATTTTCTGATGAGCGTGCTAATTTGCTTTAGATCTTGTAAAGATATTGATGAAAACTCTTAAAATATATGGTCACCATTCTGGTAATTTCTTATATCTTATAAAGTTTACATAAATTGATGCTTTAGGCTGTTGTGGGTGATAAACAATCTTTCACCTTGTGGATAATTCAGCGTGGTTAGCTTCGGTTGAGATCTCATTTTTCTGGCTGCAGATTCACAAGATCCCCCAAAGAGTCTATTCAGTAATTGTGATGCATTCCTGTAGCATTTAAGACTAAGCCCTAAAAGCTTTGCTTTGTATACTTGATCTGTAGCGACCTTTAGATTTTGCTGCCCATTGAACCGAAGGTCTTCCTTGTGAAATCATAGAATAGTGCCCCAGTTCACTTTCTGTTACTTGATATCACTGAACAAAAATACCATTATCAGTGTCTGAGAAAAGAAAAAAAAAAGATATGGTACCCTGTCTCTTTAAGAGTTTAAGAATACCAAACACAGTAGAGTTAATTCTTTTGGGGGGCTGTGCCTTGAGAATTTTCTGGCCCAGAATCAAGCTACAGATAATTAATTATGTCAGTGAAAAGCTCTGATGGCCTGCTCTCTTCAGAGAAAAGTGACATCATCCATAGAATTCTCTGGCAATAAAGAACAAAGCTGTGAGTGCAGGAAATAACAGACAGATGTCCATGAGTGCATATTTTATCTACTTCAAAGTGCATTGCAAGAAGTCGTGCTCTAGGGCTGTCTCCCAGCAGCAGTGGCTTGGCAAGGGGTCTTGGAGAATTAGAGAAGTAAGTTTACAGGATTGGCTTCACTGCCTCACATCCTCTGGCCTGACAATAGCAGTGCAGCATTTTCAGGGAAGTTACTAAAAAGATGATAATGCTCAAAAAATTGTTGGCAAGATCATGGCAAGCCAATCAAGTTATGTAGTGTGAGGAAATTGGGCCAGATGGTGGTGGCACCATTTGTGGATGAATGTTAGTACAGGAAACATTACCCAGAGAATTGAATTCCAGGGCCTTCCTTTGCTTTGTAGTTATGTCGTATTTTCATATGTAACTTGTAATGGAGAGAATAAATATCTTGGAATCAGATACCTCTCTTTCTTATGAATCCTATGACCTTGAACAAGCTACTTAATTTTTTTGAGTCTTATTTTCATCATCTGTAGAATGGAATTAAGAGAAATGATACCCCTGAAAAGAATTTTGTCCATACTAAGGTGCAATGTAAGTATTGGTTGTTATTAAATTCAACTCTGTCCTTCCTTGCAAAATATTTTAGTTTCATATTATGCATACAGATTCAAATATATTAGCTAGAAAAGATGTTTACTTACACAAAAATTTTTAGGCATAATAGAAAGATCACTGTCTCAAAATTTCAAATTCCAGAGGACCAGAAATTCTCCTATTAGAAATTTATTCTGGGGCATCTGGGTGGCTCAGTCTGTTAGGCGTGACTTCAGCTCAGGTCATGATCTCATGGTTTGTGAGTTTGAGCACTGCGTTGGACTCTATGCTGACAGGGCAGAGCCTGGAACCTACTTCAGATTTTGTGTCTCCCTCACTTTCTGCCCCTCCCCTGTTCGTGCTCTGCTCTTTCTCTCTCTCTCTCAAAAATAATAAATAAATGTAAAAAAAAAAAAAAAGAAATTTCTTTCTCTGAGTTGAAACTACCTATGCCAGAACTTTCTTTAAATTGTTTTAAATCTGGTGATCAAAGTAAAACCAGTTCAATACAGGTCATTGAGAATATGCATTCTTGATGAGAGTGCTATTGTTCCCAAGAGTGTAAAAATTGATTCTTAGGGGAGGCAAAGAAATTTTAGATATTACAATGGTTTGTGGCCCTCAAAAACACCACAGTACATAAATAGATATACAATATGGCTGTGGTATTAAAATTTCATAAGTGTGGTGGTAATTACAAAAAATAATGTAAAAAGTCTTACTAGAAGAGAAAAAAGTGAAAAAATTTTGAGAAACACTTACTTAGAAATATGAAAAGTTACAAAGAAAAATACCAATCACCCATAATTCTACCAGCTTGAAGGAATAATAGTGAATATTTGAGTATTTTTCTTCATATGTGTTTCTTATGTAATTGCAAATGCAGTGTATACCCAAATTTGAATACTTATTTGTTATAAGCACTTCCCATATCCTTCAGCATCCCTTGAAATGTAATTTTTAAAGTCCACAAAATATTTTATCTTATGGAAGTATTGTATTCTATTCAAATATTTTCTTATTGAGTATTTAGGTTTCCAATGTTTTTATTCTCATAAATAACATTGTAATGAACATACTTGTGCACGAATCTTTGTCCTCACAAGAAGCCTTAGGAATTTTCTCACTGACATACCTGCACCCTTTATAGCTGAGGATAGTTACCCCATATCTGTCATAGTTGTTAACAAATACTTCTCTTTTTTTTGCCATTTAATTGGCTATGGGGTTTTTTTACACATAGAATTTCTTATCTTTTTCTTTGTCATTTCCGCGAATGTCTTTACCTCATTCAGAAGTCAGATAACTACCCATGTATATTCATTCATTCATCTTTGAACAGAAAAACACATAAAACAAGGTCATATGTTAACTAGTTGATGAAAATGTTGTGATGAGGGGCTTGAAGAAGCCTAACTATATTTTTCCTGGGAGCAATGATTCAGTATTTTCTAATTCAGTGTTTCTGGTAACTTCACAGAAAATAACTATTGCAAATAAGAATCGACTGTTGTTCATTTCTATTTGTTTCTTGTATGCAAGAAGGAACCTGAACCATGGAGAGATTTTACAGGGATTTCATGAACATACTGAGAGTAATAAATCAGTATCTTGTGGAATCTGAACTTCCTCTTGTGAAAGATAAAAGGTAGATTTTTAAAAAGCAGTTCTGTTCCCAAAGGAGAAAATGTACATGCTTAGAAAAAGGGAAAAACAGGAAATTGTTGTTGGGCAAGTAGAATATGTATACACAACACACACACATACACATACACACACTCTATTCATACATTTAGCAAACATTTATTGAGCAACCACTTGTGTCAGTCACTGCGCTAGGGACTAGGGACACAAAAGAAAATGAGAGGCTTCTTCCCTCACTGTGTTCTCAGTCTTGTGGAGAGGGAGAAAATGAACAATTGAAATTATGAAGTGGTGAGTATAGTAATTAAGGGAAGTATCAGGCATCAGAAATGACAGTTTGTAGGCCCATTCTCAAATTTCAGGTATCACATAGCTTCTAAACACTAATGGGGAAGTAATAATACACATGAGAATTTCTTGTTTAAAAAAGTTTTGAATATGCCCCATTTCTGATCCAATATAGTGAAAAAGCAAAATATTTGTATGAGCAGACTCAATGGACTATGTTTTCTCTTTGAATGAGTAGATTTGGCATTTCAAACTGAGACATTGCACTAGAAGGCCAAATATCGCCCATTAAAAAGCATTCGGCGGGGCGCCTGGGTGGCGCAGTCGGTTAAGCGTCCAACTTCAGCCAGGTCACGATCTCGCGGTCCGTGAGTTCGAGCCCCGCTTCAGGCTCTGGGCTGATGGCTCAGAGCCTGGAGCCTGTTTCCGATTCTGTGTCTCCCTCTCTCTCTGCCCCTCCCCCGTTCATTCTCTGTCCCAAAAATAAATAAACGTTGAAAAAAAAAATTAAAAAAAAATAAAAATAAAAAGCATTCGGCAAATTACAAATAGAAGTTTTAAAGCTTTCTCAGGATCTCCTTTCTTTAAAAAGGACATCTCAAGTAGGAGCTCTTATAGGAATTCTATTAAACATCAAAGATGCAATTTTTAAAAATTAACGTTTCTATTTTTGGGGACTTGTTTTTATTTATTTTCCTAAATCAGAGGGCTTGACTTTGCTTGCACCTTCATTTGTAGGCAATGCCTGCTTTTCACATGAGTGCTAGTAGAAGATGTGATCTTTAACATTCTTACTCCTGCCAGGCTTTAAATAGAATACTCAGAAAAGTTTAAAAAAATGGTAGGTCATTTCTGCTGCAATATGATTTTTTGACATGGTGATGAAGGAACTATAGACTCTAAAGTAAACAGTGCAGTTCAAATTCTTCAATTAGAGAAAGCTGTTCCTTCAAATTACATCCACAAATAGAGCAGGAGGCTCAAAAGCACAGGATAAGCCAACATGGCATTGCCGGTGACCTGTTAGGTTTGTGGCATAGGAATCACAGATATCGTTACGAGTGGTTTGTACAGTCACAAAATATTGAGAGGAACAAGGATGAGAAAAACTGCCTTAGTCTTTGATTTACTGAGTTAGTTTGCAGGAAGACTTTTGGTTATGTTACTCACTAGATGCAGCTGTCCCACATCAGCCGATTCACCTTCATAAGAAAAGAAAAGAAAAGAAAAGAAAAGAAAAGAAAAGAAAAGAGAAGAGAAGAGAAGAGAAGAGAAGAGAAGAGAAGAGAAGAGAAGAGAAGAGAAGAGAGAAGAAAGAAAAGAAAAGAGAAAATCACCTTTTATTGAGCACCTACGGTATTCCATAGGCACTATTAGGCACTTCACATAGATTTCATTCTCATACAGACAGGAAAACTGAAGTTCAGGGCTAACTGGCCAAAGAGCACATCGCTATAGGAAACTGCACAGCCATGATTTGCCTGTTCGGCTCCCAAAGGGCAGGGCAATTAACATTTGCCAACGATCTTTACACATCAGCTCATGTAGTATCTGTGAGGTATCTACTGCTATGGCCATTTTATGGGAGAAGAAATTGAGTTCAGAGAAGCTAACTAACTTACTTAAAGTCACACTAGCAGTAGTAGTGATAACGCACATTTCTATCTCAAGATTCCCAAGCACATGCTCTTTCAATTACATTGCTTGAGTTGTAAAAAATAAGCATAAAACTAGTGCTCAGTTTACATCAAGAACTTGTTTAAAGATGAAAAACAAGTGTGTTGAAGAACCACATAAGAATATACATCTTCAGTGCACCAGAACAATTGATACTCAGAATGACCACCCCGAGTTCTTGAAAAGACGGTAACTTACATACATTATATTCCTTTTAAGAGGAGAGAGACCTTATAATTCGAGGATGCTCCTATTCCCAAGCCCTTAAAAAAAAAAACAAAAACAAAACTCTAATGTTTAAAGTACTAACTCTTGATTACTTATCCCCAGTGTGATATTCCCTGTAGGTTAATAATGGCTGAGATTTTCTTGTATTTTTGTTGAAAATTTAAACTCTAGTTTTTCTAAGTTGGTCAAATATGTGTTAGAAACATAGAATTCATTAAAATCAGAGGCTGAAATGAATATATATAAAAAACATACCAAATCTGAAGGAACTCAATGATGTAGTCTTATCTTGTTGGATTGAAATATTTCCTCTTTTGAAAAAAATCTTACTTATATTTCCCAGCCCTCACCAGTCACAGGATAAAAATAAGATCAAAGAAACTAAGCTATCTTCTCCCTCTCTGGCCTCTACCCCCACCTGCTCTGTGGGAATGCCGGGCCCCCTTAGGTTCCTCCCATAATATGCTAGCAGTCCTCAGAGGATGACCCACACATGTTCTGCACACTCCTCTGGGCTACCATTTGGCATTTGCCATTTTGCCCTTGTTCCTACTCCAACCCACTGTGGTAATGATGGCCGCCCCTGTAAGTGCCTGCTGAAAGCATAGCCCACACTGTTGTCTCTTCTGTTTATATCAGCTGATGACTACTTGGAGGCCGCTCAGGCTGGTATCTACACTGAGAGCATAATGCTAGATAAATAGAGGGCTGCTCTTTCCTGCCTCCCCTCCCCTTTTACTACTGAAGCACGGTGTCTTGAATTCTAATTTACCAATTCCTCTTAGTTTTATTTAGGTCTTTTATGGCAGTCCCTCACCCTGAGACTCAGGCATGGCTTGAGGGAGGTGGGCTGGAGGAGAGTCTGAGTGACAGACACTATGTTGCACTCAGACTCACCCTTCCCCTCTGACCCTGCTTTATTGTCCTTCAACCAAAATGGTGCCCTTCCTCCCTTGGGATGAGTTCTTTCCCAGGAAGAGCCTCAGTTCCTCATGCAAATAGCCCTATGGCAAGGCCACCCTGCCAGTCAGTCCTCCAAACAGGATTATATTGCAAGATTTTGCTCATGCTTGAAAAATAACTTTTAGAGATAATCTAAAAAGGTGACAATCATAGAAAAAAGTAAAGAGGTGAAGAAAATGTAACTTAATAAGCAAAATTGTACCAGAGATGTCTATACAAAGATGTACCAGGTCTATTATAGATGCTTTACTGCCCTGGGTCTCATCTAGCTGGTTTTTGTTGAGGGGATTAAATTTATGGAGCTAAACAACCACAGTGAGAAAAGAATCATCTGTGCCTTAGCAAAGGCTTCTTCCATAGTTTAAGGAATTCAGCTTTTCAACTTGCTCACAGAAAGCTGGACTCTATCTGCTGGACTGATTACATACAGGGGTGGGCAGTTTAAAGGCTTTGCTGGAGTCTTTATTAACACTTAACAAAAAGCTTGTAGTGTTTTGGAATTTAAGAAATTATACACTGTAGCATCACAGCACTTCATGGGGGAACCTGTGACCTTATCTAATTTCTAATCTGGGACACAGCAGCTGTTGTACTATTAATAAACCAATGTGTGTAAAAAGAAAAAAGAAGAAAACCACATAAGTAGTGAAAATGTATTTAAATCCATGGATGACTCTGACATTCAGCTAACTAATCACAAGGAAAATATGACTGAATTTTTATAATTTATTGCATGGAATTTTACTTTTTTTTTCCTAAAGTGTTAATCTCTAAATAAAGGATTGGGAATGATTTTTCTTATTTGAATTATTTTGGGGGCAAACAAGGTACTCTTAATTTTTTTTCAATGTGGTAAAATATACATAATGTAAAATATACCATTTTTTTTTTCCAACGTTTATTTATTTTTGGGACAGAGAGAGACAGAGCATGAACGGGCGAGGGGCAGAGAGAGAGGGAGACACAGAATGGGAAACAGGCTCCAGGCTCTGAGCCATCAGCCCAGAGCCTGACACGGGGCTCGAACTCACAGACCGCGAGATCGTGACCTGGCTGAAGTCGGACGCTTAACCGACTGCGCCACCCAGGCGCCCCTAAAATATACCATTTTAACAATTTTTAAGTGTACAGTTCTTTGGCATTAAATGTATTCACTTTGTTGTACATCATCACCATCCATCTCCAGAACTTTTTGCATCTTCCAAACCTGAAACCCTGTATCCATTAAAAAAAACTTTTTTATTTTACATTTATTTCTGTTTTTGAGAGACAGAGAAAGACAGACTTGAGTGGGGGAGGGGCAGAGAGAAGGAGACACAGAATCCGAAGCAGGCTCCAGGCTCTGAGCTGTCAGCACAGAGCCTGACATGGGTCTCAAACCCACGAACCAAGAGATTATGACCTGAGCTGAAGTTGAATGCTCAACTGACAGAGCCACCCAGGCACCCCTGAAACTCTGTGCTCATTAAACAAGTCTCTGTCTTCCTTTCCTCTCTGCCTCAATAAGCACCATTGTTCTTTCTATCTCTATGAATTTGACTATTCATATAAGTGGAATCATATAGCATTTGTCCTTTTGTGACTGGTTTGTATAACATCCTCAAGTTTCTTCCATGTTGTAGCATGTGTCAGGATTTCCTTCCTTTTAAAGGTCAAATAATATTTGCATTGTGTATATATACCACATTTTATTTATCCTTTCATCCGTCAATGGGTTGTTTCTACCTTTTGGGTATTTCCAATAATGCTGCTATGAACATGAGTGTCCCTGCTTTCAATTCTTTTGGGTATGTACCCAGAAATGGAATTGCTGGGTCATATGATAATGTACTTTTAGTTTGTTCAGGTACCACCATACTGTTTTCTATAGTGACATATATTTTACATTTTCATCAGCAGTGCACAATAGTTTACATTTTCTTCCGCATCCTTGCCAATATTAGTTATTTCCTGTTTTGTTTTGTTTTTTATGATAGCCATCCTAATTGGTAAAAAGTGGTCTCTGTGGTTTTGATTTGCATTTCCCTAATGACTAGTAACAACTGATCATTTTTTCATGTGCTTGGTGGCTATTTGAATATCATACTCAGAGAGATATCTATTTAATTCCCTTGTCCATTTTTTTAATCAGGCTGTTAGGGTTTTTTTTGTTTTTCGTTTTTTTGTTTTTGTCATTGAGTGGTAGGCATTCTTTGCATATTCTGAATGTTAATCTCTTAACAGATAATTGATATATGATTTGCAAATACTTTATCCCATTCTGAGTTGCTTTTCACTCTGTTGATTGTGTTCTTTGACACGAAAATTTTAAATTTTGTTGTAGTTTAATTGATCTACTTTTTCTTCTGTTGCCATGCTTTTGGTGTCACATATAAATAATCAATGCGAAATCCAATATCATGAAGTTTTTCCCCTACAGTTTCTTCCAAAAGTTTCAGCTCTTCCATTTATATCTTTGATCATTTGGGGTTGATTTTTGCATATGGTGAAAGATAATGGCTGGACTTCATTCTTTTGCATGTGAATATTTAGTTTTCCCAGCATCATTTGTTGAAAAAAAACTGTCCTTTTCCCCCATTGAATGGTATTGGCATTCTTACTGAAGATCATTTGATCATACATGTGAGGATTTATTTTTGTGTTCTCTATTCCATCCCACTGGTGTAGATGCCTGTATTTATGCCAGTACTACACTGTTTGATTACTGTAGCTTTCTAGTAAATTTGAAATCAGAAAGCCTGAAACCCCCAACATAATTCTTCAAGATTGTTTTGGTTCTTTGGGGTCCTTTGAATTCCCCACTGTATTTTAGGATGCATTTTTTTTTATTTCTGAAAAAGCATCATTGGGATTTTCCTTTAAAAGGTTCAAGCTATTATGTTGACAATAATAGCAAGTTTTAACATGAAAATAGCATCTGCTTTTAACATTTTAATGAAATCTTTCTTTTGGATGATATTCAGTCTAAAGTGCTAGAAAGGAGTGATCTTTCATAAACATAAGTATAGAGACTTTTAGGCACTATTGACCATATATTTATGGAAAGAAATTCTCCAAAGAAACCAAAAGATACACTTTTAGTCCCAATGGCCATTTAAACTAACCATGTTTGAATTTTCTCCTTGTATGTTGTTATGTTACTAATCATGTTCACTTTGCTTTCTAAAATTCAGGAGAGAAAATGGATTTAATTTCAGTAGTAATAGCTAACATCGTAAACTATGTAACATTTTTTCTTCCACTATATTTATAGCTTATACCTAATAAGAGTAAATAGTATAATTCAATTTGTATGAGATTTAAAGATAGTCCATTTCCTGTTGCAACATTCTGGTAGAATGTACTGTTGTTCCTTATTCCGTTTACATATTTTCCTTTTGGAATAAACTTAAGAACAAAATGACTCCTAAATTGTAGACAAAAGTGTCACATGAAAGAGTAGAAGTTCACAAAATGTAATTGTTTAGATCTTTTAAACAAGGCTAAGTAGTTAAGGTTGTTCTGAGATTTTCAGTGCCAGTTTATGCCTCTTTGACTTCACATCATTTAATTTTACTTTACTTATTTGAACAAATATTTACTGAATTCTTATCACGTGAGCAGGCACTCTTAGTAGACACTGAAGACATGTCTTTGTCCTCAAAGCAGCTCACAGACTAAAAAAGAAATAGGCAGTAAACTAATAAATTGCCTTATTTAAATAGATACAGAACATTGAATTGAGTTCCCAGAATAGGAAAGCATTAACAGGATGGGCATGCATTTGTCTTCCAGGACCATCTTTTCTAGAGTTCCTTGTCTTACTGAGGCAATAGGACCATATTTAGGTAGTTAACTAAATAATACAGAGAAGCAAGAGTGTTTAGGAACATTGATGTTCTGGTGTTCTTCCATAGACATAGAAATAGAAATAGATTTTTTCTTTCCTCAAAATGCATCCTCCATTTAAGGTCAGCAGCTCTTGGCAAGGAATGTCTTCTTCAAGGTGTGCAGTATCCATATGTAGGGACAGGCTTCTTAAGCTCTCCACCTAGATATGCTCCTTCTCAACCTAAGTGAGAGGACTGCCATGCTGGGGACCATGGTGGCATAGTCTAAGAATTCATCCCAAGTTGTCCATCTCAAGCCAATATTTTCTAAGTCCTAAACATTAAAGTGAATATTAAAATTGTGTTAATTTTTTAAAAAGTTTTAATCTACTTCCCACTCACCCAAGTCTTCAAGTAATTTTAGTGGTTCAGGAAGATATACCTTGTTTAGCTCGATTTTACCCTGTCCTCCCAGAGCCATATACATTCCCATTTTAGAAGTGTGGAAAAAGCTATGTCACATATACATAAGAACTAAGCACTTTTTACCACTCATTATGGGTTTTTCCCAAAGACTGAAACATCCCACAAGTTTAAAAATAGTTGAAATTGTCACCAGGCATAATCATCAATAATAGCATTTTGCCTTTAAAGGCAGCTAAGTTTTGGAAACACCGTCACTGAAATTCATTTCCTGAGTATAGTTAAGTCCCCACTGGCTGCTGATTCCTAGATGCAGGGAAATTTTGGAATATCCAATCTCCTGTCCACTTTGTATTTGCCCTAGGATGACCACCTTATCCCAATTTTCCTGGGACTGTCCTGATTTTCTAAAGTCTAGCTTTGTGGGGCCCTACTCCTCAGAGTACCTGGCAAACTGGACAGCTAATTGCCCTTATTTGCCCAGAACTGGCAAACACTTCCAATAGTTTCCAGAGATTCTCCTGGTTTAAGCTGCTGGTCTGAAATGACCATGATTTTTTGGTGAAGAAGGATCAGTGGAACTAATAACATAGCGAGAACATGAGAAACCTCTGGGGCAAGCAAGTCCCTAGGAATTAGACGACCCTGCCCAGAAGACTGAGCTAACACAACAGATATGTTAAGTGGTTTTAGTGCTGAATTGGCCTAACCATCTTAAAGCAGTGGTTTTTAAGTGCAGTTGTGCTTTAAAATCATCTGGAGAGAGGGGCCCTGGGTGGCTCAGTAGGTTGAGCTTCTGACTTTGGCTCAGGTCATGATCTCACCGTTCGTGAGTTTGAGCCCCACATTGGGCTCACTGCTGTCAGCACAGAGTCCCCTTCAGATCCTCTGTCCACCTCTCCCTCTGCCCGCCTCTCTCTCTGCCCCTCCCCTGCTCACACTCTCTCTCTCAACAATAAATAAACATTAAAAAAAATAAAATCACTTGTAGAGATATTTTATTTTATTTCAGTGTAACTGATGTATAGTGTTATATTCATTTCAAGTGTACAATACAGTGATTCAATCATTCAATCATTCTATTCAAGCATTATTCAGTGCTTATGAAGATAAGTGTACTCTTAAATCCCCTTCACCTATTTTATCCATCCCACTACACACCTCCCCTCAGGTAGCCATCAGTTCTCTATACTTAAGAGTCTCTCTTTAGTTTATCTCTTTTTCCCTTTGTTCATTTTTTTTTTCTTACATTCCACATATGAGTGAAATCATATGGTATTTGTCTTTCTCTGATTTATTTCACTTGGCATTATACTCTCTAGATCCATCCATATTGTTGCAAATGCCAAGATTTCATTCTTTTTTATGGCTGAATAATTTTCCATTGTGTGTGTATGTGTATATATATATGCCATTCTGGCTGGTGTGAGGTGATATCTCATTGTGATTTTGATTTGTATTTCCCTGATGATAGATGACGTTGAGCATCTTTTCATGTAACTATTGGCCATCTGGATGTTTTCTTTGGAGAAATGTCCATTCATGTCTTCTGCCTATTTTTTAATTGGATTGTTTGTTTTTGGGGGGTATTGAGTTGTATCAGTTCTTTTTTTTTTTTTTTTTAATTTTTTTTTTCAACGTTTATTTATTTTTGGGACAGAGAGAGACAGAGCATGAACGGGGGAGGGGCAGAGAGAGAGGGAGACACAGAATCGGAAACAGGCTCCAGGCTCTGAGCCATCAGCCCAGAGCCCGACGCGGGGCTCGAAATCCCGGACCGCGAGATCATGACCTGGCTGAAGTCGTACGCTTAACCGACTGCGCCACCCAGGCGC
>NW_024412394.1:36262252-36523065 GCF_014898765.1 Herpailurus yagouaroundi | reverse complement strand
CATGAACGGGGGAGGGGCAGAGAGAGAGGGAGACACAGAATCGGAAACAGGCTCCAGGCTCCGAGCCATCAGCCCAGAGCCCGACGCGGGGCTCGAACTCCCGGACCGCGAGATCGTGACCTGGCTGAAGTCGGACGCTTAACCGACTGCGCCACCCAGGCGCCCCGAGTTGTATCAGTTCTTTGTATATTTTGGATACTAGCCCTTTATTGGATATATCATTTGCAAATATCTTCCCCCAGTAGGTTGCCTTTTAGTTTTATTGATTGTTTCCTTCACCATGCAGAAGCTTTTAATTTTGATGAAGTCCCAATAGTTTATATTTGCTTTTGTTTCCCTTGCTTCAAGAGACATATCTAGAAAGATGTTGTTATGGCCGATGTCAGAGAAATTCCTGCCTGTGCCGTCCTAGGATTTTTATGGTTTCAGGTTTCAGATTTAGATCTTTAATCCATTTTGGGTTGATTTTTGTATATGGTATAAGAAAGTGGTCTATTCTCATTTTTTTGCATATGGCTGTCCAGTTTTCCCAACACCATTTTTTAAAAATACTGTCTTTTTCCCATTGCATATTCTTGCCTTCTTTGTCATAGATTAATTGGCAATATAAGTGTGGGTTTATTTCTGGATTCTCTACTCTGTTCCATTGATCTATGTGTCCATTTTTGTGCCAATACAATGCTGTTTTGATTACTACAGCTTTGTAGCCTATCTTGAAATCTGGGTTTGTGATACTTCCAGTTTTCTTCTTCCTTTTCAAGATTGCTTTAGCTATTCTCGGTCTTTCGTGGTTCCATACAAATTTTAGAATCATTTGTTCTAGTTCTGTGAAAAATGCTGTTGGTATTTTGATAGGGATTGCATTAAATCTGTAGATTGCTTTGGGTAGTATGGACATTTTAACAACATTTGTTGTTCCAGTCCATGAGCATGGAATATCTTTCCATTGTTTGGGTCATCTTCAGTTTCTTTCATTGGTGTTTTATAGTTGTCAGAGTACAAGTCTTTCATTTCCTTGGTTAAGTTTATGCCTAAGTCTTTTTTTTTCGGTGCAATTATAAATGAGATTATTTTTTAATTTCTCTTTCTGCTACTTCATTATTAGTAAATAGAAATGCAACAAATTTCTCTATATTGATTTTGTCTCCTGTGACCTTACTGAATTCATTTATCCATTCTAGTAGTTTTTTTGTCAAGTCTTTAGAGTTTTCTATCTATAGTATCATGTTATCTACAAATAGTGAAAGTTTTACTTCTTCCTTACCAATTTAAATGCATTTTATTTCTTTTTCTTGTCTGATTGCTGTGGTAAAGACTTCCAGTACTATGTTGAATAAAAGAAGTGAAAGTGGACATCCTTGTCTTGCTCTGATCTTAGAAGAAAATTTCTCAGTTTTTCACCATTGAGTATGGTTTTAACTGTGGGTTTTACAGAGATATTTTAAATCACATATCCTGGGCTGCACCAATATACCTGTTGATTTGGAATTTGTTCCTTTCTAACACCTTTAACAAGATGAATGATCTTTCCGGCACACACACCTGATCATGTCACTGTCTTGCTGCTTAAAAATTCTAAGGCTTCTTGCTATTCCATGAGAGAATGCAAACTCTACCTGGTTTATAAGGCTTTTCATGAGTTGCCCATTATTTATCACTCTGGACTTAGGTTGTTCCAGCCCATGCATCTACATCTGTTTGGCTTTTGCCTACAGTTTTTCCTTGGCCAAGAGCACTCTTACCCTAACTCCCCTATTTTCTGGGCTCAAGTACTCATTGTGAGTTTTTTGGGTCACTTCCTCTATGAAGACTTTTCCTTCGCTTATATCCAAGTCAAGTGTATTTTTAGATGAAATCCTTAGCCCCCTGTATCTCCTCCATTCTAAGGCTTATCATGTCAATGCTTTCAATTATTTGTTCATATCCTTCCAGACTTTAATCTCTGAGGATTATATTTCCAACTACTGAACACAATGCATTGCTCAAAGTAAATGTGCACAAATATTTATTGAATGAATGATTGGATTTAACCCTTTTTTTGAAATATGCCACCTGTTGTGTCTCCACCTGTCCTGTGTCTTATTCTGCGTCCACCCCACCCTCATATCCCCCTCTCCCAGAAAAACCCAGATACCCTCTGTTGACTTTATAAAATGAATCACACACACTTACCTGTTGGTAGAGTAGCTCTTTGCTGCCCCCACATGTTTTTAATCAGTTCCTTATGCAGCCAGTTGAGACAACTTCTTGCTCCATCTAGTACAGTTTCAGTTCTGCAGGGACATCTTTGTTCTTGGCTTCCATATACCTCCCTTAGCACAGAGAGGAACATGTAGGATGGAATAGAAGACTGTGTCCCCTCTATGTCTGTTTTTATACCCTAATCTTGTATTTATTCTCCTTCATCATCAGGACGAAATAAATTGAACAATTTTATGTAATCTCTTTCTCCTCTTCCCCCCCCCCCCCCTTTCTTTTTTCTCTTGTCTAGAGTCCTCTTCAAAGTTTTCTTCCCTCTGGGTCCTTTTACATATATTTGAATACAGTGGTCTATTTAGCACCACTGCAGCACCCTAAGAATTTAACTACTTGCTTCTGATAAACCTTTTGTGTGAAAACAGTTAATGTTTAAGGACAGGAACTTTCTTACATTTTGAATTTTTATTCTTTTATACAAAAATTAAGAAGTTTCTCAAAATGGAGATATAAAGTGGTTTTATCCCCAAAATGTAGAATATTATTTACATAGATTGAATCATATTTAAAGTAGTTAAAAATTTATTGTGATTACATAGATATTTAATTAATCCATCGATTAAACAGATACTGCAATAATAATGATTGATTACTATATTAAACTACTTTAAGTAGCAGTAATTTAAAGGCAACATTTGTATTCCTTCCAGGATTATTATAGCAATTAAAAAGCTTTTAGTAAGTTCATGATGAATAGTGTGGTTTTAAATATACAATTTACAGTGTTATATCACCATAATCTCTTTTTCTTTAGTAATTAGTGCCTAGGGTAATTAAACTAAGAGTGAAATGTGTGGTATATGTAGCATATCACAATTTTTAAAAAATGTTTATTTATTTTGATAGAGACAGAGAGAGAGAGAGGGAGAGAGGGAGAGAGAAAGAGGGCCCATTGGTGGGAGAGGGGCAGAGAGAGAGGGAGACACAGAATCTGAAATAGGCTCCAGGCTCCAAGCTGTCAGCACAGAGCCCGACATGGGGCTTGAACCCACGAACTGTGAGTTCATGACCTGAGCTGAAGTCAGTTGCCCAACCAACTGAGCCACCCAGGAGCTCCAGCATATCACAGTTAATACAACTCAAGCATAAGCACATTTTACAGAAAGAAGAAAAAGGTGTTTCATATAAGTTGGAACAAAAGAAACTGTTTTCTTCTAAGAGAATTAAGATTTGTTCCAGAAGACAGATACTAACAATATTTACATATTTTTAAACCACATAGCTTCAACTTTTGAACTGAAATAGCTACCTATTTACATTTCTAAAAACTCCTTATTTACATTATCTGCCTGAAAACCAATAACCAATGGCAGACCTTATGCTCCTTCAGTCTGCCACCATCTATATGGAGTTATGCCTTGTATAAGAGTGCCTGGCAGAAGGGATAGATAGAGGTTGACATACAGCACTCTCTTTCCTTGCTAAGTAAGCTGCACTCTGACTCAGGGTTATATGTCCTGGAGTGAGTGGGCACTTTTTTCTAAACTGCACGGAGAGCCTGTACAGGATACCCTGACTGCATCTATGCTTATGTCTTTTCACTCCTCACGGAAACACATTGCCTTTCCATTAAATTATTTTCTAACTTTAACTTTCTCGTGAATTCTGAACTACTAGTTTCTTCAAAATTAATATTTTCCATTTTTTTGGTGTTGAAATGAGCACATGTAAATGTGGCAAAGACAACTTGGGAAAAATCTGCAAATTCCAGTCTATTGACGTTTCTGTAATAAATTAGTCTTTAGCCATCTGGAATTAGATTAATTTGGAGACTATGAAAAGGCAATAAAAGTGAGAAACCTCAAGAAAGACCAAACTTTATAATGGTCCTGTCCCAGGGCTAACTAGTTAGCTCTGTTGTTTAGAATACTATGATAATGAGCCAGATTATAATTTCAAACGCATAGTTAGCGTAACACAGGAGAAAACTCTATTCTATTGCCACAGACTGAAACTCTTGCCAACCAGATTGTTCTTTGGTAGAAGTTGGCATGAAATCAGTATACTTTGTACCCATCACCATTACTGGAAAAACAAGTATATGACCAGATGGGAGTCCATTTAGCAAATGCCATCTCCATCATAACTAGAAAATTCATCACTATTAACCAGTAGAAAATATATCCAGAGGTATTTACATTATGTAATGAGTTCCAGAGTAAATATGATATAAAACCTATAATCATCTGGTTTTCTCAAGAGCTTAACGAAGTGCTGAAGTTTGCTGAGAAACCCAAAGAACAACCTTGACCCCACCAATCTGACTCATGTGATTGGCTGTCTGGATGTTAGAGGAGTTAAATGTCACCTTTGGTGTGAATATATTAAATTGAAAAGCTCAACCCAGCATCAAGTGAATTCTGAACCATGTGTTTCTGCACAAAATGAATCACCTGACGGGAAACAGGACATCACTAATAAAGGCTGTTTTTGTTAATTACACACAGAGTTATAACTAGAATGGGGAGAGCAGGGTGCTATTTCAAATCAGATTTGAATTCTTCATTGAGAGTATACATAGAAAACTAGAAAATTTCAAATTGTCCTTGACCTCATGTGCACTGAAATGGGATAAATATCCCAGGTGCCCTTGATTCAAAAGCACTCAGAATCTTTTCTACTTAGATAAAGCAATTTTTGTGTAGTTAATATTAGCACAAACCCTTTTTCTGCTTGTCTGCTTCCTAGCAACCTGAAGCAGAGTATCTGCTTGCCAATCTGCTTTTGATAAAAAATAAGAACAAAATACCCAGTGAATTTGCCAATAGCCCCGAAGAGATGGGGATGTGTTCAATAAGCTTTGTGTTGATTTTGTGAGTCTGGCATATGATTTATGTTGTCGACTGTCTGACCTTGCTGCACTCTACCCACAGGCCAGGGAAGATGTGATCCATATGCTGAAGACGGAGAAAACCAAGCCTGAGGTTCTGGAGGCTCATTACGGGTCTGCAGAACCAGAGAAAGTGCTCCGAGTCCTGCACCGAGACGCCATTCTAGCCCAGGAGAAATCTATAGGAGAAGATGTCTATGAGAAACCAATTTCAGAGGTAAAAATACAACATCAACAAGTCCCCCTATGGAAGGGTACCTCAGAGTGATAGCTTCACATTCTTCCATTTTACAAGCTCTAACATTTTCTTTCAAAGGTGAAATTTTTATGACACACTAATATTGAAGTAAAGTGTAATTACATAACTCATGAATTATAGTGGATACATTTCGATGATAAGAATTTTGGAAGCATTTCCTTAAATATACTTAAAGCCTAAAATATATTTCTCATGTGATTATGCTAGTTACAGGCTCTTGCAGCCTGTTATTCTTTCATTGCTTTCAGAGGTGATGTGTGCAAAAATTTGAAGTGCTTCTCAGTTTTGGCATAGAGTTGTGAAGATCATTATCAAACTGGTAAAAGAAAATTAAAGTGATTCTTGATATTATGTTGATGGATATTTTATTATTGATATTTATAAAGGTACTGTGTTTTAGTATCTTATAGACTATCATAATTAAATGGTCTCATGTGAGTTGAGGCATACAATGGTTGAGGCAAAATCCCAATGGAATGCTTAGGGTAATTCTTTAAGATGAAAGGAAACCTAAGAAGGCTGTATTTAATCATTTTTATATAATATTGTGTTAGGAACTATTTACTATTGTTATTAATTTCCTATGATACTACATGTTAAAAGTATTCCCACATTGTAGTAGAAGTTAGAGGCTGAATTATGGAAATGGATGCTGGATCTAGCCATATTAATTCTTCAGAATTCATGTAAAAAAAATTCATAGATGTAAAATTAGTATCATAAATGAAAAAAAGAACACAGAAATTAAAAGTCTGAAGCAACTGATCATAATTTAACTTTTATCTTATGTCAAGTGTTTGTAGCAGCTCAGTTTGACAGATCTCAGATGCGATCTGCTTACACAATATTTACAACAGATTGATGGTCCCATAATTATCTAATTTCTGCAACAAGGATAAGCCAGAGCTCTTGTTTTCATCTTTGCCTAAAATATTAAGAGATGATTTATGATAGAATGCAGTCAACTGGCTGGATCCGCTTTCATGTTTGAGAGCCATGGTTACTAGCTGCATATGGCTTTGGGTGGGTCACTTCAGGTCTCTAAGCTTATTACCTTATCTGTCAGGTGGGAGTAACAAGAGTGCATATCTCAGAGTTGTCGTGAGGATTACATGAAGCAATGCCTGTAAAACTTTTAACACAGTGTCTGGTACATACCAGGTACTCAACAAATACTAACCATTAACATTTGCTGGGATGATATTTGCTGGCATGATACTTGCCAAACTTGGAGGGGTTTGAGGAGGAAAGACATAATGAAGTCAAAATATTCATTAAATATTATTATGATAACCACCAGATTGGAGAACTCAGTTTGGATAAATTATATCATTTAGGTTTCCTAATTCTTTTCCCTCAAGTTAGAGCTTGGGATGACACCTCAAAGGAGAGATAGATCTGCAAATCTCATACACTTACCCAAAATCAATGCCTCTAATCCACTGAGTTATATGGAAAGTACACAAAGAGAAGAATTTCTAACCTACCTTCAGAAAGTAGGCCTAACCCAAGTGTTCCTATCTCATGGACAGAGTTGTGGAGAAGAACATACCCACCCTGTGGGTGGTCCTTTTAGAACTAAGTTGGGCATGCTTTTTGACTTCTTTCTTCCCTCAACTCACAGTTGGAAGAGTTTTTCCTCCCTTAGAGTGGAGTACGGAGGTAGAGAGAAGGACAGGAACTACTTTTCCCAATGCTGACAAAATGGTGAAGTCCTGCTTTATAGGAGAAATAGAATGCTAGAAAGAGAAAAGATTTATCTTGTATCTACACATTTTGGGTCTCTTAACCTTTTGAACTTAACAATCAAGTTGTCATTATCAAGGAGCAGGAGTCCTTCCAACTTCATGAGGCAAGGATACCAATACAATCACTGTTCTGTTAGCCTCCTAGGACTATGAGCAGATAGTCTAGCTCTTCTTCTTAGAAGCTATCCTGCACCTCAAGCCAAAAACCCACTGCTCATTTTAATTTGCATACCAGATTAGGCCCAGCTAGGTTATTCAATGGAATTTATCAGAGGTTAAACAATGAACCCCATGTGGTGGATCCCTCTCATTTGCCAAATATTTGGGGAGAAATTAAGCAGCAAATATTAAATCTCCCTGAGCTTCTTTGTGAATTAAAGTCCAGGATATCAAAATTCATAATTCTTCAGCAAAATTCCAAAGAAATCAAGGTTTCAGTTTCTTTCCTTCCCAAATTCTTATTCTGCTTAGCTTGAGGGATCTTAATCTTATGCATTTTCAAAGTTTAATTAATATACCCTAAAGTCCCCCTATTCCCCTTTTATCAAAGTGTCCAAAGACTTATTAGGACACATGCAATTATCATAATACCAACCTCACACTCATAAATTTAAGAAATGCAAGAAAATCCTCAGTTCCATGGTCAATTTATCTCAAGCAAAATGACTCAGCATAATGCAGGCCCATGTTACTCTTAGCAAGACTGAAGTAGAGACTTAGGGGAAGTCTAAGGGAAGGAAGATAGGCAGAGAAAATCTTTAATTACAACAGGATTCTGGTCAGTCTGGGGCAGTTGTCCACATCAGACAGAGCCTGTTACCATCAAAGTTTAGTAATAATAGAAACTAGGGGCGCCTGGGTGGCTCAGTTGGTTGGGTGACTGACTTCGGCTCCGGTCATGATCTCACAGTTTGTGAGTTTGAGCCCTGCGTCGGGCTCTGTGCTGACATCTCAGAGCCTGGAGCCTATTTCAGATTCTGTGTCTCCCCCTCTCTCTATCCCTCCCCTGCTCACGCTCTGTGTCTCTCTGTCTCTCGATAATAAATAAACGTTAAAAAAATTTTTTTAAAATAATAATAGAAACGGTGAATCCTAGATCGGGGGGGAGGAATCTGTTTGCATGCACTATCCTTGCCTTCAGTGAGTGGCATTTAAAACATACCTGTCTTTTCAAAAGTTTAGGGATTTGCAGTGGTCACCTTCTCTGTACCTAGGTTTTGTTTTAGGTTCTCTATTTTTCTGCCTGCATGTTTAAAACCTCTTTAATTGTTTTCTTTTTTTCTTCAGTAAGAAGACTCAACTGAGTCTTTGTTTTGTTTTTTAAATGTTTATTTATTTATTTTGAGAGAGAGGGAGAGAAACTGAGCAGAGGAAGGGCAGAGAAGGAAAGGAAGAGAGAATCCTAAGCAGGCTCCATGTTGTCAGTGCAGAGCCTGACGTGGGGCTCAAACTCACAAACTGAGATCATGACCTGAGCCAAAATCAAGAGTCAGATACTCTACCAACCTAGCACCCAGGGACCCTTGTTTTTGTTAACATTTTGACTAGTTTCTTCAAGTGGTCCCTTCTTTTTCTCACTATTTTATGGATCTTATAGTGGTTTTTATTTGTTTGCTTCTTTTTCCCTATGCTTTCTGACCCAGACATTAGTTTTCCTAATATTACCTTCTGTGTTCTGTATTATGTGCTAGAAGTAAAATCAGGGAGTTATGAACCTTCCAAGAAGATACTTTAGTCAAGGCAAATCTTACCTACATTTATGTCCTTGAGTTGGATAATCCTCACTGAAGGATGAGTCTTTCCTCATTTCACTTCATCCCAAGTTTGGACTGTTTATGCTACTGTCCTACGTGAATACCCCTTTGTTTGTCTCATCTTTCCTCCAAACTCTACATCTTTATGTTTCTTGAGTGTGTTCACTCAGGGCCCATCAATATTAGTGGGCACCTTGAAACTCACCAAATAATGCTTCAAATTTTCTACCTTGATCTTCTCAGAATTTAATTCTTAAATCTGTCTATATTTTATGTATCTACTTTGAATAGCTGTGGCAGCCTTCAAGAGAATGGCTCCCAACTGATCTCATGAAGAACTGTCTGCAATTTTATAGCATGCTTCTTAAACATTTCCTGGATCCCAGTACCTTTTCTATGGGGGGAGTCACATTGCTCTGTTCTCTCTGCTCTCCTATCTGTACTTCCTCTGGACACTCATTCTTATCCAATAATGACTAAAATATCTCCCTTGTGTATAGCCCTATCTTTAAGAGCACTTAGATCCATTTCTCTTTTGTGTAAGTCCAGTTTGGCCTTTAAGACATCATGTTTCCTCTTTAGTAGATTACTGTCTTCCTAAATCCCTTAATACTTCTCCAGTTAGTACTATCTGCTGATAACAGGGCTAAAATCACTTCCTGAACCATGATTCTTTTGTCTAAAACATGCTGAAATTTCTCTCCATCTCAAGTCTTCAAACTTCTCCATCAACTTGATTTAGTAGAATAAGACTTCCAGGTATACTCTCCCTAGTAAATTTTGGCCTTTGGTGTTATGATGATCTCATTCAATTTTCCTTCCACCTGTCCAAGTGGGAGCTATATTTCTAAAGTAATAGGTTCCCATTTCACTTTCACTGTTCATTAATAAAAGCAAGCATTCCTCTATGGTTGAGCCACAGTTTGGATCCTGAAAACCAAAAGTCATGGACATAGTATACATGATTAATGAATCTACAGAGCTATAGTTATGGGAGCTGGTCTTCCAAGCTTCTAGACAAGCCACATAGACCTGAGAGGTTAGCCCACCTCAGTTCTCTCCTGGGAGCTCTATGTAATTCCAAACAAAATGACAAGACACAGGTCTTGTACAGCTGATATTTTGCTACCTATGTTGGTTCTTACATCTGGAATTTAAAATTAAAAGCTAGATCCTCACACACTAATGATTTATTCCTAAAAAGGAATTTGCTACCTTTACAGTTTAATGTCTGGGTCTGCAGTGAAAATCAATGCACACACCAGTGTCTCGGCATCCTTTCAATGCATTAAGAGACAAAAAGACTATCCTTGTGATTATGTAATCATTGCTGGGGTCAAGCTCTGCTAGTGTAGGTTAGTGGAACATTGCCGACTGAGACCCCAGCAACTACTCCAGTTGGCTAGCCCCAGGATTGTAGCTGCTGAGAGCAACCAATCTCAAAGGCCCACATGGGCAGAACATATTAAAGCTAAGGCCTATCTTCTACCTAGGCTGCCTTAGAACACTTAATATCAAAATACTCTGTTTTTCTCCAGATGCCCTTACAATGTATATCTTTCTGAATAGCTTAGCTATCCAATTAATAATGCCCCCATCTTCCCCTCAAGAGTTCTTTGAAGGCATTGAGGGATAACTGCAGGAGTTGGATAGATGAGTTGAAGCTTGTAATCGTATTGGTCTGAATAGATAAATGAACAAACACCACTGGGCTTTCTATTACTTTACTCCTAGTCTTTGGAGAAACCACTCGAAGGAGATTTGGGGCCTTCAGAGCATGATGTACCATTTTATGGCAGGCAGAGTAAAAAAATAAGAAATAAAAAGGCTGAACTGCTTATGCCTAGTTTCCTATCCCAAAAACAAGTTTCAAATAAGTCACCCCTCCTTCTTTAGGGAAGTGGGGGCGGGTATGAAGAAACAGGCAGAAGTTGCTCTTCCAAATACTTTCAAAAGGAAGGAGAGTCCTATGATAAGTAGAAAGGATCAAAAAAGGGAAAGAGCTGCTCTTTCTACATTGATGATGATGATGATGATGATGACGATGATGATGGTATTTTAGAAATGCTTGACCATTCTATAATGTATGATGAAAATCACATTGTAGAAAGATAGGAGAGTTCCTGAGGGAGAATGTTTTATAGTAGGGAGATATTCCAATGAAGGAACTCTCTCGTATAAGATTACATAAATCTATCAGAACACACAAAAGTACCATTTGGTAAATCCTTGATGATATCAAATGTATCATTTGATGGTATCAGCCACCAGTTAACCTGGGCTTCTCTACCAGTCTGTCTGATCCCCTGCTCTTAGGCAAAGGGGGGATGAAAATCTGATCGGAAACACTGAGGATTATCAGGACAGTATCTTTTATCTGGGGCCCCAGAAATGATCTATTCACAATGGAGATATCATGCAACTGTAGAGGGAAACTTAGATCCTCCGTATGACTAAGGGACAAACATGGAGAACCCAGGGAAAGAATTCAGATGCTGACACCCATGGAGTGACCCCATTAGGTTTTAGGGAGTAAATAGTGGCTTGAGAATGGATTTTAAATATGTCTGTTTCAATGAAAACAGTGATTCTCAGCTTGGGGTGAGCGGCAGTGGAAGTGTTTTGCTCTCCAAGAGACATTTGGCGATTTCTGACAACAGGTTTGTCACAACTAGAGGCAGCTCTGCTGGCATCTGGGGGGCAGAGGCCAAAGATGCTGCTACACATTCTCCAATGCACAAAACAACCACGCAAAATAAAGAATTATTTGGCCCAAACTGTCAGTAATGCTAAAGTTGAGAAACCCTGAACTGCAGTTTGAAGAGGAGAACAGGATAGGGAACTATCAATATTATAAGATTTGGCCCAACTTAACAAACATTTACTGAACACTTACTTTGTTCTAGGCACTGTGCTTGACACTAGGGACTAAAAACATAATCAAGGCACCCCTTAAAGATCTTTTAGCCTGGGGGTGCCTGGGTGGCTCAGTCAGTTAAGTGTCTGACTCTGGATCTTGGCTCAGGTCATGATCTCCCAGGGAGTTCATAAGATCCAGCCGTAGGTCAGGCTCTGTGCTGATAGCTGGGAGCCTGCTTGAGATTTTGTCTCTCCCTCTCTCTACCCCTCTCCTGCTCGTGCATGCGCACGTGTTCTCTCTCTCTCTCTCAAAATAAATAAACAAACTTAAAAAACAATAAAAAAAAAAAAAAGATAGCCTGGTCAGAGAAATAGGCACAAAATTCCTGTAATAATATTTGATAACATCTCCTTTAGTCTGAGGTATGTGCTCTCTATAAGTTCTGAAATCCTCCCTCTATTCAGCATACTTGAAAAGAGCGGACTGTGGATCCTTCCTATACATTTCCTAGAAATGCAAGTAACTGCAAGTCTTAAAAACAGATTGTGATTATGGTAATTACTTCCCACAGGAGAAGTTTGGTATATGTACATGCTGAGCTCTTAATTTTTCTGAGATCAGGAGGGCCGTTATCCTCTTTCTTTCTAAGTATAGGGTTTTATGTCATCTCACTAAAATAGTGAAAGAGTTTGTTCTCTTGCAAGTTTAGGAACCCTACATCTGTCCACAGAAAAAGGGCCAAAAGGCCAGAAGTTACCGCAGCCTTATTATGGCTAGTTTACAAAGCCAGTTGGCCTAGACAAAATGAGGGAATGGGGAAAATGGCAGAGAACACCAGACTCAATGTTCTCTCTTTCAGATAATAAATCAGTAGATGAATGTAATATTTTGAGTCATATGCAAATCAAATAAAATATTAAGCTCTTTCCCATGTTTGTTTACTCAGCTGGACAGACTTGAGGAAAAACAGAAAGAAACCTACCGGCGCATGCTAGAGCAGCTGCTGCTGGCAGAGAAGTGTCACAGGCGCACCGTGTACGAGTTAGAGAGCGAGAAGCACAAACACACTGACTACATGAACAAGAGCGACGACTTCACCAACCTGCTGGAGCAGGAGCGGGAGAGGTAATGAGCACCACACTGAGATGGCCCAGTCCTTTCCTCTCTGTCCCTCCTGCCTAGGGTCACATGCCAATCCAGTGACACCACAGACAGGTGCCGGGTTCTAACTCTGATTTCTGAGTGGTTGGTGACCTGAATGAGTCAGATTTTTACCTGGAATTGTTCATATGAATATGTTTGGGGGTGCACAGAGTGGGACACCAGATTCCCGCTAGCATGGTGAGAGCCATAAAAGCATAAAGCTGGAAACAAACTCCGGGGAGCTTATTATATCTGATCAGCGAAGCCACCTACATCTGAAGAGCTCTCTCCCGATTTCCTTCTATGGGAAATAATCTACTTTTTTTTCCTTTGAGGTTGAAACTCACTTAGTCAGGAAGACAAATTATGAAGCTTAACCATTTAAAATTGAATCCTGTTCATTCTTAATACCACTATAGAAAGTCTTAATATTTGGTTGTGTATAAAGTACTTAACAACTAGAGCTACCTGCTTTCTAAGGGTTGCATAACTCTTAAAACATGGTGTAAAAAAAGGAACCAAAACAAAACAAAACAAAACAAAAACTCTGCATGTGGAGCATGGATATCTGTCCTGGCAGGTAGTTTTCTCAGACCAAGGATCACCACGTTTGATGTAGAGACTCCAAATTGAAAAGCTTTGTAATTAACTCTTCTATACTCTCCAGTTTTTTCAGCATCTTCTTTTTAGTTTATTCTCTTTTTCTTTCCTCAGCTGAATGGTTATGTCTGTGAATTCCACAATCTTTGAAACTAGTGACATCCAAGCCTGATGCTTTGAGTTACCGAGCGTGTCTGCTTCTGTATTTAGGACTTGCAAATTAAGAGCCACTTGGGAACAGCTTTACTAATCCCAGCTTTATTATATACTTAGTTACAAGAAAGAGACCTGGTTTTCCTAGATTCGTTTGCTTATAAGAAAAAGCTGTCACAAGAAGAGTAAATAAAAGCATGAAACAAGTTTTTGTTAAATTTTTAAAAAATATTGGTAAGTTGTACTTATTATTGGACTTGGCACATCCCTTGGGGAAGGAGAAATGGAAAAGAGAACAATGGCTGGAGTGTTGCATACCGATACTCTCAGTTTAGGGCTTAAGCCTGTCTTCTGCTCCTGGAAGCTAAGGTTTATCAGCTTCGTATTTGAACAAACAGATGGTCTAATTTGACTTTGTTTTGCACAACCACACAGTGAGAATAAACTCCACCTCCTCAGTCTCTGTGAACTTCCCAACCTCAAGCACAGATCTTGCAAACAAGGTTCTAAGGGCAGTGTAAATTGTGGATCTCTACAACAGCCATCTGGTTAGGTGTTCTGTGTTGGAATGTGGTCAGGTAAAGGAGTAGCAATTTGTTTGATAGTGACTTCTTAAAAGATCTGAAATCAAATAATTTTAAAGAACACCTGTGTGAATGAATTGTTTTCTGCTCACATTGTAAATTATGTGGTTTAGAACCAGACCTGTCTTTTCTACAATTTCCCATGTAAGCTAACTGCCTGAAGTGGCACCATTTCACTTACAGAGTTGGTTTAAATGAAGCGTGTGGATGGAAAGACTGTACTTACCTGGGCTGTGTCTTTCTCTTTCTTTTTGTCTTCCTAATTTTTGTGTTTTGTGAGAGTAATTCAAATAATAACCCACAGCGAAGAGCTTTATAGTTCACAAAGTACTTTTGTATTTATTATACAATAAGCCTATCCCAGATGTGTTTATTTACAAACTTCTTGTTCATCGACTCTAGAGGAACAATTCCAATGCTCTGTACCCTTTTGGAGTTGTTTGATTTTACTAAAACAACCACAGCAAACATTTCTCCTGAGCAAAGTGCTGGGTAGAAGGTTTTAAAAATCAAAGTAAAAATTTAAAAAAAAATACCTTAAGATGCTTTCAATACTTTGATCAGCGTTGCTGGGATATGTCCTCAAACTTCACTAAGAGACCTTTGATGCTCACTTAACATATCAAACCGCCTTAACGTTTTGAAATAGTTATTGTTGTTGACTTAACGGGTTATACTTTAGAGCTTTATATTTTCCACTGTCAGTGTTTTTTCCCCAGATCAATCCCCTGACTGACCAGCAATGCACGCCCCTCCAGACACACGTTATGCTAAATTAAACATCCCCACTAGGACCCTGATAACTTAAGTTGGCATCCCTGAATGTCTTTGCGATCTGAGGAGTCCACCGTGACTGGCTTGCCGAGTTCCCGGGGCAGTGAAGCCTATAGGATTTTCTCAAAGGTCAGGCCCGGGATTCCTGCTGCCCTTTGGAAACTGCTCTGCTAAATCTGCTTTGGGTTAAATCCTCTTTTTGAAGTCAGCGGTCATAATTAGATCTACTGATGGGGGCTGGCAGTTTGCTGACCCCATGGCTTTCTTTCCCCTGGCCAAGTCGCCTGGGAGCCCCTCCCCGCCAGGTGCCGGGACCGCGGGCGAGGCGCCCTGTTCCTCCGACCTCGGCCGGGGTTTGGGGAGCTCCTAGCGGCCGCAGCACCTGCAGGGGAAGCTGGGCGGCAGCTAATAAAGAACCGGCATTGCTGAGCACAAGTGGGAGTCCTCCTGTAGAACGTCCCAAATCCTTTGTTTCCTTCTTTGTTTTGCATTCCCTTCCCCCTCTCCGGAAAAGTCCCCTTTGTCGGGGGGGGGGGGGGGGGCGGGGAGGGGGGTAGCCAAGAACTTTACTTCGGAATCCTTTCCCTTTGTTTCTACCGTGAGCAAGAAAAAAGGAAGGAAGAAAGTGAGATAAGCCTAAGTGGTTTGCCCGGTATAATCTCATCCAGCTTCTCCCACTGAGTGTGCAACTCTGCAGGGGGTCTCCGCCCCAGACAGGTTTTCCTTTGGTGGGTGGGAGTGATGAGAGCGGATGAGAGGAAGCTTGGGGCTTCCCCCACCATCTAGCCCCCTACCTGGGGTAGCATCTAGGCTTGGTTCTCTGTAATTATCCTGCTAGAGTTTTTCATTTCCTGAGGGAGAATGGTTAAAGATAGCAAAAAGGAGCCAGGTCTACGGGATCAGTAGCAAGTGTTGAGAAGTAATCCAAACTCAGACTTTGGATGAGACCAGGAATCCCAGGCTCTGAGCACTGCAAAGGACTTATGAGATCAGTCTTTTTGAGTCCTGCATTCTATGGATGGAGAAATTGAGTCCCAGAAAAAATTATGCAGCTCAACTCAGATCACAGTGTATAGTAGTATAGCACTTTTGTGCAAATGAGTCCCTTGTGCAAAATGGCTTGTTTTTTGTGTTCTCTCTATGTGTGTGGGCTTCCCACCTCCATGCTCTCATGGCCAAACTATGACATAAACTCTTACAAGGCAGAATGATGGTTATTGGGAGGATATAAACAGAGATATTCAGACCAGTGGTTTCTAGACTGTCAAGATAGGAGAAACTTTGAGACAGTGTCTGTTGGAAGGAGCAGCCGGGGTACTTGTTTGGAGTTGGGTTTGAATAGCATACACAGGCCTCTACTTTGGTTGGATTCTGTTTGGGGTCGTTATGATGGGAGGCTGACGATGGTTATGAGGAGGCTAAATAAAGCCCCCACCCCCACCCCCAAGCCACGACCTTGTTATTGCCAGTGACCTAGACCCTGCAAGTGTAAAAATAATAGAAACAGAAATTACTTTTTAACATTTCAGGAGTTATGAAATTCATCTTATATAAAAATTCCACAAATTAAGAACCTAAAATGGGCAACATCTTGTTCTGGGCTTCCTTCATTTTAAATCTGCAGACTGTGATCATAATTTATTACCATCATTTACTGCATATTTATTTTTACAAATAGTCATATTCCCAAATTAAAAGGATGAAATAGCATGAAAAAATGCATTGCTTAACTAGCATTGTTAATAATAAAGAGGAGAATATCCTTCATTGAATTAGTTAAGATTGGGTAAAGAAAACTCCCTTTCTAAATGCTATATTGTTTGGTCCATATTTTAAGTCAACTTGACCTTTAAAGGCTTAATTCTGAGCACATGAGATCACCTTCAGAGTTTATACTTTACTCCCTGTCTGAACTGCAAGACTTGTGATTTTAATCTTAAGCTTCACTAGAACTGCTTCAAGAATGTCAAAATAGAGAGAACACAGTTACATCAAAAAGTGGTCTGAAACTTAAATATTTGAGGTGTGTGTGTGTGTGTGTGTCTGTGTGTGTGTGAATGATGTGGGGGAGTGCTGTCTAAATCCATAACTGTAATTGTAGATTTTAAAACTTTTGGATTCTATAGGCTCGGCTGTGACTACATAAATAATTACATCATCATATAATATTGCAGCAAGCCTTCCAAGTATAAGTTCATTTTTTGTTTGTTTGTTTTTTTTTTAGTACAAATCAGCATCTCAAGAGAAATCTCTTAACTTATGAAGCAGAGAATGCAGGAGTGGGGGCTTGAATGGAAGGGAAGCTTTCAAGCCCCATTTTGTCAACGTGAAGGGGAATGGGCTTCGCCTGGTGACTTGTGGACCAGGCTGCACTAATACACTTGCCTAAGATGGGAAATGACCAATCGGAGCAAGCTTTTGGAAAGTTTCTGTTGGCCTGGAATCCTGGGAAATACTATCTGTCATCTTTATAGAAAAAGATCCACACTTGATTCCTTGGCATAATATCCATTAAGATTTTTTAGATTTAGATGTCTTATCCCTAAAATATGGTAATAAAACTGATTTTACTCACTGGTAGCTTGGCGAGTCATAACAAAGCACTTTGTAAGAAAAGATGGTAATGATGTATAAAAAGATCAAGACTTATCAAGCAGAAAGTAATCAATAGATGGAATATATTAGCAAAAAATAACTGAGCCCTCTTCTCTGTGCTTAGCACTTTGCTAGAGGCCACTCAATAGCAGAGTTAGTTTTTATTAACTCCCCCAATATGCTGGACACATATACATCCTGCTTAATACTTACAAAACTATGTTATGCATAATTACTGTCCCTATTTGGTATGTGGGTAAGCAGACAGCTTAAGCTCCTTAGATTCCTTAGGTTACTACCAATACTTAATTGGAAGAATTAATGTATGAACTTAGTTTACAGTAAAAAATAATAATCTTTTCTACTTTCAAATTCTTACCTTTTGATTAAAGTGAATGCTTCACTTCCCCATTTCCCCAATGCAACGGAGGAAGAAAAGATGATTCGGAAAGTTTGCCAGTGACTTTGTGGACTGCACATCCATTCTAATGTTGCAGATTCAGAATTTGAGTAACAGACCTTAACTTGGTCACGAGATATGCCACCAACTATCAGTATCCTACCGGCCAAGACAATTGCTAGGAATAAACAGTTTTTAAGAAAGGAGAGGAATTAGAATTTAGAGATTCCATCACAGAAGGAATATGTTTTACAGTTGATTTTCTGAAAGAATGCCAGGATCAAACTCCTCCTTCTAGTTCCTCTTACCCTGGCAATATGCAAGTCCCACTTGCTACTGGAAAATGTGACTGAAATGAAAGAGGCGAGGTGAGGTAGTGTTACTCCTAGCTCACAGCTGGGTATTTGTATTGGAGGATGGGATAAGTCAGGATGATATAAAGGAAGCGTTGTTGCATCTTAAAGGGTCCACAAAATTGGTGACTCAGACAGTTTCCTAGGGTTGGAAGTTTGGAGTTAGAAGAAGTTAATCCTCTTAATAGACCCAGGGTATTAACATATCTACTTTCAGCCCTGTAGAAGTAGGGGCATGCGACTCATTCTGAAGTAGGCGCTCCCTGGATTAAATATGACTGGGCCCATTAAAAATGCCCCTGCAGTTCATTTCACCAGATCCCACTATACATAAATGCTGGGTCTTAGGTGGGTATGATCCTCCCAAACCTCATAGCACCCTCATTCTCAAGGTCACTAAGTTAGCAGCCTCTGATCTAAGACTCTTCAGAGTCTTAGTATTATAACTAACAGACATGCCTAGGAAAACAGGTTTTCTGATCAACAAAATTTTCTGATTAATCAAAGGTTATAATATAAATTAACTTACTTTTACTGTTATGGAAAATATGTCTCAAATGCATTTTAATTTCCTGTAAAATTTTTAAGTATAGTACAAAATCATATTTGATGACTCAGGATCTTGTAGTGCTGCTATGTGGGTGGCTTTACAACCTTAGAGCCTATTACATTATATTCAAATCTGAATGTTAATTCCTGTTGCATTTTACTGTAGATAAGGATGGTGAAGATATTTTCCAGATCTTAAGGCTTAACCTGGCTAGCTGAGAGTTTTAGTTAATTAGATTCAATGTATTTGAACTTTTACAACAGTAAGAACAGAACTTGAACCAAGAAAGACTCTAACATTATACAAAGGGGTGGGGTAATAATCAAAGAGCACTGGCCACTGAAAAGGAAAGGCATTGAAAGGGAGAGCCTGAGAGACAATACACAAGAATCACACTTTACTGTTTCAAGATTTTTAACACATAAGAATGCCTCAGTCCTGGTATTCGATATCCCTTATTCTGGAAAAATCCTAGGAGAAGTAAGAATGGAGGACAGTATTTAGAATTTAAATATGAGAGGTAAAGAATGAGAACCCAGTAATGGGAGGTGATCAGGTTGTCAGAGTCTCTCTAGATCTGAACTGATCGTTGGGTTGCTCTCTTTCAGAAAGTTTTCAGGAAATTGCCAGACAGTTCCTGAAACTCTGAGCACCTGATTCACAGAAGAGGCCTCTTCTGAGAGAAATCGAGGCAACTCCTTTCACATAACTGTCATTCTTTCTTTTCTGACCAGAGGTCAACTGTCCTGGACAGAGGTCACAAAGGTCTCAATCGCAAACACCTGCAGTGCTAGGCAGTCATCAAAAAAAAAGCAGATCCTTTAGCACACATTGCATGAGTGGTGGACCACTGGGCTGGAGATAGCAAACTGTGACACCAGAGAAAGTCCATTCAATTCAGCTCAAGCTGACTGACTCAGATTCAGGTTGTGATTCAGTTGCCACATTGTTGCCAGTTCTGAATTTTAGGGAAAAGACAGAAATCTGATTTTAATAAAATCTTCTGGTTTTTCAATGTTGCCTCAAATTTATAACACAATGTGCAGTGAGCAAAATTCATCTGTTGGCTATGTATTCTGGAATGCAGCTAGTTTGCAGCATTTGATAACCTAGACATCAGGGAGGCTGAGGCCTATGAAGTAGCCTGGCAGGAGAACACTGCCAAATAGTGAGCTCTGTTTGATGGGGACTGACTAACCCACTGAGACACTTTCTCGGGCCATATGAAACAGAAAGACATAAAGACCACAGAAACCAAGAAAAACCCAGCAGAGACAGAGAAATTCTAAGAGTGAAGAAGAGCCCACATCACAGGACTGGGGTTGCAGTGGACACCTGCTTTTGAGAGGATGACAAGCATTAGATGATATTCATTGCTGCCGGGTTACTAGAACTGTAGGTATATGACACAAAATGATGCATAATATTCCAGTTCTCTCCAGGTCTGATCAGCTGTGGAGACAGTTTTCTGCTTTAATTTACTATGAGGTATTCTCACTAATAACTCCATCCTCTGAGGTAGTCTGGGTGAGCCTGTCCCTTACAACCTCAAAGACTAAGTAATTCAATTATAATATTGTTATAGCTTTGACATTTTCACCTGCCTATACTCCATTATAAAAATTTACTAGAGTATGATAATAATTAGATTTTCTAACCTAATATTTTCTATTATCCTGTGGCCTGTCCTTAGTTGAACAGCCAGCCAAGAGCAACCACTGCCTCAAGGAAAAGTTGCCACTGCTGAAAGCGAGAAGAGAACTCAATATCTTGTCTTTGGATTTCAGAAGCAAAGATCTAGACATAGCCTTAGAAAGAATATGTAATCAAGTGGGTCCAGTTTTTATCACACCTCTTCTTTTCTGTTAGATAAGATGCTTGGGGAAGCGAGAAAGCAAGAACAATCTATGTTGTTTGTGGGAGGAGGTAGTGCAAAAGAAGAGGCTCTGTTCTGAGCTTTTTTGGGGGAGTAGAGGGTGGAGGAAGGGAAGGTGAGAGTAATATAAACCACAGATAGATGTGGTGTGGAGAATTTGAGAGTAAAGAGGTTACTAGGTTGAGTCCAAGGGTGTCTTAGGTTGCCTGACTGTCATAACTAATAGACTAGGTGGCTTAAACAACATGCATCTATTTTCTCACAGTTCTGGAGGCTGGAGGTTTGAGATCAGGGTGCCAGCATGGTTGGGTTCTCGTAAGGCCTAACTTCCCAGCTTATAGATGGCCACCTTCCCTCTGCATGCTCACATGGCCTTTCCTCTGTGCACGTATATGGAAAGAGAGAGATCTTCTTATAAGGCCTCTTCTTAGAAAAGCCTCTAATCCTTTTGGATTAGAAACTTACCCTTATGATTTATTAACCTTTATTACCTCTCAAAAGCTGCATCTCCAAATATAGTCACATTGGGGGGTAGGACTTCAATATATGAATTCTGGGAGACCCAATTCAGTTCATTGCAAAAAGCATGGCAAAACTTGTGGCTCTCCTTCTACTAAATAATTCAGGAGAAATAGGGTAAAAATTGGTGTCTGATATGTAACCCTAAAAGGAATGTAGATTTTCCCATGTCCCTGAAAGGCCATGTGAATAGCTGAAGCCATGGCTGGCCATGAGGATAGAACTGTGACTCGTGTATATCAGCAATCTGAGCAGATTGACACCTGTGACAAGAGACAACAATGTGCATCTCAGAGTATGCCAGGTGGCAGAAGGCTGACTAGATGACCTCTTAGCCACCTTCCTGATGGTCAAGGGACTTAATCTTAACTCCAGAAACGGGGTCCTGAAGCCCTAGAATTAACTCAGGAGACCCAGACTTGAATGAGGAATCTTTAAATTTATTAAGGGAAACCAGACTCGACTGAGTTTACCCAGAATGAACTAAGATAAAGTATAATGGGAACCCATATTGAAAATTATAAGAGATCTGGAAAAATGAAGGTAATTGTGTTTCTTGCACGTATAAGCTTGAGGCCTGCAATTTGCACCCTCTTTATTAGTAAAATAATCCAGATGTGTGCTAAGGAGAAATCATGTGGCATTGTGGTGGGTTCCAGAGTGCTTATGATATGTTTATAAATGGTTTATGACCTTCAGAGGATCATCTGAGCTAAGTCTAACCTCTTTAACTATGGTTAACTCCTCCCTGGGTTACTCTAGCTATAGCGTGCCAGAGCTCCTCAAAATCTGGAACCTAGAGACAGATGTTTTCTCAGTCTCCTGCATTTCATTTGGCGGCAAATAGCTCTGACTTAAAATTCTGACTCTGCTACTTCCTGTTCTGTAACCTTGGACGGGTTTTCTAATGCCTCTAATTCTTGGTTTCTTCATCTACAGAGTGGGAAAAAATTTGGGGGCGCCTGGGTGGCTCAGTTGAGCGTCTGACTTCAGCTCAGGTCATGATCTCACTGTTCGTGGGTTTGAGCCCTGTGTCAGGATCTGTGCTGACATCTCTGAGCCTGGAGCCTGTTTCAGATTCTGTGTCTCCCTCTCTCTCTCTGTCCTTCCCCACTCATGCTCTGTCTCTCTCTCTCAAAAATAAATAAACATTAAAAATTAAAAAAAAAAAAAGAATGTGAAAAAATTTAAATGCTACATGGAGATATGAAAAAGTCTGGGACCAATGGAAAGGTTTTACCATATTGTAGGACTGGGAACTCAACATCATAAAGCTCTCTTCTTATATTAATCCACGAGTTTAATGTGGTCCTAATAAAAATATCATTAGGATTTTTCTTAAGATGTGGGAACTAACTGAAGTGATTCTAAAGTTTGTATAAAATATACACAAGCAAGGGGCGCCTGGGTGGCTCAGTCAGTTAAGCGTTAGACTTCAGCTCAGCTCATGATCTCAGGGTTCGCAACCTGTTCGTGAGTTCAAGCCCCTCATTGGACGTGCTGCTGTCAGCACAGAGCTGGCTTTGGATCCTCTGTCTCCCTCTCTCTGCCCCTCTCCTATTTGCACTTGTGCTCTCTCCCTCTTTCTCTCTCTCTCAAAAATAAATAAACATTTAAAAAAATCCACAAGCAAGAATAGTCAAACTTTGAAAATGAAAAGTAGTAGAAAAGTTTCCTACTAAAAACAAAAACTCATTTAAAAATTATAGTGAGTAAAACAGTATTGTATTAGTACATTAATAGGTAGGTCAATGGAGCTGATAAAAATTCTCTATAATAGAGAATTATTATAATAGATTATAGTAGGTATAGAAATTTAATATATGTTAAAGATGGCATTCCAAATCAGTTGGAAAAAGTTGGGACTCTTAGTAATGCTTATTATAGTCATTTTTATGTATAGGACAGGTAATCTTCCATAACTATGTGAGACAGCTGACCTTATTTTAATCAGGGTCATTTCTCTCTGGCCTCATTTGATTTCCTCCATTTTAGGAGAACCAAAAATATAACAGTGTGGTTTATGGTGAGGGAAGATTTAGCATTTATGTTTTAAGTTTCCAAAGGACAGATAAATCTTACATATAAAATAAATTATACTTGAGGAGTAGAATGTAACTATGAAATACACATCTGGAAAAGGATGACTTTCTTTCTACAAAAATAATAGTATTATGATTTTTATCCATATACAATTTTATGAGAAGTGAAACATCTAGTAATATAGGCATCTTATGGAAGAAAAACTGCTGTAGTAACTTTGCTAACTTCATAAATTTACTGCTGTATTTCTACAACTATGCATATTCAAAAAAATCAGTAAATTAAAAAGAAAGAACACATTTTATATCTTGAAAAGAATAAAAGTTTAAACTCAGTTTGGACTGACTTATAGAATAGTCTTGGGGATAATTATTTTCTTTTCCCAACAGCTGCATAAAGCAAACTACTTTGAATAAGAAGAAAAAAAAAAAAAAAGAATCTGAAGTGTACTAGTGTACCAAATTGAAGGATTTAAATGCATGTATTTTGCACAGAAGTTATTGCAGGTTATGAAATGAAGTATAGATACAAATTCATTTATTTAGAAAGTCTAACACAGATTTACTTTATAACTTCTGGATAAAAAAGTTAATAGTGAGGGACACAGTATACGTATGCAAATAAAAATGTATGCCTATTTTTAGTATTAATCAGAGAGCCCTCAGGAACTGGAGCAGATGGGAAGTTGTTTTTTTTTTTAATTTTTTTTAACGTTTATTTATTTTTGAGACAGAGAGAGACAGAGCATGAACGGGGGAGGGTCAGAGAGAGAGGGAGACACAGAATCTGAAGCAGGCTCCAGGCTCTGAGCGGTCAGCACAGAGCCTGACGTGGGGCTCGAACTCACGGACTGTGAGATCATGACCTGAGCCAGAGTCGGACGCCCAACCGACTGAGCCACCCAGGTGCCCCTGGGAAGTTTTAAGAAACACACAGTGAAGATCATTAGGAAATAACAAATAGTTAGGCCAGCTAGAAGGGCACTTTAACAGGTAAATTTTTACTCAGTAGTTACAGCTTCAGAATCTACCAAAGTGGCAAAAAATACAGTTAATAACTAGTGCTTTATAGTGACATATTAAAAAAATTTTTTCTGATCTATCAGTACTCTGTTACTGGCAATTGTAATGTCAGGCAATTGATCAAGTCTGATAGGCTTTCTGTATATTAGAAACACAAAACCAGAGTCTCTTGTAGATCCTTTTTGAACTAATTGAGTTATTACTGAGATATGTAACTTTCAGAGAAAATGATTGAATCTAGGTTGCAAAAGCAACTGAATTCAAAGTGAGAATTTCTAACAAATGATTGGGAGTTTTTGGTCCCCAGATTCCAAACTAGTTGGGTTGGGTTTTTCACTAAGCTGATGGTTTATTACGGCATCATGGACAAAATCAGGTATTGGAAAGTAATAAGTAAGATTATTCCTCCAGAGTGAAAAACCTTGGGAATGCTGCCCTAAATTGGCAGCCATTTTTCATCACGTTAAATACCAGGCAAATGCTATTTTTGCACAAATTTATATACTAAGAAAGAGTTAAGAAAGGAAAGTGCTGGAAAAATGTGTTGTCTCTTAGCACCACAGTGAATATTCAACTCCATCACTTTGATATTTTTCCCTTTTTTCCAGGATGGAAGAAGGTACTCAGATTAGCATTACAAATCCTGGACTCCAGAGAGGGAGTTGGAACTTGGGAAGGTGGTGTTTTCAGTGTTTGGAGATTGCTCCTTTCTGGCTCCTTGACTGAGTATGCACTCTTTTTCCAAGAATGCTTGTGTTTGGAAAGTACTTTGTGGTGGTGAAAAGTTTGAACAGAAAAGATTAATCAAAGGTTGGGTCTTTTGTGCTCAGTGCATAACATATTCAGCTCTTGGATGTGAACTCTTAGCCAAGAAACTATTCAAATTATTCAGGGGCTGAATGTGAGCTTCAAATGCAAACACACCAGAGGTCAACTTTATTTAATCTCAACTCATTGCTCTTGACTTCAGAAACACTGTGCCTTAAGAATTTGCTTTATATTTTCTGCCTACCTCTCAATTTCCTAGAGAAGTTTATGAAGAATTATTTTATTCTTAAATGCTTAGGGAAGTATATGTATCTGATCTGAAAAGTGAAGGGAACTAGAAATGGTGGACTATGGCTACTCTGTATCCGGTGTGCTGTTGGAAGGGAGGAATGCTTTGGTCTACCTAGTCTTTGTCATTTGTTACAATGTCACTAAATCCTATGTTCTGATCACAGAAGTGATCTTATGTTTCCCACTTATTTACACCTACCATCCCTTCCTCCAATATTTTCTGATTTACTTGGCTCTCTAATGCTTACAGATTTGTCCGACTTCTGGAATCTGTAACACTTGAGAAGTTTGGGATTATATTTCACTAAAGGAAAGAGGCATAATTATGTGCAGAACTACTGCCCAGACTTAATACACCATTACCAAACCTCCAGGGAGGGATCCTGGAAGAAAGGTCTCCACCCCTCCCCTGCCCCCAACTAAGGAACGCAAGTGTAGTGCTGTTAGCATATCCTATGACTTGTCCTTGCCTGCCCACTCCAGTTCACCAGTGCACCCACTTCTCACAGTTTTGGAGCACAACCTCCTCTGCAGCAAAAAATGTATCCTGAGATAAAAGCACATGGAATTGGCAAGACCAGTAACCGCCCACATGTTGAGAAACTTCCCACTTGCCATATGCTGGACTAGATCTTTCTCAGAATGTGCAGGAAAGATGTCCTCTTTGTCTCTCCTTTTCTTGATCAATTTGAATAAGAAGCAGTTGTGAGAAGATTTGATTTTAAGAGCCACTTGCTCAGGTCACGGTGCTCAGTGGCAACAGGATGCTTAAAGGATGCATCCTAGATGGTAGCCTAGATACTCTGTCTCTGGGATGCAGCACTCTAAGAAGTTATGACTGTCTTAGGAGATCCCTACTCATGGTGGACTTAGGACTTGGCCTATGGACCCATAATCACAATAATACTTTCCATGTGAGTAAATTAAATTGGAGTATACAGTTCAGTTAAGACATGCTAAAATTTTTGAGAAAGGGAAGGTCTCCATTTGATTGTATGTCATTCATAGAAAAGAAAATTACTAGTCTTCTTTAAACAAAAATTTTTATTTGGTTCATTGAGTAATAACTGAGTGAAAGTCCATACTTGACCAGCCCATTTGGATGTTTAATAGGCTTCTCAAACTTAAGGTATCTAAAATGGAACTCTTGGTTACTTTCTGAAAACCTAGTTATGCTTATCTCAGTTAACAGTACTTGTATCTAATCACTCAAACTAAAATGCAATCACCCTAAATCTTGTCTTTCTCTCAACCTTCCAAAAGTAACCACCAGTGAGTTGTATTCCTTCTGCTTCCAAATTATATCTGGAATTTGTCCATTTTCCCAGAACCATTGCCACTGCCCTAGTCCAAGACAAACTCTTATCTAAGCCACCATCCCATTGTGTATTGAGGCTACCACAATAGCCCTTTGAGACATCTTCCACTCTTGCTCTCCCTGCCCTCAAGTACCTTCTCTACATGTTAGTCATATAAATCAGGTGTCTCAGAATAAAATCCAGCTCTTTACCAGGTGTGGCAAATTGGGCTAAGTCACCTTGCTTTTTTCCAATTGTCAGATCTTATTGGAAGATATTGGTATCTCATGACAAATGATAGGTCATAATGAAAGCAGGTCTCCAACTGACTTTTGCCACACATACAGTTACTAGTAAGCAGTACTTGGAGACTTGGTAAAGTCTCAGCCCCCTGACCTGTGGACATGCTGACAAGATCCCTACCTGAAAGGTTGGTGCATGAAAAGGCAGATGCAGCAATATTCTAGCTGCAGGATCAACTCCATTTCTGGTTATATCAGGTGATGGAATCCTCTCCTAAGTTTGAGGAACCAAGTAGAGGCTTGGGTCTAGAGCAGCACTACTGAGGACACCAGGCTGCTGGGTTCATCAGGTTCTTATATCTCATTTCTACAAGGATGGATGGCTGACACATCTTCAACCATTCATTCATCAATTAAATAATGATTCTTCACTTTTCTTATGCTGAACAGAGGACCCTCTAGTACACATTGAGGCCCTGGTAGTTTATCAGAGCTATCTCTGGAGCACATGTTCCAGAAAAGGATACTTGAAATGTTAGTTAATGGATCATTCAAATGGATCTTGTAATTCTCTTCTTTCACTCTCCATGCTTTGATCACAATGGACTTCTTTTCGTGCCTGGAATCTCCCATGCTCATTACCACTCAGAGCCTTTGCTCCTGCTGCCTCTGCTCTTTGCATGGATGGATCCTTTGATTCTTTAGTTTCAAATGTCCCTACTTTAGAGAAGGTCTGTATTGAGCAGGTCCCCAGCCCTCAGTCACCTCCTTTGAGAAAACCCTACTGTCTTTCCTCAGGGTATGTATCCTTGGAGTGTGACCTCCACCAGGATAAGGACTTTGTCTTGTTTACACCATATTCCCAGCTCCTATTAATGCCTGGTTCTTGATGGGGAGCCAATTGTAAGTGGGTGAATACATTAATCATCAGGGAAATGCAGATGAAAACCACAAGGAGATATCACTTCATACCTGTTAGAATGGCTGTAATCAAAAAGATAAGAGACAATACAGTTGGTGGGATATGAAGAAGAGGGAACCCTTGTGCATTATTGGTAGGAATGAGAACTGGTTCAGCCCCTATTGAAAACAGTATGGAGGTCCTCAGAAAATTTAAAATAGAACAACCATATGATTCAGCAATCCCACTTCTGGGTATATAGCCAAAGGAAATTAAAACAGGACATTGAAGAGATATCTGTACTCCCATGTTCACTGAAGCTATTATTTACAATAGCCAAGATATACTCTGGTTTCTCTTCAGATTGTATAAATCTTTCCTCTTTTATGGTAGCCAAGACATAGAAACAACCTACATGTCCATTAGTGGATGAATGGGTAACAAATTTGTGGTATATGTATACAGTGGAATATTATTCTGCCAAAAGAAAGAAGGAAATCCTGTCATTTGCAACAACACAGATAGACCTTGAGGGCATTATGCTAGATAAAATAAACCAGACAAAGAAAGACAAATACAACTTGGTGTCCCTTATATGTGGAATCTTAAAAAAAAAAAAAAGTCAAACTCATAGAGAGAGTAAAAAATGTTTGCCAGGGGTTGGGGGTGGGGGAAATAGGGAGAGACTGATAAAATGGTACAAACTTTTGACTATAAAGTTGGAGGAAATAATATGAAACGTGGTGACTATAGTTGATATAGTTGGTGATTGAAATTTGCTGATGGTAGAACTCAAATATTCTACCAAAAAAAAAAAAAGTTAACTATGTGAGATGATGAGTGTCTTAATTAATTAACTAGATGATAGGAATCCTTTCACAAGGTATATGCATATCAGATCACCACAGTGCACACTTTAAATATCATACAATTTTATTTGCCAATTATACCTCAGTAAAGCTGGAATTTAAAAAAAAGGTGAATATAAGATATTTCTGAATATAGAAAGACCCAGAAAGATGTGGTCCCTGTGCTTCAGGATATAATAGTGGAACTTTGCAGCTACTGCGACTCTAAGGAGGGTTCTATGACCCATTTAATCATCTCTTCTGGGTTCCAAGAGGCTCCTAATAAGTAATGTCATTTAGCCAGGGAATCTTAACTAATTATGACAAATACAGCTATTTTAGGTGAGTCTTAATAGGAGGACTAAGTTAATTTTGAATGTAGCTATTTAGTAGTACTAAGCAGGGAAGGAAAAAAAACACACCTGTGATTAACATTTATTGTATTTGTTTTAAAGAGTTTTCAAATGTATCTGAAACATTTCCTCTTGCTATTATTATGTTTCTAAATAGTGATTTATTGGCCTTGAACATAATCAGTGCCTCCCTGGGGCTGTACCTCAAGCTCGAATCACCAGAAGCAGACTGAATGCAAGATGCCCCTTGATTATATATAATCAGTCCTGACCCTTTGCTTCTCTCTTTTTTTTTAACATGAATTTATATCGTCTGTGTCAAAATGAGACTACAAATTTGTAGTTTTGCAAAGTGCATACCATTATCAAGATGTATAAACTGTATAAATGTATTATTCAGCATTTTTGCGGGCCCACTATGTGCCAGACTCTGTGGCTTTAACTCTGCAAGTTAAAATCCATATCTCTATTAGATAGTGGAGTAAGCTGAAGCCAGAGGAGTTAGAAAGCATCCTCTTAGCTATCTACCCAGTAGGTGCCAAGACAAGATTCCATCTTGGGTCTTTCAATTGCCAAGAAGCCCCTTTCCCCAACACCAGGGCAGTCTTGCACACAACACATGGTGGCAGCAGTTTCTTCCTCAGTTTTGGTTTTTCCCAATCATTTAAAAATTGCTGGAAAAACTCCTCCCGACTCCCCCCCAAAAAACCCCAAAAAACCAAAAGCATCAATTAATTGGCTCAATATCTGTAATTTTACCTTAACAAGAAATGTTGTTTTATGTAAATTTTACCAAAATCACAACACTGTATTCAGAACTGCAACCCTGAAACATGCACTAATCATTGTTCTAAGTTCATACTGTTAAGAAGGTAGACATGTTCACAAGGCAAGACATGATCGAACATTACGAATGTAGAAAAGCAATTATCTTTAACTTATTTTTCCTTCCAATTCTTTTCCATGCATAACATAATGGTTTATATTTGTATAATAGGAAAGATATCTGAGGACTTAAACATGTTCTCCAAACATTTAATTCTGCTAACTTTAAAGTTAATCTGTTAAAGTTAATTTAACTAATTTATCTGATACTATGCTTGTATTCAGTAATTAAAAAATGGAATTTCTTAACATAAATGATACATAAATTATATGGATATGTATTAGAAAAAAATTATACAGGAACCTCTGTTACCTAACTAATGTTACCTTGACTAAATTATTACTCACAGACTCACACAGGAAAGAATGAATGATGGAAGGAAACAAGGAAAAAAAAGAGAGAGAAAACTAGTTTAAGGCGATAGGGGATTTTGAGAAGATTTGTATGATTGACGATATAGACATTCCTTGAAATTTGGCTGACTATATTCACTTGTTCATTTGGGTGGACAGCACTTTTTTTGCCATTTCAAAACACTTTTAGGAAAGCAATAAATTCAGGTAAAAAAATTTTTTTAAAGACATAATGATCCTTAAACTAAGGAGTACTTGCATTCTGCAGCCCACACTGCAGTGTTTTCATTTAGACACACGTAAGTTAACTAGCACTTTGGTTGAACATGAATCCCGTCCCATTGGCTGACTCACAGATCAGGCTCTAGTGGGATCCTTATTTAAATTCCAGTGTGTGCTAAACATTTAGCTAGTTTGAAAAATCAAGAGTGAGGCCCATTTGACATCTTATGCATATCTTTTCTTTTTCTCACTTTTCCTCCCCAACTTCCTCCCCTCCCCAGTGCATTTTCCTCTGTGCGGAGCATAATTCCGTTCACTTTCTCTGCTTCTTAAGATCAGCCTTCCCTTCCAGTCCCGGGCAGCTCCACCCCTTTTCACAGACCAAAGTAAATCTGCACAATAATGAACCATATAAGGGAGGAATGACATCATCAGTTAGTGGTCCCAAGCTGTTTTGCACAACATTCACCTTTCATTGTTCTGATGACAGGGCTGGAATGTGACGGTTAATTCCCTGTGGAGTAGGGGGCTGAACAGGGCCTGCTGCTGTTGAACAAACTTCAATTACCCCCTTGTAAAAAACAAAAACAAAAACAAAAGCTACTATGCTTCCTAGTATTAAGGTAAGGAAGTCAAGATCTGTTTTGATTTAAGCAACGTTAGTTATTACTTTAGTCCATGCGCATTTCATTTGTTAATAGGCTTACTTGGCAGTAAACTCATTTCTAAGTGTTATTGCAAAGAGCATCTTAGAAGCTGGGTTTGGACATTTGTACAGCCTGACTAATCTGACAAGGGCTGTTAAAACCCGACAACCTTTCAGCTCTTGACTACAGGTTTTACTGAGTGTGGATGGTGACAACCCTTGAAAATGACCAGCTTATTGTGACTTTCCTTGATACCTCAGAATCCTTGATTGGAATGGCCAAGATGCACCTTGTTGTGGTATGAGACATGCTCCTGTTTTTCTATGGAGGGAAAAGTAATCTCATCCTACAGAAACTTGGGGAGTTTGTATAAGAATAGAAAGATCTCGTGCTGCCATCAGTCGTACTAATGTGTTTTGAAGGCTTTTAACAGAACAGCCTTTCCATGGGCTGTAAATGTATCCTCTAATTAATAATTTCTTGATGAGCAAAAATTAATTGAAGGTAGAAATATTATTTTCAAAATTTGTGGTCATTATGTGGATTGTCTGCAGATCTCTTTGCATATGTGGAGAAGGCTTGTAAAAGTTAGCAATGAATTAGAATGCATAGTGATCCAAAGAAAGCCGTGTTTGTTCTGAAACAGGGTGGCCGTGATAACAAGAATAATACAGAAAATAGGAGGTTTGATTTCAAAGTGGAAATGGAATTAAAGTTTCTACTATGTTAAACAGTTGTGTAAAAAGTTCAACTTTAGTAATTTTTCAAAATGCCAAAAAAACATTGTCTGAGTTCAGTAGAGTGTATCAAAATAAATAGCTTGCATTTAGCGCTCAGTAGGGCTGGAGGGTAGTGTGAGTCTTTCACAAAAGAACTTCACTTGGCCAAAACCAAATTTTTATAGCATGATTTCATATTCACATGACCTGTTTTATAGAAATTTGAACATAAGGGCAGATGGTATGGTTTTCATTTGTGTAGGTTTAATTTTGTGTAACATTGATTGTTAATAATGTTTTGTCTGTGTTTAAAGCGATGAAAATCTTGAGTTCAACTGAGATGAAAATCTTGGGTCCATTACATTGATCTGCCCAGATTCTTAATTCCATGTGATGGCTGAGCTTCTGTTTACTTGTAAAACTAAATATTCTTTCCACAACGGAAGGGTGCTTGCATTTCTTTTTCTCTAGATTAACAATAGTCAGCGTCAATACAAATTAAGTCTTGGGGTTTTGGAGTTTTGTTTATTGTTTTGGCTTGTTATATGTTGCATTAGCTTTAAAGTTGTTCAAAAACTGGACAAAATGATTGTTAGATACATGTTAACGTAATAATTTAAAAAGTATTTAGTGAAATTTCAAGTATGTTTATATTTAAAAGCTTTTTAAAAGACCTCTAGATACAAGGGCAATAAATTCTAATGCCATTTTAAAGAGGGAGAGGGTTATTTTTCTGAGTAAATAAATGCAAGGGAGTGTACTATCAGTGGTTTGTATACTTAATTTATTACTTATGTAACAAATGTAATTTTACTTACTTTAAACAAATCTTCGTTGTGAAAATAAATTTACCCAAGAGACAAATTAGCTTAATAATATCTTAGTAAAAGGCTTTACAAAAGGGTATGTTTTTATATTGTGAGCTCCCATAATGTATAAGCTTAAAAGCCTAATATATAAGCTGAAAAATGACTTTTGACCAGCATTCCATAAATGCATGTACAGAGTAAAATGAGGTATATTGCACCTTTGTGGACTGTCTTCAACTTGTTTGAATAGTCTTAGCACATCTGATTCATGCTCCCAGCTCCTCCCCTCATGTTCTGTGTCACCACAAGTGCAGCTCACAGAGGAGAGGCCTCTGTACTTAAACACATGGGAGGATACCCTCACATTGTGATTGCAGGGACCTAAAAACCCACCTGCTTCAAAATATCCTCCCACTTTCTGGCTTCCCAAGGGAAACCCCCTCTGCCCCCCAACCCCCATTTAGCTTATTTTCTGAGGGAGAGAGTTACTTGCGATAATGCACAAGTGTTACCTAGATGAGCATCTGATAATTAGGTGTGATGAACTTGGATGATGTATTCTTTGGGAATGGGCTAAGAAACGTCTCTTCCCATCAGAGTAAGGGAAGGTGAGGGCGCCACTGGGAAGAACAAGGCCACATATTTAGGTGACAAACTTTTCTGGCTTTTTCTGTTTCTCATGAAAATCGTTAAGTAAATTTGTTCATCTGGCTGATTCTTTAAAAAAAAGAATCAGAAAGAAAGAATAATATCTTCTTTCTACTCTTTGAAAAATATTTCATCTGATCAAGCTGAGGGTGTTTGAGAAGTACTTTGAACAACTTAGGGGATATGAAAACACAACAAAAAGGCATTTAATTGTGGGTACAAACTACTCATCCATGCCCACAAGATAAACAACAACTTTTTCAACTTTAAGAATGAGATTATGTTTACATGGCATCAGTAGATGTACCTCCCTCTCCATTATCTTTGAAGAGTTCATTCTAATGAGAATTAATTAAATTAATTAATTTAATTAATTAAATCGGCAGTAAGTTCCAATTTAGCATTATTATTAATAGTATCTAACATTTATTGAGAACCTAGCCTTTTTACATAGAATAATTCCTGTGGTTCTGACAATGACCCTACTTATTATCCTACTTTTATAGGGGAGGAAACTGAGGAAGAGCTAAATTAAGAAACTCGCCCAAGATGGTAGGGGGCAGGATTAGACACAAACCAGGTAGTCTGGCTCTGGAGCACATACCTGAACTACTACACTGAACAATGAACGTTAGCTTTGAAATGACAAAAAAAATACCCATGTTTTCAGCCAATGAAAATGACTGGCATGATTGACTAACATAGAGATTTGTTTTCTCAACAAATTATTATATGTGACTTTCATATTTGGTCCTCTGTCAGGGGTTACCCATTTTTTTCTCCTGAATATTCCCGTTCAGCTTTTAGTATTTGTGGTCTTTCTCTTTTATCAACCAGAAAATTTCTAGCTCTAAAGAACCTCAGTGCAAAATGAAAAAGGTAGAGAGCTAGGCTTTAGGATTGTTGTCCTGGGATCCAAGGCAAGGCCCTTCCCTGCAGTCTACCTTTAAAATGAGGCTGGAGAGACCAATTCATGTCTGGTCTGAGGGAGAGGAGGAGCACTATTCTGTCTCCCCTCTTCTGTCTTCAGCTTTATTTCTTGTTCCTGCTTTCCACTCATAGCAATGTGTATGTGTGGCTATAAGCCTGTCATACTTCCTTTTTTCTCAACTCTTATTGACCCACTCTTAGCTCCAATTATCTGTGACTCCTTTCTTCTTAGATTTGTCCTATTATCTCAAGCTACACATTTGTCTTAAGAGAAATCATGATGCATATAAAGTATGCGTTGGACGTAGAGAAGGGAAAAATGATCCTGAGCCCTGACATTTGCATATTGTCTGATCTATTTAGGGTTACAGCAAAAATCCCAGATGAGTCATATGGGGTAACTTAATGTTGTATATGTGTGGGTGGGAAGCTAATAAGGGATACCATGTTTCCCTAGGGCTAGTAATTGGGGGAGGGGCATTTGGAGTGCGGGAGTGTGTACCTCTTACTACCCACTAATTGGGGGGAGGGAGTAGTTCCTGGAACCCTCAAGAGTAACTGGATCTGTAGGAGAAGGCTACCTAAAGGGACGATGGCCCTTAGTAGAAGGATGAAGCCAAATATCCAAGATTCAGGAGGGAATTAATACCTCATTCTCCAATCTCCTGTCAATGTCTCCTATTGACAAAACCAAACTTGAAGCTAGAAGGGGCTTTCAATACAATGGCTCAAGATCAGCCCCCCAGGATGGAGAATGGTGGACAGTAGAACTGGAGAGGTAAATGGAAAATATGCAGCACAAAGGATAATAAGTAGAAGTATAAAATTAAATAATACAATATACAAATTAATAGTTTGGTAATTTAGTAACTTCAATAACTTTTTTTTACAGCTGTATATAAAATTTATCTCATAAAGTGAGTTGATGTCCCTATTCAAAAACACTTCCTACCAAGAGGCTCAGAGTCCTGCTTTACATCTCTCACAAGTTTGTAAGAGACAACTATACTTATTCTTCAAAGATGAATAAAATTGGGATTTATAAGACCACATTTCAAAAACTCATAATTCTAGAAAAAACCTAGAAGTTTATCTTGCCTCTGCTGACTCATTTGAGATGAGTTTTTCAACAAGATAGCTTTGCCCTCTGCTCAAGTTATTAGTCCTGAGGAAAAATTGGGCAGTTAGTACATCAAAACTATTTCCCCTAAGATTCCACATGCTACCACTTAGATGAATTGTCTAGATTGTGATGCTAATGGGGCCATGATGGTGAAGGAGGGCACTATCATTCACATTGTTACCCATATCAACATGAAGGAATAATCTTGGGGCATGTGGGTGGCTCAGTCAGGTAAGCCTCTGACTCTTGATTTCCACTCAGGTCATGATCTCATGGTTCCTAAGAACGAGCCTCACGCCAGGCTCTGTGATGACAGCATGGAGCCTGCTTGGGATTCTCTCTCTGTCCCTCTCTCTCTGTCCCTCCACTGTTTGTGCTCTCTTTCCCTCAAAATAAATAAATAAACATTTAAAATCATTTTAAAAATGCAGGAATAATCTTATATAATTCTTTCAACATTTATTTATTTTTGGGACAGAGAGAGACAGAGCATGAACGGGGGAGGGGCAGAGAGAGAGGGAAACACAGAATCAGAAACAGGCTCCAGGCTCTAAGCCATCAGCCCAGAGCCCGATGCGGGGCTCAAACTCCCGAACCGCGAGATCATGACCTGGCTGAAGTCGGACGCTTAACCGACTGCGCCACCCAGGCGCCCCTATAATTCTTTCTACCTTAGCTTTCACATTCAAGCACCAAAACCAGATATTTCTATATCCTAATTATTCCTAAAATCCCCTTTTTGGGGTGTCTGGGTGGCTTAGTTGGTTAAGCATCCAATTTTGGCTCAGGTCATGATCTCTCAGTTCCTGAGTTCGAGTCCTGAGTCTGGCTCTGTGCTGACAGCTCAGAGTCTGGAACCTGCTTCAGATTCTGTGTCTCCCTCTCTCTCTGTCTGTCCCCTGATCACACTGTATGTCCCTCTCAAAAATAAGTAAAACATTTTTAAAAATCCCCTTTTCTTTTAATGTCTATTTTTATTTTGAGAGAGAGAGAGAGAGAGAGAGAGAGAGAGAATGAGTGGGGGAGGGGCAGAGAGAGAGGGAGAGAGAGAATCCCAAGAAGGCTGTCAACACAGAGCTGACTCCACTTGGGGCTCAACCTCATGAATCATGAGATCATGATCTGAGCATAAATCAAGAGTCAGCCACTTAACTGACTGAGACACCCAGGTTCCCCTCCCCTTTTCTTGTATTATAATTGTAATCATAATTTAGTCTTTTTTTTTTTTTGCCTTGGAAAATTTTAATGCTTTCATAACTGATCTCCTTGCCTCTAGCACTGCCCGCCCCCATAATCCATACATCCACATTGTCATTAGAACATTGTAATATACAAATTTGAAATTATTGCTACTTTTTTATTAAAAAATTTTTAATTAATTAATTTTTTGAGAGAGAGAGAGTGCATGTGTACTTGAGCCAGGGAGGGGCGGGGGGGGGTGTGGAGAGAATCTTAAGCAGGCTCCATACTCAGAACAGAGCCTGATGTGAGACTAGATCCCATGACCCTGGGATCATGACCTGAGTTGAGATCAAGAATCAGACACTTAACCAGTTGAGCCACCCAGGTGCCCCTGATATTTTCACTACTCTTAAAGTCCTTACAGAACTTTGTGTAATTCTCTGGATGGAGTCCAACTTAGGATAACAAACAGACTGCTTGATGATCTGACCTCCACCTTCCACTGGAGTCTTATGCCTTGATGTTTTCCCATCTCCTACTGTGTGCTCTGCCATTGACTCTGCTGTTCTGTTTCTTTCACTTGTGTCACTTTCCCCTTTATGTGGCATACTGTTTCCTCATTCTTCATCTAGATAACCTTTGTTTATTCATTCATCGACCAAATATTGATTGAGAACCTACTTTATGTTAGGCACTTTGTTAGGGGGCTGGTGTTTAGCCATGGACCTTGCTCTTATGGAGCTTTTGCTCTGTGCAGAGGTGGGGAGACAGACAATATCTATGTAAACATATAAATGAAGGAAATGATTTCAGATAATAAAAGTTAAGGGAAAGAAAGAAATGGGGTGGTATGATGGAGAGCAGCTGGGGAAACTATTTTCAATAGTTTCAGAGAATGCATCTCTGGGGAGGAGACCTGTGTGCTGAATGAAACCTGAAAGATGAAAAAGAAGAGCCCATAGGATTATTGTGTGTGGTTGTGTAGCTTATAGCTTGCTGTGGCACCTATCTAATGAAAGAATAGGACTGAAATCCTGTTCTCATTCAGAGCATCAAGCCAGGCAGGGACTGTTTCTCTAAGGAGGGAAACCCTTATCTAGTTCTCTCCAAAGGGTCATATGGGCTGTAGTCCTGATAGCAGGGGAATGGCATTGGGAACCACTTCCTTCAGTCATATCCCCATCCTTGGGTGACCCTCAGTAGCCTATGTTTAAAGCATAAATGGTACTTTTTACATAGCATTGCAATTTATTTTTTTATTACAAGTATCTAGTATACTATTTGACAATGGTGGGGCATTCAACCCATCTTTGTTGAATTGCTGAGTGAATTAATGAATCATGGCTACATTTCTAAGAGTCAGGGAGCTTCATACTAGAGTGTATGATCAGGGAGCTCCTTCTCAAATAGTTATTCTCAAATATAGGCCTCCTGATGGGCAGCAAACTATCAGAAGAAACAGTTATTTCTATGTTTAAATGAGCAAATGACAAATAATTCCCTAGACTTTAATTTCTACTATGATTAAGAGCAAGTTACTAGTAATATACAAAATGATTTATTTTAAAATATAGCATTTTAAAATTTATTTATTTTTTTTTTTTAAATACTTTTTTTTTTTCCAACGTTTATTTATTTTTGGGACAGAGAGAGACAGAGCATGAACGGGGGAGGGGCAGAGAGAGAGGGAGACACAGAATCGGAAACAGGCTCCAGGCTCTGAGCCATCAGCCCAGAGCCTGACGCGGGGCTCGAACTCACGGACCGCGAGATCGTGACCTGGCTGAAGTCGGACGCTTAACCGACTGCGCCACCCAGGCGCCCCTAGCATTTTTAAATTTAAATTTGCATGTTATTGGGTTTTTTTAAAATGTTTATTTATTTATTTTGAGAGAGAGAGGCACATGTGTGTACGAGCAGGGGAGGGGCAGAGAGAGAGGGAGAGAGAATCCCAAGCAGGCTCTACACTTAGTGCTGAACATAACATGGGGCTGGATGCAGAGCCAGACGCGGGGCTCAATTTGGGTCTGGATCCCACAAACTGTGAGATCATGACCTAAGCAGAAATCCGGAGTCAGACACTTAACCAACTGAAACACCCAGGCACACCTGTCAGATTTTCTAAAAGACTAAGAGGGTATTTTCCAGTGGAGTCTGGCTATTACCAAATGCTGGCAAACATGGAACATGTGCTCACCTGGTAGTAGGAAATCCCAAAATCTTCATGAAGAATAATTTATTATCCATGATGAGCTTTTCATGGTTTTCAGTTGCTACCATCTGTGCCTTTTAAAGATAAATTACTATTGGTTAAACTTCATAATCAGTTTAATTTGTTATGGGTTGTTGGGCTAACCTGCAGAGGGCCAATAATGCATATCCTTAGTTTATGATTTTCAACAGCTAGACTTCAAGACATGTCATTAATGTTCCCATTCTAGAGCAAGATTATATCTAATCCTCTCTGATGAAGAATAAAACTTCATTTGTGATAACTTGCCCGGTGTGTGTGTGTGTGTGTGTGTGTGTGTGTGTGTGTGTGTGTGTGTTTGCATTACTTGGATTATAACATCAAAGTAAATGTAATGAGAGTCCTAGATTATTTTTAAATTTACAGGCTATAGTTTTATAGTATAAAATCATGTGTATAGCATTAGGGTCTTCACTTGCAAAATAAAAGCAGTTCATAAAAACTGCTAGCAAAAAGTTTACTGATTATCCTTTCTTTTCTTTCAAATTTTTATCACCAATTTCTTGAGAATAGGTGAGAAAGACCTCTGTCCCACTCTACTGGACCTGGGTCAAAAAAGTGTGAGATCAGGTATTCCACAGTACTGCTGGTTTTCACAATAGGGAAAAAGTAAAAAGTGTACAAAGCCTTTTATAAATTCACCCCCACTACTTAAAAAACACAAAAGAAAAACAAAACTTAAAAGTTTGTGTCCTGTTATGAAGGATCTGCCATTAACTTGTACATAAAGAAAATGATTATCTAGCACTCAGAGCTCAGGGCTGGGACTAGGGTGAGGCAAATGAAGCTATCACCTTGGGCACAAAATTTAAGGGGATATCGAATAATTCAGTAAGCAAGATACACAATATTTTAATGCATTATTTTTTAAGGTAAAAATCAATGCAAAAAAAAAAATCAATGATGAATTAAATGTCAAAATTTCAAATGAGGACAACATCTAACAACCCAGCCTTATTCGCCTCACCCTAATCCCAGTCCTATGCAGGATATCGGGAGGTTAGATTAATTCTGAATAATTATTATAATAGACACCATCTTGAGGAACTGGGGCAATTTATGAAAAACTAACACTTCTTTCTGAGTCATTTGGTAAAACCATGTTCTATCATGTTACCAAGCTGCTTAGCTCTGTTCTATGCTCTAGCTGGGAAAAAATGCATGTGATTAAAGACTTCTAACTGCATGCAAGCTTGACTCTTTTGAGGTTCATTCATCTTTAATTACTATCATGCCCTTGCTAGTTTTAACCTGCCTTTTCTCTTTTAAGAGAGAGAGGCATACATACAGGGGGAATTGAAGAAGAATAGGAGAATAAAAATAGTGAAAGGGAAGGGAAATAGTGAGAAGGGAAATCAGCATGATCTGGCTCAGAAACAAATGTAGCTAACTTTTAAAATGACATCAGCATTTCAAAATGGGTTCCAGAGGATTAAGATGGTAACAAGTGACATCTAAAGAAAGCAAAGAGAAAATTGCTGCCTTTGGGCTAATGCTGATAAATTTGGAGAAATAATAGAAATGAGAGTATAAAGAAAGTTGGGGAAAAGAACCTGTGAAATCTTATATGGTTTACTTTCGGAGGACAAGGAGTGAGAATCGTTATAGTCAGGTGTGGCTCTGGGTCTTTAGGAGTACAGATCTATAACTGTTCTAGGAAGAGTGTTTGTTTGTCTCAAGGATGGATAACCAGGATAAGATTTAAAAAACAAAACAAAAAAAAAAAAAACTCTCATTTCCCCTCTCCCCAAAACAACAACAAAAATTGTACTTAAAAGGAAAGATAAACTCATAAATACCTGTGGAACAGAACACAGCAAGGATGCTTTTTTTACCATAAGTTTGACTAAGCATCAAATGTATCCCAATGAGGAAGAAAAGGTAAAAGTCTCTAATATGCTTAATTTTATAAATATGGAAATGAATGGAAGAATCGCCCACAATTACAGACAAATACGAGAGATACATGGAACTGTAAAGAAAGTAAAAATTATGACCAGATATCAAAGGAGTTGAAACTTGGTGTGGGAAGGGGGAGGTAAAGATCTTAAAGGGGGTTAAAAAAAACTTTATTATGGAAAATTTCAAATATTTACAAGAATAAAGAGAATAATGTAATGAATGCCCATATATCTGTCACTTAGCTTCAACAGTTAATTCATGACTGGTCTGGTTTCATCTATTCCCATTGCCCTGAGTTTGTTGGGTTTTTTTTTTTTTTTTTGGCCCTGGATTATTTTATTTTTATAAAAGTTCCAGACATATCACTTCATTCATAAATATTTCAATATATATTTCTAAATGGTAGGGATTCTCTTAACAATATCCTTACACTACCTAAATTTAGTAATAATTCCTTATAACATAATTTTTCTATTGTTTTAAAAATAGCTTAAATAAGAATCCAAATGTATTATAATTGGTTGATACATCTTATAAATTTCTTTTAATCTATAGTTTCTCCTCCCCCACTCTTTTTCGTCTTGCAATTTATTTATTGAAAATACTAGGTATTTTATCCTCTGTAGTCCCCTACATTTTGGATTTTTCTGATTGTATCATCACAGTATCATTTAGTATGTTTCTTGCCCATGTCTTTCCTTAAACTAGTAAGTAGTTATAGGGGCTTGATCTTATTCAGGTTTATTTTTTGGGTAGGAATGTTTCTTGGTGGAAGTATGTACACATGTATACAATGTTTGGCTAGCTCTCTTCAGAGACATTGATGAACATTACCTACATCCATCATTTCTTTGGATATTGCAAAATAGTGGTCTTCTATAATTACTTCTTTATTTATTAATAATGGCATTCTATCATTATTTACTAACTAGATGATTTCCATAAAGAAAAACAACTTTAAATTTAAGTGGGAACATGCTAATCTTATATATATATGTAATCTCATATATATACACACATATATATATACACATACATATTATATACATACATACATATATTTATACATATACATACATACATACATACATACATACATACATACATATATATACATATTGGGATTTGGGGTGGGTTTTTAAGAATGCCTTGAAATAATATTAGGACTAGAGGTTTTCTAGTACCTGAAACATGTTTACCCCAGAACATGTTTTCCTACCAGCTTCCCCAACCCTAGCTGAAAATGTTAGACATCTTCTCTTTAGTGTTCCTACCTCTGCTTTCACATCTTTCTGCCTTAAGCTTAATAATAATCTATTTTATGTTTTCTATTATATTTTAAGTCACTCTCATAATATTTGTTTGCAACTTTTTTTCCATTTCTCTGACATTTGGAACACTTTCTAGGGCCTTTTATATTCTTTTTATTGCTACATTTTTTTATTGAGATATAATTTACATAAAATAAAATTTACCAGTTTTAATTACACAAATTGATGCATCTTGACTAATATATATACCATAAACAATCATAGAACATTTGGGCTTATACTTTTAAAGTCTTCTAGTTGAAAATAGTTAAATTTCTGAACATTTGTAAATGGTAAAGTCTCAAAATAAAAAGATCATGGTTTCATTTAGTATGAAAAGAAAAATGAGGAACACACTTAAGAATAGTTATTAAGAAAGACAATAGAATTCTGAAAATCTATTAGATTGTGTATTTGTCTTCCTTGCATCCTTTAAACAGGATAAAATGCTTGTTGAAAATTAAGAACTTGCCAAAAATAAATTTGATTTCAGGGTATCAAATGCCTGTAATGCTGATGAGAAACGGGGTACTAATTCATCTTAGTCTTGGTCTTCTGGTTTGTTTCCTTTTTATGCTAATCTTCCTAAAATCAGGGCATGGTGGAAGAATGGCAAGATGGGTAGAGAGGAGGTGGTAAGACCAGTTGGCACAAACAACACCTACACCCTTTCATTCTACTCCTTAAATAGCATAATTACATGGCAACGGTGCCCAGTAATGTAAAGCAAATGAATTGTTTAAGTACAGTGACATTGTAACTATTAGGAAATTGTTTGAAAAAGGAGACATAACCTGCCATAGTCATTATCTATTGTGAATAGTTATGTGGTGATACTTTTGAATGCTTGTTTAATATAAAAATGAGGATTTTTAGATAGAAGGGGAGGAAAAAACCCATCTGAAGTAGAAGGCTAAATTGACTAGGGAGGGAGGTAGATGAATGGAAAGCAGTGCTCCCTTCCTTTGGCGCTCCAGTGTTGCTCCTAGTATATCTCCCTCCTCTTATCTCTCCTGCCAGACCTTCACTAACTCCTCCTCATTCTTCCTTCTTTTTTTTTTGTAATATTTATTAATTTGTGTGTGTGTGTGAGAGAGTGTGTGCATGCGCTCAAGTGGTGGAGGGGCAGAGAAACAAGGGGACAGAGAGAATCCCAAACAGGCTGCATGGTGTCTGTGCAGAGCCCAGTGCAGGGCTGGAACTCACGAACCACTGTGAGATCAAGACTTGAGACAAAATCAAGAGTCAGAGACGCTCAGTGGACTGAGCCAATCAGGCGCCCCTCCTTCCCATTCCTTTTTACCCCTTAATTTTAAGCATTTCCCAAAGTCTTTTCTCTATCTTTTACTTTTTCTCTTTCCACATAGTTTCTCCTTGGAGATCAAATTTATTTCCACACCTAAGGCACTGTCACCACCTCCTCTCTCCACTTACTGAAATGAAAATCCAAGAATTACCAAGCTTTAGCACTATACAGGTTTCTATGTAGGAAGGGATAGGTGACAAAAGAGCCCCAAGACCTCCAATAACTTTCTTTCTTCCTGAAGCTTCTCTCACTTTAACTACTACTATTCCTCCCAATAGACTCCAGACGTACACTGCCCCAACATTCTGGTCCAGCTGTGGGTAAAATACCTCCTCTTGTTTCTCTGCAACAGAGGTTGGAAACTTTTCTTTTTTTTTTTTTTTTTATTTTTTTTTTCAACGTTTATTTATTTTTGGGACAGAGAGAGACAGAGCATGAACGGGGGAGGGGCAGAGAGAGAGAGGGAGACACAGAATCGGAAACAGGCTCCAGGCTCTGAACCATCAGCCCAGAGCCCGACGCGGGGCTCGAACTCACGGACCGCGAGATCGTGACCTGGCTGAAGTCGGACGCTTAACCGACTGCGCCACCCAGGCGCCCTGGAAACTTTTCTTAAAAAGAACTAAAACAAGCAAGCAAACAAAATAAACAAAAAGCACACCAGAACCTATGAGAGAGACACAAAAGCCTTCCTTTAGTCTGGTGTACAAAGTATTGTTTAAGGTTCTAATATTCCCAGAGGCACTTTATAGGTTATCTAGTGGTTGTTCATCATCTGGTACTAAAGAGAGATATTAAGTGATACCTTCCCATCCACACAGAGAGGGCTCGATCTCTCAGCTTTGGTTTCCCACTTAGGAGATAACACCTCTTTCCTAGGCAACCAATGACTAGAATGACCACAGTCTTCAAGAGAGGCCACTGCTCACTAGATCAGAGCCACTTGTCTAATAACCACTATTAATATCAAATTACTGGCCCAATAACAGCCACGATATCCATTCAGCAAAAATTTATACTCAGTATTGTGAGGGACTTTAGTTCACACATCTCTATAGAAGATGACTTGAGCTGTATTTCTAGATCAAGCTTATTTATTCTTTCATGTATCTATTCACTCACTATTTTTTGAGCACTTCCGATGTATCAGGCATTGTGCTAGGGGGCAAACAAGACAGACATGGCCTGTGTCCTCATGCAACTTGTGTTAACAAAGTCAAGGGGTGCCTGGCTGGTTCAGTTGGAAGAACATGAGACTCTTGATCTCGGGGTTGTGAGTCTGAGCCCCATGTTGGGTGTAGAGACTGCTTAAAAATAAAGTCTTTTAAAAAGTTGTAAGTTGATTAATGTTATAAAGGTTTCAGGGTATTATGGGAGTCTGTAAGAATGTATAACTTAATCAGGTTGGTCCTGGAAGGCTTCTGGAAGAAGTGACTTTTTTTTTTTTAATTTTTTTTTTTCAACGTTTATTTATTTTTGGGACAGAGAGAGACAGAGCATGAACAGGGGAGGGGCAGAGAGAGAGGGAGACACAGAATCGGAAACAGGCTCCAGGCTCTGAGCCATCAGCCCAGAGCCCGAGGCGGGGCTCGAACCCACGGACCGCGAGATCGTGACCTGGCTGAAGTCGGACGCTTAACCGACTGCGCCACCCAGGCGCCCCATGGAAGAAGTGACATTTAAGTGAAACTTTGGAAGGATGAAAATCAGCTGGATATTGTGCCAGACTTAATGGAGGAGTGGGGAGGAAATACTAACCAGAGGCACAGCATATTTAAGGAATGTGAGCAGCTTAGATAACAGGGGGAAAGACTGGCTTCAGAACCTGCCAGCATGGTCAGGAATCAAATCAGGCTAGGCCATGTTATAGATTTTTCACCTCTATTCTTAGAGCAACAAGAAGGCATGGGAAGTTAGAGTTCCATTATAGCCTGTGATTATATTTAAATTTGGGTGAGAGTAAGTAATAATAATTATTATAATATAAACATAGCCAAAAGTACACTTGCTATGGGCCAGGCACTGTTATAAGTGCTTTTCCGTATATTAACCAATATGCATCTCACACAAACCCTATGAATCAGGTACTATATTGATGCCCGAGTTATAAGTGAGGGAAGTGAGGTATACATATAGGTTATATAAGTTGTCCAAGATCACACAGCTAACAAGTGGCAGGGCTCGTGAGGAGACCCATTAGGAGGCTGTTGCAGAATTATCAGCAGAAGATGCTCAGGGCTTTGGACAGGAGTAATGACAGGAGGAAGTCATTAGGGTAATGGGGTTAAGATGTATATGAGCTGTAAAATTTACAGGATTTACACCAAAAGTACTATATTTCTAATTGCTTGGTGTACTGAAAAAATTATCTCATTATGGAAAGAACATTTAACATGAGATCTACCCTCTTAATTTTTTAAGTGTACAATACAGTATTGTTAAGTATTGCCTGGTACACTTTTAAACTTGACTATCTTGCTATTACCTCAATTTTCTACCAATACTATTTCTCACCAGTTTTTCCCATTCCTGTTAAAGGTATTATTTGTAGTTGTGCAGATTAAAAGCATCAAAGTAATTTTTTTCAATTTCTCTATCCCTTTTTCCTAGCAAGTGAACAGTCACAATGCCCATGCCAGTTACCTTTTGCAAAGTCTTCACAATTCATCCATCTTTCCCATCCCCGGTGTTCTCCCTGTAGAAATTTAAATGCAAGTCTGTTTGCACAGAAGGTTATTGGCAAGCTGTCCTGACTGAGTCACACAACTTTACCTTGGTTATGGATCTAACCCTCAGCTAAATCAAAGCTGTAACTGAATTTTGGGAGAATGCAGAGAATGGGCTGTGTATTGCTGTAAGAGCCACTTTAACTGAGAGATGGGAATAATTTAAGAAGTGATAGAAGAGGGAAGGAGAAAGCTTAATGGGACAAAGAGAAAGGGGAGAGAGAGAAGGAGAGAGAGAGAGAGAGAGAATCACAGCTAAGAGGACATGAAAAAACGTGGTTTCTTGGAAGCCAGATTCCTGCGATGGTCATGCTCTAGCTCACAGGATTTCCTACTCGTGAGAGAGCTTTCTACTTTTCTCTGGCTGAAAAGTTAATACCCCAGGTTTTACACCAAAGTTACTGAAATGAAAATATTTACAGTGTAAACACAAAAAGCATTGGACAGACTTTTCAGATACATACTCTTTAGTTCTTATATTTATTTTTGTATTTTATTATATCTGTGTATAGAGTCTGTATGTCAGTCACTTTACTTCTACTATCTCAATTTTGAGAACAATTCTATGAGGTAGGTATAACATCCTTGCTTTACAAGTGAAAAAACTGAGGGTCAAGGAGTTTCAGCAATTGGCCAGAGGTTACAGTCAGAAAATGACAGAGCCAGAATTCAGATGCAGCTGTCTGACCCCAAAGCCCATGTTTTAGTTACCCCAACCCACTGTCTGTAATAGCATAGAGGCATAGGATATTTAAACAAATATCTTTAGAAATTTTAACATTTTAAGCTTAGAGTTGAAAGCACTGATGTTTTCAATGAATTACCTTTGATAGTCTTATTAAGGCTAAGGAATTTGAAAATATCCCCAAAAGTATCTCCCACTCTATAGTTCTGTGACATTATTTCAGTTGTTTTGACTTCAAGTAAAAAAGAAGATGATCAATAAAATTCTCTTTACACATGTAAGAACCACAGTTAATGAAGCGATTACAGTATTACTCATGTGAACCCAAAGGATTTGAAAACAATCTTTTTCTTCCATTGTAAGAATAAAGTCATAATGGGTTTGGGAAATTATGCATTTATTTAATAGATGCTTAGACACAAGGATATGTTTTGTAAAAGTAAATTCCATAAAAAATCTTAATTATATCATCAGAATCATTTCTATAATAATTCTTTAACACCACAAATAGCTTCAATATATGTTCAGTCATTTCTTGTACAATGCAATGTGAGATTATTAGCTTCTATTTACTTGGTTAACAGCTAATCTAGTCATAAATATGAAATAAATCACTTTAAATAAGTAAGGTGCAAAATATATTGAAAGAATAAAATATTCTTAAAACAAATACAGGTTGTTTACAACTTGCTTCTCTGATATAAATATTAATATTAAGAAGCATTCTTATACTATATAAAGTAAATATGATTATTTTATCTTATTTTTTATTTTTTAAAATTTACATCCAAATTGGTTACCATACAGTGCAACAATGATTTCAGGAGTAGATTCCTTAGTGCCCCTTACCCATTTAGCCCATCCCCCCCCACAACCCCTCCAGTAACCCTCAGTTTGTTCTCCATATTTATGAGTCTCTTCTGTTTTGTCCCCCTCCCTGTTTTTATATTATTTTTGTTTCCCTTCCCTTATGTTCATCTGTTTTGTCTCTTAAAGTCCTCATATGAGTGAAGTCATATGATTTGTGTCTTTCTCTGACTGACTAATTTCACTTAGCATAATACCCTCCAGTTCCATCCATGTAGTTGCAAATGACAAGATTTCATTCTTTTTGATTGCTGAGTAATACTCCATTGTATATATATACCACATCTTCTTTATCCATTCATCCACTGATGGACATTTGGGCTCTTTCCATACTTTGGCTATTGTTGATAATGCTGCTATAAACATGGGGGTGCATGTGTCCCTTCAAAACAGCACACCTGTATCCCATGGGTAAATGCCTAGTAGTGCAATTGCTGGGTTGTGGGGTAGTTCTATTTTTAGTTTTTGAGGAACCTCCATACTCTTTTTCAGATTGGCTGTACCAGCTTGCATTCCCATATGATTATTTTAATTCCATTTTTATGGATAACTGAAAATAACTATTAAAATTGGTGCAAGTTATGAAGGGGAGTGGGAGATACAGGCTTCCAGTTATGGAATGAATCAGTCAGGGGAATAAAAGGTACAGCATAGGGAATATAGTCAATGATATTGTAATAGTGTTGTATTGTGACAGATGGTAGCCACACTTGTGGTGAGCACAGCATAATGTATAGAGTTGTTGAATCACTATGTTGTGCACCTGAAGCTAATGTAACTTTGTAACTATACTTCCATAAAAAAAAAATTGGTGCAAACTGATTCACCAACACAAGGATAGTAAATAGTTATTCTGGTGTATTTATATTCCTACTTTTTTAATGCTATACATAAACACCATAGAGAAAATGTATTTCATACATGTAAAACGTAATAATTCCTGTAGCTGCCACATTTGTATATTGATAGTAATTGATTTCCTCCCAACCTAGTTCTCTATTTAAAATTTTTGTTTAAATCCAGAAACTGAGCCAAAATTCTGTGCCAGTTCTTCATTAGCTAGTTTATGTAGATCAGCTTTCTATCAGAAAGCTTGTCTTGCTTTGTTCCTATCAGGTGATAGTTCCGTACATAATTAAAAAGTCCCAAGGTTCTTTTTGTTCTGCACCTTCCCTTTGACTTAAAATAAAATTATATATATATATATATATATATATATATATATATATATATATATAAAATGTGTATTCATTTTTGAGAGAGAGAGAGAGAGAGAGAAGACAGCACAAGCAGGGGAGGGACAGAGAGAAAGGGAGACACAGAATCCGAAGCAGGCTTCAGGTTCTGATCTGTCAGCACAGAGCCTTGACATGGGGCTTGAACCCACGAACTGCGAGATCATGACCTGAGCTGAAGTAGGAGACTTAACCAAGTGAACCACCCAGGTGCCCCATAAAATAAAATTATATTTTGAAGTCATAAGATGTAGAGGTGAGGAGCAAGGATTCTGGATCCTGAGGATCCAGAAGGATTCTTCCTGAGTCTGAATCCCAGAATTGCCACCTACTGACTGTGGGAATGTGCAAGAGCCCTGTCTCACATTCCTTATTGGGATGACAGTAGCAATACATGTCTCAGAGGATTGCTGTGAAGATAAACACATAACACACATTGTGCTTAGAATACAGAAAACACTATTTAAATAGCCACTATTATTGTACAACCTAAGTGTTACTCAATGGTTATGTTATTGAAGTATAATACATTTGCAGAAAAGCACTCATAAGTGTTCAGGTTACTGAAATTTCATAAGCTGAACGATCCTGTGTAACCAACACATAAGTGATGAAACAGAAACCAGTACCTGAAGAGTCCTTTTCATGCCCACTTCTGGTAACTACCCCTCCCCAACGGGAACAAATAACCTGACTTTGGATTAGTATCCTTAATGACTATCTGTTAAAGCCTTGATATTGGAGCAGTTGGTAGGTACTTATTGTAATAGCATTTCACTTTTTATTTAATATCTAAGACAAACTTTTTTTGCTGATGAATCTTTTAATATGTATAAGAATAAATATATAGGACATATGTATAATATAATAACAAACTATAATATCTTAATATATTTTGTTTCCTAGGTTGAAAAAGCTCCTTGAACAAGAAAAGGCTTACCAGGCCCGAAAAGAAAAGGAAAATGCTAAGCGACTCAATAAACTAAGAGATGAGCTTGTGAAACTCAAGTCCTTTGCACTCATGCTGGTGGATGAAAGGCAAATGCATATTGAACAACTTGGCCTGCAAAGCCAGAAAGTACAGGATCTTACTCAGAAACTGAGGGAAGAAGAAGAAAAGCTCAAAGCCATTACTTCCAAATCCAAAGAAGACAGGCAGAAACTGCTCAAGTTGGAAGTGGATTTTGAACACAAGGCTTCGAGGTTTTCTCAAGAGCATGAAGAGATGAATGCTAAATTGGCTAATCAAGAGTCTCACAACAGGCAACTTAGACTCAAGCTGGTTGGCTTGACTCAGAGAATTGAGGAACTGGAAGAGACCAACAAAAACCTTCAAAAGGCAGAGGAAGAACTTCAGGAATTAAGAGATAAAATTGCCAAAGGGGAATGTGGCAACTCCAGCCTTATGGCTGAAGTGGAAAATCTCCGGAAGCGCGTGTTAGAAATGGAGGGTAAAGATGAGGAGATCACTAAAACTGAATCCCAGTGCAGGGAATTGCGGAAGAAGCTGCAAGAGGAAGAACATCACAGTCGGGAACTCAAACTTGAAGTCGAGAAGTTACAGAAGAGAATGTCTGAACTGGAGAAATTGGAGGAAGCATTTAGCAAGAGTAAATCTGAGTGTACCCAGCTACATCTAAACCTGGAGAAAGAAAAGAACTTAACGAAAGACCTGCTAAATGAGCTGGAGGTGGTCAAGAGTCGAGTTAAAGAACTGGAATGTTCTGAAAGTCGATTGGAAAAGGCTGAATTAAGTCTAAAAGATGACCTTACAAAGTTGAAGTCATTTACTGTGATGCTGGTTGATGAAAGGAAAAATATGATGGAAAAAATAAAGCAAGAAGAGAGAAAAGTGGATGGACTCAATAAAAATTTTAAGGTGGAACAAGGAAAGGTTATGGATGTAACTGAAAAACTAATTGAAGAAAGTAAGAAGCTTTTAAAACTGAAATCTGAAATGGAGGAAAAGGTGTACAATTTGACAAAAGAAAGAGATGAGTTAATAGGTAAACTGAAAAGCGAAGAAGAAAAATCCTCTGAATTGAGCTGCAGTGTTGACTTATTAAAGAAGAGACTTGATGGAATAGAGGAAGTGGAAAGGGAAATAACAAGAGGAAGGTCTCGAAAAGGATCTGAGCTCACCTGCCCAGAAGATAACAAGATTAAGGAACTAACACTTGAAATTGAGAGACTGAAGAAACGCCTCCAACAATTGGAGGTGGTTGAGGGGGATCTGATGAAGACGGAGGATGAGTATGATCAGTTAGAGCAGAAATTTAGAACTGAGCAGGACAAGGCTAATTTCCTCTCTCAACAACTGGAGGAGATAAAGCACCAAATTGCCAAAAATAAAGCAATCGAGAAAGGTGAGGCTGTGAGTCAGGAAGCAGAGCTGAGACACAGATTTCGGTTAGAAGAAGCTAAAAGTCGAGACTTAAAAGCCGAAGTACAAGCTCTTAAAGAGAAGATCCATGAATTAATGAACAAAGAAGATCAACTTTCTCAACTTCAAGTGGATTATTCTGTCCTTCAACAAAGATTTATGGAAGAAGAAAATAAGAACAAAAACATGGGGCAGGAGGTCCTCAATCTGACCAAAGAGTTGGAGCTTTCAAAGCGTTATAGCCGAGCTCTTCGACCCAGTATGAATGGGAGAAGAATGGTGGATATTCCTGTGACGTCAACTGGAGTGCAGACTGACGCGGTGAGCAGTGAGGCGGCAGAGGAGGAAACACCAGCAGTATTTATACGGAAATCCTTTCAAGAAGAAAATCACATCATGAGCAATCTTCGACAGGTAGGATTGAAAAAACCTATGGAACGATCCTCTGTTCTAGATAGGTATCCTCCAGCAGCAAATGAGCTCACTATGAGAAAGTCTTGGATTCCATGGATGAGAAAAAGGGAAAATGGGCCCCCAATCACTCAGGAGAAAGGGCCTCGAACAAATCCCAGTCCAGGGCACCCAGGAGAACTGGTCCTTTCACCAAAGCAAGGCCAGCCTCTGCATATTCGAGTGACACCAGACCATGAGAATAGTACTGCAACTTTGGAAATAACAAGCCCAACATCTGAAGAATTTTTTTCTAGTACTACTGTCATTCCTACCTTAGGGAATCAGAAACCAAGGATAACCATTATTCCATCACCAAATGTCATGTCTCAAAAACCAAAAAGTGGAGATGCTACTCTTGGCACAGAACGAGCCATGTCCCCGGTCACGATTACTACATTTTCTAGAGAGAAGACCCCAGAAAGTGGAAGAGGTATGTTTGCAGACAGGCCCACATCCCCCATTCAGATAATGACAGTGTCTACATCAGCAGCACCAGCTGAGATTGGAGTCTCTCCTGAATCCCAGGAAATGCCCATGGGAAGGACTGTCCTCAAAGTCACCCCAGAAAAACAGACTGTTCCAACTCCACTACGGAAATATAACTCCAATGCCAATATCATAACCACGGAAGACAATAAAATTCACATTCATTTAGGTTCTCAGTTTAAACGATCCCCTGGGACTTCAGCTGAAGGAGCAAGTCCAGTTATTACTGTCCGACCTGTCAACGTGACAGCTGAAAAGGAGGTTTCCACAGGCACCGTCCTTCGCTCCCCTAGGAACCATCTCTCATCGAGACCTGGTGCGAGCAAAGTGACGAGCACTATCACCATAACACCGGTCACAACCTCATCTACTCGAGGAACCCAGTCAGTGGTGAGTAGAAGAGGCTCCAGAGTGGAGGCTGAGGGAGGGAAAGTGACTTGTGAGAATCACCCAGTGCCCAAAGTACAACAAAAGCACATGCCTCTCGCTCTACCTGAGCCCACTAGCAGATGTTTCCTAGAGGACCAGCTACACCAAGACATGAAAATAAAAAGTGGCCTAATGTTTTAATAAATTGAACTCATTTTGAGGGAAAATTTCTTTTTTTTTATGTAAAGTATGAAGACCCCCCAAATTCTTGCAAATATGGCCTCTTTATAATGTCAGCATACAATAATAATCAGGTTTAAAGTTTAGTTTTTTGTTTAAAATACTTTTAAAAATGGAGACTGAGAGAAATGGTCAATATGCAGGAAGAATTAAAACTGCCTCCTGGGTTATATTTCTATAACCTAAAATATTCAATATGTGGTTATGTATGGCCATAGTCACATTTTTTTCCAAAAATAAGATTAAAAGTTCTTAATATTAACTTTTTTAAAAGTAAAAAAATGGGTTTATATGTCTAAGCACTATATTTTATTAATAGTATCTTTCAGAGAGCAGATGCTTGATAAACATTTATTTAATAACTAGAAGGCTAAATGAGTGATTATGAAAAAGCATGTCTCAGATATAAAAACCAGAGCTTAAAAATAAATTCTGTTTTTAGAAATACTTCCAGTGATTGTCTTCATTTACTTGGGACAAATTAGTAAATTAAATTATAGAAGAACATGTACTGTTTAGATTTTAATTTAAACCAATAAACTAGAAATTATTATTCCTAGATTCTGAACAAATTCTGTCCTATGTATTAGAAACTCTTAGGAAAGACAGGAAGCTTATTATTTAAGTATAGAAACTGTGGCTTATTGTCCCATATCCTCAATTAAATTTACTTTAATTTTCTGTGTACCAACACAGATTCAAGACAGACTTCAAAGTGTGAATTACTAATTGCTTTGTTGGTAAAGCTTTTCATTACTGGCTCTATAGGAGCCAAATAGCATTCAGAATTGCTCACACTTCTTGAATGGTTCAATATAATATTGCTTTTTAAGCAACACAGAGCATAGTTTGCTTGTGCATGGTCACTTCTCTCTAATAATTTTTATAAAAAGGTAGTGGAGGTTTAAGTTGTAGCTCAGAGCAGATTTTCTGCTGAAACATCTTAGTACCATTTTAAGGGTCAGATCAAAATAGCTTTACTTTCTTTAGCAACATTGTTGGCTACTGATTAAACCCATATACAAACAAGATTTCAAAACAACTGTTTAGGATTTATAGACCTAAAGGATGGCCCACTTAATTCAGATATGTCAGATTCCATAAAATCAAGGATAACAAAAAGTTTGGGACGCCTGTCTTAGAAATAGAATAGTGAGACTAGTTCATTTGTGCATGTATTTATTTAGGGTGTTTAGCTACACTCTGGGCACTGGGTTTGGTGCCCAACTGCAAAGAGGACCTTTAGAAGTTCCTAGCTTAGTGGGAAAGGCAGGATTGGAACCTACCTAGTGGTTCTATGATAGAGGTATGTACAAAGGAACCCAGAGAAGACTTCCTGGAAGAGGAAGTTTTCACAGATAAGGAGAAATTTTTTAAGAAGGAAAAGGGAAAGCGTATGTAGAGAGAACAGCCTGTGCAAAAGTGTGGCTCTGTGAAGAAGCCTGACATGTTCCAGGAAAGGTGACCATTCTCATTGTACTGCAGCAGTTGGGTGTAGGGACATAATGCAAGAACAGAAAATACAGAGGCAAACTGGAGTCAGATACTGAAGAGAGGTATGTGGCTTATTATGAAATTGACATTTGATCTCATAGAGTAGACAAAGGGAGCCATTGAAAGGGTATTGATGATTAAAAAAAAATACATTACTTATGTTTTAGAAACATATGTCTATAAAACAATTTAAAGATAAATTGGAAGGGACAAAGACTGAGGACAGGGATACTGTTGCAATCTTCCAGGCTAGAGACGGTGTAGGCTTGAACTGTGGTAGTGAAAATGAGGACAGAGATATCTTAAAGATAGGATCGAAGATTTTGTGACAAACTGAGTATAGAGGGTGGCTCTGAAGTTTCTGGTGTGGCTCTATGGGTAGATAGGATGAAAAACATAGGAAGGCTACTCTTTGGGGACAAGATAAGTCATGTTTGGGGCATTCATATTTGAGATGCCTGCAAGACAGTGGAAATGTCTGGCAAGTGGGAAATATAGATGTGTTTTCCAGAAGATCATTGAAGGGACTGGAGCTCATCAACACATGGGGTGACAAATGAGGTGATTCTCAGGGTAAATGTGAAAAATTAAAAGAGAGCTGAGAATGGAGCATGGTGACACCCACGTTTAGAAGAAAGGCAAGCTATGACAAGGAGCCAACCAGAGATTGAATAGGAGTCATCAGACAAGAGGTGAATGTGTGAGACTCCAGGAAGAAGGTATCACGGGCAAGAGAGTTTTAAAAGAACTTCAAGAAGAAGGGTATGGCCAGCAGTAACCGTAAAAAATGAAAAGAGGGGCACCTGGGTGGCTCTGTCTGTTGAGCGTCTGACTCTCGGTTTTGGCTCAGGTCATGATCACAGGGTCATGGGACTGAGCTCCACGTTGGGCTCCGTGCTGAGCGTGGAGCCTGCTTGAGATTCTCTTTCCCTCTGCCCCCTCCCCTGCTCACATACTCTCTCTCTCTCTCTCTCTCTCAAATAAAAAAATAAGGGGCACCCGGGGGCTCAGTTGGTTGAGCGTCTGACTGTAGCCCAGGTCATGATCTCACAGTTTGTGAGTTCGAGCCCTGTGTCGGGCTCTGTGCTGACAGCTCGGAGCCTGGAGCCTGCTTCAGATTTTGTGTCTCCCTCTCTCTCTGCCCCATCCCCACTCATGCTCTGTCTCTGTCTGTCTTAAAAATAAATAAAGCATTAAAAAAATAAATATAAAAAAATAAAAAATAAAAAAATCTTTAAAGAAAATGAGAATCCAACATCATTAAGAGGTGGAGGGAGAGCTGCTTTATCCACTCCAAGAAAGTGCAGATAATTTGGGGGACAGTGGGAGTAAAGTTGCCTGAGTTTATGCCAGATGGCTGTATTTTCTCTGTGAAATAGGAGTTAAGGTCACTTCTGGAAGCGTAGATAGAGAAAGTGGGTCAGAGGCTTGAGAAGAGAAGGAAGTTTGGCGTAGGTGTTTCAGGACATGGAAAAGGGAGGCAATCAGAGTGGATTAGATCCCGACTCCAAGTTTCTAACCATTTTATCTGGGGAGGTGTCATCTGTGGGCATTCCTGTCTTGCTAATGCTCAGGTTGACGGCAAATCCAGGCAGAAACTCACCAGTATCTCCCTGTGTCTCTATATTTTCTCTCTTACAGTCAGGACAAGACGGGTCATCCCAGCGACCTACACCCACCCGCATTCCTATGTCAAAAGGTATGAAAGCAGGAAAGCCAGTAGTGGCAGCCCCAGGAGCAGGAAATCTGACCAAATTCGAGCCTCGAGCTGAGACTCAGTCTATGAAAATAGAGCTGAAGAAATCGGCAGCCGGCAGCGCTACCTCTCTTGGAGGGGGGAAGGGCTGAGGGCAGTGGCTGAGGGGGTATGTTGTGCAGATGCTACTGCTGCCGTGAAAACGGACCTTCGTCTGTTTGTGCCAACTCTCTACATGTACTAACAAGTTTTAAATATCTTGTTTATAAAATAATCGACTAATAGCCATGTGTGTTTCCTATTTTGTAAATTTGTTTTGATGCTAGAGAAAAGAGCTAACCAGCAGAGCTACAGTTTGCTGTGTGCTTTGTTGAGGATGCTGGGCCTGAGGCAGGGCCTGACTTCTAGTCCCATTTTTGCTCTAGAAAGTGGACCCACCAGTTAATCCATCTGAACCTCAGTCTCTTTGTCAGTAAGATATGTGAGCTGGATCTCATCATCTCCAAAGACAGATCCCATATTTCCTAATTGTAAATCAGATTTAATAGGCCTATCTCCACAATAATTGATTTTTCAGAAATTCTATTATGAAATAGGAAATAGTTTAACAATTGTCATTTGCCTCTATCAGATCCCGAGTTTGCTTCATGTGCTGGAAAAAACATCTCCTAGCTCTCACAGGGCCTGGACCTCTAAAGTTTTGCAAAACTAAAGCCTCTGGGATGATTTCAGGAAATAATTTGAATATGAAATAAAATGAAAATGAAATATGGAATCCTAAAAACAGAGTTTTACTTATTTGTGTGTGTCTGTGTGTACTAAAGAGGTTTTGGCCATCTCCAAAACATTCCCAGAATTTTAGAGATGATAATTTTAGAACCACTAATGTCAAACTCATGCTCTCTTCAAGTGTGCAATTGATTTAAATTGTGGAGCAGTTTGAATAGAGCTGCCAAATGGCCCTTCTATCCATTACAACCTCAACAGAGGTTGTAATGGATAGAAAATAGAAGAAAGTAATTGTGATACACTAATGCCAAGAAAAAAAATGACATCATGCACAGCTTAATTGAATTCAAATATTTTCCTCAGTTGAATGTGGACTTTACTTGCAAATACAGAACCAGTTCATGATTGTGGTGTGTGTGTGTGTGTGTGTGGTGTGATGAAATGAATTATTATTCCTGTCAGTTTTACTTATATTTGTATTATTTTCATTAATTTCAAGCATGTTTTAATAAGCATGAAACTGTGTGAATGCAAAATGCCAGGTGTCTTTGTGAGAGGATTAACCATGTTATTAAAGTGGACATTGTGCTTCCTGGTCAAATAACCACAAATGAGCTCAAGGCTAATAACCCGCAGCTTAGCATCTGAGGTTTCATGTAGGCAGCACCTTTGTCAAAATTTTTAAGCCAATTGAGTGAACTTTATAAAAATACAACAACTATAAAGTTACAGGTTGTTATTTTTCCACTTCTGAATTGTGAGGGTTCCAAAATTATTTGTATAGTCCCTGCTGTTGATATTTGGGGAAAGATAGATTTTTTAAAAAAAGATATTTGATTAGCTTTTATCATTAAATCATCATGCTTCATGATAAAGAGGCTGTTCTTTGAGTTCTTTCCATACCAATTTCCTATCTCTTGCAGAACTTGGACTTGAATTGTATATGATGGTGGTAGATGCCTCACAGAATTCATACATTTTTTTTAATGTTTATTTATTTTGAGAGAGAGAGAGCACAAGCAGGAGAGGAGCAGAGAGAAAGAGAGGGAGAGAGAGAGAGAGAGAGAATCTGCACTGTCAGCACAGAGCCCAACATGGGGCTTGATCCCACAACCCTGGATCATGACCAGAGCCAAAATCAAGAGTCGGATGCGTAACTGACTAAGCCACCCAGGTGACCCCATATTCTTTTTAATCAGGTATCTTATTGCCTGTAGCTTATCAGTTCTTAGCATATGTATTAAAAGATGTTGAGTAACCATGCTAACATGCCATCATAATGGGATTTCAAGGTAGCAGGAGAGAGACTGAGAAAAATGATTTTATAAAATGTGATTTTGAGGGGCACCTGGGTGGCTCAGTTGGTTAAAGGTCTGACTCTTGATATTTGCTCAGGTTATGATCTCATGGTTCCTGAGACCCAGCCCCTGGTGGCCTCCACACTGACAGCACAGTGTGGAGCTTGCTTGGGATGATTCTCTCTCTACTTCTCTCTCTCTGCCCCTCTCCTGCTTGCACACTCAAGCCTTCTTTCTCTCTCAAAGTAAATAAATAAACTTTAAAAAATGTGACTTTTGGGGGGCGCCTGGGTGGCTCAGTCGGTTAAGCGTCCGACTTCGGCTCAGGTCATGAACTCGCGGTTTGTGAGTTCGAGTCCCGTGTCGGGCTCTGTGCTGATAGTTCAGAGCCTAAAGCCTGCCTCAGATTCTTTGTCTCCCTCTTTCTCTGCCCCTCCCCCACTCATGCTCTGTCTCTCTCTGTCTCAGAAATAAACAAACATTAACAAAAATTTTTTAATGTAATTTTTAACAAGTTTAAACAAGATATCTTTCCATTTCCAATACTGACTTGTATTTTCTTAAAAGGAAATTTTTCCCTTTTATAAAGTGCACAACCACCCCTTTGAGGAAAGAAAAAAAGGATATTCACTCTTTTGAAATGCTTCTTTGGCATTTAGGGTATTTAGTGTTACTGTGAACAAATGGTGTCAAAAATGAAAACTGAGACATTATATTACTTCTGACTCTACCTGTCATTCTCCAATGACTTTTATTATAATCTATTGTCACCGATGCTGTTTTTTGCTTTTACCCACTCATACCATGCTTATTTCATTCCTGCCTGGAAGTCCATACCTGCCATCTGCAGGGAGAGTGCCCTGAAAGGCTTAGCAGTGCATGTACAGGATGTTTATACATCTGGATGCTGGAATAGAGTCATCTACAAAGTACAACTGCTAGGAAAACTTGGCAGAACAGCACATTCACTTTTAAGAAATGGTGAGGAGCAGCCATGGCAGTGTTTCTTCGTAATTTTATTTTATTTATTTATTTTTTTAATGTTTACTTATTTTTGAGAGAGAGAGAGAGGAGGGGCAGAGAGAGAGAGAGAGAGAGAGAGAGAGACAGGGAGACACAGAATCCGAAGCAGGCTCCAGGAGCCTGACGTGGGGCTTGAACTCACAAACCATGAGACCATGACCTGAGCCGAAGTCAGACGTTTAACTGACTGAGTCACCCAGGCGCCCCTATTTTAGAACCAATTCTACATTTATTGTATAGCTTTGTTTTTGTTTTATTTATTTATTTTTTTTAACGTTTTATTTCTTTTTGAGACAGAGAGAGACAGAGCATGAATGGGGGAGGGGCAGAGAGAGAGGGAGACACAGAATCGGAAGCAGGCTCCAGGCTCTGAGCCATCAGCCCAGAGCCTGACGCGGGGCTCGAACATACAGACCGCGAGATCGTGACCTGAGCTGAAGTCGGACGCTTAACCAACTGAACCACCCAGGCGCCCCAGGATAGCTTTGTTTTAAGCCACATATTAGAAATGAAATCCACTGAGAATAGGAAGTAGAGGATTAAATGCACTCCAATTCCAGCTTCCATTTGTGAGGATAATGTTTTTACAGTGCAACTTGATGGGCTTTTATAAGAATGAATGGGATTAAAAGGTTAGAGTCTTTTCCCTGTCCTGGAACACAGTATTGTTCCAGGGCCTCACCAAGGCTGCTGTGTACAGCTGCCATGCAGGTCCCACCCTAGGGATGGGGGGAGTGTGATGGCTCCCTCTGGGGTTGTGCAGGGCACAATCTGCACAGCTACACAGGAAGCACTGGTCTTCCCCTCCAGAGAATAGTTTTTATGGGTTGACTATTTCAGCACGCTATGATGGTGGCCATTTAGCATGCATGGTATAAGAAATGTTCCTGGGGCGCCTGCGTGGTTCAATCCATTGGGCATCAGGCTTCAGCTCAGGTCATGATCTTGCAGTTCCTGGGTCCAAGCCCTGTGTCGGGCTCTATGCTGACAGCGCAGAACCTGGAACCTGCTTCAAATTCTGTGTCTCCCTCTCTCTGACCCTCCCTGCTTGTGCTCTGTCTCTCTCTCTCTCTCTCAAAAATAAACATTAAAAAAAATTTTTTTAAAGACATGTTCCTGTATGGGACATGGCCCTAAGGGTATTTATCATTTCTTGAAAATGACCTTTCTGTCTAGGTCACTTGCTTAAACAGACTCATTCAGTTTCTGCTGGTAATTTTGTTACATTTTCAGTGAGGGCAAGTTAATGGATAGCAACCAGACTCCAGAGGTTTTAGCGTATTCATTAACAGCAGGTCTTACTAGATCTCTTACTTGAATGTCTTCAAGAAAGAAGTGAAAGAATGGCTTTGATGTGTCATGTGGGAAGAGTATAGTTGCAGGGAAATGAAAACATATCCAAGAATATAAGATGTACAAAGATTTGAATTTCTTATTTCCTCATAGGTTTAGAACACTGAGGAAAGCATGAGACTTCCCTGATCAGAAAAACCCAGGGATGTTAGATAAGAAGACTGCGCTTATGTGGGAGGTTGAAGGGCAGAGAGAAGGATGGACACAGAGGGGGCTTCCCAGTAAACAGGAGCACACAATTCCAAATTTTCCCCAACCCAGATGGAATTCAGGGCTTCCCCTCCACAACCTCCTCTAGGGTTTCATTGTTGGTTATGTCCTCATCCTCTGCTGTTTCAGTTTCTCCTTTTTACCTGCTACTTTCGCACAGGATATAAATATGCTCTGGACTCTTCCATTGGAGCACAATTCTTCCTTCAGCCATGCAGTCCTCTATAGCTGCTGCCCTGTCTCCTTTCTGCCCAGTTAAGCCACAGACCAAACACTCAACCTTTTCTGCCTCCACCTCCACATTTCCATTTATTCCTTAACTCTTTTTTTTTAAATTAATTAAGTTATCTTGAGAAACAGGGAGAGAGAGAGAGAGAGAGAGAGAGAGAGGAGAGAGAGACAGCAGGGGAGGGGCAGAGAGAGAGGGAGAGAGAGAATCCCAAGCAGGCTTTGCACTGTCAGCGCAGAGCCTGATGTGGGGCTTGAACTCATGAACTGTGAAATCATGACCTGGGCTGAAATCAAGCATTGGACACTTAACTGACAGAGCCACCAGGTGCTCCAACTCCTTTAAAATTTTTTTAAAAAGTTTATTTATTTATTTTGAGAGAGAGAGAGAGAGAGAGAGAGAGAATGAGCTGGGGAGGAGCAGAAAGAGAGGGGGACAGGAGATCAAAAAGCAGGCTCTGTGCTGACTGTGGAGAGCCCAACACGGGGCTTGAACTCACTAACTGTAAGATCACGACCTGAGCTGAAGTCTGATGCTTAACTGACTGAGCCACCCAGATGTCCCTCTTTTAAAAATTTTATTAGTATAATTCATATACAGGGGCACCTGGGTTACTCAGTTGGTTAAGCATCTGACTCTTGATTTCAGCTCAAGTCATGATCTCACAGTGTATGGGTTCCAGCTCTGTGCTAACAGAGAGGAGCCTGCTTGGGATTCTGCCTCTCCTTCTCTCCCTGCACCTCCTCCACTCACTTGAGTGCATTCTCTCTCTCTCTGTCTCTCTCTCTCTCTCTCTGTCAAAAACAAATAAACATTTAAAAAAAGGTAATTCATATACAAGGTTAAACTATCAGCCAGCACTAAAAGAAAATTAAAACCATTCTTGCTTATCTCACTCCCCTTTTCCCTCAGTTTTACTCTCTGGAAAACATCATTTCTAACTCTTAGCTGTTTTTCTGGTGTTTATCTACATATTTCTAAATAATATACTTGTATTCTTTGTCAATGTAGACATTATTTTCTGTCTTCCCATTATTGCTTTGATGGTTGAGGATGCTCTCATATGTCACTTCTGACCTTTTTCCCCATCCTCCCAGTATGATTACAACATGAATTTTTTGATAAATTATCAGTCAGCATTTATATGTTTATGTATTTATATGTTTACAGTGTAAATTTAAACACTGTTCCCTGTTGGGGCAACTGACTGGCAGAACTCATGACTCTTGATCTCAGGGTCGTGAGTTCGAGCCCCATGTTGGGTGTAGAGATTGCCTAAAAATTAAATCTTTAAATAAATAAATAAATAAATAAATAAATAAATAAATATTGTTCCCTGGTGAGGCATATAGTATACTATGCTTGTGTTTCCTTTCTCTTGCCACTTTTCACCCATCAATAGGATAATTATTTTAATTTTTCATCTACTTTGTTTTCTATGTATCTATCTTTTTTTAAAATGCTCCTATAGACCTGCCAAACACCCATCAATGATTTTTCCAAACACTTAAACACATAAGTTTCTTAATTTTGCCTTGGGGCTTTCCTAGTTCAGCCCGTTAGTTTCCTAGTTTAGCTCTCTGCTTCCCTACTTAGCCTTGGATTGGTCATGCTCTAGGCCAGGTTATGCTATTGTCCTATTGTTCTTTTGCCTAAGTTGAATCCTGTTTCCTGCATTTTTTCTTAGCATTTTGCTTACACGTCTATCTGCATATCTATCTATTGAAGTACGGTTGATCCTTGAAAAATATAGGAGTTAATGGCATTGACCTCTAGTGCAGTGTAACTTTTGACTCCCCAGAAACTTAATTACTAATAGCCTACAGTTGGCTGGAAGCCTTACCAATTGCATAACCAGTCAATTAATACATATTTCATATGTTACATGTATTATATATCGTATCCTTACAATAAGAGACAAGAAAATATTAAGAAAATCATAAGGAAGATTAAATACATTTATAGTATTGTACTGTATTTATGAACAAAAATACACATAGAAGTGGACCTGCACAGTTTAAACTTGTATTGATCAAGGGTCAACTGTACATCTTCCAGTAGTTTTTGAAGAAAAAAAATCCCTCGGTAACCTTCTTGGGGCAGGCTACATGTATTCTGGGAATAGATCAGGGAAGGTGAGATGAAGAATCTCACAGTAAAGTGTGCAAACATTTTTATTCCCTTGCATTTAGTCTATGCTTCTCTTCATATGCGTAGGTCTAGAATTTCCTAGGTTAGTTTTTTGTTCTTTGTTTTTTGTTTTTTGTTTTTTTTCCTAGAAAAATAAACCTTGGGTTCTGGTCAGGTGACTAAGACATCTAATCTCTTTTGGTTTTCCTTTGATCTCTCTGACCACTCCACCTCAGTCTCTTTTTCTGGCTCCTTATTTTATGCATACAATCTAAATGTCATTGTTTTCCTTATCTCTCCCAATTTCCTACAATACATGTTCATTCTGGTTATTTTATGCACTCCCATGGCTTCAGTTAATCACCCATATGTTGATGGCTACCAATCCTCTATCTCCAAATGCTTATCCAACATTGTACTATATATCTCCAAGTTAATTTGTTTGGAAACAATTCTTGGGGTACCTGGGTGGCTCATTCGGTTGAGTGTCCATCTTCGGTCCAGGTCATGATCTCATGGTTCATTAATTCAAGCCCCCCATCAGACTTGCTGCTCTCAGTGAGGAACCTGCTATGGATCCTCTGTCCCCCTCTTTTTCTGCTCCTCCCCTGCTTGAGCTCTCTCTCTCTCTCTCAAAAATAACTAAACCTTAAAAAAAAAAATAAAAAGCAATTCTCAACACCTCCTCCATCCTTCTTCCAAGTCTTCTTCTCCTTACTATTCTGCATTTCAGAAGGGATATCCTGATCCACTCAGTCACCCACACAAGAAACCTGGTAGCTGTTCTAGCCTTCTTCTCCCACAACCATCAAGTAGACTCATTCAGCAAGTCTCTCACGGTCTGATCCCCTATCACTTCTATCAGCTGGACTCACATCTCCATTTCCCCTGCTACTGCCTAAGTTGAGGTTTTAATTACTTCTCATCTGGATTCCTCCAATGTGCCCCTAACTGGTCTCAAAATCTCTAGCTTCAAAACTCTCAGATTCATTTTTCATTTTGTTTTCCAAAGTTCAAGTTGATCATATCACTCCTCTATTTGAAAACCCTCCAAAGGCTCCTCATTACCTAAAGAACACAATGCCAACAACTCCATATGGCCCTTGAGGCTCTTTGCGACCCGGCTCTATCCCTCCCTGATCTTTGAGCATCCCTCCCCTTCCCTTTCCCTTGCCTGGACTCCTGTTCCCCAGCTGGACAGAATGGCTTGTATACCAGGCCAGTCCACCTTTCCTTGACTTGTTCAATTTGTCCCTTCTCCCTACTTTTCCTTCTGGTGGTTGTGGCCATCTCTGTTTAAAATTTCTTTTAAAAACATTGCCTCTACTAGAAAGACAAGCCATTATTTCAGAATCTAACCTGGGTTTTAAAGCCTGTCCACTTCGTAAAAAACTTGGCACTTTACTGTAGAGAAAGAAAACCAGAAGTTGAAGGATGGCTGGAAGTTGCAGAAGAAAGAGGTGTTCTCGCTTCCTGCCTTTGTCTGCAACGCAAACCTGTGAGAATGTGGAGGGTCCTGACAAATCATGCGTGAGAACATGGACATAAAGAGATGGTGAAATTAGAGGAAATTCAGGTACTGCCATTCTGGGTAGTGTGAGCTATGTCTATTTCCCTTCAAAGTCATGATAGGCCCATAATGGGTGCAGAACAGCCAGGGATCCTGGACTGGGGAGTTGTCATCTCTGAAGCCATCACACTACATGTGGAGAACTTAGGAGCACTGAGAGCTTTCTAACATAGACAGATACTTGAATGAATTACAAATTGCTCTTTCCTCACCCTCTTGAACTCTCCCAGAGGCACATGAAAGACACTTCTGGGAAGAGAAATTTTCAGGTGATTTGTCACGCTCTTCAGGTTCACGAAGGACCTTCTAAAATAGGCCAGGAGAGGCTCTTGTTTTAAAGGACCAAACAACATTACCAATAGGCAGGATTTAGATTTAGCATAGATATTAAGGTGAACACCCAGAGAAAGTGGATTGCTGAACAATGGACTAGATACCTGATATAGACCTGAAAACCTGGAGATCAGAGTAAGGTTGTGTGACCTTTGGCAAATTGCCTTATTTTAGCTTATGGTTTAACATTTAGCTATAACCATTTATGATTCTGGCATTCCTCCTTATAGTCAAAGGATAGGCTTCACTATTTAGCAAGAAACTTAAAACATTCTACCATAGCACTTTTCCTAAAAACTAATAAAAAATTTCTTATCTGGTAAATGTAGTTTTGGCCTTTCTACTTGTGCTAATGTTATATATGTATGATAGAATTGCAAAATCAAGTGCTGGTAATAGTGGAACCAGACTTTAGAGGTCAAGAAGATAATTATCTCTATGATTAAAGATGGAAACAAAATCAAAACCAAGAACAAAACAAAAAAACTCCAAGGTTTAGAGGTGTCCAACCATCTTATTAGTGATGGTGCCAGGTTTTCCGTGCATTATTCATTATTTCATATGAGAAACAACCTCAGGTGAGCGAAGTATGTTTTCATATATAGACTAAAACATCCACACTCACTAGGCCAAAATAATATTGCCAAAGGATTTTGAGATATTGAGATAGCTATGTAGAAGCTATATGTGTCAAAGTTTCCATAACAGTACTTTGATAAATATTGTTGTTTTTATCTAAAAAGCACAGGCCATTCCCAACTTTCACATATAATATTATTTTCTATGCTATTCTGTGACTGGCCATAGACTGAGATCAACCTAGGCATTTAGCATTTGTGTCCAAAAAGGTAGAACATAAGCAATCTTAACTCAAATGCTTAACTATTTTCCACCATTGAACTTTGACTTATAATGTTATATGTGAGATAATTAGTTCCAATTTACTTGTATCTAGAAACAGTAAACTATGTGAGAGATAAGAATTAAGTTGCCTAAAAAAGAAGTTACCAGTCATAACTGATATTGGTAACTCTGCAACCTGGAGAGGTAAGGGGATGGTTTGGGCTGATGATGGAGTGGGAAATGTTTTGGAAGGAAGCAAATAAACTATTAGATGGTTGAGAAACCCCAAGGGAGTGTATTTCATCTGGTTCAAAAGTTTCCTCAAGCAAATGACAGAACTGATTAGCGGAAGTATTTTTAATTAGCTGAGCTGAATCCAAAAGAAAAGAAGGAATACAAGTCCAAGTCAACAGAGGAAGTTTATTGGACTTCCTATTTAAAACAGATGTTTTCTCAGAACTCTGATTAATTTCTGAATGTGATAATAACAGGAATGAATACTGAAATAGTTTATTAAAATGAGAACCTTAAAAGAAAACAATATCTAGGCACTTTAGAAAACAATATCTAAAAGGTCTAGGACATTTTTTAGGTGAATAAATCACTCTGCAGACAGCATGTTAAAGCTGGTATTGGGTCCTAGTGGAGAGGAAGAACAGCACAGCCCTAAGCCTGTGCATTGCCCTTTAGGCAGAGCCCACAGGGAGTAGGGGGCCATGAAACAAGGGAAACAGGTCATAAGCCAGCCAAACTGAAGCAAAATCCAAGAGGAAATGTTTTCTGTAGTAATTTGGTGTGCAGTTTCCTGTGGATAAAGCAGCCCTCCTTTGCAGAAAGAAAGTCCTGCTATAAATTGAACTTCTATCTTAGTCTTTAGTGTGTGAACTTAGAGGCTATCTATTAAAGCGATCTTGTCTCATTTACTAGAATAGACTTTTAAAATTCAGAGCTCAAGTGTCCCCTTGCAGAGAGTTTGGCAGAGTATAAACATATGTACTGCTTGGGAGGAAGACATTGACTTTCCAGGGAATACATCTTTCCTACTCCACAGCCAAGGAGCTCTCTTGGGAAGAATCAAACTTGCAATTTTTTGCCATGTTGCCACACTCTAGCACTCAAGAGAGAATCTCCCCCAAACTTCTCCCCAAATCCCACCTTGCATATACAACTTTGGATCTCAAGTCATTTGGCTGGCCAGTAGTTTGGGATTACCACCCAAGGAGCATGAAGAGTAAGATCAAGTGTAATTAGGAATTGATAATATGTTGAACTTCCTTTCCATGGACATCACCTAATAGCTGGTGTGTTCATGTTATGAATTCATGTTATTGTGAAACATCTTTTCACAGTAATATCATAATTACAAATAATGTATTAATGTGTTACCTGAGAACACATCAAGATAACACTTGAAAGAAACATACAGAGGAAAGTGTCTGTAAGGGCTTTTGGTAAACTGTTAATGTCAAAAATACATAAAAATCCAATGTCCCCATATGCTGATTAAGATTTACAGTTTTCTCCTTCTTACAATTAGGAAAAAGGAAATGATGTTATTAACTGTTGGCACATCAGAAGGCCCTAAATTTAAGTACTTTGCTATTTTGAGTTTGCGATAGAAGTAGAAATTAACTATGGCCTTTGGTCTCAACCTGTCTATTATATTCTCTACAAATTACTAATGTCAGAAAAATGTTGTCTGTAAAAAGAGAAACCTTATTGAAGAATTATACCTGATTTTACTCAGGTTACTTCAGAGGCCCCAAATGACCTGTATTTGGGTCTAATTCTGAGATGAAATGAAGACAAGCAGGAAATGGAATAAGATTTGCTCACTGACTTTGTAACTTCAGTAAAATTTATATCATTATTTTATTGTACTGAACCATAAAAAAAGCCAAGGAAAGACTTGAAACTCTGCCCTTTAAAAAAAAAAAAAAAAAAAAAAACATAAATAATGGCATCATCCCTAAAGCATTTTTTTTTTTTTTTGCTGACAACCAAGGACTCTGTATGCACCAGATAGTTTTGCTGTGTAATGAGTCACCTCAAAATCTACTGGCTTAAAGCAACATTTCTTTTTAAAGTTTGTTTATTTATTTTGAGAGAGAGAGAGAGAACATGGGAGAGGCAGACAGACAGAGAGAGAGAGAGAGAGAGAGAGAGAAGTAACATGTTTTTATCTTTCACAATTTGCTGTAGTGGCAGGGTGATTATTTTCCGAGTCAGTTTACAGACTTGGGGAAAACAGATAATAAGCAGATGTAGATTTAATAAATATGTTTAGTACATTTCAATTCATAGAGCTTCTATTATATAGATATTTTTTCACTATCGCTAGAAACAAGATGAACTATGTTTTCATGTGTATAAAACAAAATAACTTGGGCTTGATTGTATTCCTTTAAATAAAGCTTATGTATATAAAAATAAAATATCCTCTTTTATTATTAAAGTAGAATAAAATAAACTGTTACTTAGCATTGTCAAGTATTTTTAAGATAGTCGTTTTAGAAAGCAGACTGATTAATAGCGTTAGTATATATATCATGCGGGATTGTTAGTTTGCTAATTTAAATGTAATAATAAAATGTAATGGTCCAACCAAGACATTGTTTCTTCTATGTATGGACCCTTTTGCCATATGTATTTTCACCAATTACTGAAAATTCCGAATTCTGAAAATTCTAATTCTGCAAAGCTATTATTATGATGAGGATTGCAAAATGTTAAGATTAAGGCAACTCTAGGAATTTTGAGGTTTGCACACTCAAGGTGAGAGAAGGTATTCTAGTAACACAAAATGTTTACACTGCAAAGGACTTTAGTGATGATTTCTAATACCCTCATTTTGTGGTGAGGAAACAAAGACATGCCCGTTCTAAATCACATCTAGGATAATAACAATTCTGGATTTCACTCTTTTAAATTTAAGTTCTCCATGCTTTCCTAAGGGAGGAAAATGGGCCAGATACTTTAATTCTTTTAGGGAGACTTGAGATCTGTCTTTTCACTCTTTGAAAACTTCTACAGAAATTTTAAAAAGGAAAAGTGTTGAGTGAGAAATAGAATTTGAACCTTAGATCCTGATTTTTTACTGTATAGTATTTTAACTAGTGCTTTTAGTTTTTGGATGAAGATTTCAATATATTTTTAGGCATTGAAAAAATTTAGAGATAGAGCAATTTTCCAATGAGAAAAATGAGATGATTTTTAAGGGTTTCTCATTGTGAAAAATCATATGTGGGTCTTAAAAGCATTACAAAGCCTTCATTGCTAAATATTATTAAATATATAAAACTTTTATCGATTTCGTTCTACTTTGCTTTCCCATCTGTTTTATCCCAAATTCAAATCGAAAGGTTGAGGGAAGGAATGGGAATATCTCCATCTAGTGGTCAGCATGAAGTCAAGTTAATAAAATCAAATTAAACTTTTTGACAAAGGATCCTCCACTGTATATAATTAGCACAAATCTATATGTCTATGATATAATGTGCTTTAATTAATGTTTACTTAGATTTTAACTACTTAAGTAAAAATAAAATGTAAATATTAATTATTTGATATTAAAGTGAAAATAATAGATGAAAATGTCCTTGTCATTGACTAACCCTGACATTAGTTTCTACCCTTACCACACTGCCGTATGCTGACAGGGAGGTATTACATATTTCAGGTGAAGGAACCATTTGAAGCTTAGTTATTTCTGTGCTCTGTTCTTTATAATCTCAGCAAATGGCAGGACTCTCTCTCATTTTGATCACTTATATAGTTCCATGCTTAGCAGAGCGATGGACACATAGTAGTGCCTAATAAGCAATCGTTGGGGGCACCTGGGTGGCTCAGTTGGTTGAGCGTCTGACTTCGGCTCACACATCCATAACATGGCTGGTACTATCTCAAGCTATTTTTTTTTTACCCTTATAAGAATGAATCTAGATTTAAAAGCATATACATAACTTTGCAAAAAGAACTAGTCCAAGACAAATGTGAGTTGTCTGTGTTTAGTGACTTCTTAGGAGTAGATAATGACTATTTCCTTATTAAAACTCAAATCCACACACATAAAAAAAGAAGTAAAAAATATGTGAATATTGCTCAGATTAGAAAGAGTATGGGGGTGCCTGGGTGGCTCAGTTCGTGGAGAGTCCAACTTTAGCTCATGATCTTGCAGTTCATGAGTTCGAGTCCCGTGTAGGGTTCTGTCCTTACAGCTCAGAGTCTGGAGACTGCTTCAGATTCTGTGTTTCCCTCTCTCTCTCTGCCCCTCCCCCACTCACACTCTGTCTCTCTTCCTCTCAAAAATAAGTAAACGTTACAAAAAAAAAAAAAAGAAGAAAACGTATGACACTTTGTCTCTCTTCCTCTCAAAAATAAGTAAACATTACAAAAAAAAAAAAAAAGAAGAAAACGTATGGCTAGAGGAGTATAGTTATTTCTGGAAAATAGTCTAGCTTCCCAGCATGGGGCTTATATGCAGTAATTAATATCTTTGTGTTCAGTTCTTTCCTGGGGGTAAAATCAACCTAATATTATTAGAATATTAGACATAGTTTCTAAAAGGCTTTGAGAATTTTGGAGGTAAAGCACATATGTCAATATAAAGAAATTACCCAAGACTAGTAAAGAACTGCAGGAGAAGCTATTGGGCTCATGTATCTGTTTTTGTTTGTTTTGTTGTTTAACATCTAGTCTTTAAGTGAGATAATGTAGTATTGATCCCACATAAACTACTGAGTTTTCAGTTTAATTGAAAATACTGTCTTTCTTCTCTTTATAGAAAGCATCGTCATTCACCAGTTACGAATGAACTCCAGATGAAATGGTAAACCAAGCACATACTGGGTGTGTGTACTTCCTCTGAATCCCTGTTGAATGAATAGTATTTCTACAGCCCTTCATCATCACTAAGGTCCTCTGTGCTACTGATCACTACTGGGAATAATTTTCTACTTCCAGTGATTTTTTTTTTTTTTGAAGATATAATGTAAAAGCTGAAAATGGCATTGCTGATAATATGAAAATAGGTAACAAGAGCAATTCACTCTTTGTGTCAAAATAAATTTCTCTGCCTTTTGTAAAGCTTTCAGGTCCATGGGCACATGCTATGTAATTTATTTTTATAATATACTCTGTAATGTGATTTTTTTTCCTAAAGTGTTTCCTTTTTCGTAGTCTATGGCACATATACCTGTAGAATACACTGTCAGTTATTCAAAGTATTGGTACTGGTGCATTCAAAATGGAAACCTATAAGTATTTTCCTTTATCAATTTGTTATTTTTCTGAAGGAAAAGAAAGTACAACACTCTATATATTTCCTGGGGTAAATTCAAAACATAAAATAGAAGCAGGAGATTCTAGAAGAGATTTTATTATTGCTGTACAATACTGTGTCTGATCATGGCTCCACAGTAATAACGCTGATTTAAGAGTTTAATTTTAAATACCTAGAGCCAGTTTTAAAAGTTGCTCTTTCTAGTGTTCTGTGCCAAAATCCCTGGATGAATTGAATTTCATACGGAACAAATTAATAAAAGGAGATATGTAAGTTTAACCAGTAAGCGTTATGGGAATTGCTTTGACTGACAGTTCAATTATATTTCTGTTTTCATTATTTGCTTATATATACAAGACTTATATTAAGGACTGTGATATCAAGATATTTCTCACAGTCTGCCCAAATGAAAGCCCAAAAAATAAAAAATGACGTAGGTAATATCTGCATCTTTTAAAAAAATGGTAAGAGAAATCTCATGATAGATAACATTTTTTTTCTTGATAGGTAGGATTTAGATATTTTTTCATAACTGCATATAGGTTGCAGAATATATTCTTTAAAGATAAAAGCACAATGTGCTTTACTCAAATCTCAGTGTCAGAGCTGCTGTCGAATTTAGGTTTATGGAAAAATGTGCATCTAAAGTCTACTTGAAACCCGAATAACACAGGTTTTTAAAAAAAGACTTTGCTAACGTGGATATGTTTTCAATAAGGTGTTTAAAAAGATAACTTTAAAGGTAAATGAAGAATTGACATACTAGTTTCTGAATGTAGAAATCATATATCATGTAACTCTACTGAGATTAAACAAAGAATGCTTCCCAGTGTCACATTAATACCTAAAAACCATGCAAACAACACTGTTGGCTCATTTCTCTGGTTGACAGGTTGTATCCAGGTTATAAGCCCATAGAGGTGAGTCCACAATGAGTCCCTGGAATAGAAAAATTAATTTGACTTCTTCCCCCTAGGAACCTTTGGAAGGTTTTAAGGTATACTTTGTGGAATTAGCAATCATATTTGTAGATATTATAAATTAAATTATATTTTATGTAAAATTAGTTTGATTTTTGTAAGTAAAAGAAATGCTATGGTAGGCTTGTCCTAGCTTGAATGATTGTGAAAGTATCACATATCCTTCAGAGCTTTTGATTAACGATTAAGCAAACTAGAGTGTGTATGTGTGAAGATTTTAAAAACTGTTGCTAGGAATTTTGTTTTCTGAAAATGTTTCTGAACTGTAAAGGCATTTTCAATTAGAAAAGGGTTTTATCTTGTATTGTTATCTTTTTTTGACACACAGTTAAGTTACCTATTTGCCCATGGTTATACTTCTGATGGCAAAATATTCTGATGTATCACAAATTAGCATTTGAAGCAATAACTTTTTCTCAACTTGTGGGAATTTTATTAAGCTACAGTTAAAAGGCTAGAGAATGAGACTTTACCTCTGGAATTTAAAATATTACAAGTAATTCACTTGGATCTGAAGTTTTAATTTCTCTTGACTTTATAATAAAATTTGGTACTTGCGATGCAAAGTATGGTGGTGCGATCAGAGTCACTTAGACGGATGCTGAGACCTTTTCTGCTCATGCTGTGATTAAGTCCTCTATGCAAACCTAAATGGAATCTGAGTGACAGATGAGTAAAACTAATAAAAATTAATAAAAAAAATTGTTCTGAAATAAAAAAATATTAAAAATTAACAGAAAAGTGAAAACACCAACTAGTTGTATCCTTATCTAATGAATAAACAAATAAGATCATAAATAGTCTTATCCCAATATCCACATCCAGTTGAAAAAAATTGCCTCCACGTGCAACCCTGGAACCATCCTAGACTCACATAATTTCTATATCTTTCATTGTAAGTAAATCTCCAATCATCAATATGAAAGATAATCAGTTTTGAATGGAAGAATTGTATTTTCTGAAATGATTCCAGTTTAAAGTGCAACAATTGAACTACCCATTATTTTACCCTTTTTTTTTGATAAGAGCATTTTTTGAGGTATCTTCTGTAGAGATTTTTTGAGGTATCTTCTGCAGACAGTGGATAAATTTTCCAGATGATAGATGCCTAGAATGTTCACAAAATGTGAAGAATTAATTGTCTCTTAGGACAACCATAAAAAAAAAATTCATGATGTGGAATACCTAGCTTAAGCATTAGAAAAGACACTAGCGCTATTGAAATAATTCACAGGTTCTAAAAACCAGTGGTAGAGCAAGAGTAAATGTTGGATCAGACAAAATGACAGACAATATTTTGATAATATCAGACAATATTTTGTCAATATTTTGACAATTTCAGGCAATATTTTGTTCTTTCTCTTTTTGCTGTGGTTGAATTTTCCTGGAAGTGAATAAAAAACAGCAAAAGTTGGGTGTGTTATGAATCTGATGAGGAACAATTCTAAAATAACAACAATGCAAAATGGAAGTTAAAAAAATCCCACAACTGGCACCTGAGGCATACAACCCCCCTTGGACTCCAGTGCTAAGCTCCTGCTAAAAATACTAATTAGAAGGCAAAGAGGAAAACAATAAAAATTATTGTAATACATAAAAATTAGGAAATTTTCCTGGAATTAACTTTGTTTAGTGACCACTAATATTTTATTGTCTTACATTGTCAACATTTACTCCATAACTATATGATAACATAGGGAAACATATGATACATAGGGAAAATGTTATAGATTAATAAATTTGAATAGAAATGTTTATAGGTACCATCACATAATACGTTTATTTTTTGGTGTTGTTTTTTCATTTATATCGTTTAGGTAATTTTGCCTTACCATTCACAGATTTTGTTATTTTTACCAGTGCAGATTGTATTTATTTAGATTTTGTTTAAAAAATATCAGATGTCAGCCTCTCCATTATAAGAGGCTTACATTGTGATCAGATATTCTTACAAGTCTTGCAGTTTAATTAATGGATTTACGAAAGCAAAAAAGTGCATTGAAAAATTTTGGTGTTACATTATATTTTCACAGCATTATCAATTTTGTCTCCTTTAAGTTTTATTAAGTACATGAGAAGTTTGTTATTTTTCACTACAGCCAAGTGAATTTATGGGTATCTACTTGTCTTTTATATGAATGTAATATCTTGCTTTCAGTTCTTCAAAGATTATTGAAATTATTTAGCCAACTAAGGTGTTCTCTTTGTGTTATTTCCAAAGTCAACCATGTTTATCCAAGTCTCACTAGAGAGTGAGAAAAAGAACAATTGTGATATAAAAACATTGTGCAATATTCTTTTTTGAGTTGGAACATAATATTCGTAAAATTAAAATCATTTAAAACGAGGATTCAACCTTCACCTTATTTTTATTAAAAATTATTTGCTTTAAGATAGTTTTCACTTCTGCATTTCATGTTTTCTTAAAAATATGATGTTTTTCACTGTGAATAAGCAGAAGTGGTACAGCAGATCTGCCAAAATGAGATACTTTTCCTCTGAGTTACATCATAGTCTGATTCTTCAGTAAGATGAAAACTGCAAGACACCAAGAGATGGAACTGGTTATAGGGTTTCCCTCAGCCCTTTATCCTCATCAAATGCAATGCCAGTCAATATTCAGATTTTCCTCTACTACTTTCTGCTGTCAATCTGAAGGTAGATTGCTCAGTAGAGCAAATGCTCCTGAGGTTTTGCCAGCAATCCATAGCCCCTCTTCCAGAGAGGCAGTTGGGTAATGCTTTCAGCAAGGTGGGCCAGGGGGACAGTGGGGCTATTCTCCGGCCCCTTTTATAGTGTCAGAAATGGTGGTCCGTAGCCAATCTCTACTTATCTTTGCCTTATTTGGAACAAAGGAATGGTTTTCTCCTGTTTATTATTTAAAGATCAAAAAAGCAGGCAAGGATGATGTCTAAACAAAGATGCTTTCTACAGGAAAGTTGCAGATGTTAGGGGTCTTACCCAAAAAGCAGCTCTGTGGCCCCTTTTTGGAGGAGTGGAGCCCTTTGGTGCACATAGTTTAAGAGCACTGGCCAAAAGTCATCGTCTGTTTATTTCGTGACTTCCCAGGAGAAGGAAGGTCTCAAGCTTTCTACCATATTTGCTTAAATAAATTTGTTCCCCTTGAGCCCTGGGCTAGAGTTACTTTTTTGTTTTTAACTGTTTATTTTTGAGAGAGAGAAAGCAAGAGCAGGGGAGGGGTAGAAGGAGGGAGACATAGGATCCAAATTGGGCTCCGTGCTAACAGCAGGGAACCCAACATGGGGCTTTAACTCATTAACCTTGAGTGAGATTGTGACCTGAGCCAAAGTCAGAAGCTCAACCGACTGAGCCACCCAGGTGCCACTAAAGTCACTTTTAATGAGCACCAGCCTATTCTCCTGTACACAGAAACTGGAACAAGTTCCCCGGGCTCCATGCATGTTGGAAATAGGGTACATTGCATCATACTTGTTTTCTTTTTTTGCATATCATTAAAATTTACTTTTGAAATTTGTATTTAACAGTATCCCACGGAACCTATAAAAGATGTCAAGCTTTGAGACCTCCCCTCAATTCCCTTTGAGATCAACCCTCACTGACTGCACAGTTCCAGGGATAGCTACCTGATCCACAGATAATGGTTGGGTCCCAGTTCCCTGGAGTTCCCAGATAACTTTTTTTTTTTTTTTTTTAAAGATAATCAGTCCTTCTTTAATTTCCCCTGGAATTATCTTCAGCATTTCTTTCAGAGATAAGCATCTCTAAGAAGAAAATATTTTTTTCCTTTCTCTTCAGTAGTCCATTTTCCCATTCTTATATTGCCTTATATTGACTGGTATTGGTGTACAAAGTTATTCTCCAGTTGGCCTGTAAGCTTCTTAAAGACAGAACTTGCATATTCCTCATAGTGAATCTAAGATACTGGATAAATGTTTGCAAAGGGCAATATAATTCCTTCTAGGGAGAGGCCTTTTCCCACTTTTCTTCCAGATGCTCTATGTCCTTTTCCCCAATCTTCACAGACATTTTCCATGGCCATCACCATTCTCATTTTTGGCTTCTGGCTCCTAGGACACATTTCTTTCTCCTCTTTGACAGCAGGATATATTTAGTCAAAGTGGCAGGGTGTTTTGTAGGCACCCAATTACTTACTTAACTCCAAAGGGTTGCTCCTCTAGGAGTAGTACCTTAGCCAAAGTATTCTGTGCCAGATCTTCCTTACCAAATTATTCTGCCTGCTGATCCTTCCCTTGTAGAAACCTCTGTGCCCACTGAAGGTTTTAGATGCAGAGTTTAGATGCAGAGTATTAAACAAGACTCTCCATCACTGATCTTAAGGGAAGATAGGCTCTCTGCAAAGACAAAGGGCTTTCATCTTATCAGACTACCATATGGCCTATGCCATTTTAACAAGAAAAGTGTGTTCAGTCATTTTCAATTCACAAAGAGGCCAAGCATTTGTTCCCACATGGAGCGTCGTTGCAAGTAGATAAGTGGGACAAATGGACTACATAAGCTAACAGAGTATTTCCCCAAAATGGAGGGTACCAGAAATCTTGGTTTCCAGGGAAACAACCTAAGCCCCTGAGAAAAAGCACATGATCAGCTAGGGTATGGAGTCCTGCAAATCATTAATAATGAGTGTAGTATAAGGTTCAACTTTCTCTATGTTCTTTTATTTTTGATCCTATTCTTTCCTGCATGGAGAGCCATAATGTCACTCAGGCCTTAGGACCCACTTCCTCACAGTTTAACTTTTGACATCACAAAGAGGATGAGGTATGGCATCTCCTATAACTCCTTGTGCATACATCTTATATGGCACTGACCTCTGTATTTTTCAGTTGTTTGTTGCCAAGATGTCTCTTCCACTAAAATGTGAGTTGAGCGTAGGTCAGGTTAGTTCAATAGGATTTACTGAATACCTTTAAGACCTTGGCATTTTTCCAGGTGCTGTAAATATCGAGACAAATAAAAAGTCTCTGACCTTGAGCAGCTTATAATCTAATAGCAAAGACAGACAAAAACATATTTTTCTGTACTACAGTTAAGTGCAAGAATAGAGGTATGTACAAGTTGCCTTGAACTCAGAGAGAAACTCTTAGCTTAGCCTGAGGGACAAAAAAAGACTCCTCAAATTGGCTACTGTCTTGCATCTTGAAGGATGAGCAGGAATTAGTTAGCAAGGCCGCTTCAGCAGAAGTGGGGTCTGAAGTGGGGGAGCAACAGGTTGGACAGGTTAGGAATTGAAGACAGTGAGTACAGATTCTTCTCAGAAGATTCAGTGAAAATAAAAAATGTTGTGAACAGTCTGTTGAACCCATACCTTGTCCCTCACCACGCACTGATCAGAGGGAGGTCCTAGGAGGTCTTGGCTACTTGTTGTCATAAATATTTAGTTCCATTGACAAAAAAATTTGTTTCACTTCTCAGTCTCAATAGAAGTTGACTTCCACATTTAAGTTTGTGAAAGTCATCCTTCAAAAATATGTTAGAGCTATTTTAAAGACGTGACCCAAGTGTTTAAAAAAACAAATAATAATGAAATGCCTGCTAATTCTCCCTCCCCTCAGACTTCCCATAATTTAAAACCTGGAAAAACAGAAAAATGTAGGTATGTCTAAAAATAGTCCAAACATTATTTGTAAGAGGTTTTTTTATTTATTTTTGAGAGAGAGACAGAGCACGAGTTGGGGAGAGGCAGAGAAAGGGAGAGACAAAATTCGAAGCAGGCTCCAGGGCGACTGAACCACCCAGGCAGCCCAAGAGGTTAAACATTTCCCCCGTATCTCTCTATTCTCATGGAGTAATAAGTCTCTTCCTTCTTTTGACTGTCTCCTTTAAAAAATAATTTCACTATTATACATGTAACATCTGTCAGTTGGCCGTCAACTGAGAGATGGTAATGTCATATTTGAAGGAAAGACCTTATCTATAATTGATGGCACCTATTGGAAAATATATCCCATGGGATGTAATCAACTTAGAGAGTCTATACAGTGGGAGTACTAAAGTCTGAAATCTTACTAGGGTTATAGTTTTTCATTTAAATAAAGTGTGGAATTATGAGAAATGAAACCTTATTTCCTTCCCTAAACAAAGTTCTTAGGCTGTCTACTCTTTCTTCTAATGAGACTAACCATTAAAATATTTTGTTTGACTGTGTTTCTGACTACTATGATTATTATTCATGAACTTGCAAAAGCTTTCAGCACAATGACCTCAGGCTAACCAGATCTCTCAGTGTGAAAACAAAAGAATTTTCTTAAATGCCTAACTGAAAAGGTTTAATAAATACACAACAAAAAAGGCAGGAAGAAGTCAACTTTAAAAGTAGTAATTTTCAATGTCAGTTGGAATCAATTTCTGATGCAATAAATATAACAAATTAAATTTATTTTACAAATTCTATATGATCTTTTTCCTAAAAATCTTATCGATTATGAATGGATATTTAGTCCCACCAAAGTTCTCTAAAGTAAGCTGCCATTAACTGAATAGAAAAAAAAAATTTTTGCTTCAAAAATAAACAAGCAAAAATACTACATAGTCACTAAAAACAATTCAAACCACTTCCAGTCTCTAAGAACTTTCTCTTAAATTCATGCTGGTAAAAATTATACCACATTTCTTAGGTCTCTTTAACTTGAGGTCTTGGAACACTGTTATACTACACATGGGAATGAAATGGCTTAAATATGGCTAGAAGCTAGAGAGCTAAAGCAGACTCAAACACTCAAAAGAGTCTAATGAGCAAATCTGGCACTTTGGCTAAACAGTAAAAAGCCCAGTTTCAGTTTCCTCTTCTTCTTTAAATTACTCAATAATTATTCAATATTTTTTACCTTAATGTTTCTGGTTAACTAGTTCAGTAACTTGAACAGAGCAATTGAGCTAAAAAAAAAAAAAATATTACAAAACTACCCTGCCAAAGGCTATTTACATACATCTTTTCAGATCATGGGGTTTGACTGCTTTATTGTTTTGGATTTACTTTTATATTTGGGCTTATGCAATCATTGCATACTTATTACAATGATCTGGTAGTTGGCATTAATCAAAATCATTTAGCCATATAAATTATTTTACTAGGAATCAGCAAATGAACAATCATTTGAACAACACAAATGTTATCTAAATGTATCAATACCCACACATACACACACACACACACACACACACACACACACAGTCATACCTACAGTGAGAAATGCATATACTGGTAATCCACTATGAGAACAACCACCGGCTTTTGTTACCCTAGAAATGCTGACTAACATTTTCCTTTAAGAATTTCTACTTTATGGGGCACCTGGGTGGCTCAGTCGGTTAAGCGGCCGACTTCGGCTCAGGTCATGATCTTGCGGTCTGTGAGTTCGAGCCCACAGTCGGGCTCTGTGCTGACAGCTCAGAGCCTGGAGCCTGTTTCAGATTCTGTGTCTCCCTCTCTCTGACCCTCCCCTGTTCATGCTCTGTCTCTCTCTGTCTCAAAAATAAATAAAACGTTAAAAAAAAAAAAATTAAAAAAAAAAAAGAATTTCTACTTTATCAGATTAAATTAAAAAACAAAAACAAACAAACAAATAAAACCTACCTGGTAAGGAGTATCATAAAACAATGTGTAACTACGGAAATTATAAAATTGAGTCCCCTGAAATAATGATGTGGATATAAAAAAAATGTTAGCTCGGTAAAGCAGCATATTGTGATGGCACAGCACAAGGAGGAAAAGGAACTGTAAGAGCAGAAACCTCTTTGACCTTGGCCAGAGCAAGTTCTTACTAGACATGTAAAGAAAAGTAAAAATGAACTATTGGGACTTGATCCAGAAAAAAGGCTTCTGCACAGTGAAGGAAACAATCAACAAAACTAAAAGGCAGCCTGTGGAATGGGAGAAGATATTCGCAAATGACATATCTGATAAAGGGTTAGTATCCAAAATCTCTAAAGAACTTATTAAACTCAATACCCAAAAAACAAACAACCCAGTTAAGAAATGGACAGAAGACATGAATAGACCCTTTTCAAAGAAGACATCCAGAGGGGCTAACAGAAACATGAAAAGATGCTCAACATCACTCGTCATCAGGGAAATACAAATCAAAACCACAATGAGATATGTCACACCTATCAGAATGGCTAAAATTAACAACACAAGAAACAACAGGTGTTGGTGAGGATGCAGAGCAAGGGTGACCCTCTTGTCCTGTTGGTGGGAATGAAAACTGGTACAGTCACTCTGGAAAACAGTATGGAGTTTCCTAAAGAAACTAAAGATAGAACAACCCTACAATCCAGCAATTGAACTATTAGGTATTTATGCAAAGGATACAAAAGTACAGATTCAAAGAGGTACATGCACCCCAATGTTTACAGCAGCATTATCAACAACAGCCAAATGATGGAGAGAGCCTAAATGTCCATCAACTGATGAGTGGATAAAGATGATGTTGGTTTGTGTGTGTGTGTGTGTGTGTGTGTGTGTGTGTGTGTGTGTGTGTGTATACACACACAGTGGAATATTACTCAGCCATCCAAAAAATTCAATCTTGCCATTTGCCATGATGTGGATGGAGCTAGAATGTATTATGCTGAGTGAAGTCAATCAGAGAAAGACAAATACCATATGATTGCACTCATATGTAGAATTTAACAAAACAGATGAACATACAGGAAGGAGAGGAAAAAAGAATAGAGGGAAACAAACCACAAGAGACTCTTAATGATAGAGAACAAACTATGCGTTGACAGAGGGAGGTGGGTGGGAGATGCGCTAGATGGGTGATGGGTACTAAGGAGGGCATTTGTTGTGATGAGCACTGGGTGTTGTATGTAAGTGATGAATCACTGAATTCTACTCCTGAAACCAACATTGCACTGTATGTTAACTAACTAGAATTTAAATTAAAAAAGGAAGGAAGGAAGGGGGGAGGGAAGGAACTCTAAGGTTATCATCAAGAGATTTTGAAAAAGGAAAATGTAAGGAATCTAAGGAAGCTTTCAGTTTTACAACTGTTTCAGTCAAAATAGAATTTCTAATAAGAAAAAAAAAGAGACAAGTTGTTAATCTTTGCTATGACAAACACAACTAAAAAAAAAAAAAAAGCAGATAAACATATTGCCATCATTCAGATCACTAGACCTGATAGGGAAAAACCTGTTATAAGATGGCCAACAGGACTGATACGGGGATTGCAGTCCCTGCCTGAAGATTCCCCTTCTGGGTTTTTCTTCCCACCCTGCTCGTGGCTGGCGCCAAATTACTACTAATGAAGAATGTGGAAGTAACAGACTATCAACTGTCCCCTCTGTTGATGCTCTCAGACCTCTGAAGAATGATCTCTGAGCCCACCGGTATAAAATAAACCTCCTGCCTTCCAAGATATCCAAGTGTAGCTTGGTTCTTCCGTGGGGTGATCCAGACCAGGTTCCATAACAGAACAACAAAAATCTTAGGGCAAAATAACTGACCATTTACACAGAATGCTGAAATAGCAAATCTCTTAAGGAACTATGACATTTAGTGGATGTGATAATATAGGCCAAAACGGGGAGAAAAAAAAATGTGCCTCATGCTTTATTTTTTGCAGTATGTCTAATATTGTTATACACAGTTTTACTGACAGGACTTAGCAAAATAAAGGCATTCCATGCCTTCTCCATTAACTGTGATAGACGAATGTTTTCCATTTGAGCCTTAGGTTAAAATAAACTTGCACAGATCAAAACAAAATAGACCCACCTATGTCAACAGGGCTAAGAATTTGAGAGATAATGGGTGTCATATAAGGGCAAAACCAAGGAAGCCAATTATCTGCCAGATCTTAATTGGCTCACATCTTGAGACTTGTAGTCATTGTGAAAATGTATTTAATTGTAAATTATGAGGCCCAAACACTCTTTTCATTTCCCTTTCCTTGGCTTACCTTACAAAAGGCATAAATACAGACAAAGCCTAACAGATAATAAAGTTTGGGTATTTGTTTTCAGATACTATAATTTACTTTCTGGTTTCGGTTTCAAAGACTCCAATATAATGTGACTTGTATGAAATTAAAAAAAAATATTGGGGCACCTGGGTGGCTCAGTCAGGTAAGCATCTGATTCTTGATTTTGGCTCAGGGCATGATCTCACTGTTCCTGAGATGGAGCCCCTCATGGGGGCTCTACGCTGACAGCTTGGAGCCTGCTTGGGATTTCCTCTCTCAGAATAAATAAACTAAAAAACAAAAACAAAAACAAAAACAAATCTATGCTTATTGCAGGAATTGTGGAAAATACAAAAGTGCAAAAAACAGAGAAAAAGTATCCTCCATCCAGTCAATGGATATTACCACTATTTACTTTTTAGTTGGGCTTTATACTATTTAGGTGTAATTTAGTTATTTTTTATATCAGTAATATTTCCGAGGGTCATTAAGTACTCAGCAGTTTTTTTTTTTTCAACGTTTTATTTATTTTTGGGACAGAGAGAGACAGAGCATGAACGGGGGAGGGGCAGAGAGAGAGGGAGACACAGAATCGGAAACAGGCTCCAGGCTCTGAGCCATCAGCCCAGAGCCTGACACGGGGCTCGAACTCACAGACCGCGAGATCGTGACCTGGCTGAAGTCGGACGCTTAACCGACTGCGCCACCCAGGCGCCCCAGTACTCAGCAGTTTTAAGGTGTCTACATAGTATCTCATTTTATAGTGTTGCCATAATTCGTTGAGGCTTTTTAAATTATCAATAGTAAAATAAAAAGCTACAGCTTATTACAAGAAACTTCTTAAAGTGCAAAGGAGAAACGCAGACACATTAAATAAGGTAAAAGTTAACATAAAGACCATTAATGGAAGAGAAAATAGCTTAGAGGTAAGCTAATAGCGTTCACCATCTGGTAGGATTTATTCTTACAGTACAGTAGGGTCACTCATCACGCATCTCACTTTAACGTTTACGTTTGCGCCTTGAGTAGAGGTTTATATATTTAAGAGAAAGTCGCGGTTTTATAACTTAAGCAAATACTGCCAATCCCACCAGGCTTGGTGTGGTCTTTCAAATGCTCCGATACCCCTCAGAGGGCTTCGAGGCAAGACAAAAACCTGTTTGTCGCCAAAGCCACCAGAAAGACTTCAGCAGCTCCAGGGCTGAGGAAGGTGATTTGGGCCCAGTGGGCTGGACTTGCGTCCCCAAACGGCCCTCGCCATGATAACCACAGCAACAGTCAGGTGAGTGAGAGCAGAAGCTTCGGCGCGAGGAGTTAAAACAACCGTACGGCGTAAGCGTCGAGACCTCTTCGCTCCCAGGGCGGCGCAGGCGCAACGTAGGTCCACGCTCTGGGGGATTGAGGCCCTCACTTTGTCGTCACAGGGCAGATGATCAGGGTGCGTCCGCCTCTTCCCTCCCCCTTCTACCCTCCTCCCCTTTCCCCTCCCCTTGTTCCTCAGTCTTCTCCCTTCTTCCTCTCTCCCTCCCTCTGGCGTCCCCAGCCGACTCCCGCTTCCGGTCGGCGGCAGTCTGCGGAAGGGTGTCCCGCCTCTTCCGCCTTTACAGAGGAGGTGGCGGCGGCGCCTGCGCCTGCGCGTCTTCTGTCAGGGTCAGCAGGCGGGTCCCCTGGGTGGTCCACCTGCGCTTCGCGGAGCCGCGCCGTGGGGGTCGATGGCGATGAACTATAACGCGAAGGATGAAGTGGATGGTGGGCCCCCGTGTGCTCCTGGGGGCACCGCTAAGAACCGGAGGCCGGATAACACGGCCTTCAAACAGCAACGGTTGCCGGCTTGGCAGCCCATTCTTACGGCTGGCACGGTGCTACCTACCTTCTTCATCATCGGCCTCATCTTCATCCCCATTGGCATCGGCATCTTCGTCACCTCCAACAACATCCGCGAGATCGAGGTGAGGGGAGGGAGCGGCGGTGGGAGTTGGCGCTGCTCTGGAGCGGGGTCCTCCCGGTCCGCTCCACTCCAACCTCAGCTCCCTGGAGGTTGACAGGCGGGCTCCGCCCTCCCCCGCGTCTTCCCTCTCTTCTGTTTCTTCTTTTTCTTTCTGTGTTGTTTTCTATATTTGCAGTTTTGTCCGAGTTTCCTCTTGCGATTTACAGGGTTACGGACGGAATGGATGTTTAATGCAGGGAGTGGGTCAGGTGAAGAACGCCCGCCCCTTCAGTGCGCGGTTTGTGTGGTTCGGTCGGGGTTTTCGCCTCCAACGGAGGTTTAAAAAAAGCGGGGGGGGGGGGGGGAGAAGTTAGATCTGGATGTAACTCCGGAAGAACTGATGTGGTCAGAGTCATTACTCGTGTAGGGATTACAGAGATTAACACGTTGGCCATTGTTAGGAAAGGAGCCAGAGTCATAGAGGTATTGATGATTTTTATGCAAAGTTGTCGTGTTATCAGGTCACATATTCGGACACGTAACCGAAGTGCGCACAGAAGTTTTCATTTGGGGCTAATACATGCTCTTACTTGTAAGGCATGATATAGGTTAAAGGTAACCAGAATCTTCAATTCTGGTTTGCTTTTAAGCTACGCTTAATCACTGTGAAATACATCGCTCTGGTACCCACCCCCCCCCCCCGCCCCGAATTTAAATTTGGAAAAGAGTCAAGGGCTCTACGCAGAGAATTAGTTGTACACTATCCACTGAACATTTTACTGTTATAAACATGACATAGAAACTTGGGAAAGCATCTTGACTGTCGGGGCCGTATCATAGTATCTTCATCTATCTGTAGTGGTGAAGATAGGTTGATACTGGAATGTAAATGCTTTGTAGAGATGCCCTGTATTAAAATCTGCCCATCCTCTTGTATATCGAAGGGTATAGTTATCTGTTTGGAAGGGCAAGAACTGGTATCTTCTCATGATTCCTTCTGTTCTGTTAGGTTATGCCATTTTTTTTCTAATTTTATTAAATACTTTAAATATGTGCATGTGATTTAATGGGTCTTTCAGAGTAATTTTATTTCAATTAATGGAATAGGAACAAAAATACCTATTTTATGGTATAATTTACGATGTTACTTCTAAAAGCAAAATCCGTTTGTCTTTTAATTGTACAGTGCTCACTTTGATGTTAATAATACTAATAAGAATAGTATAAATAGCATAGTTTTTAAATTTTTTTTTTCAATGTTTATTTATTTTTGGGACAGAGAGAGACACAGCATGAACGGGGGAGGGGCAGAGAGAGAGGGAGACACAGAATCGGAAACAAGCTCCAGGCCCTGAGCCATCAGCCCAGAGCCTGACGCAGGGCTCGAACTCACGGACCGCGAGATCGTGACCTGGCTGAAGTCGGACGCTTAACCGACTGCGCCACCCAGGCGCCCCAATAGCATAGTTTTTAAATGTTTTACTAAAAATTCATTTTTGTTTAGTAACAGGAGAAAGTGCTACAGTATGTTTCTTCAGCATGTATTTTTGTTTTATCCTTTTTACCTCCCTAAGTGTCCTGCATATGTAGATAGTACTTGTTCACCCAACCACAGTAGGATCATACATATTAAGATCTGAGCAAAAACAGTGTAATGCAGGGATCCATGGGCTCTAGGTTGGAGTTAGGCAGAGGTAGGGTTAAATTCCAGCTCATCTACTAACTAACTAGCTCAGTTTCTTGGAAAATTTAATCTCTCCAAGCCTAAGTTTCCTCACCTGTAAAATAGGTGAATGATGCCTCTCTTCTAAAATACGAGAATTAGAAACAATATAGGTAATATTCCTGGCACTAAGTTTTTACAATAAGTAGTTCCTTTCAATATGATAATCACTGATCAGGAGATGAGAAATGGAGTCAGAGGGATTGATATTTGTCACTAAGCTATCAGAGTGTTGTAAAATTAAGACAAAAACCTAGATGTCTTGATTCCCAGCCTTGATCTTGTACACTACACTAGAATCCTACTGCAATGTTTGTAGTTAAGTAGAAGAAAAGAATTTAACGTTAGAAATTTGATCATTTGAATTAAACTTAAGATAATAAGATGAAAGTAGCAATAATTTAGAATTTTATATGATGGGTATTTGCTAAATTATCAGAACTTAACTTCTGTTAATGTTTAATATACTATGAAAATAAATATTTACTTTCTTTAAGACTTTTGGGTTCTGAAATAAGTAAGCAGTTGTTGAAATGGAAATTTCTTAACTAGCTCTCATATATGTGATTCTGAATCACGGGGGGCTGAGGAGTCTCCTGCGCCTTGGTCTGATGAAAAGGGCACTGAAGATTCAAGGCATTAGAGTTGAGATCTCAGCTCTGTTACTCTCTAGATTGTGATCATAGGCATACTTTTGAGTCGCAGTTTCTTTTTCTTGAAGAATCAAAAGATTCAGACTAGATGATCTCTGAAATGCTGTTCAACTCTAAAAATCTATGACTTCGAGCTTTAACATGAGTTTTAAAATGCTGCATATTTGAATTGTATCACCTTTAGAACCAGATGAAATGAAAATTGGTAATGATTAGGAATTTTGTACCAATGCTGATAGTTGTGTAAATAGAATTTTAAAAATTAATTTGGCTGTTAAATATGTAGAAAATTGGTTCTGGACTAGAACCAATGTGAAATATTAGAAAAACTAGGGAACATTCCCAAAACATACATGCTTGTTTCTGCCAGCTCTCCACCTTTTGTTAGCCACTAGTTTAGGTTAAATTATGTTGAGGGTTGGGGCGCCTGGGTGGCGCAGTCGGTTAAGCGTCCGACTTCAGCCAGGTCACGATCTTGCGGTCCGTGAGTTCGAGCCCCGCATCAGGCTCTGGGCTGATGGCTCGGAGCCTGTTTCCGATTCTGTGTCTCCCTCTCTCTCTGCCCCTCCCCCGTTCATGCTGTGTCTCTCTCTGTCCCAAAAATAAATAAACGTTGAAAAAAAATTAAAAAAAAATATGTTGAGGGTTATTAAAAGTAAATGGGTAATGAGAAGTTCTTGCCAGTCTCTACACTGTAAGCTGTTTACACCTCTTTAGCTTATTTCCTCAATTTTGAAAATTAAAAAAAAAATTTTTTTTAATGTTTATTTCTTTTTGAGAGTGAGGGACAAAGTGTGAGTGGGGCAGGGGTAGAGAAAGGGAGATGAAGAATCTGAAGCAGGCTCCAGGCTCTGAGTTGTCAGTGCAGAGCCCAACGTGGGCCTTGAACCCATGAACCGTGAGATCGTGATCTGAGCTGCAGTGGGACACTTAACTGACTAAGCCACCCAGGCACCCCTCAATTTTGAAATTTTAAGAACTTTCTTTGCTGTATTACATCAAATTACTAGGCCAGAGGAGACTTGTCAAATAAGAATGCTTTTGTAATTTAGTTTAAAGTGCTGATAAGATCAGAAATCCATATTTTTGAGACACAAAAATCGATGGGTCTTTACCCTTCTCCCAGAAATGTTATCTTAAAAAATTACTCTTACAGAGCACATTGGACTCCCCTGAAAAGGGTATAGAAAAGATATTTTTAAATTTTAATGCTTCTATGTGGCAGTATTATCTTCCCAGCTCCATCCTGTTAGGTTTGTATGTCTTGTTTAGTTGGGTTTTAGATTTTCCACCATCTAATTCAATGAAGTTGTTAGAAAACTAAAGTTGTTAATTTTATCATTCATAAGAAAATATTTTAAATATTTAATATCTCAACACTAAGGTTTAATGTCTTCATTTAATATTAGCAGCAAGGAATGAATATTTCCTTTAATTTGGCAGTTGTAGGAGTCAGTCACATACTTTTATGGCAAAAATAATGATTTTCTAGTCTTGGGACCTTGTTGGTGAGGCTGAGATATTTCTTGAATAGAGTTAACTTGAGAAAGGTAATGAAATATTCTTAACTTTTGCAAAGGTATTTATCAGTGTGAAGTTATATTGTTTTAAATTAATGGTTAGAATCAGATGAAGACATTTTTCAAAGTAATATTCAGAGTAAATTTAAAAACTAACTATTTACTTCAAGTTAATAGTACCAAAAGGTTCAAGTTAATGTTTTCATTAACTTTTAGTGGAATAGGAACCCTCCCACCCACTACGCCCTTGCTGCCAGCATGTTTGATAGAGAAATTCCACCTCTTTTCTACTTTATCTTATGTCATTTACTGCCTCAATTATTTAATTCTGGTTATTTTCTGTTTCCCTAATTTCTGATAAAAATATTTTTTATCTGTTGTTTGTACTCCTGTGTAACTTGGATTCTTACATAATAAGATTTTTTTTTTTTAACGTTTATTTATTTTTGAGACAGAGAGAGACAGAGCATGAACAGGGGAGGGGCAGAGAGAGAGAGAGGGAGACACAGAATCAGAAGCAGGCTCCAGGCTCCGAGCCATCAGCCCAGAGCCCGACGCGGGGCTCGAACTCACAGACCGTGAGATCATGACCTGAGCTGAAGTCGGATGCTCAACCGACTGAGCCACCCAGGTGCCCCCATAATAAGATTTTTAAGATGATTAGATTTCTCTTCTGCATTTAGTATTATTCTTTGTGTATGCTTAACTTACAGCTAAGAGTCAAGGAGGAATAAGTTGCTGTGTAGAAATGATTGTTAGAGATAAGGCACTTTATGTTAAGAAGTTTAAAATTTTGATATTCAAATGAATTGCAGCTGCTTAGAAGCTGACTCTTGGAAATTAAGAAGTTTGTAGTGTTTTAATTTGTTTCTCAAGTAACTTTAGTACTTAGAGCAAGATATGACAAAGTAAATATGGCTGGCCCAGACCATTTTGTAAAGCTCAAGAACTGAGAATGAATGGTTTTATAGATGAACAATTGCAATTGATTTGATGATAGGGAACACTAATTTTGGACGTCACTTACATGAAATGTTACCCCTCCCTCCCCCAAATAATTCCATTCTTATTAGTAGACCTGTATTACCAAAATATTGTATGCCATTGTTATTATTATATTTTGAATTTCATCAATAAAAATTTGTGCAAAGTTGTTTTCTTTTGTTATATAGGAACCTACATAATATCCTTGACCTTGCTTCTTGATTTGCAAAGTCCAGAGTGTTTACTTTCTGACCCTTTACAGAAAAGAATTTCCTGCCCTTGACTTCAAGTTTTAAAGAAACATACAGGCAAATTTAGCATTTGTTACAAAAATAGCAGTGTTTAATTTATACATTCTAGTCCTCAGTAATCTTTCAAGGTAGGTATAATGATCCCTGATAATTGCTTGTGTTCAGTCTTCTTTGTACACATTTAATAGATATATAATACCTTAGCTAAACTTAACATTAATCTTGACTCAGGTGGTATTTTTCATTTTTTTTGTCACAGTCAGATTAAGTTCAAGCAAGGTAAAAAAAAATTGCTTTTGAAATTTTTACTTTGAAGAAAGGATTTCAGATAAATTCTTTAGCATGTAATTATTAGTTCAAAGGGGTACTTAAAATGCCATTTAAAAAAAATTAATCTAATTAATACCTACAATGATTTACCTTATTACTCAGCATTTTGTTGGGTGACCTGTTTAGGTCTTAACATTGATTTCCTTTAAGACAAATTCACATTCAAAAATGGAAGTTTTCCAGTCCTTCTTATATAGTGTAAATACTGCATGTCCTTCAAATTCCACCTTTCCCAGCACATTAAATTCAGTTTGTTTCTTAGGAATAGGATGTATTTTTAGAATTACTAAGAAGAAGTGGAAGTTTGATTTAGAGGAACAATTATAGTGGTAGCAAAACAAAGCTGAGAAATATAACTCTTAAACTAATCTAGTCATCTACATCTGTTGTTCTGTTTTACCTCTGATTCTTTGTGTTTTGTATTTAAGCTAATGGGCAGGTCTACAGTTTATCATTGTATTCTGTACTGTGCTTTGTATGCTTTTGACATTTAATATTAACTTTTTAAAATAGGGGAACTGTATGTAGTTCCTCTTCCCCCAGTAGCCTCTTTCTTTCTAGGATAAGTTATGGACTATTGTCTTTAGTATAAACCTTTTCCCTACCTTTATTGAGGTATATAGTTGACAAATAAAAATTGTATGTTTTAAGGTGTTCAGTGTGATGGTTTGATATATATATATATGTGTACATTGTGAAATGATCACTATAATCAAGCTCATAAGCACATCTGTCACCTACAATTACCTGTTTAAAAAAAATTTTTTTTTAGTGTAAACACTTTGGTGAGAACACTTAAGGTCCACTCTCTTAACAAAAAGATGTGAAATGACAAGTGTTGGAGAGGGTGTAGAGAAAAGGAACTCAGTGGAATGTAAATCGGTACGACCTTTATGGAAGATCCTCAAAAAATTAAAAAAGGAACTACCATAGGATCCCACAGTCCCACTACTGAGCATATATCTAAAGGAGATGAAATTAGTATCTGAAAGAGATAGCTACACTCCCATGTTCACAAACTGTGTTTATATCCAACAGATTTTATTACAATCTGGACATTAGGACAGGCTACCCTTGAATTTTAGCTGATAAAGGACATAATGGGTTTTGGTGGTAAAAACTCTATAGGCTGAATTAAATTTATCAGGAGTTTTAATTGATATTGAACACATTCTGTACACAAAGTGCTGTTCTGGATATAGTGAATGTTAGAAAAATGTTTGGACAGGGCCTCTTAATTTTTTTTTTTTTTTTTTTTGCTCATGCAGAGAGCCTGTCTTAAGGTGGCTAGAATCCTTTGGGATGGGTGGGGGGAGGGGGTGGGTAGATGAGATTATACACCTAAAAGGAAAACTAAACATTGCTAGCTGAGTGGCACAAATAGAATATGCCTTAATATTTCAAAGGAAGATAAGATCACATCTGTCTCCAATAACCATGGAAAGGTTTGTGGTGGAAGTGGGCTTTGAGCTGGAACTGGAAGGATAAATAACACTTCTAAATGGGAGGTTGGATGCCTTCCAAGAAAGAAGGTTAGTATGAACAGAGATGTAGTGACAGGAAATCAAAACGTATAGAGAAAATCGGAATAAGGGCAAATAACCCAGTGCTAGGTTGTGGATAGACTTGAGTATTTGATAATAAGTATATTGAACTAGGGAAGTGACAGTGATTGATACAGTGTGTATCCATTAGGATTGGGTTCAACAAGGAGGAATTAAGATTTTCATTCTCATGTAAAAATCCCTTAGAAACTTGGTTTCTGGCTAGTTGTAGAGGTTGTTTTACTGGGTCCTCATTCTGTCTAGTTTACTGCTCTGCCATTCTTAGGGATTGGATCCCGTGCTGACAGGCCAGAATGGAGGAGAAAATTCTGTTGTCACATCCTTTTCCGGACAGAGGTATGAAAGAAGGGATAGAGAACAAAGGGATAGGCCTTCTAAAGAAGGTTCATGGAAGCTGCCACGTACTCCTCCACTTAGTAACAAGACCACATGACTATAAGGGAGGCTAGAGGCTGGAAATGTGGTCTTTATTTTGATAATAAGATTGGTGTGTGTGTGTGTGTGTGTGTGTGTGTGTGTGTGTGTGTGTGTGTGTTGTTTTTAGAGAAATTGCTTTTCTTTTTTTTTTTAAGTTTATTTTGAGAGAGACAGACACACGCAAGCGGGGGAGGGGCAGAGAGAGAGAGGGACAGAGAAGAATCCCAAGCAGGCTTTGCCGTGCCAGAACAGAGCCTGATGTGGGGCTCAAACTCATGAAACCACGAGATCATGACCTGAGCCGAAACCAAGAGTCAGATGCTCAGCTGACTGAGCCATCCAGGCACCCCTGTGTGTGTGTGTGTGTTTGTGTGTGTGGGTGTGTGTGTGTGTTTTAATTAAGATTTTTAATTTTGGTGTAGTTAACATAAAGTGTTTTATTAGTTTCAGGTGTACAGTATAGTGATTCAACAAGTCTATATATTACTCAGTGCTCATCATGATAAGTGTACTCTTTAATCCCCATCCCCTATTTCACCCATCCAACCCACCCAGCCCTCCCTCTGGTAATCATCAGTTTGTTCTCCATAGTTAGTAATTGAGTTTTCAACTATGGAAGAAAGGTAGCACAGAGATTGAGGTTGGAGGATGTTAGGAGTCTCTGCAAAATTGGGCTATATATAGGAAGATTTGTCTGGTAGTAATATGTTGGCTAGATGGAGCTAAATCATCTTGTATGAGTCTAGTAGTTTAGACACTGAAAAATAGATTGCATTTTTATATTGATTATAGTTGTGAGTTGAACTTGATTTCATAGTAAAAGCCATTATGTGTTGTTTTATATGTGAAATGCAAATCAGGTGTATCACTTTGTTGATAAATTTTTTAAAAATATGTTAATAGAAGGAATATTGAATATCATTACCTCCCTCTTATTTTCTTCAGACTCTCTTTTTTCCTTTTCTGTTCAACATGTAAGTGTGTTCTAGTTCTACCTCTTAAAAAATGAAAAGTCCTATCTTAATTCTGTGTAGTAATAAAAATATTAATGACTTAACTTTGAGTGTTTACCCTGCTAAAAATTTTACATCCATGTGTCATTTGATATAGTGATACATGATAATGTTATTATTACTTTTTTTTTTTTTTTTTTTAAGAAGGGGATGTTAACTCTGAGATTAAGTCGTTTGCTTAATCACATAGCTAGAATTCATATCCTAGCACTCTTACCCTTTGTTTTCATTCCTGTAGTTGCTGGTCTGTATTCTTTTTTTTCTCCACAGTCTGTTTGAAAAGAAGGGTCCACACTTGTTGATAATGTCCATTCTTATCTTTCATTAACTTGCTCCTTAATTTATCGTATCTGAAGTATATTGGATAGTTGGATGTAAAATGCTATGAAGAAAAATAAAGGAAGGAAAGGGAATAGGAAGGGTTGAAGAATGATTGACAATTTTAAATAGAATAGTCTGGGAAGGCCTCAGTAAAGTGGTATTTGAATAAAGACCTGAAAGAAGTCAGGGAATGAGCCATATTGATAACTGAGGGAAGGATGTTCCAGGCAGAAGAAATAGTAAGAGCAAAAGTCTTGAAGAGTGTGTTTAATAGGATGTTTGAGGAATAGCAGAGAGGCCAATGTGGCTGGAGTAGAGTGAGAAGTGGGAAAGAATAGTAGAAGATAGGGTTTGAGTGGTATAGTAATGGGGTGCACATCATATGGGTAAGGATAAGGATTTTGGAAGCTATTGAAAAGTTTCACACAGATTGGTGACATGATCTTACTTATGGTTAAAAGAGTCATTTCTGGCCATGATACAGAGAATATTACCTGTGGGGATAAGAGTAGAAGTGGGTTTGGGGGAAGCAAGAGTGTCCTGTCTTCTTCAAAGTCCTTCTAGCTGGACTAAGAATCAAACTGACATGAGATGATCCAATTTAACAGTGTACATGTGGGGAATCCATACAGATATGGAAATTCCAAAAACAGGCAAAATGAGATATATGTGTCATAATAAACTAAGGAGAAGGGATAGAAGCTTGGAACTTTAAAGGGAAGAAATGTAGTTCACAGGGACATAATTGTTTGGTAAACAAATGTTTGCTGGGCCATTCAGAAACAATAGGGCATAGAAGACTTTGATCAAACAGGCCTTGGTAGGTTCCTCCCTGTCTACCATATGTAGTTCATAGTATAATGTAGTTATCTATGATGATAGCTCTCTTCCTGGAGCAGGTCCTCTATTTAAATTATTTTTAGGCAGTTGTGGGGGAAGTAAAGACCTTTTCCTGAATCTGCTGGGTTTTGATGGCCTTTTAACTCCAAGTAATCTTTATGCCAAAGTGACCCATCTTGGAGCAGCTTGCCCTTGGCTCCTGCACAGGGAAACGAGATAAGGGTCTATTGGAATAATTCAAGCAGGAGATGATGGTGGCCACAGTAGAATGGTTGCAGTGAAAAGCAGTTAGATTTAGGATATATTATGAAAATAGAGTTAATAGAATTTTCTCAGGTAGTAGACTTGTGGGGGTGGTGGTGAGAGAAATGATAGAATCAAAGATAACTTTAAGATATTTTGACCTACTTTGGAAGAATGGAGTTGTAGTTTATTGAGATGGTGGAAGACTATAGAGGAAGTTTTGGTGTAGTACTAAGGGTGTGAGTGTGAGAGGCTGAAAAAAAAGGGTTCCATTTTTGACTTGCTAGGATGAGATGCCTTTTAGACATCCAAGTTGGAAATAATGAGCAGGCAATTGAATATAAGAGTCTAGGGGGAAGGTTAATACTTTGGTTACATGTTTTGAAGGTTAATTAACACAGATGATAGTAAAGACAAGATAAAATGAAGTCAAGAGAGTGGTTATAGGTCAAAGAAAAGTGAGAGCATCTAGACAGCCCTGAATCACTCCAGTGTATATAGAGGTTGGGGCGATGGGGATGAACAGCTAAGGGGATTGGAAAGGAGCAGCCAGTGAAGTAGGAGAAAAACAAGGTAAGTGTGGTGTGCTAGAAACCAGTTTTGAGGAAGAGTAGGTGAACAGCAATGCCCAGTGCTGCTGCTGCTAGTTCATATGAAGGGAGTGTTGAGAGCTGACCTTTGTATTAGCAACATAAAAAGCATGGTGCACCTGCCTTACAGTGAATGCTGTCACCATCTACCGGGTTTTTCCACACCAGAAATCCTGGAAGTCAAACTAAACTTATTTGTCATCATCCCATCTCTAGGTACTAAAGTTCTGTAGATTCTAGATTCTACTTTATGTATCTTGAATCTGTCTTTTCCTCATTTCCAATGCCCTTTTCTTAGTTTGTGTTCTCAACATTTCCCACCTGGATTGTTGTGGTGACATTCTGTTTTCTTTGCTTCTAGTCTGATATTTTCTTTTCCTTGTTTTAAAAAAATGTTTACTTTATTTTGAGGGGGGAGTGGGACGAGGACAGAGAGAGAAAGGGAGAAAGAGAATCCCAAACAGGCTCCTCACTGGAAGTGCAGAGCCCGACACAGGGCTTGATCACATGAACTGTGAGATTTTGACCTTAACGGAAATCAAGAGTCAGAGGCTCAGCAGACTAAACCACCCAGGCGCCCTAGTCTGGTATTTTCTTTAGCAGGGTGAACTTTTTGAAAGACTAGTTAATATTTCATTTTCTTGCTTAAAGTTTCTCCTATGGCCCCCTCTAGTATTCAGGCTAATGTTCAGACCCCTTAACGAATGTAATTTTCTTTATGCTATCATAAATACTTCTCTATTCTCTAACCTCACCTCCTACCACTCCCCGACCCTTTGCTCTAGCCATAGCAGACTACTGTAGTTTCTGGAATGTGGCATGCTGCCAGGTCTACCTGAAATGTCCTTCCTTTTCTTATTCTGCCATTTGTTTCAAATTTCATTTCTGTCAACACTGTGGAAAGTGTGCCTGGTTCCTCCCTTTTCCCACCTGATATATATGTTTCTCAGGTTCCATAAGTACTAGCTTATGGCCTGACATAACATTATCAAATTATATCCTGTAATTATTAACATGACTTTCTATTTCACTAGTCTAAATTTTTTTGTAGTATGAATAGTGTATTTTTCCATTATGTTTTTCCATCCTGTGGCACAATGCTTGGCATCTAATAGGGGGTAAGACGTTTTAATGAACAAATTCATAAACCGAATAAGTACAATCAAGAAATTTTAAAACAGTTTATTGATCATCTGAATGGTACTGTGGGTCTGAAGGAATTCTTGAAATTAGCCAAGGAAAATGTTATAGAGTAGAAGATGAAATTTGTATGATATGATATCCATTGTCAAGAGCACTCTATGATGGCACACACATGAGTTGTCTCTTTCCACAATCTCAGCTTTATTCAATAATAGAACAGAGTTAATCACAATTATAAAGCAGGTTCAGGATTCCAAACTCAGTGTCATTTCACCATGTGATTAAACCTGACTTCTTACACAGCACACAGAGCAGAACATAAGATAAGCCATACAACAAACAAGATAACAGAAGGGTATAGGAAGTTAAAAAGTCAGTCTGTGGATGCGCAGTTGAGATAAGACCTCATCTGGCCCAGGTCAGCTCTGGGCACTTGCTGCTTATTATGTTCAAGCAGTGAAGGATCTCAGTTCTGTTCAGAGATAATCAGGCAGAGCCTTTGGTGGCAGTTGCCTTTTTTAAGTGGTCAGACATAGAGGTCAAGTCTGAAGAGTGACATTTTGCTGCAAAAATCCTCTCCCTTTTAAAGGAATTTAATCAGTTTTGGGCCCCTGCATATCTCCTCTGGTTCTGCTTGTTATCAGTTCTGGGGTGTCAGCTGATGCTGGTCCTGGCGATATCTCCTAGCTGCAGTACCTTTAACTACTTGCATCATTGCTTGACACAGGCTCCTGCTTGTCATAAGAAACTCCATTTTGCTCTCTACATCCATCTATATCTAAAGGCAAAACACATTTGCCTGTTGAACAGTATCTAGATAGTGCCGAAAATTTAGCAAACAAGTTGATTGGCAAATGTTGCAGCGAGGGAGGGGGGTGCATGATTTTAAAAATGGCATAAAATAAACTCACTGCTCTGCACACCAACACAGATTTTTTTGGGGGGGTTTATTTTAAAAGTAAGTGCTGTTGTATACATATTAGTTCTGAAAATTTGGAAGCCAAAGACCAACTACCAGTTACATGGATTTGTAGTTTGATTTCTAAAATTAATTGAAATTTATTTAAGGATGATTATATGACATTAGAGCATCTAATAACATTGTTCATCAATACACTAAGTTGGCTGTTGTTCTCAGCTCTCAGGTCTCACATATACGATTATATTTAGTGTTTTTTTTTCTTTTTTTTTTTAATTTTTTTCAACGTTTATTTATTTTTGGGACAGAGAGAGACAGAGCATGAACGGGGGAGGGGCAGAGTGAGAGGGAGACACAGAATCGGAAACAGGCTCCAGGCTCTGAGCCATCAGCCCAGAGCCTGACGCGGGGCTCGAACTCCTGGACCGCGAGATCGTGACCTGGCTGAAGTCGGACGCTTAACCGACTGCGCCACCCAGGCGCCCCTAAAAAAATTTTTATAAGGAAAATGTGGGACAAAGGTCAGTGGGTACATGCCGGTGGGCAGTAAAGGGCTGGGCAGTCATTGTCTTGGAGTCAGTCTTACAGACTCTTGCTTGCTCAGGGCACTCCTTATTGCTTGAAGGGCGGTCGTTTCAGTTCCCATCTTGGGGATGCTTTCCCAGAGGGTCTTTTGCTTGAGTTAAGAGATAAGCTGGAAAGAACTTAATCAATTAGAAAGTACAGACTGAGGTCAAAATGGAGGTAGTTAAAGTCCTTTTTCAGTACCATTTACAGACATCAAACGAAAACAGTTGGGTGTAAGATTAAGGGATTCAATGAATCATCAGTATTGATTTTTTTTTAAGTCAAATTTTTAGGGAAGCACAACCAAAAAGGATTAAAAAATCATATATGTATGAGTTAATTTTCAAAAGATCACCATAAATTTGTTTTTAAAAAAAAAATTTTTTTTTAACGTTTATTTATTTTTGAGACAGAGAGAGACAGAGCATGAACGGGGGAGGGGCAGAGAGAGAGGGAGACACAGAACCGGAAGCAGGCTCCAGGCTCTGGGCCATCAGCCCAGAGCCCGACGCGGGGCTCCAACTCACGGACCGTGAGATCGTGACCTGAGCTGAAGTCGGACACTTCACCGACTGAGCCACCCAGGCGCCCCAAAAGATCACCATAAATTTGAATAGAGATGGTTAAGAGTTCCAAGTAGGAAGGAAGAAACACAACCAAGTGAACTCAACATCTATGAAAATAAAATGGGACTGGGGGTAGAGATAAGACCAGTGACAATTTAGAGAGGGGAGTATAATGGATGCCACATGATACAAGGTAGCATGAGGTTATTGTCAGAAAATAGCGCTTGAGACATAGGTAAAAGCCACTAATGTTTGGACATCAGTTGTATGACTATACAAAAACAGTATTTTATATAGAGGTGATCATGTATTTCCTCAAAATAGAAAGGTCTGCTTTATTCATATTAGTTTGTCTGTTCCTTTAATCTACCCTATTATATAGGTTGGAGCATAATTAGCAATGCCCTTTTCATTAGTTTTTCCTAGGCAATTTTTGTAACCTGATACCTTAGTAAGACTTTTAAGGTATACACTAAAACTTTGTTGAAAGTAATTTTTTTTTTTTGTTGGTAGAAATGGATTAAATGCCATATATAAAAACTTTGTATTATAAAATTCTATTTCAAACTCTAAAAGTTAAGATGGTCCTGGGATTATATTGTCAGGGAGGAAGAATTTCTGCTACCCTTCAGGGTCCTTCTAGTTGGACTAAGAATCAAATTGACATGAGACAGATTAACAAGAGAAAATAAAATTTGATAATATACTACAGGGAATGCATACAGTCATCGAAATCCCAGCAGTCAAGCAACATGATGTTTATATATGAGCGAAGGAGAGCAATAGGGGTCTGAGGATACAAAGGAGAAAAAAGCCATTAGCAGGAAGGTGAAAGGAGGTGTTGGGAAAGCAAAGGTTGCCCTGTTGTGTAGGTAAGTTTCTTAGGTAAAGAGGAATCTCTGTTAAGGCTCTCTTCCTGGTATAAGTAAGCATTTGAGGGGGAAGTGAAGGGCATTTCCTCAATCTGCTGGGTTTTGATTGCTTTTAACTTAAAATAATGTTCATGCCAAAGTGACCCATCTTGGGGCTGCCTGCCCTTGGCCCCTACAATATCTACTTATCATAGCAAAGTTGTTTTTAATCTATATTTTAGTTGCAAAGTATGAAGATTTGGTAGCACTGTTTAATAAAACAGTGGTGTATTCACAATTGATAACCAATTTTATTTTAAAATACAATGAATGACTTTAAAATTGATTTCCGGGGCGCCTGGGTGGCTCAGTCGGTTAAGTGTGTGACTTCGGCTCAGGTCATGATCTCATGATTGGTGAGTTTGAGCCCCACATCAGGCTCTGTGCTGACAGCTCAGAGCCTGGAGCCTGCTTGGGATTCCATGTCTCCCTCTCCCTCTGCTCCTCCCTCGCTCATGCGCTGTCTCTCAAAAATAAATAAATATTTTAATTTTTTTTTTTAATTGACTTCCATATTTGTAAATTGTCCTGTGGTGCATGCTGTTCAGGGTTATAGGCAGCAGCAGTGCAGTGTAATGGAAAGAACAGCAACTTTGGAGCTGGACAGATATGAACCTATCACTGTTGTGGATTGAATCTTGTCCCCCCCAAAACATATGTTGAAATCCTACTCCTAGAACCCGTGAATGTGACTTTATTTGGAAATAGAGTAAGATGTAATCAAGTTACATGAGGTCATTTGAGTGGGCTCCTATGCAATATGACTGGTGACCTTATGCGAACAGACAGATGTGCAGAGAGGGAAGGTGATGTGAAGACACAGACATAGGGAGAATCATACAGCAACTGAGGCAGAGGTGGAGTGATGCAGCTGCAAGTCCAAGAACACCAAGAATTGATAGTCACCACCAGAAGCTAGAAGGAGGCAAGGAAGGAATCTACCCAGAGTCCCAGAGGGAGCATTGCCCTGCTGATACCTTGAATTCAGACTTCTAGCCTCCAGAATTGTGAGAGAGTAAATTTCTCTTGTTCTAAGACACCCAGTTTATGGCTGTTTGTTACAGCAGCCCTAGGAAACTAATATAGTTACATAACAGCTGTTTAACCTCTGAATCTCAATTTTTCTGTAAAAGGTTAAGAATGTATTGGCATGGAGAAGACATTTGGGAATTAATAAGCTAGTTTTGATATTGCTGTCCTTTCTTCAAACATAATTTACATTATTTATTACCTACTTCATCAGTGTATCATTTCCAAGTGTGAGATTGAAACTTACTGATTGAATTAGTAGTAAAATCCTTGTCTGTGGTTCCTACTTAGGTTCTCTAATTTATAGAAACATATAACAGATTTCATATGATCCATACAGTTTGATTAAGACATAAAGGACTAAATTGTTTTGTAGCTGTAAGTTTAGAATTAAGCTTTTGATTTTTTAAAAAGTAATCTTCAGAAAAGATTAAAATGGAGTGACTGAACCTAAAAAAAAATCATTCAACTGCTTTTAAGAGGCTGTAAATAATTTAAATATGGATGTTTATTTCTTTCCTTTACTCCCTTTATCTGGTGAGCATTTTTGACAGGAATTTGTCTATAGTGATAAATTACCTATTAATAAAACATTTTAAATACTTGAAAATATATTATTCGGTGCTCTAAGGATACCCTGCTGCCTTATTGTACCCCTGTTACTTCTGTCATTCACACAGTGCACCCTACTTTCCTACTAGGGTGAAAAGAACATAGATTTTGGGAGAAAAGCAGAGCTGGGTTCAAATTCTTGCTCATCATTCCTAACAGGGTAATCTTGTGAAAATTATTGAACTTTCCTAAATAACAGTTTCCTAGGTTAAAATAAGGAGAATAAAAACAGACTTTGCCAGGACTATTGTAGTTTTTAACAGACAGTGCGTATTAAGTGTTTATAGTGTCTGTGCTCTCTATTTTCTTGCTTCTCTATTCCCCCTCTTTCACTTGTACAAATGTTTTTTTTCTTTTTACTTTTTTTTTTAATGGCTCAGTTCAAATTCTTTTTCCTTCTCACTTTTTTTTTAAATGTTTATTTGTTTTTGAGAGAGAGAGAGGGAGTGCCAGCAGGGAAGGGACAGAGAGAGAGGGAGACACAGAATCCGAAGCAGACTCCAGGCTCTGCGCTGTCAGCACAGAGCCCAAGGTAGGGCTCGAACCCACGAACTGTGAGATCATGACCTGAGCCAAAGTTGGATGCTTAACTGACTGAGCCACCCAGGTGCCCCTCTTTTTTCTTCTCACTAAGAAAGTTTTGGTTCACCTAGTACTCACTGTCCTCTTTACCATTCAGTTGGCACTTAGCATTTATAGTAGTTTTCTTTGTGTTCACATGATACCTTTGATAAAGTAGTCTTTTAGAGGCAAAGAGGACTGATGAGTCTCAGAAAAACTTTAGTGGGAGGAACATTGGGTTTGGAGTCAGAAATCTTCGGTTCTAGTCTACCACCAGCTATTGCTATTTGTATGACTTTGGGCAGGTTTCTCAATGTGTTCTCTTTGCATACAAGGGAGATAACAATACATAATTTTGGTGAGGATCAGATGATATACAGTATGTATATAATAGAAAGGAATGTGTAAAATGTATTGAAGTATAAGATACGATTGCTTTTGTATCTACTTTGTACCATATGTTATGCCTTGCGTGTAGTAAGGCTTAATATGTTAATGATAGTGATTTTTAAAAAATTCCTTTCAGGGGCATCAGGGTGGCTCAGTCTGTTAAGCATCCAACTTTGGCTCAGGTCATGATCTGATCTGTCACTGCAGAGCTTAGAGGCTGCTTCGGATTCTCTGTCTCCCTCTCTTTCTGCCCCTCCCCTGCTTGCATGCACTCTCTCAAAAATAAATAAATATTTAAAAAAAATTAAAAATTCTTTCAGATTTCCTGAACTCAAAAGACATGCAATTTTTTTGTACATTTTGAAAACTGTAATCAAAAGATTGTAATGTAAATGTTTTGGCTATCCCTTTATTTTGTTGAAGTATAACTTAATATTCAGCAATTATTCTTGGTTCCAATAAAATGTTCAGTTTTAATATACTGTAGTATAATTGATTAGATTTAACATTCTATCATATTATGTTTGTTCAAATAAATAAATAATGTATACCCTTGGTTAGTCACAGCTAATGATCCTTCCTTCCTACTTTGTCCTAGAAACTAATTTGAAAGAGTGATTTGAGAGGATTTTGTTCAAAGGCATACAAAATGGTAGTAGGCCCAGCTGGCAACTTTTTTTTTTTAAATCCTTAAATTAGTCTTAAAAAAGAGAGAAAGTGTGTGGAGATTTTTTAAAATAAAAATTTGAAAAAAAATTAATGAAGTTTAATACAGATTTTAAAATATAGTTCTGTCTTGGGGCACCTGGGTGGCTCAGTCGGTTGAGTGACCGACTTCGGCTCAAGTCATGATCTCACGGTTTGTGAGTTCGAGCCCTGTGTCAGGCTCTGTGCTGACAGCTCAGAGCCTGGAGCCTGCTTCTGATTCTGTGTCTCCCTCTCTCTCTGCCCCTCCCCCACTCATGCTTTGTCTCTCTCTCTCTCTCTCTGTCTCAGAAATAAACATTAAAAACATAAAATAAAATAAAATACAGTTCTGTCTTCTAAATGGTCTCATCTTTTCAGTATCATAAAACTTGGCTTTCAATGGAATATTGTGCATGTAGAGGCCCTGAATGAAAGGTTGTGGCCCAATAGGTCTAGTGCTAAATTACATATGCTTTGCCTCTTTTCATTTAGGAGACCTGTGTTTTTAGCTGTGTTTTAGCTTATGTGCCTAACTTTTCCTAGATATTTGCAGTGAATAAAAATTTTCTTGGGGCGCCTGGGTGGCTCAGTCGGTTAAGCGTCCGACTTCAGCTCAGGTCACGATCTCATGGTCTGTGGGTTCGAGCCCTGCGTCGGGCTCTGGGCTGATGGCTCAGAGCCTGGAGCCTGCTTCTGATTCTGTGTCTGCCTCTCTCTCTGCCCCTTCCCCGTTCATGCTCTGTCTCTCTCTGTCTCAAAAATAAATAAACGTTAAAAAAAATTTTTTTTTAATTAAAAAAAATTTTCTCTAAACAAAGTTTTGTTAGTAAACAAATAAGCTTGATGGAGAACATTTCAATATCAGAATTTGACAAAACCAAGATGAAGCAGTTTTGTGTTTTTTGAAAAGCAGTCAGATGTTGCAATTAGATGCTGGCTCTATTTTCTATATATTGCTTTTAACCTTTTTTCCAATTATAAAGAAAAAATGAACATCCATATGTAAAGTTTAAATGTTCAGTTTCAGAAATAAAAATTAAACGGCTATTTTTGTACTTTACTGAGGTAAATTAAATTCTTATTTATCGAAGAGTGAGAGCACAAGCCACAGACTAGGAAAACAATTTTTTAAAGATATATTTGACAAAGGACTATTATCCAAAATATGCAAGGAACTCTTAATATTTAGCAATAAGAAAATGGAAAACCCAATTAAAAAATGAGCAAAGACCTGAAGAGATATCTCACCCAGGAAAGTATACAATATCTTAACTTGGGCTCTTATGACAAGATACCATAGACTAGGTGGCTGAAACAACAGATAATTATTTCTCACAGTCCTTGAAGCAGGGAAGTCCTAGATCATGGTGCTGGTAGGTTCATTTTCTGGTGAGAACCCTCATTCTGGCTGGCAGAATGTCACTTTCTTGCTATGTCCTTACAAGGGCAGAGAGAGAGTTTTAGTCTCTCTTCCTCTTTTTATTAAAGACACTAATCCTGTCATAGGGACCCCACCCTAAAACCCTCATCTAAACATAATTACCTCCCAAAGGCTCACCTCCAAATGCCATCATAATTGGAGGTTAGGACTTCACAGTACAAATTTTGGAAGGGATAAATTCAGTTCATACATTCCACCCTTGTGCTCCTCAAGTTCATGTTTTTCTTGTATGCAAAATATACTTTGATTCCATCCCAACAGTCCCCCAAAGTCTCAGCTCATTCCAGCATCAACTCTAACGTCTCATCTAAATATCAGTTCAGTCAGATATGGGTGACGCTTCAGTTTCATTCATTCTGAGGCAAAATTTCTCTCCAACTGTGAACCTATTTAACCAGATGAGAAGTTTGTGCTTCCAAAATACAGTAGAGGAACTGATAGGGCATAGACATTCTTATATGAAAGGGGAGAAAATGAGAGGAAAAAAGGGGTTACAAGTTCTAAGCACATCTTCAAAACCTAGCAAGGCAAATACCATTAGATTTTAAGGCTCAAGTGTAATCCTCTGGTTTGATGCTCTGCCTTCAGGATCCACCAGGCTGTCAGTCTTGCTGCAAGGCTCTTTCTTGGCTGCTGCCATCTGGCCTGTTGAACCCTTTTTCATCTTTGAACTGAGGATGAAGTCCTGATGGTCTCTGAGTCATCTTTGGGGTAGTTCTTCCCTTGTTTTGAAGAATAATAGCACATGTTTGCAGTGAATTGGTTCTATCGATCAGTCCGGTGGGATCTAAGAAGTCCCACAGCCCTCTTCATTTTGTCCCGACTCTTTCCTCTTTAGTTCAAACTGGTATCATTTCTGCTGGCATGGCTGCTTACGTCCATGGTTCACACCCACACTAACAGCTTTACCTAGTGGTTGTTCAGCCACACCCATAGTATTCTCTTCAGTACAACATTTCTCATTTTTTGCAACGTGGATAGCCTTGAGAATCTCCCAAATCTTTTAAGTTTTGGTCCCTTTTTGCTTAACATTATTTCAGCTTCTATTCATTTCTCCCTTCTTGCATTTAACTATATGCAGTCAGGTGGAACCAGGCCACTCCTTCAACACTTTGCTTAGAAATCTTCTAACTAAATATCCAGTTTCATCTCTCACAAAATACCCTTCCACAAAACACTAGAACACAGTTTAGCCAAGTTCTCTGCCACGTCATAATAAGGATCACTTTTTTTTTTCCATTGCCAAGTAACATGTTCCTTGTTCCTGTCTGAGACCTCATCAGAATGGCTTTTACCATCTATTATTTTGACCAGTATTCTGTTCATGATTATTTATGCATTCTCTTAGAGGATGGTAGCTTTCTTTCTGACTCTTCAGATTTCTTTCTGAGGTCTCAGCAGAATTACTCTTAATGTCTATATTCTTAGCATCGATCTCCAGTTTCTTGCAGCCTCTACCCTTTATACAGGTCCAAAGCCACTTCTTTCTTTGTAGGTATTTGTTATAGCAGCACCCCACCTTTCAGTACCAAACTCTGTTTTAGCTTGGACTGCTGCAAAAACAAACAAATAAAAATAAACCAAAACCCAAAAAAACGAACAAAAAACACAGACCAGGTGGCTTAACCAACAGACATTAATTTCTTATGGTTTTGGAGTCTGGGGAGTCTAAGATCAAGGTACTGGTAGATTCAGTTCCTCGTTAGGACCCTCTTCCTGACTTTGCAGATGCTGCCTTTTCAATTTGTTCTTACAGGACAGAGAGAGAAAGAGAGCTCTGGTCTCTGCGTATAAGGACACTAATCCCATCATGGGGGACCTACTTTCATGACATCATCTAAACCTGATTATCTTCCAGTGGTCCCACCTCCAAATATAATCACATTTAAAATTAGTGCCTCAACATGTGAATTATGGGAGGATATATTTTGTCCTTAATGTACAGATGGCAAGTAGTATATGAAAGATAACATAACATCATTAGGGAATTGTAAATTAAAACGAGATACCACTGTACACCTATTAGAATGGTGAAAATCCAAAAAATTGACAGCAGCACATGCTGGCAAGAATGTGGAGCAACAGGAACTCATTCACAGCTGGTGGGAATGCAAAATAATACAGATAGTTTGGCAGTCTTACAAAATGGAGTGTGCTCTTACCTTACAATCCAGCATCCCTACTCTGTTACTTACTCAAGTTGGCTGAAAACATAGGTTTACACAAAACCTGCACAAGGATGTTTATAGTAGATTTACTCATAATTGCCTAAACTTGGGGTGTCCTTTAGTTGGTGAATGGATAAATAATCTGTGGTGCATCCAGAAAATTGAATAATGTTCAAAACTAAGAAGCAATGTGCTGTTGAGCCATGAAAAGACATGGAGTAACCTTAAATGCATATTAAGTGAAAGGGGCCAATCCGAAAAGGTTACATACTGTGTGATTACAACTGTACAACATTCTGGAAAAGGCAAAACTGCGAAGACAGTAAAAAGATCAGCGGTTGCCAGTGGTTAGGGGAAGGAGGGGTGTATAGGTAGAGTACAGAGGATTCAACTCTGACACTAACCATTGTGAGCTAGCATCAAACTCCACAGGTGTAAGGGCATGGTTCTCAACAAAACCGCCACCACTTTAGACACCAGCTGCAAGTCAGGTCCCCAGGCTACCCACACTTCTGGTTAACTAGCACAAATCCAGGGGTTTCCTAAGACCTCCCCTCCCAACACACACACACACACACAACTGTCCTTCTGATGTCAGTTGCAAGTTTAGAGGTCTCCAGGCCATCTGCACTTGACTATAAATCTGGGGTTCTTATGACCCTTCTCAGATTCAATAATTTGTCTGAATGACTCAATTTGAGAAAAGTGCTATACTTAGGATTGCACTCTTACTGTAAACAACATAAATTAGGGCTAGCTAAATGAAGACACATTGGTTGAGGTCTGGGACGATCCTGAAAGAAGAATCTTTTGCCTTTCTATGGAATCAGGGCACATCACACTCTCTTGGCACATCAATGGTTAACCAACCAGGAAGCTCCCCTGTGCTTCCATTTCCAGAGTTTTTATTGACATTTCATGGCCAGGCATGATTGATTAAACATTAGCCCACATGATTGAACTAAATTGCTATCCTTCTCCCTCTTTCCAGAGGTCGGGCTGGGCCAAAGTCCCTAACCACATACAGTCTTTCTGGTGACCAGCCCCCATCTTGAGCCATCTCTTTAGCACAAACTCTAGTGTGTGAATCAAGAGGCTTATCAAAAACAAGTATACTCCTGTCATTCAGGAAATTCCAAGGGTTTTAGAAGCTCCCTGCCAGAAAACTAGGACACAGACAACACAAATTATTTTACAACACGAAGTTTTTTTGTTTTTGTTTTTGTTTTTGAAAATGTACCATGGAAAGCTGAGGTGACTGAAAAGTATTGAAGATGGGAAGATTTGAGAGCAATGATTGGCTTACTGATCTCTGTATCAGTTTGGTATTTTAATTGTTTAGACTTTATATAGCAGTGTAAATCTTTATACATCATGTAGTTAGAATTTTATATCTGGGACACCTGGGTAGCTCGGTCAGTTGAGCGTCCGACTTTGGCTCAGGTCATGATCTCTCCTCTTGTGAGTTCAAACCCCATATCAGGCTCTGCACTGACATTCTGGAGCCTGTTTCAGATTCTGTGTCTCCCTCTCTCTCTGCCTCTCCTCCACTCATTCTCTTTCTCTCTCTCTCTCAAAAATAAATAAACATTAAAAAAATTTTTTTAAAGAATTTTGTATCTGATTTTATGTAGAACTATATTTCTCTTGGTAAAAAGGAGAGATGAATTTAGGAAAGATGAGCCAGTAGAATAATACAGGACTCTTTCCAGTTTTTATTACCTTACTTTGTCAATATAAACAGATACCTTAAAAACAACTTTTTTCTCTACTATAAGTTGTTTCACTGGACTCATTTTTCCTTTGAATAGCAATTTATTTCAGAGTGTATCCACTTTCTTCAAGGGAGTGCTTACTTACATTTTTCTCTTACAGATTGATTATACCGGAACAGACCCTTCCAGTCCCTGCAATAAATGTTTGTCTCCGAATGTGACACCTTGTATTTGTACCATTAACTTCACACTGGAACAGTCATTTGAGGTCAGTATTCCCAATGTGTTAGAAAAGCCTGCTTTAAAAAATACTTCATTAAAAATTTTTTACTAGTTATTTCATTTTTTTGTAATCACTTAAATTTTTTCAAGTGCATACACTTTTGAGCAAGATTGCTTTGTTTGGCTGTTGCATTATGCTCTCTAGTAATTAAATACATGTATTTATTTAAGTAGTTTAGTTAGTACTTTATAAACTAAATTTAAAATTTTTATCTTTTCACTGGAAAATTTTATTACTATACAATCAAGGCTTTATCATGTTTATATCAAATAGTTTAACCTACTTTTAATTCTAAAGCAAGTTTTACTTTAGAACATTTACTAATTCATTCATCATTTAATTGTATTATTTTCTATCCGATATGAATAACCATAAATGCAAACACTTAGTGAAACCTTATTGATCTTTTATGTCTTGATAAGCAGTTAGAACACTGTGTGTGTGTGTGTGTGTGTGTGTGTGTGTGTGTGTGTGTGTGTAGTTGTCAGTGTGTCTTTTGCTTTCATACTTATCTGTCATTGGAAATTGAGCAGATGCTATAAAAGACATGAAGATTTAGAATAGGCATTATACGACCAGTTTGGGCTTTCCTTTACCTAAAAATTGAGCTTAAAAAATTATTGTGTTATTCTTCAGGGAGCCAAACTACTTTAATACATGTCAACTTTTTAGATTTTTTCACACTTAAAATATTTTTAAAGGCCTCAGTGACTTTTATAGTCTCTGGTAGATGGTTGCCATCTAGTGGTTGTAGATGCTCTTGCACTGAGATAAAGGATAATAACACTATCTTAAAAAACATGAAAATAAATTTGGGAGAAGACAGTAATTTAATTATTTTACTATGTTTCAGCAGAAATAACATATGAATTTAATTTCTTTTTAATGTTTTATTTTATTTTTGAGAGAGACAGAGACAGAGCGTGAGCAGGGGAGGGGCAGAGAGAGAGAGGAAGACAACAGAATCAGAAGCTGGCTCCAGACATTGAGCGTGTCTGCACAGAGCCCGACATGGGGCTCAAACCACAAACTGTGAGATCACGACCAGAGCCGAAGTCAGACGCTTAACCAACTGAGCCACCCAGGCGCCTCCATATAAATTTAAAACGTAAAAATTCTATTCTTTTTCACTGTGATCAAGAAAACTGTAAAGATAGGTGCATTAAGTTCTGCTTTTGTCAAAACAGACAGAATTAAGGAGATAAAACAGACTTGTAATGATTAGTAGTTTCAGTAGTTTCTGTCCCCTTCCAAAAACACTTATTTCAGAGCTGCTCTTTCTGAAAAGTGCATTCTTTTGTGGGCTCTGTGTCCCTTCACAAGACCAAACTTTGAATTGGATTAACAGCCTTTTCAAAGTTATTTTGCCTTAGTATTCATTGAAACGATTTCTTTTTCAGTTTATAAGTTGAATTTACTATACTGTTTCTTAGTTGAGATATTTTTAAGCATATTCTTTGTTTCTGTGATATTTTTGATAACCAAAAAAAAAAAGAGTTTTTATGTATATAAACATTTTCTCTATACAGAATGGGAAAGTTTGCATAATTTGACATTTGAAAATCAAATTTTAAATAAATAATTGTGTATGTGAAAATAGCAAATCAAATAAAGCATGCTTGAAATGTTATTGAATCTTTTTTTATTGAGTTACTTTTGATTATAGACTATGGAGGTGGCAACCAGAAATGAGAAAATAGCTTACTGTTTCTGCTACCTCCTGTATATAACCCTAAGTCATTCAAGATGGTTTTGTGGTACCTTCTCAACAATTGTAGTGTATATAGATTACCCTTCTTTCACAAGTTATTCTAATTGGCTCCTCCAGCTATATTAAAGTATTTTTTTATTGTTACACATTGACTCATTATCTTAGATACTTTACTAATTATTAATTTATTACTTATATTACATGTAGTATCTTGTTGAGAAATGTATTATGTCTCAATTCAAGTTCAGAATTTACTTGGGCAATAAATAAAAGTTGACCATTGTCCCTTTGAAAAATTGACTCTGGGGGGGGTGCCTGGGTAACTCAGTTGAGCGTCCGACTTTGGCTCAGGTCATGATCTCACGGTTCGTGGTTTTGAGCCCTGCGATGGGCTCTGTGCTGACAACGTGGAGCCTGGAGCCTGCTTCGGATTCTGTGTCTCCCTCCATCTCTGCCTCTCCCCCTCTTGTGCTCTGTGTGTGTGTGTCTCTCTCTCTCTCAAAAATAAATAAACATTAAAAAAGTTTTATAAGAAAAAAATGAAAAGTTGACTCTGGGTGAAAACCAATCTGAATTGTAAAAAATTTGAAGTTGAAAGTAGAGAATAGGCTAAAAGGTTCCCTGAGGTATTTTTTTTAATGCAGATAGTACTTCTTTGAAGTCTTTAAGGATATTTTCAAAGTTTACTCTTTGATTTTTGTACCATACCTTCTATAACTTTGTTTACAATTTGTACTGCTTTAGATTGTTAAGGATTGGTAGGGTTCACTCTAGTGCTTATTTTAAGTTACCACAAATACTCAACTAATATAGTCCAAATGACATAGCCTTTAAGTATGCATGAAACAAGTTTATACTTAATAGTTTCATATGAAAATTGTTTCCCTTCTCTTTCTCTAGGGTAATGTGTTTATGTATTATGGACTGTCTAATTTCTATCAAAACCATCGTCGTTATGTGAAATCTCGAGATGACAGTCAGCTAAATGGAGATGCTAGTGCTTTGCTTGTAAGTAAAATGATGAAATATGAAAATGTGATAGATGTAAATAAGAATGTGGAATAATTATTCAGTTACAAATGTTAAATTTAATAATGTTAGGATGAAATTAAAGTGTTACTTGTCATTTATACTTGTTTAGTGAGGGTTTTTAGTTAAAATTTTTTTTCGCCTGGAATTTGCACAGATTAATGATTTCTTACAATTTCTTACTACCTGCTTCTTTCTAGTACTGCCATTGGATTTTTGCTTTATTAATCTGTAATGGAATTTTGATGAGTCTAGTATTCTGGGTATATAATTGGTTCTTTTTTGAGTTTGTTCATTACTGTTATACTCGGTAAGAATGTATAAATAAACTACTTTTAGTTTCTGAGGTTATGTTTTAGAATTGAACATGTATGCTGTCTGTTTTTTAACTTGTGGTAAGCCTGAGTAGTAAAGTTCAAAGGATGGGTTACCGAAAAATTGTCTGAGGACCTTTTTGAAAATACAGATTCCCGACTTCTCCTAAGTGTAGTAAACCAGTCTCTGCAGGGGTGGAGCTCTAAAATATCTTTTTAACAAGCTTCCTTTCTGATGCCCAGCCTTATTTGGGCTAGAGGATCTTAGTTTCCTGACTGTTGTTCAACTTTTCATAGTGGTGGGTGGTGCCCAAGTATTTTATGTAATTGTTGCTAATGCAGCAAATCTTCAGAGTTCCAGAGCTATTGAGGATTTCTTAGAAACAGTGAATCTCAGGGTGCCTGGGTGGCTCAGTCGGTTGAGCATCGGACTTTGGCTCAGGTCATGATGTCATGGTTCGTGGGTTTGAGCCCCGCGTCAGGCTCTGTGCTGACAGCTCGGAGCCTGGAGCCTGCTTTGGATTCTGTGTCTCCCTCTCTCTGCCCCTCCGCTGCTCACGCTCTGTCTCTCAGAAAAAAAATAAACATTGAAAAAAAAAAGAAACAGTGAATCTCTTAGAATGCAATTTAAGACTATATTGTAACCAGAATAGTCCTGTGACCATATAGCTGCTCTAGGTTATCTTTACTGGTTTTATTGTTGGTCCCTGATGTTTGAGATCTTAAGAAATAGTGAATCTATTGAAAGGTTCTGGTTAAGTGTGCAATATTCTGCAATCCATGTGGGGTTAGGACTCAAATCTGGAGAAGATGGTGTTCTGTGAGACACACCAGGTTCCTAGTCCTTTCTGAATTTGTTGATTGGGATTATGAATTGGGTGTGTTCAGAGACCCAGAAAATGGGGGTTGATTTATAGTTTATAGTTTTTTTTTAAATTTAGATACACCCTGTCTTTAGTGAGGGCAAAAGAAGTGGAGACTGATTCTTTTCTTACAGGCTTCAAGCAAAGCTTTTAGACTACACTAGGAATTGATGAATTTTTTTCTGTAAAGAGCCAGATAGTAAATATTTTGGGTTTTGTAGGTCTTACAGTCTCTTGATACAGCTACCCCCTTCTGCCACTGTGGAATGAAAGTAGCCATAGATAGTACTTACAATGAATGGGTGTAGTGTAGCTGTGTTCTAGTAAAATTTTATTTGTAAAAACAGGTGGTGGGCTGGATTTGTCCTGCAGTCTATCATTTATTGATCCCTGAGCTAGATCAAAATACATGATTTTAAAACCAGGTGGCTTTCAAAAATTTTAAAGATTTTAAGAGTGGACAGATTGAAGTCCAAGTTACTTAATATTATATGTAAGATCCTTCACAATCTGCTACCAACCTGCTATTCTAGCTTCATTGTTTCATACTTTTTTTAAAAAATATATAATTTATTGTCAAATTGGTTTCCATACAACACCCAGTGCTCATCCCAACAAGTGCCTTCCTCCCTGCCCATCACCCACTTTCCCCTCTCCCCCACCCCCATCTACCCTTGGTTTGTTCTCAGTCCTTAAGAGTCTCTTATGGTTTGCCTCCCTCCCTCTCTAACTTTTTTTTTTTCCCGTCCCCTCCCCCGTGGTCTTCTGTTACGTTTCTCAAGATCCACATATGAGTGAAAACATGCGGTATCTGTCTTTCTCTACCTGGCTTATTTCATTTAGCATAATACCCTCCAGTTCCATCCACGTTGCTGCAAATGGCCAGATTTCATTCTTTCTCATTGCCAAGTAGTATTACATTGTATATATAAACCACATCTTCTTTATCCATTCGTCAGTTGATGGACATTTAGGGTCTTTCCATAATTTGGCTATTGTTGGAAGTGCTGCTATAAACATTGGGGTACATGTGCCCCTATGCATCAGCACTCCTGTGTCCTTTGGGTAGATTTCTAGCAGTGCTATTGCTAGGCCATAGGGTAACTCTATTTTTAATTTTTTGAGGAACCTGGTGCAGCCGCTCATACTCTGTCTTTAACATACCTATGACCTGGCTGCCCTGGGCAATGTAAGCCGCTCCCTAACCATTCCTGGGACCAAGTAATCTGCCCATTTTACATTTTATTTGCCTAGGATGCTGGTTTAACTCTTCCCCTGGAGGCCCTCTCATCTGGAGGCCTGCTATTGTCTTTAGTGCCCTTTGATACAAAATAACTTCTTTACATATTTAGTTCATTCATACCTTATCCCAAGTCACTTCTCACCTTGCTTAACAAACTCCGTATCATTCATTCCAAACTCTCTCCACATCATTTGTTCTGGCCCTACTTTGAGGTCATTTTCTACATAGTCACTATAGTGATCTTTAAAAAAAAAAAAATGTAAATGCCACTTTCTGCTTAAAATTTTTCAGTGGTCTACTAGCACTTGGAGTAAATCTCAGGATGGCCTGAACTATGCATAATTCTCCAGTGTCATCATGTCATTCTCCTTGTTCCCATACTCTAACTACATTTACCTTTTACCTTCTCAGAAATATCCAGTTTTTTCTCAATGGCATGTATTATTCTCTGCTTAAAACCCTCTTCTGCCTGCTTCTCACATGCTTGTCTCCTTTAGGTCTTAACTTATATGATACCACCTCCAGAGCCAACTTTTCCTTATCATAGATTCCAAAGTAATTTATTTTGCCATCCCCCACAATCATTTGCACACTATTTTCATAACACTTACTGTAATTTGTAATTATATATTTAGTTGTTTGTCTTCTGTTTTTTCAGCTACACTGTAAGCTCATGAGGGCAGGGAGCATGACTTTCTTTAACCATCATATACCAAACACCTTGTCAGAGCTTAGCACATGGAAGACATTTAATAAATATATGTTGAACGAATATAGACACATATATTGACACCTTCATCATGACTCTTATTTCATATAATAATTGGTTGTGTATGGGTCTATTTCCTCTGTTACACTGTGACTTTATTATTTAAAAAATTTTTTTCTGTTTCTAGCACCTTGCATGGTACATGATATATTAGTTACTCATTACATGGCTTTCCTAAGCCAGTTACTGGAAAGTATCTAGCATTCAGTACCTGATGCATAGGTAGTAAATAATATTTTCCTTTCTTTTAAAACTTACTGAAGAATTTAGTGACTAGGATATATTTTCCCTTCTGAGAGTTTATTTATATTTAAAACTTTTTTTTTTCGAAATCGCAGTGTTCATCAAAACATTCCAGTAGTCATAAGCCAGTTATATACTGTCTGTCTTCAAGGTCTCAGTGTACTAACTTTATAAATCTAGAAGGCTTAGGGAACAGAAAGCTGAGAAGTCAGATATTAAAGAGACTTAATGAGATCCCTGCCACATGTTTCTTTAGCCTTTTTTTCCATGCAGGCAGTTCTTTATCCAGTCTAGACACAAAGAATGTTGGATACAAGCCAGTGTTGGTTGGTAATAGAATAGCCCTAAAAGGACTAACTAGGGTCTAGTTAATTTCCAATCAAGAATATCTTAGTCTGGGGGCACCTGGGTGGCGCAGTCGGTTAAGCGTCCGACTTCAGCCAGGTCACGATCTCGCGGTCCGTGAGTTCGAGCCCCGCGTCGGGCTCTGGGCTGATGGCTCAGAGCCTGGAGCCTGTTTCCGATTCTGTGTCTCCCTGTCTCTCTGCCCCTCCCCTGTTCATGCTCTGTCTCTCTCTGTCCCAAAAATAAATAAACGTTGAAAAAAAAAATTAAAAAAAAAAAAAAAGAATATCTTAGTCTGTTTTGTTTTATTTTATTTTATTATTTATTTATTTTTAATTTTTTTATTTGTTTTGAGACATGGCTTACTGTAGCTTCGGAGTTTCAGAACAACCCGGACATATACCTAATCTCAGACTTGGTAGAATCTCTGGTTTAATCCTGTAACTGCTACATCTCCTTGAAATCTTCAGTAGGGACTAAGTCAAAACATTTTTGTTTTCCTAGTATCTGGATGCATAATTTAAAGAAGAGCGGTATATTCTAGGAATGAATCTACCTTAGCACCCTTCCATCCCTCCCTCCTTCCCTCCTTCCTTCCTTTGACATGGGACCATGGGATTAACCTAGAATTACACAATTTGAGATTATCTAGTTTTAACATGTTCATTTTGTGAGGCCCAGGGAAATCAAGGAACTTGCCCAAAGGCATGTAGTATATAGCTGGACCTAGAGCCTCCAGTCTACTTTTGGTTTAAGAGTGACAACAGACTGCTTGTTAATTTTTCTTACACAGAAAACTCCTTGTGGTATGATTTTTGTGTTGATAGAAAATTTTTAAAAAGTCAGTTTGATATATGCATGTATGACAAGATATATGCAAGGAAGGGTTACATTATAAAGGTAATACAATTATTACCTTTATGTAAGGTAATTATGTTAAGAAATAATTTGAGTATTTAAATGTGATGTTATTTATAGTCTTTACAATACAGATCTATTCTGTATGCATTGCAGGTGAGACACATGTAGGGATTGAATTTTTAATCAGTAAGTATGGCTAGCTCATAGTTCTCCTGGAGGCCTGTGTAATAATTTTTTCTTCTTTTCCTTTCAAACATCAGAATCCCAGTAAAGAATGTGAGCCTTATCGAAGAAACGAAGACAAACCAATTGCTCCTTGTGGAGCTATTGCCAACAGCATGTTTAATGGTATGATATAGTTATAAACAAAAGATATGGATTATAAATATATATAATTACAAAACTTTGTATAATTTATTGATACTGATTTGGTAGTCTAGTAAACATGAATGAAATTGAAAAATTCAGCAACTTTAAAATAAATATATCAACTAGTTATTCAATGGAATGTCATAATGATTTGGGACTTTTTTGAGAATTCTTATACTTTAAGAATGAATTCTCTCTCTGGGAAGAAAGGAACAGAGACATTCTGCTAACTTTCACATTTCATATATGATAAAATAAAAGCCAGGCTGCCTTTTCCACCAACTTCAAATATTTATACCATTACAAAGGAGCTATAGTTGATCTTTTAGGGCAGCACTGTCTGATACAAATATAATATAAACCATCATTGTGAGACATGTATACATAATTTAAAATTTTATAATAGGCACATTAAAAAACACTAAATAGAAACAAGTAAAATTACTTTTGCTAATATACCTTATTGAACCCAATATGCCCAAATATTATTACCTTTTTACTGTATAAATTGTGTTCAGTATATAAAATATGAGTGAGATATTTTATATTCTTTTTTTAATTTAAATTCAAGTTGAGATACTTTATATTCTATTTTTTTTGTACTGAGTTTTTAATTTCTGAAATGTATTGTTTCAAAAATATAATAATATATTATTACAAAACATATTTATTTGGACCAGCCATAATGTCAATGGCTCTGTGGCCATGTAGCTAGTGGCTACCATATTGCACAGTGCAGGTAGAGAAATGGATAAGCTAGAAACTATTTAGGAGTGCATTTTTTAAATTTTTTTTTTTTTCAACGTTTACTTATTTTTGGGACAGAGAGAGACAGAGCATGAACGGGGGAGGGGCAGAGACAGAGGGAGACACAGAATCGGAAACAGGCTCTAGGCTCTGAGCCATCAGCCCAGAGCCTGACGCGGGGCTCAAACTCACGGACCGCGAGATCGTGACCTGGCTGAAGTCGGACGCTTAACCGACTGCGCCACCCAGGCGCCCCAGGAGTGCATTTTTTAAAGAAAAGGAAGAGAAGCAAATTTACCCTGCAAATTATTTTATTTGGGTTAATACTAAAACATTTCGCCTTATCATATACCAGCTAGCCATATAGGAGAAGTGACCTATAACTATATTGAGGGAAGAGAAGTCCATCTAGGATTATAAAGTTACCATAAATAATTCACATATAAGTAGTCAAGAGCAAATATATGTCATATGCCTGCTTACCCAGTTATAACCCCTTTTGGGAGCAGATACCAGATCCTTATTTCTCAGAGTATAGTAGATCCTATGGATATTCAGTAGATACTTAGCAATTTTTTCTTTTTTGTGTGTTTAGATACATTAGAATTGTTTCTGGTTGGCAATGAATCTCATCCTACACCTATTCCTTTGAAAAAGAAAGGTATTGCTTGGTGGACAGATAAAAATGTAAAATTCAGAAATCCCCCTGGAGGAGAAAGTCTAGAAGAACGATTTAAAGGTAAAATTTACTAATATTTCTTTCAAATATGATATAAGCAAGGAGTTTTAATGAAGTACCTAAAATTTTCTATTTTTAGAATCTTAAAAACTTTTATGCTTTTTTAAAAACAGCAACTTTTCTTTTTTTTTTCTTTTTTTTTTTTTTAATTTTTTTTTTCAACATTTATTTATTTTTGGGACAGAGAGAGACAGAGCATGAACGGGGGAGGGGCAGAGACAGAGGGAGACACAGAATCGGAAACAGGCTCTAGGCTCTGAGCCATCAGCCCAGAGCCTGACGCGGGGCTCAAACTCACGGACCGCGAGATCGTGACCTGGCTGAAGTCGGACGCTTAACCGACTGCGCCACCCAGGCGCCCCAACAGCAACTTTTCTTAACTTCATACCAAGTTAGGTAAAATATGTAGGATGTTCTAATGTACTGAAATTCTAAAGGAAATGTGCATGTACATTTAATCTTGAATTTTTCTGGTATTTTCTTATAAGCATTTCAGCCATTGTCTTTACAAATCGCAGGCAAGTTTCATTTAAACAAGACCCAATTTTTTATTATAATTATAAATTTAAATTTAGTTTTGATTCTGTGCCTCCTAAATTTTGCAATGTAATGTTTTTTACCATTATATCTTTGCATTAAATCATCTGCTTTTTGGTATGTACCTCATAGCGTACTTTTAGTATTTTCTTAATGGAGATAGCCATCAAATCTTTGTAATTACTTGTTATTACATGAGGAATTGGTTTGTCTCTAGATTTCAAGACTTTCTTGGAATATGCCTATATTTATACCTTTGAGAATAGGAAAAATATTCAGATTGTGTATTGCGTATCTGTTTTATTTGAGTGTGAATTTTCAGTGAAACTCCTAATAGAATTGAATATTTTGTCCCCTCACCCTTCTCTTCTTTTTTTAAGATACAACAAAGCCAGTAAACTGGGTTAAACCAGTGTACATGCTGGATTCTGAACCAGATAATAATGGGTTCATAAATGAGGATTTTATTGTTTGGATGCGAACTGCAGCATTACCTACTTTTCGTAAGTTATATCGTCTAATAGAGCGGAAAAGTGATTTACATCCAACATTGCCAGCTGGACGATACTATTTGAATATCACATACAGTATCCTTTTTTGGCCATGTGCACAGATTCATAGGATTTGAAAAGAGAAAGAGTATAGTTTAGTCTTATCTCATTTATGTGACATGCTATTCTGTGTTTTAGTTTTGATCTCATTTTTGTAAAAGTATGTGTGTATACATATGAGAGGGTATCTTTTCACTTATATCTTCCAGAAGTCTTAAATTTTTATAAGCTTTGTACTAGCATTCAGGCATATTATTTGATAAAATTATTTAAGATGCTGGTGGTAGATTTATTAATATGCTAGATATTTCTACAATGGAAATTGTAATTGAGCTTAATGCAAAGGCCAGTGAACACAACTGATGCTAAATTAGCATTCAGCTTATTTAGATATATGTATCTATATATACTTTTATATATTCTTTAGATATTAAGAATCAGTGAATGTTAGTTCACATCAATATAATTGTAACTATTATGTTCATGGTACCAAAACACTTTTATCATTAGCTGTATTATTTTACGTTAATAATTCAGGTGTACTTTTCAGTGCTGATAAATATAATTTATTTCATTCTGATTATATGTCAACATTGTACCAAGTACTGTTCATGCATTATTTTATTTTATTTGAAGCATTATGAGATGGGTATCATCATCTCCATGTGCGTAGCCACGTATATAGGAACATAGAGCATTTAAGTAACTTACCCAAGGTTATGCAGATAATAAGTAGAAGAGTTGGGGTTCCTAATCAAGCTATTGACTCCAAAGGCCATGACTTTACCATCTGCCACTACTACAGGCCGCATCCCTAGATAGTTCACTCAAGTAATCAGACCAAGCCATAGCCATATTGGCTTGGTTACAAAGTCTTCTTTAGCTGACAATAATGGGACACTACCCTTTATTCTAAACAAAGTCCTTACATCTTTTAATCTGTAGCCCATTGCTTACATATATCATGAATGAAAATTTTCTCAAATATTAGCATTTGAATGTTTGCTAATGCTTTGCATTTTTGATTTTTCATAATCCAAATGAGCTATTAAAACTAAATACAGTTTTATAATGTATTAGTGAATGGTTAACAGACCTAATTTCAAAACAAATGTCTTCTTGGATCCTTAGCCTCTTAATTTTGCACCTGAGTATGCAACTGAATATGACCTGATAATGACAGACTAAAAGTAGCCACGTTTTGGAAACGAGGCCCACATAGGAGCAATTATCCTGAGGCTAGTGCCAGAGTAGAAGGCAGCTCTGTTACAGCATCCAGAAGATCTAGTAAGGAGTAAGGGCAGATACCACCCTGTGGCCTAGAGCATAATTTAGGGAAGTCTTTGGAGTACTTAGTACTTTGTCTTAGTTAAGAGACTATTTGCATCCAAGACACTGAGAAGAGAAATCAAAGAACGTAGGCTCTCAAAGACTGACGAGACAGGAATTTGGGTCTGCGAAGCATCAAGGGTAATTATAAAAATGAGGTATCAAGTGGGAACTAGACACCAGAATTAAGACAGAAGCCCATTTTGGGGGGTTGGGATACAGAGAGGCTAGCATGAGTGATTTGATAGTTTGTCTCCCAGAGTGTTATATTAGTTAGAACTCTTATTATAATCATTCCTGCTTCAGGTTTAGGGTTGATTTAAGAAACTGGCAGAGTCTGCCATTTGGAGTAATAGGGCACATCCGTAGGGATGGGAAATTGCAGAGAGAAACAAATGGGGCCTAAACTTGATTCCAAAGATGTCTTTGAAAAGGTTGTAAACCTTTCACATAGGGATTTAGTTCTGTGTTCTCTGTTCTAATTCTTGCCAAAATCTTAGAATTGGTCCATGTAGATAGCTCATCCAATATACTGGTGTCCCATTTCTTAAATCTCTTTAACAGTTCACCCTTCATTTCTACTCTCTTTCAGCCATCACCTCTGCGTCACACTATGAGTTTTGTCATTGCTCCAAATCAACAAGTTAAAACTTCAATATCATACTCTTTGACCTTGTGCTCTGAGTCCTCTTGTATTCTCATAATTACTCTTTTATTACACATGCTCTTTGAGCTCACAGACACCTCCAACCTCTTCATTCTTCCTTTTTCTTCTGGTCTGTCAGTCTTCTCTTCCTCTGTTGGTTTTATTGCTGTTCATCTGAAATATTTTTTTCACATTACATTTCTTTGTGGTCTTTTGCCCCTTCTGTGTAATGAGAGTAAAAGTACCTAAGAAGCCATTTAACCCTTAAATTCGGTTGTTTTTGCTTGTAAACTATATTGGTTTTCACTACTAATGTTTAACTTGCTAAATCAGTGCTTCAAGGTAATAGTCATATAATTATGTTGTGGTTCGGAAAATGTGAGTAAGGTGCCTGTGTATCATAGAATTATACCAGTGAATTACAAGCAATTAAATGCCAAATTTTTAAGTTGTGTTTTAAAAATCAAGTAACTAGACATGGAAAAGCCTTCCTATACATTCTTCAGATTACCCCGTACACTCTTTTGATGGACGAAAACGGATGATCTTGAGCACTATTTCATGGATGGGAGGAAAAAATCCATTTTTGGGGATTGCTTACATCACTATTGGATCCATCTCCTTCCTTCTAGGAGTTGTACTGCTAGTAATCAATCATAAATATAGAAACAGTAGTAATACTGCTGACATTACCATTTAATTTTATATTCTGAAAACAGATTTACTGCATGTGCATCAAGGCCAGTCCTATTCAACCTAGCTTTCAAATGCTGATGTCTGGTTAGTATGTCATTTTTGAAGTTGGCACATAACTTTGGTTTTTTTAAAAAAAACAGTTTTTGTCCTTTGCTTCTTCCTTATGGATGTCTTATGGAACTATATGACGGGTATGAAACAAATTAACTATATAGATCATATCAACACTGTAACTGCTGAAATGGCATTCTAATGTTTGCTTTTTGTTGGGTCAGGCCATATGATGCATAGTCTCTCTTATGTGAAATGCATCTATTGCTTAAATATTTATGCTGTGTTGATAATATTATATTGACATGTGATGCTGTATATGTGTGCCTGTTGTGTGAAGAAAGGGATTACAAGATGTATGAATATAACACCTTGCTAACCTTGCAGGATTCAGAGTTACAAAAAAGATCTAAATCTAAATAAAACGCTTCATTATTTTCATGTGTCATGTGTAAAGGCTTAAAGTGCCATCTTTGTTGAGGTTGTTCAAGTATTCCATTTATCCAGTACAGTTCTTTGTCAAGTATAGCTTTGATTTGAAAGGACATGCTTACCTTGTCTAGCATAGGAATTAATGGTCATGTCTGAAGAGGTCAGATGGGTCTCAGGTGGGAGAATTTAAAATTCCTTTTTCCATTTGATTAAGATGTTGCAGTCAGGAACCCCAACTCACTTGATATGTTTTTACATGTGATCATTTCCCTTGAAGCTTATACTTCATAAGGGACAAAAGAATATAGGTGAGATGGGAAAATTTCTTGGCAGACCTTCATCTTCTGCCAGATGTAAGTGTTCAGAGGAAACTGTTTTCATTCTTGTGGTATTTAACATTCAGAAATTTGCTTCAGCATTGGAAATACCTCAGGCTGTTTTTATTTTGCAGGTAAGTTTTGATTTAAGTACTAATGTTGTATTGCAGAAAATTTAGAAAACAGTGACTTTCATATTTCATTCAATTTTTGCATATAGGTCAAATATAGAGATGTATGCACATTCTCTTTGGTTAAGGTACCAATTTTTTTGGTTGGTTTCTCCTAAGACACTTAAAAAATAAATTCTTTAAATTACCTAATTAAATTCTGGAGATTTTGCAGTATGCACATGATAAATTATATATATGGTTGAAGTTACTTTATTTTCTATTAACTGGAATTATTTTAATATTCCTTATGGAATAAATGCTGTAATTTGTTTGCTATGGAACTTACTCTTGAATGTAAACTTACTTTTTCAACATGCATGAAAATGTATGTCTTAATCAGAGGTGGCTTAATTGCATAGAAATGGCTTTTCTTTTTTAACTAAAATAACTCCTATATTTGTATAGAAGAATGGCTGTTTATTCAGAGTTTGTGATGATTTTGTTCAGTTATATTTTAAATCAAAAGGTCTGGGTAATGTATCAGTTTTGATTAATATATGTTTTTTTTTTTTTAAACAACAACAACAACAAAAAATAATGTAATGGTTAATAGAAATGTGCCACACTTCTTAAGTTTTGTATAACATGAAATTTAGTTAAAAGAACTTGTAATTCATAATTACTTTTAACTGGTAGAATATCACTTGCATGAGGTACTTAATGTATGATTATCCTGAAATTTCTGAGTGCATAGGGTATTCTTTGTCTAAAAATATTCTTTGTCTTGTCAGTCCTTCAGAATATTGTTATTTATTCTGACCATTGACCCTCTTTCACATGGCAGTTTATTTTCTGGGACACATCACTGGGAGAGAAGGTTTTTGCCAGTCTTCCCAGATTGAGTTTGTTTTGTTCAAGGAGGACTGCCGTCCTGCGTCTCTTTTTCTAATTAGGGGACCAAAGGTGCCACGAAAGAAAATTTGAAGACCCTTCCAACACTTTCTCATCTGGGGTGAAGACAGAATCTTAAGATATATTTGGAGTTTTATCTATTTACAAGTTCATCGATGGCCTAATTTCCTTCCTGTCTCCTGCCGTTTGAGCGCTAAGGGATTCCTGTTACTAATTATGAAGAATGTGGAACATTCATATGCCTCTGCGAAGCCTGGTGGGAAGGAAAAACATTTCTTTTTTTATGGGGCTTATGCTCATCTTTTGGAAATATTAATGTCATATTCAACTTTTAGAGAATCATACTGCATTTTATTGCATTCAGGTTAAGTAGAAGGCATTGAAGAATGCATTGACTTACAGGAAGTATTTTGATATATGAAATTTCCCAATTGAAGGAATTATTTAATATGTAAAAGCTAAGAAGTTTCATTGAAATCATAAGGCAGTTAAAAATGAATTGGTAAAAATAATTGTACTACCACATGGAGAATTATTCAACCAAGAGGAGAGTCAAGTGAATATTTTTTGTTTATTGGTTAGTTATCAGTTTGTTTGTAACCTTGATTATATTTAAAGATAAGTTCTGTTAGTATGTTCTGTATTAATAAAAATGAACAAAATTAATTTTGCTATGTTCAAGTGTCTTGCTAAAATAATAATGCCTCAGTGTTGTTGTTAATGTTTAAGCACTAAATTTTAGCCCAAGGTCAATAAATCCCACGTTTTAACATTTCTATGTCTAGATTTGATTGCCATTATGGATATATATTAATCATTTTGACAGCATTAACTGCAAGGTTTGTATATATTACTTAGAAACATCTGTTCTTACCAGGAGGTGGTCATATTGTCACCTGAGTTATAGGTAGATGGGCTAAATTTGGTATTAGATCAAGGAAATGTCTAGTAAATAGAAAAGGAAGAAGTGGTAGAGAAGTAAGGATAATGAAATAATGAAGAGAGTGGGGCATACAGGAAACAAAAAGCCAGACCAGGAAAGAGAACAGCTGACTGGAGGGTTAATGAATGCTCACCTTCTATCTTCATGGAAACAATGCCTTAGAATTCTTGTATCGTCCTTTGTTGGTTAAGGTGAAAAGTCTTCTTATTTATAAACATGTGTTTTTTGAAAGGAGGGGAGAGGCAGTAAAGGAGTGCTGTTTCAACAGGAGTTTTGATGCATAAATGTTTGTTGTAGAGTTTGGATGATCTAAGGAAGTGTTTTAGAGCTTTTTTTTAGCCCATGCTCCATTCAATAAACATAAAAATCATATTTCCCCTAATGTCATTCAGAATTTCAAAATAAATATCATGTCTAAAATCAAATCGATCACGGTGACCTTATTTGATTTTATAGCTTTGTAAATAAATAAATTTATATTTTATCAAAGTAACGTGTATATACAGTTAAAAAAAAATCGACAAGCCTTATGATGAAAACCAGTAGTCCCTGTCCCAACTTTCTTTAAGTCTTAGAGATAATCACTTTGAGTCCAAAAGTTATCTTTTGGCATTTGTTTTAGTGTATCTGAACAATATGCCTAGTCTGCTATTGCTTGATTTAATGGTTTTAGTCATCATTAATATCTTCTTGATAATGTTAACCTGCTGATTAAAGCTCTTTAACATACCTTTCCTTCTCCCATTATTATTACAGTTATATCATATTTGGGAAACACAGTAGCTATTATTACTTATGACTGTGGAGCAAAGCATTGCACCACGATTACATTTCACATCATTTTATTTATCCTAGAATTAATAATTGCCTCATTTTTAACACATAATTTCTAGAAACCTATCTTAAGCTTTTCCCAGTTATTCTGTCAGGTCCACCATATTCTCATCAATAGTTTTGAAGGGTTTTTGTCCCCAAATATCAGATAATCTGATTCCCTGTTTTTACTAGGGAGATCTATTCTGTATTTGTCCTTTTATGCCAATCTGAACTGGTTGTTTTCTTGACCAGTTACACAGCCATTATCCCATGATCTCCTCTTGTCACCTTTCTATGTTGGATCTGTTTCCTAGTTTATTCTGTAGTTTACTGGAGCACTACCTAAAGCACTTAAAGCTTCCTAAGAAGTGGTAGCTGAGAGGCAAATTTTCTGTGTCTAAAATGTCTTTTTTCAATTTTCACATCTCATTGATAGTTTGACTACATATACAATATTAAGTTTAAAATAATTTACCCTCAGATTTTTTTAAATAAATTTTTTTAATGTTTATTTTTGAGAAAGACAGAGCATGAGCAGGGGAGAGGCAAGAAGACAGAATCCAAAGCAGGCTCCATGCTTTGAGCTGTCAGCACAGAGCCGGAAGTGGGGCTTGAACTCACCAATGGTGAGATCATGACCTGAGCCGAAGTCGGACGCTCAACCGACTGAGCCACCCGGGCACCCCTCCCCTCAGAGTTTTGAAGGTATTGCTCCACCCTCTTCTAGGTTTCATTGTTGGTTTTGAGAACTCAGTTTCTATCCTAATCAGATATTAGACCTCCTAGACTGATGCTTAATTTTCTTCTCTTTTTCTCCAGTTGTTTCAACACTATTGTCTGTGTTCTTTCTAAAAGATTTCTTCATTTTGATCTTCCAGCCTTATCGTCTACTGAATTTTATGTATATTTAAAAAGTATTTTAATTTCTAAGACTTCCTTTATTTCTATTCTGTTTCCAAAAAATATTCATCTTAGTTCACAGATAAAATATTTTTCTGAGGGGGTGCCTAGGTGGCTCAGTCGGTTAAGTGTCCTACTTTGGCTCAGGTCATGATCTCGCCATTGGTGAGTTCGAGCCCCGCTTCGGGCTCTGTCCTGACAGCTCAGAGCCTTCATGAAGCCTGCTTCGGATTCAGCATCTCCCTCTCTCTCTGCCCCTCCCCTGCTCATGTTCTGCCTCTCTCTGTCTCTCAAAAAATGAATAAATGTTAAAAAATTAAATATTTTTTGAGGATATATATGCTTTTCTTTCCTATTCTGTTAGCATCGGTTTTTGTTGTTGTTTTAAGTTTTAGGTTGTTTTTTTTTCTCTCGATCATTTAAGTGACTTTTTTTGTGTTTCTGGCTAGTCTTGACCATCTGTCATATATGGATGGCCCCCAAAAGACTAATTGAAAGTTCTTTGTTTGTGGCCAGTGCTTGACAAGTGATGGGCTTCACTAGCACAGTGCTACTCAGAAATGCCACTCAGTGAATTATTTGTTCCTATTCATTATGAAAAGCGTAGACAAGTAATAAAGAGTTGGCAGGTCAGCAACTGTAAGGGGATCAAATGTTGAGAAGTACTGCATTAGGGAATGATTGTCAGGGAGCCAGTCATTTGGCTGGAGGCCTTTTCTTTGACGGGGACTGTTCAGTCTCTCTAAGGAATTCACTGGTCCTCTTCAGAAGGAAGGGGTGCAAGGAGGGTCTGGGGTTTTTTTTGTTTGTTTGTTTTTTTGTTTTGCTTTTAACTCCCTCCTGCCTTGTCCTCCACCTCACCTTCTGTTTTCTACTTTATACATATTTCTTTATACCTATCCCTCTGCACATCCCTTCTGCGTGGTTGTCTTCCATTACTTTATAGAGAGAAAAATTATCTCTTACCCATGGGAGACAGTGAAGGAGGTGAGAAATTGTATTTGGCTGAGAGGGGGAGGGCAGAGGTTTTGGGATCTGACCATTCTGTTGTATGTAATTTTCAACTAGTCATTTTCAGGCCTATTCCTTGTTGCTATAATTTTTACATCCAAGTCTGAACTTCTCAGGGGCTGTGGGCCAATCAGCGTGCTTCTCACTGGTATCCCCCTTACAGTATCTCTAGATTACAGCTTCCTCTGTCCTGCTCATATTCCGTCTGCTTTCTGTTTTCTAGAAATCTGCTGAAAATGCTTTTCTGGTTTTCTCCCCCCATCAACTCTCTATCCTTTTTGACTCATATCTTTAAAAAATTTGTTTTAGGGGTGCCTGGATGGCTCAGTTGGTTAGGCGTCTGACTCTTGGTTTTGGCTCAGGTCATGATCTTACAGTTCATGAGTTTGAGCCCCATATCAGGCTCTGTGCTGATGGCACAGAGCCAGCTTGGTATTCTCTCACTCACTCTGCCACTCCTTCACTCGTGCTGTCTCTCTCCAAAAACAGGTAAGTAAATTTTTAAAAATTGTTTTAGATTATCATAAAACAGGTGGCGCCTGGGTGGCTCAGTCATTTAAACATCTGACTTTGGATCAGGACATGATCTCACCTGAATTCAAGCCCCACATTGGGCTCTGTGTTGACAGCGTGGAGCCTGCTTCAGATTCTCTGCCTCTCTCACTCTCTGCTCCTCCCCAGGTGGCACCCTCTCTCTCTCCAAAATAAATAAACATTGAAAAAAAAATTAGGTAGAAACATTATCATAAAGTAAACTTTACTTTGTGTGTGTGTGTGTGTGTGTGTGTGTGTGTGTGTGTGTGTAGTTCTGTGCATTTTAACTTATGCATAGATTTGTGTAACCACCATTGGATACAGAGCAATACCATCACCCCTACCCCCCAAAACTCCCTTACACTACTCCTTTATACTCATTATTTCTCTGGCAACCACTGATGTCTTTTCCTTTCCCATAGTTTTTCTTCTAGAATGTCATAAATGGAATTATACCATATTTAATCTTTTGAATCTGGCTTCTTTCATTTAGCATGCCTTTGAGATTCATCTAAGGTAATGATGCCTATCAATACCTCCTACTTTTTCAATTCCTTTTCATGTTACTGGAGTGAAAGGGAGAAGAGATAAACTCGGGGCCATCCACTTTTTTAAAACCAGAAAACACCTTGAAGTACCTTTTGGTGCTTTTGTAGCATTTTTAAAAATATTAAAAGATAAACTTGTTATTTACTGTAAATGATATTAATGGGAGCTTGTCTGTTGATGTGTGACAAGCTTTTTCATCCAGGGTAATGAAGAAGATTGAACTCATTGTATATTACTTTCACTATCAAGATTTGTGTGTCACATTATTTTAAGGAACAGAAATACAGAAAAAAAATGGCTTTAAAAATACATGTTAATTGCAGTTGAATTAATGGTCTGAAGTAATCCCTGGGGTGTATTGTCTTTCCTTTTCACAACAAAGCTTGTAAAAGAGTAATTTATATTTTTTGTCATCTTCAGTTTTAGCTAAGGATTTATTTCACAGTCACACTGTATTCTGTTTACTATCATCTCTGTCTGAAAGATACAGTAGAAAGAGTATGGGTTTTAGAAGGAGGCTGACTTGGCTCTTATGTCTGTAAACTGTACCTTCAGATTATTTTATCTCCTAAATCATTTACCATTTCCTGTCAGTAAAATGGGAGTTTTAATACCCTCTTGACAGATTTTTGTTTTGAGGAATAAGGGAAGTGATAGATGACAAATATTTAACAGAAAGTATGGAAAATGACAATGAACAATTCTCACCCCCCTTTTTTTTTGTCACAGGAAGTAAACTCACCCTTGAACTTTTTGCTCCATTTGATAATTTGGCACCATCCTTCCCTCTTCATTCTTAGCATGTGGCTTTGTGGATAACTCCTGATTTTCTTCATACTTACCTGTCTTTAGTCTCATTTATACATCCTTTGGTTATGCTCACCATATAAAATGGAATTCTTTGAGATTATACTCCCTGAGCAATCATAAGTTCCTAATCACTTCTACTACCATCTTTACACTAGTTTATCTTTTCTTGTGCCTTGACATCTCTTCAGAGTTCTAGATTGTTCAGTATGGATCTCTTGGATTGTCCTTGGATTTCTCAAGCTTAGTAAGGCCCAAACAGAAACCAAGCCATCCTAGCTAGCTTTCTCTTACATTTTTTGACATAGTGAATGGTATGGTCAACCATCTTAAGAGTTAAGTCGGAAACCTCGCATTCATGTCCACATCATGATTTATTATTATGTGTTTATTATTACCTTCCTAATTAGATTTTATGCTCCAGAAGGTCAGGGATTTAAAAAGTTTTCCCCAGAGCATCTTACAAAGTGTTAGATTCATATTAAATGGTCAATAAATTATTGTTAAACAAGGAGTGGACTCATTCATATATTGTATATATTATTTTTCCATACAAAAGGATTTTAGAGCCAGAGATGATTATTAGTCCAAAGCCACCCCTTAACTTTAATGATGAAAAGATGAGGCTTGCAATTACATAAATTATTTAATAATAAATACAGCAGGGGCGCCTGGGTGGCGCAGTCGGTTAAGCATCCGACTTCAGCCAGGTCACGATCTCGCGGTTCATGAGTTCGAGCCCCGCGTCAGGCTCTGGGCTGATGGCTCAGAGCCTGGAGCCTGTTTCTGATTCTGTGTCTCCCTCTCTCTCTGCCCCTCCCCCGTTCATGCTCTGTCTCTCTCTGTCCCAAAAATAAATAAACGTTGAAAAAAAATAATAATAAATACAGCAATTAAGTGATAGCCAAGTGTTTCATGATTCCTAGCTGTAATCAGAGAACATGGAGTTATAGTGATGTGCTATCTTTTATCTGACTAGTAATTTTTGTACGTTAAACCTCACACGAAACTGTTCTACTATATTTGCTTTTGTAAAACTGGAAATGGATTAAGCATGCTTCCAGAATTAAAACACACATCCCAGGGGCGCCTGGGTGGCGCAGTTGGTTAAGCGTCCGACTTCAGCCAGGTCACGATCTCGCGGTCCGTGGGTTCGAGCCCCGCGTCGGGCTCTGGGCTGATGGCTCAGAGCCTGGAGCCTGTTTCTGATTCTGTGTCTCCCTCTCTCTCTGCCCCTCACCCGTTCATGCTCTGTCTCTCTCTGTCCCAAAAATAAACGTTGAAAAAAAAAAAAATAAAACACACATCCCAATTACACAAAACACTATTCTGGCTTTCCTTTTTAAATTTATAGATGCTATAGGCAGGATCAGAGTAAGGGTTGGAATCTTGTTTGTTTTCTAAAGGAAAAGGAAGATGGAGTAACTATGTCATTTGGCAACTTTACATCAGTAATTGTGAATTATTTTCACGCAAACTTATCTCAGGCTTTAGTTAACCATTACTTATCTCAGATTATCCATCTATATATCTAAATAGAGTACTGCCAGTTCTGTTAACAGTGTTCAAAAACCTTCTGAAGGAAATACTTCCTAATCATTTCCAATAAGCTAATAATAATTTTCTAATATTACAAAGAAACTCAAACTGATGTTTTGGAAAGGAAACTTTAGAAAATAACCCTTCTGGGGCATCTGGGTGGCTCAGTTGATTAAGCATCTGACTCTTGATTTTGGTTCAGGTCATGATCCCAGTCTTGAGATCAAGCTTGGCATCAGGCTCTGCCCTGGGCATGGGACCTGCTTAAGTTTCTCTCTTTCACTTTCTCTCTGCCTCTACCCCGATTGTGCTTATGCGCTCTCTTTCCCTCTCTTTCTCAAAATTAAAAAAAAAAAAAAAAAAAAGGAAAGAACTCTTCTGCTCTGCTGCAGAGCATGAGTTTACAAATCTAGTAACAAATTTCAAGTGTGCTTGAAATGATCCAATAAAGTTTGATAGGCATCCAGGCAAATTTCAGGTATATTTTTCTGTCAGGATAATCACAATTTATAGAACAGGAGCAAGGAGACAATGAGTGAGGAATCCTGGGACTAAAAGCTGTTTGAAAGTAGCACAATGAGTATCAAAGATATTTTGAATTTTTATTCCCAATAAGTTCATTCTTTATGCAGCATACTGTTCCTTTAACCAATAATTACTGAACATTTTCTATCTGCCAGTTACTATTCTAGATGCTGCAAGTACAGCAATGAAGAAAACAGTTATAAACAGTCATTATCTAACTTGTATCATTAAAAGGATCATTGCTGTGTGGAAAATCGACTGAGTGTAAAAGTACAAGTAGGAAAACTAATTGAAAAGGCTTTTGCAGTAATGTAAACAGGAGATGATGATGGCTTGGCCTGGAGTTGTGGTAGCAGTGGAGATAAATGAAAAGCAGTCAGATTCAGATTATATTTTGAAGGTGTATGTATTCAACAGAATTTTCTAATGGATTAGTTTATAGGGCATGATAGAAAACAGTCAAAGTTTGGGGCTTGAAGTGAAGAAAACTGCAGAGGAGAAGCCTTGAAAATAAAGGACTGGAAAGTAGAATTCAGTTTTGGTCATAAGTTTGCGATGCTCATTAGACACGTAAGTGGAGATGTCTGTAGTCAAAGGGAAAGGTCAGGCTAGAGAATTTGCCAGCACACAAATGGTATTTCATGGCAGTAGATGAAATCACAGATGGGATGAATGTAAAGGTGGTACTCCGAAATTTAGAGATTGAGAGTTTGAGGTTTCAGGAGACTAAAAACACTACTGAAATGGAAAACCATCAAAAGAGTAGTGGGTGGAGGACCATGTATGAAACTGTACATACATGTTGTATGTTATACTGTATGGCATTTGTGGCTTATTTCCAAATTAAAAACAAAGCATATTGTGAAGGAATGATCAATTATGTTAAATTTAGTTGCTGATAGAGGGAAAAAATGAAAATTGAGGTTGACAGTTTATTCAATAATGTAGAAGCTATTGGGGATCCTAGGAAAAGCCATAAAAGCCTGCCCAAAATGGAATTTAAAAAATTAGGAGAGGAAGAGAAGAAGACAAATATAAAGAAATCTGTTTTATTTTTATTGTTTAAATGTTTGTTTGTTTGTTTATTTGAGAGGGCGGTGCAGAGAGAGGTGGAAAGAGAATCCCAAGCAGGCTCTGTGCTGATGGGAGATTTGATCTCAAGACTGTGAGATCATGAACTGAGCCAAAATCAAGAGTCAGATACTTAACCAACTGCGCCACCCAGGCACCGCAAGAAATCTGTTTTCTTTTGAAGAGAAATAGTGTGGTAACTGAAATCAAAGGCTTGTTTGTTTAATATGGGAATATGCTTATATGCTGATGGAATGATCTAGGAAAGAGGGAAGAAAAATTGTACTAGGTAACATACAAATAAGGATCTGCATCTATTTCAGAATCTATTTTATGTGAATCTTTGGTTCTTTTTGGACAGAGCCATAAATGTCCTTTATCCAATATATAGATCTATCAATCACCCAATATATGTCATTAATTCATCTGCTGGTTAACCTATAACCCTTTAAGCAGTACTAGGGGATTGGTAAAAAATTACAATAATCTCTGTTCTTGAGAGGTTTACAATCTAGTTGTCTAGATGGAGAAAATGTAAGAGAGCACATACAGCTTTAACAAGTTCAGAGTACACTTTTTAAAAATTTGTATGTTCCAACTATTGGTGCCTGGTAATTGTCCTCAAGGATTCCATCACAGTGCATAATGCAGAAGGGAGAATAAGCCAGAAACTTTCAGTCCCTATCTAGAGAAGAGATGAATTGGGTATTTACAAACCTTGGTGAGGAAGACTGAGCACAGATAACTTGGTGGATCTAACCCAAAAGATTAGAAGGAATAGTGATTTTGATATTACTAATTTTTATCTACACAGTTCACCTATGCTGAACCCATACATCATCCACTTTCTATTTGAAATGACAATGGAATAATTATAAAAATTTGTTTTAAAAAGGTGGAAAGATTTATTTTAGTATAGAATAAGTATTTTTATGTTTACATTTATACACACTCGGTGGGCACAAAGACTAAAGATCTCTGTAAGTGGCATTATTTAGGCAAGACTGCTAGAAGCAAGGTACACTGGCAGCCTATCCAATATTTGCTCTGCCTAGCGACTCCAATCATGGAAAGTGCCCTGGGACAGCAAGACTTAAAGAATACCGATGTGTCATCCCATTTCTTGCCCCACAATTAAAAATTTTCCCCTCTTTTCAGCATTTTCCCCAGACACGGAGAAACGAGCGAACAGCTTTCACAATTTCAGGACGCTGGTAGCGTTTCTTGCATGGGGAGTTGTGCAGCATCCAAAGGTACAAGACGATACCCCGACGCAGCTCTTTACAGCATATTCTCAGCACAAGGAACAATAACGCCCTCACAAAGTTTCTTCTACGGAAAAAAACTGATTGTATCCGTGTCGGAGGAGCTAACCTTTTTGTTTTGTATTGCATCCAGCTTCATAGCTTACAGTTAGACCAACCCAGTGTTCTTTCAGCATCTAAACAATGGTTCAAAGTTTGCTCAGAAGTTTTTAAAATACCTTCTCGTTCAAAATATACTAATTTTCTATGATAGCCTGGTCTCACATTAATTTCATCTAAGCTAGTTACAAAGTACATAACACGTCACTCCTTGCCTCTCCGGTCTCAAAAGTTGTTTACTTCTCCAAGCCTTAGCTCCAGGAGCCAGCCCCCTGAATAGCATCGGCCAGCTTAGGAACGAGAGCAAGGAACGGAAACGGCCGGTCGGCTAGAGCGGCCACAGCCGTACGGCCGCTCTCGCTTGTCTTTCGCTCTCTATGGTTAGAGGCTCAAGCCCCTCCTCCGCCCGAAGTATTAAGTTCCCTGACGCTTGCGCAAGGCCAGAAGGCAGTTCCGGTTCCGGTGTTGCCGTTCTCGTTCCTGGTGTTCGGTTGTTGCGGTTGGTGGGTAGTAACCGAGCCAAGATGCTGCGGAATCTGCTGGTAAGGAGCTTCTCGGCTTGCATTCTTGATGTGGGGCGGGAAGGTTGGGAGCGGAGGCTAAGGGATGACTGAAAAACCTCTCCTGAGAGGGAAGGAGGGTGGGAGAAGGCGGCTTCTGAGGTCACCTTGGTCCGTGTCCTTTTCGCCTGACGTTACTTTCCCTTCTAACTATTCCTCTTGCTCCCGGCTGTGCTGAGTAGATATAGGGAATGAAGAGGCTGGGGAAATGACCAGAGGATGGTGGGTTAGACAGCCTTGGTTTCTTAATGGTCACCTCTAACCCTATGGGTTATTGATGAAGTCGCTAATTTTGATATGAGTAAACTCAAGATCCAAGTGGGACGTTTCTGATACCCGGAAGCTTCAGATAGAAGTATGTTCACTGGTACGTTGAAAGGCCTAAAGTTTCAACGTTTCTGAGCTTTGTGAGCATCAGGATGCGGTTTAAAAAGCAAGTCATTCGGTTTCTGTTGGGACTTCAGGAGCCGTCATGGTTGAAAGTGTAGTGTTGCTTCGATCAGGCGGTCCTGCAGTGTCCTTCACCCATCCATCGGCTTTGAGCATGTGAAATAATTTCCCAAAGTTTCGAACAAGAGAAGGAAAATGTAACAGTGACCATTCTCTTTTGTAATTATTCAATAAGGTTTTACTTAGCTCTCAACATATGATTTGTTTTGGAATGTGGAGTGCATATTTGTTTCGTTATTTAATTCAACTGGATATATAATGCAACTCACTTTTTAAAAAGAATTGTACCCCATTAATTATTCCCTACTTTATAGGAAAAATGCAATGGGGAAAGCATTTTGATTAAGTAGGAATCATGTCAGTTTATTTTAGTGTCGAATAGATCTTTTAATAATATGGTAAAGTTATAAATGAAAACATTGGAACTTTTAGTGTATTTTGTAACCATTCTTTATTCTCATAATATCTGTATGTCAGTATGTTTTACTCAAGGATTATATGATACTACTAGTTCAATTCAGGTAAAGATGTTTGTTTTTTTTTTTTCTCAGAATCTGTATGAATTGCTACTTGAATGTGGTCTTTGGAGACTGTAGAATTTTAATGTAAAGAGTAGTAGATGTGTTCGCCTGGGTGGGTCAGTCACTTACGTTAAGCGTCCAACTCTTGATTTCTGCTCAGGTCATGATCTCACAGTTCGTGAGATTATGAGATTGAGCCCTGCATCAGGCTCTGCACTGACAGCTTGGAACCTGCTTGGGATATTCCCCCCCCCCCCCCATAAACTGAAAAAAAGAGTAGTGGATGGACAACAAGTTGGAAAACTTGGCTGTTGGTTTAGTTAGGACTCTGTTACTGACAAATCGGGTATGTTTTTAACTGTCAGTTTCCCTCTTCTGTAATAATAGAAGTTGAAAATAGTTGGTTTTGAAAGTTTCTTTAAGACCTAAATCTGCTCAGTATATATGGATTTTTTTTATTTCAGGCTCTTCGTCAGATTGCCCAGAGGACCATAAGTACTGCTTCACGCAGGCAGATTGAAAATAAGGTTCCAGAGAAGCAAAAGCTATTTCAGGTACTGAAATATTTTATAGGAGGTTGTTACTTGTAATAATATTTACCAAAAGTTGGAGATAGGAAGTAAATCTGGAGATGTTTGGTTGTTACTCATCTTGTTGTATTAGCAAAATAATAAACCGCCTATTGATAGTTAGTTGGGCCTATATCCAGGAGGACTTTGGGGAAGTAGAAGAAATGAGAGGGAAAAGGTGTAGGTCAAAGACACTTTGTTTGGAGAAGTTACATTGGGTTGGCACTCTATGGGTAGTTTCATAAGAATAGACAAATAGACCATAGAAAGGGCCCAGAAACAGAACAAATATGTATGTAGAAATTTAATATACATTAAAGGTGCTATTTCATATTAGTGTGGAAAGGATACGATAAACTGGCGTTAGAAAAATTGTCTATTTTAAAGAAAGTAAAGTTCTGTCCCTCTATATTGTGTATTAAAAGGTAAATTGCAGATATAAATGCTTTTTCTGCCAAAAAATATTAAAACGAAATATATTTTTCCAGTTTTAGTGAGGTACAATTGACAAATAAAAATTGTATATATTTAGGTTGTACCTGATGGGTTTTATTTTTAAAAAGGTGCATACAGGGGCGCCTGGGTGGCGCAGTCGGTTAAGCGTCCGACTTCAGCCAGGTCACGATCTCGCGGTCCGTGAGTTCGAGCCCCGCGTCGGGCTCTGGGCTGATGGCTCAGAGCCTGGAGCCTGTTTCCGATTCTGTGTCTCCCTCTCTATCTGCCCCTCCCCCGTTCATGCTCTGTCTCTCTCTGTCCCAAAAATAAATAAACGTTGAAAAAAAAAAAAAAATTTTTAAAAGGTGCATACAGTGTGATGTTCAATGTGTCTATGAATAATTACTGTAATTAAGTTAATTAACACATCCATTACCTCAAATACTTGATCTTTTTGTGTGTTTGGTGAGAGTACTTAAGATCTACTTTCTTAGCAAATTTCAAGTGTACAATACAGTACTATTAGTTATAGTCACCATAGAGTATTTTTTAAATCTTAGGGGTGGGGAAGTCTTCCTAAGGAAGTCTTTACAAAGCCTAGAAGCTGTAAAGGACAAAAATTGCATTTGTGAGTTCAAGTGACAAATTGAGAGCAAATTTTAAAATATAACAAAAGATTAACATCCCCAGTATAAAAAGCGGTCCTACAGGGGCGTCTTGGGTGGCTCAGTCCATTAAGGGTCTGACTTCAGCTCAGGTCATGATCTCGCGGTTTGTGGGTTCGAGGGCCATGTCGGGCTCTGTGCTGACAGCTCAGAGCCTGGATCCTGCTTCAGATTTTGTGACTCTCTCTCTGCCTCTCCCCCACTCATGCTCGGTTTCTCTCAAAAAATAAATAAACGTTAAAAATAAATTTAAAAAAAAAAGGTCCTACAGATCAGTAAGAAATGCAAATTAAAATGACAAATTACAACTTTTTCCCCCTACTTGATTGTTAGAATTATAGAAGGATTTAAAATAGGCTATGTAAGCCACATAAGGGAGATAGTTAATTTCGTACACAGTACTTTCATACATAATAGTTAGTAGTATAATTGGTATAAAAGTTATAAAGAGTGTTTGAGAGTATTATTAAAAATAAACCAGATACCCTGTTATCAGGGACTTCCACTTTTTTTTTTTTTTTAAAGGTAGGCTCCATGCCCAACGTGGGGTTTGAAGTCACAACCCTGAGACTGAGTCGCATACTTCACTGACTGAGTCAGCCAGGTGCCCCTGGGGACTACCACTTTTAAAAATCTTTTCTGCAGACACAGTAGCTTAAATATATAAAGAAAAGGATAGAGGTTATTTGTCATAGAATTTTAATACCACTAAAACTCCAACAACCTAAATACCCATTAATAGAGGACTGGCTTATTCCGTTCTGATATTTTTGCAGAGTGGCATTCTATGTAGCCATTAAAAAGGATAAGGTAGTTTTAAAGGGAGTAACAAAAGTTTTTAAGACAGCATTAAGTGAAAAATAGAATATAGCATACCCTTATATAGCGTAATCTCATTTGGTATATTAAACAAGTGTGTGTGTAAATTAGAAGGTAAGACAACGTAAGCATTAAAAAATATTTAAGAATATGAACTATGCTGTTAATAATGGTTTTCTTATGAGGAAAGATGGTGGGACAGAGTTGTTTACCTTTATAAGTAGTTACATTATTAGTGCTTTTTTTGTTTTACTGTGGTAATACCTGGTTTTTCCCAAATAAAATTTTGTATCCTATACAGATCTTCCTTGACTTATGATGGAGTTAGGTCATAAAATAGTAACCCATCATAAGTTGAAAATATGTTCAATTGAAAATCCATTTCATATGCTTAACCTACCAAATATAGCTTAGCCTAGCCTACCTTAAACATGCTTAGAACACATACATGAACTGGGCAAAATCATCTAACACAAAGCCTATTTTATAATGAAAGTGTTGAATATCTCATGTAATTTCTTGAATACTGCACTGAAAGTGAAGTGAATGGTTTTATGGGTACAGAATGGTGATAAAGTACATTGGTTGTTAAATTTGGTGATCGTGTGGCTGACTGGGAGTTGTGGCTGGCTGCCACTGCCCAGCATCATGAGAGGATCGTACCGCATGTCGCTAGCCTGGCAAAAGATGAAAATTCAGAATTTAAAGTACAGTTTCTCCTGAGGAGAGGAATGCGGGGGTGGCTCAGTTGGTTAAGGGTCCTACTCTTGATCTTGGGCTCAGGTCATGATCTTAAAATTTGTGAGTTCGAGCTCCACCTCTGCCCTGATAGCGCAGAGCCTACGTGGGATTCTATCTCTCCCTGTCTCTGCTCCTCTCCTGCTTGCTCTCTATTTCTCTCAAAATAAAGAAATAAAAAAGTGTGAGGATTCCTGATCTTTTTAATAATTCAGCTGATGGACTCAATCAGTATGTTTTCACAGCTTTAACATTTATATATTCCTTGGAAGGCAAATCTTTACTGGATCTCATTAAATGTGAGAGAAAGAATGTTGATTTTTAGGAGTTCTTATTTTAATACTTTAGTGCTGGTAGGTACAGAGTCAGGAAAATTGTAGTCTTTTAATTTTGATATTGACAATATTTTAATTCCAGGGGTTTGAGGAGGTGCTTAATTTTATATAAATGGATTAGTCTTTTGAACTTAGTTGAAAACAAATGATGCATATAGTAATTATTACTGTTTTTTTAATCTAGGAGGATAATGGAATTCCAGTGCATCTAAAGGGTGGAATAGCTGATGCCCTCCTGTATAGAGCCACTATGGTGCTTACAGTTGGTGGTAAGATATTTGGAATGCTTGACTTACAGATAGGTAACAATAAGGATTACTAACAACTTCATTCCTTTTACTATGTCAGTATTTTAACTAGAAAGACTGTCTCCTGCATCTGAGATCTTACTGCTTTACATATAAGGACTCAAGAGGATGATCGATACATATTGTAGAAGAGCATTTTAATGTCTTAAAAAATTAAACCAATAAAGTTTGATAGGAGTATTTATGATAGAGGTGGCTTTCAGAGTGTGCTACTGGTGGCCTTACACATCTCTCTACACCATCTCCTATAACAGGGGCTTTTTAAACATTTTTACTGTGATACATAATAAAAACACACTTTACATCTAAACTCTGAACATACATGTTTATGACAGAAACAAAACCTCTATGGAAAGAACAGTACCTATTACTGTACACAAAGTGCTTTGATAGATTTTTCTGTGGATTAGGCAGGTCCATTGTTCAGTATTAGCAATGTAATATTACAAATTGGTAGGCTAGGAGCAGAGTTAAGATTTTAAATGATTGCTCTCTGGGGGAGGAAGGGAACTATTTGATTACTGTGTGCTCATCTTATTGATAGAAGTGCCCATAAATGGATTTCTGTAACCTTTTTTATTAAGTCTGTAATGTGTCCTCATTTTAAAGACGAAGAAATTATGTTAATTACCCAAGGTAATATTGCTTCTGTGTGGAAAAGCTGGAATTTCAACCCTAATTACAAAGTCCCCAGGCTGATACCAAGGTGCTTTCTTTGCCTTGGGTTGAGTACAGTGAAGAGGCATTTATGATGAAGACAACAATCAGATAGTGACCGTTAGAGTCCTAAATTCTTTTGGTCAGTGTGACTGTTTCTTTGGTAATTAGTTTTTAAAAATATTCACTTATTGGCTATTCTTACATCAAATTTGATAATTTAAAAAATGATGTATCATTCTTCTTGGTTTAATACTAATAATATACTTTAGGGAGTGCTTGTATATCTTGACCTCTTTTTTTGGTTTTTGAATCATTCTTAGCATTTTTCAGACCATCTTAGTTTAGTATGGAAATAACTTTTATATATGTTCTTACTCTTATTTAAAAACTTTTTACATGTTGTCAATTTGACAAATAAATTATTGTGTTCTATCTAATACTTTCCTTTGAAGTTATTTTAAATTTTACCAGCACCTATCAAAATACTTTTCTGTGTTTCCATAAAAGTAGTCTTAATGCCAAACTTCCCTTTCTGTTAACTTTTAGCTGGAATATTATGTCTATACATGTAAATGTCAGAATTTCTTTTAAGTTCTTTTTTTGTTTTTTTTTCAGGAACAGCGTATGCCATATATCAGCTAGCTATGGCTTCATTTCCCAAGAAGCAAGACTGACTTCAGTTTATCATCTCAGCAGGCAGTTGGTTCAGTTTCATTCAGCTCTCTCTGGACCAATAATTGATACATAACTGAGTTCTTCGGGGAACAATATTTATTGACTTCTACTAACTGCCACCAATAAAGCAGTCTTTACCATGCTTTGTCTTATTTTATCACTTTAGGATACATTATACCAATAATTTCAGTGTTTGATCAGCCTTGTAACTCTTAGGTAGGGAGCAAAAAAATGGTTCTTTAGTCACTAGGGTTGTATAAAATACCATTGTGATACTGGTGAAATTTTATTTTTATAAATAAATTATGTAATAGAACAGCTCAGAATTATACCGTGGATGGTTTTCAGCTGTGAATGAATGTAACACTTGAAAGCATATTCCTTCGAATCCCTCCCCTCCCTGCTGTACTGTCTCTTAGGGTATGCTAGAACCTGGGGTTAGTAGACACAGGTCATTTTTTGGTTCCTGGGGTTTGAGTTTCTTTTTTTCTCTCAGCTATGTTAGCATATGTCCAAATATCGGATTTATTCCACAGCTTAGAGTTAGGCTTCAGTAGAGAAACTATAAAATAATTTACGACTTGTTCTTTTACACTAACGATGGGCTTCTATTATGTTACTATAATCCATAACATAAAGTGTAACTTCTCTTAAAACACTTAATTCATTTCTAAAAGCTATCTTCTAGGGGAACTTAAGGAGTCATACTTTGTTACCTCTACTAGGTGTACATTTGTAACACTAGTCTAGGTGCAATTCAGTCTAGGGGAAATCCATGAGTAATGGTTTTATAAACTTCAATTTTTGCATAAAATTGAGAAAAGTATATGTAGAAAAAATGAGTCAAATCTGAAATAGCCAATCGAAGTCTTCATGTGGAAACATTGAGGCTTAAAGTATAAATCTATCTCAAAAGGTACCTAATAAAAGATGTCTCAGCCTTGAATCTTGAAGGTTTGAAAGGATCTTGGTAGCCACATCTAACCTGGCACTAAATACAGGGATCTTCCCAACTTCTGACAGCATCTTATTACTAATAACAGCAGAGAATACTGCTTTGGAAGGGAGTGGAATAAATATCAGACATTTCTAAATGTTGAGAAAGTTAAGTTGGGCTGGAGTTTGGTCCAATTTGATGATTTGGAGCTAAAAAGCAATCACTGATATTTTGAAACAAGCTATATCTGTCAGCATTTTACAGAGGAGAATTTAACTTCCATTACAAATTTCATAAAGTGATTTGAAATGCTTTTATGACACAATATGAAAGATACTGTTTTGTAGTAAAAAGAAAAACAGCCTGATATCCTCTGATAGCCTTCATCTCAATATTGAGAGGTGCTTTACTATTTCTGACATAACACAATTTATAAAACAGTTTCCATGTGAAAATGTTATGTTTGGGCTATGTTACCATGGCAAGATGGGATAAAGTAAAAGGTTGAATGCTTAAGATACTTGAAAAATTCTTTAAATTGATGCTAAGTTTAAATATTTGCCCTTCACTTTAAAAATCTGCATTGTAACTAGCAGTGGAGATGGGGAGGGGTTGAGGGGCAAGATCCCAGAATAGAGGTTGCTGGACAGAATTTAGTGAAAATGTCTGCTATACTTAACAATTTAGTGAGAGATCTGTTAACAGTTACTGATAGATTGCAAGACCTATCCAAAAGTCCCATGAACAGAGTCCGTTAGAAGTGTTGAAATGTGGCCATCAGGAAACAAAACCTTCATTCCAATCTCCTTTTTAATCTTTACCATACAGTATCTCTTTGAGATTAGTATCTGTTACTAAATAGAAATTCCGTGATGTTATTCCATTAATAAAGACCATTTGAGATATATTTAAGTGAAATTTTGTTATAATTCATATTAATGCTCAAAATCACATTTGTAGTCTGTAGCTGTTCTATATGAAGTTGAATTATTTACAGATGAAACAAGCTCACAGAAGGCATGCAATTTACACAAAGCTACAAATAAATGACAGCACAAGGTTTCAAATCCAGTTTTACCTGATTCTTTTTTTTTTTTTTATATATGAAATTTATTGTCAAATTGGTTTCCATACAACACCCAGTGCTCATCCCAAAAGGTGCCCTCCTCAATACCCATCACCCACCCTCTCCTCCCTCCCACCCCCCATCAACCCTCAGTTTGCTCTCAGTTCTCAACAGTCTCTTATGCTTTGGCTCTCTCCCACTCTAGCCTCTTTTTTTTTTTTTCTTCCTTCCCCTCCCTAGTTTTACCTGATTCTTAAAGTTCATGGACTTTCCAGTATACTTTATCTTCCGTGTTTGATTAAATGTTGACTGGGATAGCTTCAATACACTGTTAATAGCAGTGTATATATGAATACTTTACAAACATGAATACCCTATTTCCATTTCACCTGTACAGTCAAGTTTCTTGGAAGAGCGATCAGTACAGCCTCTAAGTCCGTTGTCCATTTCACATTGATTGTTATAATTGAAAATCTACCTATTTAACATCTGTCTTCATATTTGAGATCCAAACTAAGCACTCTCATCACATCTCATATTGCTCTGCTTCTTGGTGAATGCATACTCACTTTTAAAAACTTTTTTTTTTTAATTTTTTTTTCAACATTTATTTTATTTTTGGGACAGAGAGAGACAGAGCATGAACGGGCGAGGGGCAGAGAGAGAGGGAGACACAGAATCGGAAACAGGCTCCAGGCTCTGAGCCATCAGCCCAGAGCCTGAAGCGGAGCTCGAACTCATGGACCGTGAGATGGTGACCTGGCTGAAGTCGGACGCTTAACCGACTGCACCACCCAGGCGCCCCTAAAAACTATTTTTGAGAGAGAGGGGACAAAGGATCCAAAATGAGCTTCGTGCCGACAGCAGAGAAGGCAATGTGGGGCTGCAAATCACAAACCGTGAGATCATGACCTGAGCCCAAGTTGGACACAACCAGCTAAGCCACCCAGGTGCCCCATGCATACTCATTTTTGACACCCTGTTAAGTCCCAAGATTCTGCTGGAAACTTTGACATTCTCCCCTCTGTCCCCTATGTTCCCTGTACTCCTCTTTATCAAGACTTTTATCCCTTTGAATTTGAGTTCAGATTTGAATTATAATTGATAAGACTGGAAACCAGTAGAGCATTGTAGTTAATCACACACATGATAGAAGATCCAGCTTCAAGTCTTGGATTACCATGAATAGCTAACCTTGCTAGATGTGTATCCTCATCTGTATAAATACTTAATGCACATGGTTATTCTAATGCATGTAAAGTACAAAGAATGGTTTCTGGTACATACCAAGTGTGCAATGTTAGCTGCTTCTCTTGTTGGCTCTCTGAGAAAAGGAAATGTATCTTTTCATCTCATATTCATATCAACTTGACACAAAGCAGGGTCTATGGCTGGTCAGGGCTGGTAGGGCAGGCTCACAATTTCACCCACATCCTAAGTGTAGCTGTCATTCAGCTCTCCTCAGTGTGTGGTTTTCTTTCTTGTAAGGTGACTCCTGAAGCTCCAGCCATTTTCTTTGTTTTCCACAGGAAGAAAGATTGGTGAAAGAGAACATGCCAAATAAGTGAGCACTCTTTAAAGAGCTTTAGAAGCTCCAAAGACCTCAGCTTAGATGTCTTTGGCCAGAACTTTGTCCCATGTTCATGCCTGGATTCAAAGAGGCCAAGAAATGTCTTCGCTGGGAAGATGGCCAAGTAAAATTGGAGTTCTATATAGTAAGGAGAGGAGACCAGGTATTAAGTTAGCAACTAAGAGTCTTTCCCCAGGGTGTGGTTTTGTTGTGTGTGTGTGTGTGTGTGTGTGTGTGTGTGTGTGTGTGTTTCACAATGGTATGAATCTCGTTTATTTAAAACGTTATTTCTCACCTTTCTCAAATTGAACACTGCAAAAAATAAAAGCAGTGTTTTATTGGGTTGTCATTTACCCTGGGAGCAGTGTTGCTGCGTGTCCACGGCTATGACTCCTGTGCTCACGAAACCTCAGCTCACACTAGCCAGATCTATCCCACCTCACTTTACAAAACAATCCTGAAAGTTTAATCAAACAAAGCTGTTGTACACATTTACATTACGAAAAGATGTCAGGATGTAGGAAAGTCAGGTGTATCGTTCCCTTTAAAGTAAGGTTTGCTCCGCCTTTGGAGTATCTTTGCTTCCTGGAGGCAGAACAGCAGACGAACCCAAATGGGAACAAAATGATGCCCAGGAAGATGGCCAGGAAGGTGAAGAAGTCCTCCCAAACCCGACTCTGCAGACTGGGGTGGCCTCCAACGACAATGGAATGGGCAGGGTACCTGGTGACATTTCGACGGTGGATAGAAACGTAGACCCTGGGACGGCGGGTAGGTATCCTTGTGACCGGGTGGGTGTAGGGCGGCGGCGGGGGCGCGGCGGCGACGGTCCTGTGGCTGTGCGGGCGAAGTCCCCCGGGCGGGCCTCCAGGTGGTAGGCGGCCGGCTGCTCCGGCAACAGGGCCTGGCGGTCCGGTCCGAGGCTCCCGCCGGGACTCTGCTCGGAGTGACGGGGACGCGCTTCTAGCTTGTTTTTTTAAAAGAACAAAGTCAACACTGTAGGAACCTTCCGTTCGTGGCTCTAATTTCTGATGTGACGCACATCGGTGCCTGTACTTAGGCTTCCATTGGCAAATATCTTTTCCCGTTTTGCTTATATTAGTTCACGTAGGCTTCGCAGCCAGGAGCCAACCAAAGCAGGGTTCCCTGACTTTCCCACCTATTGTGTCATCCAGTGGAACCACTGGAACCATCCAATGGTAAACTCTACCATTTACCCTGAACAGTACTTAGAGGATTAATAAATGGTGGCCATTACTGGTGTCTTACAGCAGACAGGAATGTTTCAAAAAGATTTCCTTAGGGAACACAAATGCAAGTAGATGTAGAGAATACAAGAATGATGCTGCTGCTATAGGCAGTTTGGTTTAGAGTTTGCAGACCCATTCCTGCTGTTTGAGAGTTTTGCACAAGTTCCCCAAAGCTGGCAATTCTCTAGGCATCTAACTTGGACTCCCTCTTCCTGGGTCCTGGATGCATCCACCCAGAGAGCAACATTTTGTAATCCGTTCATCAGGACTTGTATGCACTGAGACTAATAATTCAACTTAACAGATATTGAGTGCCTACTATGTGCCAGACACTGTTGTATGTACCTGGGAATCATGGATGAACTGAGTTTACATTATAGTGAGAGGTAGCAGGGAAGACAGTTAATAAAATATAAAAATAAATTGTATAATATGTTAGAAGGCAGTAAGTTCTATGGAAAACAAGACCAACAGGGAGAGCTGGCATGAGGTTGGGGTGATTGGTTGCAGCAGAAAATAAGGTGTGAGGATAGACTTCAATGGGAAGGTCATATTTAAATAGAGACTAGAAGGTGAAGGAGTTAGTCACAGATATATGAGGAAAAGGCATTATAGGAAGAGGGAACAGTCTAGAGCAAATGCCCTAAAGTGCCTGGCATGTTCAAGGAACAGGAAGGCAATAGCAGTTATCACTAAGAGTGAAGGGGAAGTCAGAGAGGTAAGGAGAGACCACACTAAGAAGGAACTTGTAGGCTGTTATAAGGACTTTGACTTTTACTCTGAGGGATGTGGGAAACCACTGCAGGTTTTGTTTTGTGTGGTTTTTTTTTTTAAGTTTATTTATTTGTTTATTTGACGGGAGGGGACAAAGAGAGAGGAGAGAGAGATAATTCCAAGCAGTTTCCATGCTCAGCGTGGAGCCTGATCTGAGGACTCTAAGATCATGACCTGAGCCAAAATCAAGAGTCAGTTGCCCCACTGACTGAGCAACCCAGGTGCCCCTGTTTTGTTTTGTTTTGTTTTTATAGAATACAGATGTACATATATTATAAAAGGGATTAGCTTGACTGTTGTGTTGAAGTAGGACCCAGGGGTAGAAGCAGACTGATCCATTAAGAAGCCCACTGTAATCACCCAGGAGGGAAATATTGGAGACAATGAGTAGGTGTTAGTCATACAGGTAATCAGAAGTGGTCAGATTATGGACAGAGGAGGAGGATCTTTATCAGACTGTGTCCTTCCTCATCTATCCATCCATCCATCCATCCATCCATCCATCCATCCATCTATCCATCTCTCCATCCATCTATCCAGCCATCAATTGCTTATTGAAAGCCTACTTTGTTCTAGTCAGTGGAGATAGACAAGTAAATAAATTAATAAGCATGATAATTGTCTATGGTGGGAACTGCCATAAAGGAATCAACAGTGTGATGTCTTAGGAAAAATGATGGAGTGAAAGCTAGAAAGGCCTCAGAGGAAGTAGCATTTGAACTGACACACACACACACACACACACACACACACACACACACAAGGAGCCAGCTGTGTGATAAATGTCAGGAGAAAAGCATCCCAAGGAAAAGAAATTGCTTGGCATGGTTGAATTGCAAAAAGAGGACCAATGTTTTTGGAACATAGGAGATGGAGAAAGCAGCAATTGTGATCTCTTTCCAGAGACTAACACAACAAATGGCCATGTCCCTACATACAGTCCCTAGATTGGTCTTTTTTGGTTTCATAAAATGCAATACAATCTGATAGCCATACAACTAACTTAACGAGAAGTTTAAACATAAACAAACACATGGACGTTTGATCCCAAGAATTAGAAACTGAGGAAATAGTGAGAGATCAAACACACAGCAATTGCATTGGAACTAGACTTTAAATATAGATGTGTCTTATTCCAAAAACAATTCTTCATCTGCTACTTACCTTGGTACTTCCTACATGAGGAAAGAAGAAAGAAAAATACTTAGGAAAACTTTACTGGTTTATCCCCCCCCACAGACTTTATTGTCTTTGAACATTGTTCCATTACTGATTCAATATTATGTTATGTTTGATAGATCTGTGTCTTACATACAGGCAATTTTTTATTCCCTTTCTTTTTTTTCTGATTTCCATGAATCTAGCCACGTATCTACTCCAATTGCCTACCTCTATTGAAATTATAGTTTCATAGCTGCTACTTATGTTTTGTTTAAAGCAACTTTTTCAAGTCAAGGATATTTTGCAGGATTCATCTCATTAATGCAGAAAACTGATCAAAGCACAAGACAGTTTCCAATTTTTTGACCTAGTGTAATATACCAGTGAAAAAAGTGATTACATGTTTACAATTAGATTGCTTGGAAGTAGAGAGCTCTGTATTAAAATGGTAATTTCAAAGCATATATGGACTATGTTACATGAGGAAGAAGAATTTATATTACATTTTTGTAGCCTTCATGCCCAAATATAATGTGTGTGTGTGTAAATAAATTTGGATTTGAGTATTGGCTTCCAATTATAAATGTGTCATTAATATATTATCAAAGATGGGCTCTTTCCTTGAATTCTGAGACTATGTCAGATCTTTATTGACCTCTTATAGGAGGCCATCATCTTCCTTCTGGGGAGTTGCTAAAAATATTCTCTTGGCTGATGTTCTTGCTTGGCCTTGTTACATCTCTCCAGACCATTTTACCTCAATTAATGCACTTGAGCTAAAACTTTCATCGTACATACAACAGTAATTTTTCCACTTTGATTCTATCCTACTATCAGGATGACTTTTTTTAAAGGGTTCTTTCCAATTTAGCTGTAACACGTTTAGAAAAAAACAGGCCAGAAATGCCTGTCATAGATGAGAAACTAGGAGTCTCTTTTTTGTTTAACTCTGTATTTATCAATAAAGATCTGGACAAAAAGCAGCTAACAAAATCCCTCCATAGGATTGAAAGATGTAAAAACAAACAAAACAAAACAAAATGATACATTTCTCAAGAAGCAATTTTATTTTATTTAAAAAAAATTTTTTTTCAATGTTTATTTATTTTTGGGACAGAGAGAGACACAGCATGAACCGGGGAGGGGCAGAGAGAGAGGGAGACACAGAATCGGAAACAAGCTCCAGGCCCTGAGCCATCAGCCCAGAGCCCGACGCAGGGCTCGAACTCCCGGACCGCGAGATCATGACCTGGCTGAAGTCGGACGCTTAACCGACTGCGCCACCCAGGCGCCCCTCAAGAAGCAATTTTAAATATCAGTTCATTTCTCAAGTCTTAAAAGATACCCTAGCCTCATTTCTCAAAATGGCAGCAGCCTAGCATAAATAACACATCTGTGATCATTGTTTTCCAAATCAAGCTTTTTAACTGGTAGAATTGTTTTTATTATAGATGATTTTAAACATGATGAGAAAGAAAAAAATGGATATGTATAGAACACTTAATAAGTACAATGTATTATATTACCATTTCAGAAACACTTTATTTTTCTTAAATTTTTTTTTTTTTTTTTGAGAGAGAGAGAGGGAGAGAAAATCTTAAGCAGACTCCACACTCAGCATGGAACCTGATGTGGGGCTCTATCCCATGAACCTGGGATCATGACCTGAGCTGAAATCAAGAATCAGATACCCAACCAACTAAGGCACCCAGGTGCCCCAGAAACATTTTCTTGATATGAAACCAATTCATGTATACTAAGTACAAAAAAGAATAAAGAAGAATGCTTCTGTTAATGTTCTAATCTTTGTTCTATGTATAAATAACTGGAGGACAGGTGTGCTTTTAGGACTCTCTCTGTCTCTTGTCTCAGCTTTATCCTTTCAGAAGCCATTCTTCACTATGGCAGAAACATGTCTTCTGTTAACACGTACTTTCCAGTCTCACCGCCTGCAGTTAGTCTGTTCAGGATGTAATAGCAAAATACCAGACTGGGTGGCTTAAACAAGAGAAATTAGTTTCTCACAATTCTGGAGGGTAGGAGTCAAGGTGCTGACCAAGTCAGCTTCTGGTGAGAGCTCTCTTCATGGCTTGCAGATGGTTCGCTTCTTGCTGCATCCTCACATGACCTTTCCTCTGTGGTGTGGAGAGAGCTTCGGTGTATTTTCCTTTTATAAGGACATTAATCCTACTTGATCATGATCTCATCTAATTTTAGTTACCTCTATAAGGACCCTCTCTTCAAATAGTCATGTTGAAGGTTAGGGCTTAAACATATGAATATTGAGAAACACACCTGAAAGAAAATGAGGGTTATTTCTGGTTCCATGTTCAAAAATTTCAGGAAAGGGCTCTGACTAGTCCAGCATTCATCAAGTGAATCTGAAAAGTATCATAATTGACCCTATTTGTTTTAGGGCTCACTCCTTGCCAATCAATAGCTTCTGTTTAAGGAAATACTACTCTGAAGAGGTTCTCATGGATTAAACATGTAGTATTCAAAAAATATAGAATTATAGATTTGATACTGTATGCACCTGGTGTGTGCAATCAAGGGTGAGTAGGAGGTAAGCATACTTAAAAGTATATGGTTCTTTTTCTCAAGAGTAACTGAGAGATGAAAAATATCTCGATATGAGATAAGTAAGTTAATTCTAGAAGTGTAGAATATTCTGCTCAAAGTTTTAGTGGCAGGAAAAGAGAAATTCTGAAATGTATGGGGTCTGAAATTTATGATATTTTGGTATCCAAGGATCCATTGCAGGATTTCTTGATTTTTTTTTTTTTTTTTTTTTTTTTTTTTTTAGGAGGTAAACCCGAGGGCAGAAGGAGATATGACTGGGGACCTTCAGAAGGTTTCAGCAGTAGCATTGAAGATGGACCGGAGTGGAGATAGAATGGCTAATAAGGAGGATATTATTGTAGACTAAGCAAGATTAAAAAATATCGAGGGAAGGGATGTCTGGGTGACTCAGTCAGTTAAGCATCCAGCTCTTGGTTTTGGCTCAGGTCATGATCTCACGGTTCGTGAGATTGAGCCCCACATCAGGCTTTGCACCGACAGTGAGGAGACTGCTTAGGATTCTTTCTCTCCCTCTCTCTCTGCCCTTCCCCCTGCTCATACCCTCTCTCTCAAAATAAATAAACATTGAAAAAATAAAAATATTGAGGAAAGTGAATTGTCATGGGTGTCATTGGGGTGAGAGTAAGTTAAAGGTGGCAGGAGGTGTTAGTAAGGATATTAATAATAACCTAAAGTCTTACGAGTCACGTTTTGTGAGAGAAGCAGAATAAGCACCATGAAGAGAGCAGAAGTAATAGAAGAATGGGTGAATTTGTGAAGAGGGCCAGCGACATTATTCTTAGATTTCTACCTTCAATAATCACAGGTAAAAAGAAAGCTGATGGTGGAGATAATCTAAGACCAGAAATTATAATTTATAGTTACAGCATGTTCCTTCAAAAATGAGACCCAATGTCTATGCACTCCAATTTTAAAATATGGAAATAGTAGACCAGAAGAGAGCTGCTCAGGACACATGAAGTGGCTAGTGCTGGGTTGTGCTAGTTATGCTGACCAATTAACCTGGTCACCCAGCTTGGGAGCCCGTGGAGGCCACATTTACATTAGTGTCCAAATGACCAAAATTCCCACCTGTCCACATAGAAGCACTGCTGTACTTCAAGGTGTCCTAGTTCATTTCTGTGTCATCAGGCCCTCACAGATGACCAGGAATATGATTTTCCATATTCCTCCCTTTTGCCCTTCTTGTCAGACTACTTCACCAATACCATGAAAATTCAACTCAGCTAGGCACTGCTCTGCCTAAGGTTCTGTCTTCTGTTCCCAAACCTACCCTTCCCTGTTGTCCCAGGGCAGAACTGGTTTGCATGGGAAACGGGTAGCACTTTTCCTTCATGTGTTCATTCGACAAACATTGAAATGCCTACTATGAACCCAGTAAGGTTCTAGTCCCTGGAGTGTATATCCATGGAACAAAATTCCTGCTCTCAGTGAGTTACATTCTGAGCCACACTTCCTCAGTGAGGCCTGGAGGCAGCAATTCTGGTGAAGATGACTGCTCCAGCTTTGGGCTCCTGTTAGTGCCTCTCCAATAAAACCTTCACGTGCCACAAAAAGAAATAACCATTTTCAGGCACACAATGTCCCAACCCATACATATTTAGAAAGAAAATGTCAACATTTTTGTTTTGTTGATGGAACAGAAAGTATTCAAAGCTGGAATTCCATCTGCTTCATTGACAACCTTTCACATGATTCTAGAGCCTCAGCTTTGTCCTTGAACAGTCACTTGGCCTATCGTGGGGGTCTTTCCAGGGCAAGTAAGAGCCTGCCCCCAAAGAGTGCCTAAGCCATCACTTCCTCCAAAACAGAAAACAGCTCCACTCTTGACAGCATTTTTGTCTTTTGATACATGCATCAAGATTTCAATGCTCTTGGGACCATATTTCAGTTCCCAGACTCAAACTCAGGGAACTGTGACCTTCCTCTTCCCCTGAGCAGTCTCCACGAGGAGGCTTCTCTCATTGCAGCTTGGGAACAGGAGTTGGCCCTTCCATGAAGGCAGTGGAAGAGGTCTCCTTTTCCTTTTTATGTCCTTTTTTGAGGGTGCTTTGCTTCTCCCAGTGCACCCTGTGATAAAAATGCCAGGACCCATAGTAGGTGACACTTCTATGGTAGAACACAGATTTCCTGGAAGGGAAGAACAAAAGAAATGAAGGCTTCACTTACAATGGCTCAACTTAAAAGTGATGTTCACAAATCGATTCAGATTCTATAACCACTTGTTGATGCGATGTTTCCATTTCCCTCCCTATGCCCCCTTGGGAGGAATTGAGAGGCACTGCAAAGGGGCCATGGCACCACTAGGAGGCAGTGTTGGATAGGGAGAAAAAGGAAAACTTCACATTCTTCCTCCTATCACTGTAGACTGAAATAACGTTTCAGTAAACCTCAATTTACACTACGAGGCTCTTGCCCGTCAGAAGTCTACTTCTTCTCTGTACTCGGATGGTACTGCCTACATGTACTTCCATGTAACAGCAAGCATGTCTTACATCCATTATTTTCTCCATTCAATTGCAAGTTCCTTGGAGATGACTGTCTTATGCTTCCTTAGTCTATTATAGAATATTTTTTGAATAGGTGAATATTTTATGAGCACCTCCTGAAGACATGCCAGGTTCTTAACAGTTGAAAAAAGTTTTATAAAAATAAAATGTTGAAGTTTTGATGTAGAGTAGAAAGTATTACATAAGGAAGACATAATGAACCCAACATGGGCTATTTAACAAGTCACATAGCCATAGTTATTTCTTTGTGGAGTTTTGCCACCTACTTTAAGTCATTTGATCCTCCTAATAACCCTGGGAGCTGAGCTGGTGGCTCCAGATGTCTATGAGAAGCCACAGCCCTCAGGGATTGACTCACTCTAGTTTCTGGATGGGGAGGCCAGACTGAAGAACACCCCCACTCCTTTCTTCAGACTGTGTTAATTCCTTCTGTTCCTGAGCATTTGTGCATAAAGGAGGTTCCCAGAAGGAAGACACAGTATTTCTGGCTAGTGAGGGCAGGAGGGATAAGTTGATGAATCAGTAGAGATATGAAAAAAAATTAATAGAGATCTGAACATGTTGGTCTTGAACTGTGTGGAGTGGCTCAAAGGATTAGATGTATAATAAGGGCTACAAGTGGAGTAAGAGAGTATGTAGACAGCCTCAGCCAGCTTGGAATGGAGGAAGTCCTTCTGGAAGGCAGAAGGATGAAGTCAGGACAGGCAGGAGTTAGAGGATAAAAAGGTATAAGGAGGGAAGGGTGTCCCAGCTGCCCATATAACCCCTATACAGTTGGCCAATAGTGCTTAACCTTGGGAGTTTGCCCATTTAGATGCTATGAAAGACTTTAATAAATTTCTGTTGAACACCTGGCTTAAGGAAAGACTATTCATAATGACCACATAGCTCAGTGTGTGCAACATGCTTTATCTATCATAATATTGAAGCATCATCTGTAATGTCCAAACCAATTTATGGTGCCTTTCCCTGAGTGGTTAAGAAATGTTAGGCATTATTATTATTATTATTATTATTATTATTTATAGTGTTATTCATTGTTATTATTGCTACATCATAACACAGAGGCTTATTCTGACCACTTATTTCATTTAGTTTGAGAGACAGAAACACTGAAACCAATAGAGTCCAACACATTTATTTATTTATTTATTTATTTATTATCTATATGTTTATTTAATTTTAATTCCAGTGTTGTGAACGTACAGTCTTATATTCGTTTTAGGTGTACCATATAGTGATCCAGTAATTCTATACATTACTCAGTGTTCATCATGAGAAGCGTGCCCCTTAATCCCTTTCACCTATGTCACCCATTCTCCCATCCACCTTGCCTCTGGTAAGCATCATTTTGTTTTCTATAGTTAAGAGTTTATTTCTTGGCTTGTCTTTTTTTCCTCTTTTGTTTGTTTTGTTTCTTAAATTCCACATATGAGTGAAATCATATGGTATTTGTCTTTCTCTGACCGATTTATTTCACTTAGCCTCTAGCTCCATCCATGTTGAGAGTGCACCCTTTTGATCTCTGGTGGACTTGGTTGGCTCCTGGGGTAACAACACTTTACCTTTTAGCCCGAAATTCAAGCATAGCTGGCATAAGACTGTCCACAGAAATCAAAGGGTGATGCAACATTTCTAGACTTGTTTCAATGGTGAGGACCTTCACATCTGAACAACAGCACTCTGGCTATATTTGCTAGCTCTTTGAACTTACAGGTCCCATCTTCTTAAGCCAAATTTAACACACATTTCCTTCTTATTTTAAGAATTAAAAAAATCTGGGGACAGGAGTAACATCCATGTACTTTAAAAACTTTAATTTGAAATTTTTCATACATAAAGAAAATGGGAAGAAAGAGTATACTCAACACTTTTATACCCAATTGTTGTCTTACCACATACACTTCATCTATGTATTTTTTCACCAAACCATTTTAAATTGTAGACTATATGAAGTTTCACTCCAAAATATGTCAGCATATAATCCTATATCACATGGTGCCATTATCACTCCTAATTATTTCCTAATATACTGGCTATCTTCAATTGCCTCAAGTGACCCCAAAATGTTTTTATATGTTTTTTCAAGTCAGGCTGTTACCAAAGACCGTATCCTGTATCTGTTTGTTATGTCCTAATATAATAACACTGTTATTAAGCTAAAACAGTGTTCCTCCTCCCCATTTTTCTTTTGTCAATCCGGTCGTTTTTTTTTTTTAATCAAATATTATTAACACCCATAAACTTAAACTTCGGTGTAACTACAATGCTTGGGGTTGGAACTGGGGAGCACCCTTTGACAGGGTGGTTAGGAACCTTCTATGAGACACGAATTTCCTTTGTTTTCAGTTTTAATCTTGATGTGAGTTTTATGCTGTCAAAAAAAAAAAAATAGGATCATGACATTTCACAATTTAACTCCCTATATTTATCTCTTCACTTTATACCATCTTTCTGAGGTTTCCATACCCATTTTTTCTTTTGACATTGATTCTCCCCAAATCCTCCAAATATGCTTCTTATTCAGAGTTTGACATCTATTAGGTGGAATGTCAGGAAATCAAAGGGCATCTCACCAGGGCTCCATGCTCAGGTTATGACAAATCAGGATTCTACACCGTGTTTTAAAGTTGGCCTATTAAAGTTATTTTGCAATATGGTTTTTGTAAATAAGAATGCTTTTGGCAATGTTCGTAATTTTAAGAAACTGTTCATAGTGTTTTTGTTTTACTACTGAACAAGGTCAAAAAGTAGTGAACCAGTAGTTCAAGATTGGTGGATAAAATCAACCTTTTTGGCAGAGTTTATAACTCTCCATGAACAGTTCCCTACAACACTTTAACGAATGCAGTTTCTCAAAACAAATATTTATAACCTAAAGGTTACAAGTAGAAGTCCTAAAAACTAGTAAGATAATTTTTTAAAAATTATAGGAAAACTCTTTCCTCCTCATAGTCAGTTACACAGAAACTCAATTTTGTAATGACAAAATAGAGAGTAACTGTAAGTTTTACTTACATTTTATGGTAACTGACAAGTATATATGCTCAGTTCTATTTTATCCAAACAAAGCCAGTTGTAAATCTTGTGGTTTGCATTCTTAAATGTGCTCACCAAAACAGCTTCCTAACACATCCCTCAATGTTTCCTGCTTAAAACAAAACAAAACAAACAAATGAACAAACAAGGTAACTTTAATATAAATTAAGACTGAACCAAAGACATTTGGGGTCTTGAGGAATTTATTTCCACATAATGGACTCTATGTCCTAGATTGAGCATCACGGAATTTCTTTCCTTTCCTTTTACCAACATGCATAAATTATATAAGGTTCTTTTCTTCCTAAAATGGTTAAGCTGCCACTGGAAATTTCATTCAATATGTCTTGGTGAAATTGTTTTTGAAGAATACTCATTACTTCAGGCTCTCACTCGAATTTTTTATTCAAGGAAAAGTTGGTCAGCTTGACTGATACTGAGTGGAGAGGCATTCAAGGGAGAAAGCTAAGATTCCAGATGCTCATCTTTTCTGCTCAGGTGGGCAAAGCTGTATACAAGCAGTCCACCTTCAGAGGGTTAGGAGGACAGGCAGCCATTTCCTTCCACACTACCCCGGCTGCTTTTTGTTTCTGTGTTTATATCCACTGACTGCTGGTAGGCTTGGGCCTCGCTGGCATAGGAGAGCTTTCCCCACTGCTAGTTGGCTGTCTCTGCATTTTCCTTCTTTGGAAACCAAAAAGCATGAGAGGAAATAAGGACTAAAATTTAACTTGAAACACTGGTTATGAGAGTCTTTGTCTTAGCCATGGATAACCAGAAATCCTGGTTCCTTTTCACAAAGACCTTACTCTCTAAACAGTCCATCCTGCAAAGGGAGGTGTGTGAAATGAAAGTGGGAACTGTCCACAAGGATAGTGATGAGAGATGAGGGCCTAGAGGTGCAGATGGCCATGGAAAGCAGGTTCTGTGGACTCACAGGTAAACTGAGGGTGGTCCAGCTGAATAGATGATGGGAGGGCCAATCTTGAAGGGGTGTGTGGTGGTATTTAAAATATGTCCACCAATTCTTTGAGACTTCTCCTTTCAAGACCACCTCTTGAATCTGGGTGGTCTTGTGGCTGCCTTGACGAATAAATGTGGCCAAAGCGATACTGTGTGACTTCCAAAGCTAGGTTAGAAAATTCTATGCAGCTTCTGATCGTTCCTCTTGGTACACTTGCATATGGAGCCTCCCCTGCTGTGCAAAATGTCCCCCTAAGGTCACCATGTGGGGAGGTCTCCCAGAGAGAAACATGGAGACATGACCAAGGAGCCCCAGCTGTTCTACTCATAGCTGTTTGAGTGACTTCAGCCCAAGTGCCAGCTACGTGTGAAAGCTTCAGGGTGACCCTTGCCCCTGCTGCCTGACCGCAGCTGCACAGAGAGCCAAGTAAGGACTGCTTAGCTGAGTCCACTCAGCCCAAGATCAGTCAGCAAAAGAAATTAATACTACTTTTAAGCCATGTTTTCAGCACTAGATAATTGAAACAAGGCACTAAAACAGAATAATGCTGACAAACTCAAGTTCTCTCAAAGATTCAGGTGAAATGCAAATAAATTCCACTCCTGCTGAAGTGGATGTTGCTCTTGTAAGAAAATTAGGAAGCACTTCTCTCTGGCATATGACCATTTCTGTTGTGTATTTGTGTGAAAAGCAATGGAGTAAATTCTACTTCTCTGTACCAGGGATGCCTTAGGGGAGGTTGGGACTACAGGGAAGGAAAAATAATTTCCTTCCACCCTTCTGAGTTCTTGGCTGAGACCCCTGTAATAAACAACATGGAAAGATAGACAAGTGTTGATTAGTATGTATACCTCATGTATACATGGAAAATAACTAGGGGAACATGAGTAACTCCCTGAGATGGCTTAAGATTCAGACTGAAATACCATTTTAATCAGCAAAGAGGAGGAATGTAGGCCTCTTAGGGGAAAGTAAATCATTTTTAGGAAAGACAAATGGACATTTAGAAGAATAGATGGGAGGTATGGTAGTTTGTGACAAAGTCTGTCTGGGTGTGGTGTCCAATTTTACCAATTTTTCATGGTTGTTGAAACTCCTCAAGAGGAAATTTAAAACAATTGAGTTCCTTTTGGACCATGTGTCTTTAGACTGAAAAGGGAGTTCAGAGAAATCCTCTCCCTGCATTTGCTCTTTTTCAAGTGCTTATAACTCAAAACAATCAATGTACCAAAGTAGCAGATTTGGGGTGACACGTCCCGGACTTCTACAGTTGTATTTTGAGGTAGCATATTCTGGGCAAAGCTTTCTTCCTTGATAAAAAGAGATTCAGGAGGATAAAGGCTTCCCTTCCAGGCTCTGAGCACACTTGTGAAAGGAGGTGATGACTGGTGTCAACCTGGCAACCAGCAGAGGACAGAAACCAACTTCTGATACCTCAGAGGGGAGACGACAAGCCCTGAGTTCCACCTTCGTTTTGGTACTGAACTCACCAAACTGGAACTTCTAGCTACTGGGCTTCATGTTAGATAAGAATTCTCCTTCACAGTTAAGCCTGTTAGGAAGGTATCCAATTATTTGTAGTTCAAAACATGACATATATTTGCCATGATGTGGCTTCCAAGGAATGAGTGATTTAAAAAAAAAATTTTTTTTAATGCTTATTTATTTTTGAGAGAGAAAGAGTGTGAGCAACGGAGGGGCAGAGAGAGGGAGACAGAGAATCCGAAGCAGGCTCCAGGCTCTGAGCCTTCAGCACAGAGCCCGATGCGGGGATCAAACTCACGAACAGTGAGATCATGACCTGAGGTGAAGTCAGACACTTAACCGACTGAGCCACCCAGACGCCCTGTGAATGAGTGATTTTTTTTTTTTAAAGTTCTAAATTTTAAATCCTTTAGTGTATCTTCCAAGAAGCTTCCTGGTTTCAAAAGTCACAAAGGTAAGCTGAACAGAGGACTCACACTTAGTAAAAACAGGGAGTATTTTGCTGTTTTTTTTTTTTTTTTTTTTATCCTTCTCAGGATACTAATCCTACCTTAGCAAGTAGAAGTAAATTAAGAAATGAATCTGTGTTTGTTCCTTCAGTTTCTGCAAATGTCCTTGTGTAGAGAATGATTTGGAACCCCAAAGTAAAATATGAAATGCCATGTAAGATAGACACATTTTAGGATTTTGTAATCGAAGGCTGTCAAGGGTTGAAATAAGGTCCTTTCCTGTCTGATTTTAACATTTTAGGATGGCCAGATGTTACAGGCTGAATTACATCTTCCCCAAATGCATATGTTGAAACCCTCCTAGTATCTCCGAATGTGACCTTATTTTGGAAGTAGTGCCTTCAAGAGGTATTAAGTTAGAGTGGGATCATTAGGCTGGGCCCTAACTCAATACGCCTGGTGTCCTTATAAGAGGAGATCGTTTTGAAGGAGGCAAACCACAAGAGACTCTTAAATACAGAGAACAAACTGAGGGTTGCTGGCGGGGTGTTGGGTGGGGGGGATGGGCTAAATGGGTGATGGGCATTAAGCAGGGCACTTGTTGGGATGAGCACAGGGTGTTATGTGTAAGTGATGAATCACTAAATTCTACTCCTGAAATCATTATTACACTATATGTTAACTAACTTGGATTTAAATTAAAAAAAAAAAATAAGAGATTAGGAGGCACAGGGAGAAGCGTGCCCTGTACTTCTGAGAACAGAAACACCCAGGGAGAAGGCAGCTGTCTGCAGCCAAGGAGAAAGGCCTCAGGGGAAATCAAGCCTGTCGATACTTTGATCTTGGACTTCCAGCCTCTAGGACAATGAAAAAATAAATTTCTGTTATTTAAGCCTCCCAGCCTGTGGTATTTTGTTATGGAAGCCCTAGCAAATGAATGCAGCAGATCTGAGCCATTTGACTTATGGTGACATAGGGTACAGTTTTTTGTTCCTTCCTTTCATTGCTCGTAAAGAAAGGGGTGAAAAAACCGCAAATTAAGAGACGTTTGCAAGTAAGTTAAAATACAAAGTTATACCCAGTGCCACTTCTTTGGAAAGGGCATACAATTTTTATTAACAGGTAATCAGTTTCATCCTACCTGCACTGTATGTTGAATAAATGGGTACAGAATGGTTTAAAGGTGGCATTCAATGACTAGGCTGCCAAATTTGCTCACAGGTCTCAATCCAACCTCAGAAAGAATGAGGGACTTGGAGCCACTTCTTGTGATGATGAGGTGTTTGTGAATTAGAAGACAGGGGATAAAAATTGACTTCTTGATTTTAGACTGTGGATAGCTATGAGACGAAGATGTTAGAAACATTGTTCATAATTTGGACTTATTAGTGGATAAGGAAACACTTGAAAGATTTTATTTTTGATCAGAGTTCCCAAGAGATGAATTAGTCTCCTAAAGAGTATGATCCAAGATCTGTTGGATTGACTCCTTTTCATAAAGTTGTTTGGAAGCAAATTTGTTTCCTTTGTATAATAATTCATGTGATTCGTCTTTTGGGCTAATTATAAATTCAGTTCTCAAAACAGTTTGTCCCTAAGTAAACTGCAATGTTGTTTTCTACTTAATTTTCTAAAACAAGAAAATCTAATGGAAATGTCCTCTCTCGTATTTATTTATTATTACACTGCAGTTAACGAAAATATGTAATTATTACTCTTTTTCCCCCATGTCATTTTGATGCTATGGAAATTACCCAGGATGCTTTCTAATAAAATAAAAATAATAGGTCAACAATCTTATCTGAGTTTTCTCAGGTCTGTCTTGCAAAATTAGCCATCAGGAAATATCTTATCTATCAAAATATAACATTAGTATATATGACAAAATGGTATTTCTTGGACTGTGGTTCACAGCAAAAGATACACAGAAAGCTGAAAATTTTTAGTATTTTCTTGCCAAGTTTTCAGTGACGTTCTTAGAAATAAGAGCCTGAATTATAAAAAGAAAGCAATATGCAAATTTGACAAAGACTATCAATGGCTACAAAACAAAAACTGGAAAAGGCAACTGTAATTTTTGTTCAGTTTTGTTACCAAGAATATAGTTAGCTCATTAGAAAATGTGCCTGTGTATAATAAGCTAATAATCAATAATTAAAAATAAGCATATATATGTGGAACCTCTTATTTGGGAGGTTTTGGTACTATCATCTACAGAACAGAAAATCTGATCTTCACAAATGAGGAAAGAATTCACATAAAAAGTTGCAGTTAATAGAGGTAGAAACAACTAGGCATATTTGACAAGCCACCAGTCATGGAAACTTTAAGTCCTAAAGAGATGGAATTGAATGCAATAAAAAGTATTTTTAAATGGAGACACAATTCTGCAAAAGACTTTTTTTTCTCATTTTATAAATACATTATTAAGTGCTATTTGCTTTTGTATAGCACTAATCTACCAAATTCATCGCCTTATTTTTAGTGAGGCACCAAGACTATAAATGAGCACCCTTACTTGGGTAAGGGGTGGGAGACGGTGGCAGAGATTGGACTGGACTATCTCTTTTGTAACTATAAGATTCTTTGGCTTCAGGACACAGAGACAATCACCATAACAGCCAGTATTTATCTAGCACTTACTCTACGTTAGGCACTGTCCTTAGTGCTTTGTAAAGGAACCTGTGAGGCTCCAGGGTCATGAATGGAATGAATACAGAATGAAAAAACAAACAGCTCCAAATCAAAGGAAAATTTTGGCAATGAAGTTCTAGAGTTTGTATTTTAACAAGAAACTGCATTATCTCTATGGTCCCAGTATTCTGAGGGATAAGGGAAATCTCCTCTTTGATTCAGAGATTCCTGCTTATCCTACACTACCCATTCTTCCTTTTCTAGCAGCTGGCATGTGACTGCTTGGAATAAAGACTCTGTTCTTTCCTACCTTCCAGTTAGGTGAGGCCATGCAACTAAGTTTTGGCCAGCAGAACAGAAATAGAAGTATTGTGGGATAACATGCAGGAACCTGCTTTATGAGACTAGGTATATGCTTTAGGGATCATCAGATTGTACTGTTTTTGTTGTGTCTTTGGGAAGGGACTTTTGTACTATGAAGTTAATACATCAGGTAAACGATTTTATATGTCTCACAATGATACAGCACGACAACTAGCCATATTTTTGTGTGCTTACCTTTGTTTTAAAGATGAAAATGTGGGGTGCCTGGGTACCCCAGCTGGTTAAGTGACCAACTCTTGGTTTTGGCTCAGGTTCATGGGCACTGACAGCACACAGCCAGCTTGGGATTCTCTCTCTTTCTCCCTCTCTCTCTCTCTCTCCGCTCTTTCCCACTTCTGTCTCTCACTCACTCTCTCTCTCTCAAAAATAAATAAATAAACATTAAAAAAAATAAAGGTGAAAATGTAGGGAGAAGAAAGTTGAAGCCAAACTATTATATTAGTGAATTGAAGTAGATAGGGCATACAGGAGGAAAGTAGTAAATATTAGAAATGGAACAGATCAATAAAGTCTGTGTTGATTCTTGAGCCATTGAAGAATTAATAGGCCACTATGCTAAAGCAAGGAGTGCTCGTTCTTAACATGTAGCAGTCTTGTTTATCTTATGAACTTGGTTTTCTGGATTCTCAAGATCATCTACCATTTCCTGGGGAAGTAACAGTTCACATTTTAATATGTCTCACTGCCATGGAATTTACTTTCTGACAAGTCTAATTTTTCTCCTATTCATTCATTGCCTTATTCCTTTCGGCAACTTTCAAGACTAGAGCTGATCCATGAGAACTTTATCTCTCTCTCTTTCCCTCTATTTTTGTACTTTATACTTCCTTAGTTAAGGATGTCCTTCTGTTATCTGGCTCACTAACCCCTACAGCAGCTTGACTCAAACTCAAGCATCATCTCTCTTTAGGGAGTCCATCATTTCTAGAAACCTAGTCTAGGTACCCCAAGGTGTGCTCCAGCCCTGCTGTGTGTATCTCTACTAATGCGCTTATCACTCAGTGTTGTGGTTTTGTTTGCTCCTGTCTCTTCTCCACTGGACTATAAGCTCCTTAAAGTCACAGACTGTCTTTCATCTCTATATTCTTAGATCCCAGCAAAGTGCCTGTCTTACAGCAAATATGCAATAAGTTCTTCCTTAAACATTTTTTTCTCACATCTGAGATTCAAAATATCTCAAACATATTTTTCTTTAATAAACTTTTTAGGGGCGCCTTAGTGGCTCAGTCGGTTGGGCGGCCGACTTCAGCTCAGGTCATGATCTCAGGGTCCGTGAGTTGGAGCCCCGCGTCGGGCTCTGTGCTGACAGCTCAGGGCCTGGAGCCTGTTTCAGATTCTGTGACTCCCTCTCTCTGACCCTCCCCCATTCATGCTCTGTCTCTCTCTGTCTCAAAAATGAATAAATGTTAAAAAAAAAATTCATAAACTTTTTAAAAGATTTTTAAATGTTTTTTTTTTTTAATTTATATTTGAGAGAGAGAGAGCACCAGCAGAGGAAGGACAGAGAGAGGCGGGACAGAAAATCTGAAGTGGGTTATTTATGCGCTGACAGCAGCAAGCCCAACGCAGGGCTCGAACTCACAAACTTGAGAGATCTTGCCCTGAGCCAAAGTCCGATGCTCAACTGAGCCACCCAGGCACCCGTCATATACTTTTAAAGTTAAATTTATTGAGGAGTAATTCACATGCAATACAATTAACATTTTAAAATTGTACAGATCAATGAACTTTGCCAAATGTATACAGTCTTGTAAGCACACCACGATTATGATGTGGAACGTTTCCATCACCCTTGAAAGTTCTGTTTGCTCTTCTGCAGTCATTCCCTTACCCCATGTCCAGCCCCTGGAAACCACTGCTCTGATTTTTGTCTGCACAGTTTTGTTAGTGCTATGCTGCCAGTACAAATGGAATCTTATGCATCATGTGCAGGCATACCTCATTTTATTACACTTTGATGTATTCTCCTTCACAAATCATGTATTTTTACAGATCGAAGGTCTGTGGCAGTTCAGCATCTAACAAGTCTATCAGCATCGCTTTTCCATAGCATTTGTTCACTTCCTGACCCTGTGTCACATTTTGGTAATTCCTGCAATATTTCAAACTTTATCATTATTATTATGTTTGTTACGTGGTCAAAGATCTTTGGTATTACTATCGTATTTGTTTTGGGGTGCCACAAATTGTGCCTGTATAAGACAGTGAGCCTACTTGACAAATTGTGTGTTCTCACTGCTCCACTGACCCCCTGTCTCTACCTCTCTGTGGGCCTCCTATTCCCTGAGACACAATATTGAAATTAGGCCACTTAATAACCATATAATGGCCTTGAAGTTTTCAAATGAAGAGTCATTTGATGTGGCAATTTTCACTGTTGCCTTATTTTAAGAAATTGCCCCAGCTGCCCCCACCTTCAGGAAGCACCACCTTGGTCAGTCAGTTGCCACCAACACTGAGGCAAGACTTTCTATCAGTGAAAGGATTAGGACTCGCTGAAAGCTCAGATGATCGTTAACATTTTTTAGCAACAGAGGATTTTTAAATTAGGGCATGTACATTGTTTTTTTATATATAATGCCTTTGCACACTTATTAGACTACAGTGTAGTGTAAAGGTAATTTTTATGCATGTTGGAAAGCCAAAAAATTCATTTGACTCACTTTATTATGATATTCACTTTATTGTGGTCATCTGGAACCAAACCCACAATATCTCCAAGATTTGTTTATACTCCTTTGAGTTTGACTCTTTTCACTGGACATGATGTGTTTGAGATCTGCCCATGTTGCATACATCAGCAGATTATTCCTTTTCGTGTCTAAGCAGTACCCATCTTATGCACGGTCTAAATAAGTGTATCCACTTGGTGGAAGTTATGGTTGTTTCCAGTTTTTAACTCTTGGGGAGGATGGTGCTAAAACGATTCACATGTAGATCTTTATGTGGACACAGATTTTCATTTCTCTTGGGAAAGTACGTATGATTGAGATTTCTGGGCTGTATGGTAAGCGTGTGTTTAATCTTATAATAAAATACTAACCATTTGCAAAGCAATGGTGCCAATATATACTGCTACCAGCAGCATACGTGGTTTTCAGTTCGTCAGTGCTTTTACAACAAATATAATAAGTACGCTAGATTTCTAGTTTTATAGTTGTCACATATTGCTAAGTTACTTAAAAAATATGTAAAAGTAAATGGATAGAGGTGCTGAGATCTGGGGGTTTTTTTGGTTGCCAGAGTAGAAAGATATTGAATAAGGCCCATTCCTCCTAAATAATTCCTCCACTGTTTTAGTTAGCGATACTTGAAATTCCTTCCTTGCAGTGTCATTGTCCCCCCAATACTTTGTTAGAACTCGAAGTCCTCAGGAAGCTGATCTGATAGGATCACTTCATCAAAATTTGTCAGGACCAGTTTCCAAAGCCCTGGCTCTGAGTGGGGTGGGAGAGCCATGCCGAGTATGGAGAATCTGAGTCTAGGGATGAGCGAAGGCTGGGAAGAGTAGAGTTCCGAGATGAGGGAGCCACACAGCAAATGGCCAACAACCAGGCTGACAGGAGACCGGAGCAAGACATCCATTTTATTTCTCTGCCAGCTATGGCAGCAGATTGGGGTTTGAGGACCAGCCGAGCCGCTTTCTAGTCACGTGGCTTTAAGCAAATCCTGTAACCTTTGATTTAAACACCAGATTTTTTTTTTTTTTTCTCTTCCATCTAGATGCTGCGGAAATATGAGTAACTCCATCTGCCTCAAGTGTTTGTTGTGGGCATTGCATTGAGATGTACTGGTAAGTGCAAATATATACTTCATCAATGTCTTTTAAATGGCCAATTTTAAAAACTGCTTTCCCCCCTGAATTCTCTTCTGTAGAACCTTCTTTTGACTTTCATTCTATAACTACCACATCAATGGTCCCCTCTCTCTGATTCATTTAACCTCTTTTCCTGCCCCTTTAGAGCATCCCACATGCTTTACAGTAGTAGTCGGTGGTACATTCATAAATTTCTTCGCACTAAGTCCACCTCAGACCCAGAGAACAAAATTGTGAGTTTTTAAAAAATTTTTTAATGTTTCTTTATTTTTAAGAGAGAGACAGATAGAGCTTGAGCTGGGGAGGGGCAGAGAGAGAGGGAGACACAGAATCTGAAGCAGGCTCCAGGCTCTGAACTGTCAGCACAGAGCCCTATGGAGGGCTTGAACCCACGAACCATGAGATCATGACCTGAGCTGAAGTCGCATGCTTAACTGGCTGAGCCACCCAGGCGCCCCCAAAATCGTGAGGTTTTGAAGGATTTTTTAAATGTTTATTTATTTTCGAGTGTGAGAGAGAGACAGAGGACAAGGGGGGAGGCGTAGAGAGAGAGAGAGGAAGACACAGAATCCGAAGCAGGCTCGAGGCTCTAAGCTGTTAGCACAGAACCCGAGTCAGGGCTCGAACCACAAACCGTGAGATCATAACCTGAGCTGAAGTCTGATGTTTAACCAACTAAGCCACTCAGGCACCCCTAAAATTGTGAGGTTTTAGATGTGACTGAGATGTGCCTTTCAGTTTCAACTAGTGTGACATGACAAAGAATACTCAAATTACATCAAATTGATCTGAGATGCTAGGAGCCTTCTTAATATCTGAGGAGGTGAAAGCATCCTTCTGTGACTCTTCCGTTGTCTCTAACACAAGCATCTTTTCACAGGAGAAGTTCAGTCATAGTCATTTATAAAACGCCTACGTTTTCCTGGAAATTTTCCTATATTCCCTTTCTATTTATAACTCCACTTGTTTTTGCCTTTTTTTTTGTGTTCCAGCATAATGTTTATTTATAAAAAAGATGTCATGTAATCCTTGCAATGCCCTCTACGATAGGAAAGATGAAGTTTTAACGGAGTCAATGACTCGCTAGGGAAAACACATGTCTATGCAATGATGTCATCACTGATGATTCCATGGCCCCTTTGTTCTCTGGGGACCTGCTGTTTCCATACGCTGTCTAGCTCACAGGATGGTTTTGCTTTCAAGTGAAGCCAATCTCAAAATTATGCTAAGTGTGAGGGCCAGAAGTTAACAGGAGTTAAGGAATTTCTGAAGACAATAGCACAAAGGAGATTCCTCTGTTCTTGGCAGCCAGTTCTCCAGACTGAGTGGAATGAGTCAAAATTCTGATTAAGGTCTTATTAAATCTGATGTCAGTAACCAGGACTATTTGGCACCTTGGAGAGGGATTGGCTTAGCTTACTTTTTAGCTACCAAGTGCCCAGTCCAGCCCAGATGTCCACAGAAGGTGGATGTTTACCACTGGATTACTATTTCTCAGTGGTAGAGTCTGCTGAATTCTAAGGGCCCTTTTGGTCGTACAGTCTGCTGGTCGCCCCCCATTATTGTTTCTCTCTTTCTTCCATCATAATGGAACCTCAGAGTTTAAGATGGGCGCCTGGGTGGCCAGAATAAACTACATTGTCAAGCCTCCTTTGTAGCTAGATGTGGCCATGTGACTAAGTTCTGACCAAAGAAATATAATCACAATCATCTAAGAGCAGCCTGTGGGAATCTTCCTCTGAAGACGACAGAGATTACTGTCTGACCTCTTTCCCCCACTTTTTTTTTTTTTTTTGGTCCTTTGCTTTTTCCTTTTGGCTAAAATTTCTGTGTCATGACTGAAGCCAAAACAGCCATCTTAGACCGTGTGGTATCTTGAAACAGAAGCCTCATCTGTGGACTGATAAGATGACAGAAGCCTGGGCTTCGGTGGACTTCATGGAACAAGTCCACCATCTCAGATGTGGATTGTCTACCTCCTGACTTCCATGAGTGTTTTAATCCCTGTTACTTCTGTTCCCTGTTGCTAGCAGCAGAACTTTTTTGATGCAGTAGAGTGCCAGTTGTGGGCACTTTTAGGAGATGAGAGATTAAAGTGGGTGTGGCACTGTTCTTATGGATTCCCAAAGATGGTCTCAGGAAGGAAGCAGTCACTGCCTGTCGTAGGACACAAGTCTGCTGTGCTGGGTCTGTCCTTCCACCTTCACTCAGAACACATGGCAACTGCTCCCAGACATCTGGTCTCCTTATTAGCAGCTCTGTCAGCTGTACCGGTAAGTGCTGGGTGGGCCAGGCACATCTAGATGCGTATATCGTTACCTATTTGTGGCAATTTTGTTTTGCTTTAACTTTAAAAGATTTCAGATGCAGGTATGTTGTGACAGGCAGCAAGCTTCCACTGCTCTAGTCCAACCCCATTCTTGAGGTAGTGAGGCAATGAGTCCCAACATGTTTTGCTAAATTAATGACATGCTCAAGAATACAGTACCCAGAATAATGGCAAGAAGACCAATCTAAGCAGTTGGCACCTGGGTTCTAGTCCTGGCACCAATGATAGAAATGTACTATTGAGCAAGCTCCTGAACTGCTCTGGTTCTCAGGTTTTATAAATGTGAAATGGTGCAGTGGGTTACATGATTTCTAAGATCCCTTTTGGTCATAGAGTCAGCTAGTTGTCCCCCGTTTCCTTTTCTCTCTTTCTTCCATAATAATAGAAACATCAGAGTTCTATTATCATTCTGTGATAATTTCTATCATCATTAGATAGATGAGGCTACCATATAATCTCATTTCTGTCTCTAAAAGTGTTCATGGGGCATCTGGGTGACTCAGTTGGTTGAGTGTCCAACTTCGGCTCAGGTCATGATCTCATGGTTCGTGAGTTTGAGCCCCACATTGATCTCACTGCTGTCAGCACTCCTCCACGCATGGAGCCTGCTTCAGATCCTCTGTCTCTCTCTCGCTGTCCCTCCCCTGCTTGTGCTTTCTCTCTCTCTCTCATAAATAAATAAACCTTTTAAAAAAAGTATTCAACTCATCTACTGAAAGTACATACAGTAAAAAAAAATTACAGTATTTACATTAGAAGAAATAAAAGCAAATTCTGTCCTCATCTTTGGATATATATTTTAATGTCAACATTAGTAAGAACAAGAAATAGCATCTTAAGTGTCCTTTGGCAATGAAATTTGACCATGTTTTTTCTGACTGAAACTTTAAAGACAATGACAACAATGAACAGACTCCTTCCAGGTGTAACATGGGAGTGGGGGCGGTGGAAGCCTGGGAAGCAGGTGCGGGCGGGTCTGAGTCTGACTGCCCCACTGCCAGCTCTCTGACCCTGGCCAATCAACCTTTCTTTGGTTTAGGGGTTTCCTCAAAATAATTTTCTAACAACTGGCTGGCAACACCGAACCCAAATTTAAACACTCCCTTGGAATACACTGATTTGGGGACCAGCTCTCCAGGTGATTGGTCCTCCTGACCTGCCAGTTCTAGATGGCTCCCCTTAGCCCTCCAGGTGGCAGGTGGGTTCTCGGCTTTTCTCAGCACAGACTTCATGAATAGCAAAGGGGGCTTGGCTTAGATAAGCATGGGTCAACCCTCACAGACCATCAGAATTATCAAGGTAGCTTCAAAAATGTAGAGATGCCCAGGCTTGCCTTGGAGAACAGATATAACTGGTCTAAGGGTGGTGCTCAGACATCAGTAGAGAAGTTTTCCAGGCTCCCTGAGTGATTATTTTGTGCAGGTAGGCTTGAGTCCCATTAGCTTAGGTCTACTAAGCTTAGGTCACCTCAAGGCACATGGTGGCTTTCCAGTAGGACAGAAGTGGGAGGAATATCACTGAGCCAATCACAGAGCTCAGACAATGGCCATATTGTGAAAGCCCATTATTTATTTGCTGCAATCCTCACCTTAGTTCCAGTGTAGAAATGGGAATGAGCATCAGGCACTGCTAGAAAATGCAAGACCAGACATTTCAACTTCATTTTCATAGGTAATAATAAAAATAGCAAAGGCACAAGACTTCATTTCAAAAGAGTGCTAATAAAAACACAACCTCAATACTTGGTTTCTTACACTTATGTGGTGAGCATGGCCTTAAGTGTTCCTGACATCAGAGAACAGAAGCTTTTATTTTGGGGGCAGTTAGTGGTTTTGTTCAAAGCTATTGCTACCAGGAAAAAACCAAAAATCTAAGAAAAGAAGCCATTCAATAAATAAAACTACACTTAAAAAAAAAAAAACAAAAACTAGACCATGTGTGAAAGTTTGAAATGATTTTCTCAATTTAAACACTGAGTGAGGATTTAATGTACTTTCAGCCTGATGAGTCCAGCACCCGGGCAGCATTAGACAGGGGGAGGATGGAGAAAATTGTTTAAGCATTTCCCAGATGCTTTTTGTATCACATGCAGTGTTATGTATTCAGCCACCCATGGCCAAGCTTTCAGGAGAGCCAAGGAACAACAATGCCATCCTTTTCCCTTTGAATAACTGCCTGTCACACAGTGCAAATGTGACCTCTTCAGTAGGTTTTCACACTTTGCAAAATTCTGGGTGGGGGGTGGGGATGGGGAGGAAGGATACATCTCTTTCTCTTAAAAAATCTGTATAGGGGCGCCTGGGTGGCGCAGTCAGTTAAGCGTCCGGCTTCAGCCAGGTCACGATCTCGCGGTCCGGGAGTTTGAGCCCCGCGTCGGGCTCTGGGCTGATGGCTCAGAGCCTGGAGCCTGTTTCCGATTCTGTGTCTCTCCCTCTCTCTGCCCCTCCCCTGTTCATGCTCTGTCTCTCTCTGTCCCAAAAATAAATAAAAATTAAAAAAAAAAAAATCTGTATAGAGGGGCATCTGGGTGGCTCCAATGGTTAAGTGACCAATTCTTGATTTCGTCTCGGGTCATGATCTCGCAGTTCGGTTCGTGAGATCGAGCCCTGCATCGGGCTCTGCACTGACAGCTCAGAGCCTGCTTGGGATTCTCTCTCTCTCTCTCTCTCTCTCTGTGTGTCCCTGGCATGTCATTCAGCCATCTGACTTTGCTCAATCATCGTTAAGATATTTTCCCATCATGACTTCCTAACACCAGTCATTTTCCTCTTTGCATGCCACTGTTGTGAGTGCCACAAGATAGACCCTCTGAGTCTCTTACCTGGATTCTGGCCCACCCCTCACCCCGTCTCCCTTTATTTTTATTTATTTTTTAAAGGTTATTTACTTACTTAGAGAGAGACAGAAAGCACAAATGGAGGAGGGACAGAGAGAGACACAGAATCCAAAGCAGGCTCCAGGCTCTGAGCTGTCAGCACAGAGCCCAAAGCGGGGCTTGAACTCATGGACCTTGAGATCATGGCCTGAGCTGAAGTTGGACACTTAACCTACTGAGTCATCCAGGCACCGCCCCCCCCCCCCCCCAGTCTCCTTGCTTGTAGGCTGTCTTCCTAAGAAGTTACTGTGAGCCTGATTGTCAGATTAGGCTTTTTGCAACAAGATTTTTATCATTCTTCTGTGGTTTTAATATACCAGAAAGACCATGAGCTTAGGTATCAGAAAGCCGAGCTCAGATCTGGGTTCCAAAATTAACAGGTAAATCACCTGACTTCTCTGAGCCTCAATTCCTTCTCTCTAGCATAGAGATAAGAATTAAATGTCATGGACTGATGTATGTAAAATGCTTTGCGCAATGACTGGGATACGCCCTGTCAATTATTTGCACAGTAATGATTATATTTAAAGGATTAAATTCCAGAATCTCAGCTACTTCCAAACTCCAATACTATTCCATCGTGTTCACAAAGTTTCTGCTGAAACAACTCTGCTTTATTTATTGCCCAGGACATTTCTTTTCTCTTTGCTATTTTTTTCAACTTCTCGTTTTGAATCTTGTGCTTGGAATGTTAACTGCTAGTCCTTTAAAATCTTCCTCCTCCAGAAATTCTTTAGGGACCACTTCAGCATACACTGCTTTCTCCCTTGCACAAACTTGCAACGATTCTTATTGTTGGGAGACACCTCTCCAGTGGATCTCTCCTGTTTCTGCAGAGGCACCAAATGCTTTTATTTTAGAGGATTGTTTCCAGGGAGTTTGTATACTAGCGGCCTAAGAACCAAAGGTAATTTCTCCCTCCAGAGCAAAGGGCAAGTTTGTTTACTGTCTAGTGTAACAAAGATAATGCCTCCTTTCAGGGCAAAAGTCAGGCAGGCTGACTGCCCTTAGAAAAGACATGGGTTCCCCAAGCTCAGTTCAGTTTCCTCAGTGCAACCCACTGTGTTTGCAAGGGTCACTGGGTCTTCTTCGCATTACCCCGTGGGAACTGGGGCCTGGAGAACCAGGGCAAATAATGATACTCTGGCTACTGGTATTGCTGTCAGTAACATAGTCCTTTGTCTCTGGTTCCTCGTGTGTTCTGCCAGCATCCTGTGAATCTGTAGTATGTTAACTTGTTAGCTTGCAAGTAGGATACAATTTCAGATCCTAAAATAGTTCTTGACGACTATTATTGTTATTGTTATTATTTGGTTGCTATGGCTCTTAAATATTTTTTCATAACAATCTACTCTTTCCCCCCTTTTTTCTTGTCATGGGGTTTTGGAGAGACTGATTTATGGAGAAACTGGTTTGTGGAGAAATTGCTTTTTTTATGCAGAATGTTCTGAATCATGGGTTGAACTGATTGCTTCCTGCAATGTCTTTTGTCTTGTTTCTGTATATCATGATTCCCCTCCGCCCCCCAATGATTTTTTATACTGGTCTGTCAGTTTCCAATTATACACTGTCTCCAGACTTACTCTTGAGTCTTTTGACTTTGGTCTTTGTTACTACATTTATGCTTTTTATGGACAGGACCTCTTTTGATTTGCTTTTTTAAAAAAATTCCTCACAGTTTCTAGTGAACATCATGAATGTTTGCTGAATGAATGATCCAGATCAAAACGATTAAAGGAGTCTACTCACATAATGGCCATCCTTTCCCTCTTTTCCACCAGAGGGCGCATTCCACTCCATATTGGATTTAGGAACATTTCCAAAGTCTGGAATTCTGTCTGCCTTGAATACCTGGGTATCTGTGCTTCTTAAATGTAGCTGAATGAAGTAGTAAGTGTATAAAAATGCTTTATCAAATGAAACCTTGGTCTGGTTACACTTATCCTACACAGGAGCTCCAACTGGGACCAATAAAACCTCTTCTGACTATGATTTCATCACTACTGCATTTCAGTGTACTCCGTAATCAGTTTGAAGGCCATGACCAAATCCTGAAAAATGAGTTCCTAATGACTTTTCACATTTTCCAGCAACCTTCAAATTTATGTCAGTATACACTTACCAACTGTCCACACACAGAGCGGTGTTCTGATTAGGAATTCTGGACCTGCTGCTACTTTGATAGTTACCAAATAAATAGATTCTGAGTCCCGAGGCGGTAAGGATGACTGAAACAGTATTGAATCTTATAGAAATGAAGTCACAAAGGGCTGCTTTCTTCACTCTTAAGTGAATGTGTTTCCTTTTATCTTTCATAGTTGCTCAAGGAGGTCAGAGCTAACTGAACAATCGACTCCCATCAGCATTTGGCTTTTATCAAATCTGAATGGTTCATCCTAGGAAGATGTTGTATTTGGATGCAAATTTTTTGTTTTAAGCTTCATAGCCTTCCAGGCAACCACATTGGTTGAGGTCACAAGAAGTTGAACTTGCCACCTCGGGTGGGAGGATAAATGTGATGCAATTACTGTTTTCTGCTCCACAGCTGCTCACACGCCGAAAGGGAGAGATCGTTTCAGGGCAAGTGAGAGGTCTGGATGAGGTGCGCACAAGCCTGGCGACGTCTCTGGAATAGTTCTTTATGAAGAAGTCAAGAAGGCAGGAACACAATATACCCCTTCTCCCTTCCTGTAGGGATGTCTTTGGTCCCTGGATTCTTTAGCTTTGCTAGTACAGAGAGGGTAGTTGCTTACTGCTTCTCATTTTTAATTTTAAAACATTTTGAAGCCATAATCTCTTAAGAGATGTAAGTGGGCCAGTGAAATCCCTTCAGGTGTCCTGGGTGTTCCTTGACAGAGTTTTGAGGGCAAGGCCTCATCTGAATTGTCTTTGTATCCACTGCTCTGAGTTTGTCACTGTGCACACACATGGAAGGTGCTCATCAACTGTATTTTGACTTCGTGCACAGGGTTCTAAAGGAGAGGATTCAGACACACTGTTTTTGATGTGACTTCTTGACTGTTCAGATACAATGCCTCTCTGCCTCTGAGAATCAGTGTAGGCAGAATACTACCTCCTCTCTCCACACTCTTATCTCAAAGGGCTTCTTCTCCCAAGACCCTTGAAGTCCACTCTGGGTACAGCCCACACACAGCCCCAAGAACTGGACCAACTGTGCACATTCAGCCTGGGTTTTTCTTTCCTTCCCCTAGAGGTACATCAGCAAGAACTTGCAGTGGAAACACCTTCACCTATAGCAGGAGTGCTGGTTAGGTTAACGCCAAGAAAATCAATGAGGAGGCTGCTTTTGCCTGTTTATAAATTAGGGACGACCCTGTAATCTGAACTCCTTCCTGAAATTCACACATTTTAAGTTTATCCCTGACCAGAACCTTGCAGCAGCCTTGGGGCAAGAATTTCTATAGGCGGTTGGTTAATGGACACAAAGAGAGTTTATGTCACCTCCTCACTTGTTCTCCCATGTTGTCGCCTCTCAGACATTTCTGGGAATCAGATGGATGAATGACACATTTTTCAAAAACTCACCTGCAACTCAACTTCTGGCTCTCCATTCTGGAACTTTGACCTCCGACGCCAGTGCTCGTGCTCACCGCTAGATCGCGCTGTCGGACAAGGAATCTGAAGCTCTGGAACCTCCGGGAGCCCAGGAGTCGAAGGGAGAAGAGGTGGGCGAGCAGATGATAGAGTGAGGAAGGGTGAGCCCAGGGTATAACCTGAGGAATAAAAGACACACAAAGCATCTAAAGTGAATAAATTGAACCATCTCTGCCTCACTCGATAAATGTCAATTTGTTGCAAACATTAAGGGATTCCAAGGGGCATCAAGAACTGGACGCTCTGCAAAAGGGGGCAGATTGGAAGAGGGTTTACACGTTTTTTTTTTTTACCGATTTGTCCCCTTACCATACTGGGAGTCTAGCTTGCAGAAGGGCCTCCAGAGGCCAAACCGTGCAGGTGTCTTGCTGGAAGTCCCTCCCGAGGTGCCTCTTTGCATAACCTTGAGTTGCACTCCTGTCTCGTGAAAATGGGTGTTTTTGGATTAGCTTGTGGATGTATGTCTGTGTACTCCCCGAACCAGTGTTCCTTCCTTCTTTTTCCTCTCAACCTATTTTGGAAGTATTTCGTAGAGATTCTTTTTTCTGAGGGACCAAGGGTGTTTGCGGCCAGTGGTTTGTTACTGACAGACCTTTGCAGTAACTATTTTCAAATGCATTAAATCTAAGTCTGTTAATGAGAATGCCTTAAGCAAGAGAGGATGGCCACAGGGGTCCCCAGGATGTCACTTTGGGTTGGAGAGCAGTGCAATGTGAGTGCTTTTGCGGGGGGAGGGGGAGGAGGGGAGGGGCGTGCTCCCGCCTCTGGAAAAGGCAGCCCTTGGCTCCCCAGCAGGTGACTGACTGTTCAACTCTGCATTTGCAGCTCTGAGCCAAATCAACTGGGAAGAACTCTTTTAAGAGAGAGAAACAAACCATAAGAGACTATTAATAATAGAGAACAAACTGAGGGCTGATGGAGGGAGGTGGGTGAGGGATGGGCTAGATGGGTGATGGGTATTAAGGAGGACCCTTGTTGGGATGAGCCCTGGGTGTTGTATGTAAATGATGAATCACTGAATTCTACTCTTGAAACCAATATTGCACTGTATTTAACTAACATTTAAATAACAATTAAAAAAAATAAAATCAGTAAAACCAGAGTTACACTGCTCCCCGGTGTACAACTTTGCCATCACAAATTAAACACAACAAAAAGTACATAAAGAAAGAAAAGCGCGCCTACACACACACACACACACACACACACACACACACACACACACACCTGAGCGAAATGCAAACCCCAGCCAGCCTTGGCAGGCCAGCGAGGCGGCAGCTTTCCTTTTCTAGACAGTGGGTGTCGGTTTCCCAAGGGGCGTCCCTGGCGGTTCTAAGTCCCTGTGCGGGCCAGGGTGTCCGCTGCGAGCAGCGCAGCGCGACTGGGTGACCGGCCTGCGGCTGCCGGGACTTATCTGCCTCTTGGCTCTGTCCTTGTGTCTGCCACCAGCCCACTTGCGTCTGTAAGAAGGAATTTGAGTGAGGGTGCTGGTAGAGGGCTGGCCAGCGAGCGAAGGACCGCTCTCCACCGGCTTGGTATAAGAGCTCACTGGTACTCAGCTGATGACCCCGTTCCGCGTAGTGCACGTCGGGTCATTCACGTCCAGGACGCGCTTCTGCCCTAGGGGTTTGCGCCGGACACCCGGGTTGTGAGAGTTTGAAGGGGGAAAACGCCTGGGCACTGTGCGCGTGTGTGGGCTCTTTGTGACAGTTGCCCAGCGGGTTTTCGAGTGGGCCGTGTGTACTCAGAGAATGTGCAGAGGTGGAGATTCCCATTTTTCTCCATTCTTTCCCTCCAACCTTCTCTCTGGCTTCCTCTGGCTTTAGCTGGAGGCAGCTGTGAGTGGGGCGGAATGGAGGGGGGCGCTCTGCAAGTTCTTGTCATTCTAAAGGCAAGTTCAGAGGCTATCACGCCTGTTGGACGGAAGGCCAGATTTGCAAACGTCAGTCAAATAGGGAAGAGAGGTTTACATTGGCGACAAGACCTCCCCTTTTACTATTGCTGGCGGTCAATTCCAGGGGCATAGCTCCCGCGTTCCCCTCCGGGCCCCCTCCCCCATCCAGGGTGCTCACCCTTTCAGGGTTAACCTCTGGGCTTCAAAAGGCCAAAAGTGCAGAGCTTGTGACCAGGGCACAGACGTGTGTAATCTGAACCTCTCCTGGAGCGTTTTTCTGATGCTACAGTGTTAGAGCCCCGCGCTTCCTCCCGTGCATCTAGTACAATTTGGCAACCCTGAGTGCCAGGTTTCCTGCTCTAGGCCAAGGGGGTGGAGCCGATTGGGGGGAGGGGGCGGTAAAAAGGGGAAGATGCTGGCAGAACGTCAGCTCTCATTTGGCGTCCATCTCTTTGGTAGTTGGGGGAAATTTACTTTCATTCGTCTCGACCCCGCGGGGTTGGAAGGCAGAGTTTCTGGTCCAAAGCCTCCGCTGGGGGCCAGGTTATGCTGTGGTCCGGATGCCAAATTTCCAACGTGATTGCAACTTGTTCCCTAGCGGCTTCTTGTGCTGAGGACCCCAAGGTTTCATTGCGTCCCTTGCCCTCTGTCTTGGCTCAAATTAAGCCTCTTAGTTCCGTCCCGAAGCATTAGCGAAGTAAGACAGGACTGGGAAAGCCATCCCGTCGCTGAGCCCCGCGAGGGCGGCTGTACGGGTTTCCAATCGGCCGCTCAGAGATTGAAAAAGACAGAAGGCGCGCCGCGTGCACAGACAGTTAGTTAATGGAAACCCTGTAAATCGGTTTTAAGTGCACCCAGGACGGAGGGGGAGGGAAGTGTAGGTGGTGATGATGGGGGATGGGACTAGGGTGGGGTGGGGTCGGTCACACATTCTTGCAGTTCTGAAACTAAGAGTCGCTTCCCTCCCTCCCATTGTTCTTAATTTAGGAAAATAAATTCATTAAAGAAAATCGCAAGGATAGGGAAACCCGAGCTCCCCAGCCCGCCCCAAGCAGAAGAGTGCGCGGCTTCCCTTGGCAGGGAACCCGGCTGCGGCTGTCCCCCTCCCCGCTTCCTCCCTCTTCCCCCGCTCCCTGTATTCCCCCCCCCCCTTCCCGGCGGGGCATTGCTACTACGGGGATCGCCACCTCACGCCGAAGGAATGCTGGAAGTATGCACACGTTCCCAAAAGTAGACCTCCTTCACCGCCGGAGGAGCATACATCACCCCGTGGCAGCCGTCCACCTTCTCAGGCGTTTCGTAACCGAGTAAACTGAGAGCCGGGAACAGCCCTCTATTAAGTAGCCCGCGGCGCGGAGCCTCTTCCCACTCGACCAAGGCGAGCCGTCGCAGACGCGTCCGCGCGCGGGCAGCTGCGGTCCCGGGCAGTCTCCGCCCGTCCGGCGGCGCCTGCGGCTCCCGCCGGGACACTCCAACACTTCACAACCTTGGTGGCCTTGCCGCTGCCCGCCTCCCGGCAGCCGCCAGGTGCTCCTGGAGCGCGGCGCCAATTGCCTGGGCGTGCGGAGGGTCACGCCGAGCGCAGCCTTCTACGACGCCGGGAAGCCGCTGTCGCCGCCGCTACCTCGGACACCACCGCCCCAGGTTAGTCCGGCTTCTAGCCCTTTCCCCTTACCCCGTCCCTCACAAAGATAACTAGGGAACCTTGTTTCTAGCCCGTTCCTTGCGCTGCCCTAAGTCCCTAGGGACCGCGCGCGAGACCCGTTTGGACTGGTCAGAGTGGAGCAGTGCCTGGGATTTGCCGGGTGCCCTGGGGTTCTGTGATTCATTTTATCTTTGCGGGACAAAGAGTTGTAGCTTCTCCTACGAGTTGATGCAGGGCGGCCGTGTGTGCGTGAAGCACCCTGTTCCGCGTTTCTGCTCGTAGAGAGATTTCATCTATAGATGCTGTCGACTTCCAGGAAGGGCGGCCCAGGTTCTGGGGCCACCGGCCGCTCGCTGCCTCTTGGTCGGAGCTTTCCCGGGGTGCGGTGGTGCAGCCGCGCCGCTGGGAAGGTATTTTAGTGACGCACGGCGCGGAATTCTTTGGCGGGCCGGCTGAGTGCTCTGCAGCTCGTCGAAGCTGCGCGGGCGTGTGTGGCATCTTGAGAGATTCCTCGTCGAGTGTTTTGGCTCCTCGGCTTTTCAAAGCATCTGCGATGATGGTGGGTTAATCCGGCTCTAGGAGACGCAGCCTTGGCCGACTTCCTCAACTTCTCGAGAAAGCTCGCCCTTCCCGACCTCTTCCCGAGTGCCTTGGTCGAGGGGTCCGTGGAACCTTCGAAGTAGTTTCCGTCGCAAATCCTAGATAGTGTATAAAGATCAGAGAGCGTGGGGCGCCGGGTTCATTTATGGAGCGGAGACGCGAAGACAGGGAGCAAAAGAGGTACCCCAAATCGAGGGTCCTTGGGCACCTTCGGGTGACCCTTGCGGGGCGTTCCAGGACCCCCTTTCTGTCCCCCTCCCGCCGCAGCGCGGACTACGTAACCTAAAGTATGCAGGAGTACTGGGGAAGGATGGAGCAAGAAAGGAAAGGAGCGCTAAACTCGCCCTTGGCTAACTAATGTCAAGGTCGCAGTGGGTCAAAGAGGAGGTAGGTGACGCGCACGGATCTGGAGGAACCCCGTGGGTGAGGGGAGGTGTAATTTTCTTTTTTAACTGCACTCAGGAGTTAAAGAATTGGTCTTTTCCAGGAGAGTGGGAGGGGGGCAGTGGGTGGAAGGAGACCAGTTTCTTAAGACCTACCCCCTCCCCCTCCCCTCTCCCCGCACCCGCTCCTCCGCAACTGACTCATTTTCATTCATGAGGGTGAAGTGAGGGAATCCTTGCGGACACGTAGGGGCGGCCGCTTTCAGACATTTATGTCTGAGGACGCTCAATGAAGCACCGACCTTAGCGTTCACGTAAATGTTTTGGCTAAAAGGAGAGAAAACTTTTTTTTAAACATATGGACGGAATGCCTGGCGGGCTGGTAGAACTGACTGTACGTTCCGATATCCCGACGCGACGTGATTCATTCTTGCCGCTGAGTCAGGCAGCCAATAGGTGGCGCTCTCGACCCAGACAAAAGCGCTTCCACTTCTCAGGGTTTTTTTGTGTGTGTGAAGAGTTCAGGAATTAAAAAAAAAAAGTCTGAACGCAGCTTTTTGATGGTTGGGTTGTCAATCAGCCTTTAACTCTTCGCGAGCACGACTGCCAACTGAATTGGAAATTATTGTAGCAAAGTTAAGGCCAGCTGATGGGAACAATGGGCTAGCCTCACCTCCTGCTTTTCACCGATGGTTGAAGAGGGTTAGAAATGTCAAACAGCTGTTAATTAGGGAGAAAGAAATTGCTGGAGTCCTTGAATCTTCTGAGCGGCGCCAACATTTTAATCTTGGCCTCATAAAAAGGAGCTCTGGGCAATTTGGCACGCCTGCTCATCAGACATTTAAAACGCAATTTACACTCAGGCCGAGGAAAGATGCCCTAATACATTGTGCCAATAATTTGGAAGGGCATGGTTGGAGCTTGTCAGTTTCTTTTCTCAAAGAGGGCTTGACCTTTGGCTCATTTTTGGATTCCCAAGCAGGACTTCGTTTCTCAAGCAGCCTTGCCTGTTGCCTTACAATAACTTATGTACTTCCCAGTCAACTCTCTTTTTATGTCTTGCCTCTGGCAACTTCCCAATTCAGCTCATTGCTAGTAGCTTTTGTCTGTGGATTGGACCTTAGAATATTTTAGAAGATTCCCTTCTGCTAACATAGTTAAGCACCTACTATGTGCTGGGAATCACGAAAGATGAATAAGACTCTTTGTGTTTAAGAAATTAATAACCTAGTTACAGAATCAGGAAAAATTAGAATAGAATGTATTCTCCTGTGGAGGATATATTCTCGTAATCTTCTGGATTAAGTGGACAGTTAAATGAAAATATTAATTATTATTGGGAATTTTTATTAAAAATCTCTTGGGAAAACAGATGAGAGTGTGTTGTCTCTTCTATTGCCTGTTTTTTAAAATTATATATCTTAGAATTGTTATCTCCTCATTTTGGGTAAAGGATTTATCAGATGTGAAGAGAACACAGCTAGCAGTAGGGTCAGGTTTCAGTTGGGCCTTACATATTTCTGTATAATCCATTTCAGACCTTAAAGAGCTGCATATTGGTAGGCAGAACAAAATGAAGAAAAAAAGAGAGTAAAAGAGGTTTATTATACTTTTCCAAATTACCTTGAGACCACTAAAGTACAGTTACCTAAAGAGTTCAGCAGCTAGGAAAAAGCTGCAGGCCAAATAAAATCCCCAGCTGGAAGAGACATTTAGTTGAGTCAGGGATAAAATGACCTCTGAATTAGCCATCACCAAGGCAGGATGAAGTCATGTGGGGCCTGGTAAGGCAGTCACCCGGGGATGCTAAGCAGGACCAACCTCCAGGAAAACAGGACCCTCTTTAAACTTGAAATCCCTCTTAGTGCCATGATTAAACTGCAGTAGATGAACTTGACTTACACTGCTCCACAATAGGCCCATTATATTCGAGGCTGGGCCCTGCGGTTATTAAGGCAGATCTGGTCGGGTCCTGGCCCAGGTCCAGGCTCCAGTTCTAACCTGGTTCCGGGCCTGCCCGGACCCGGTTCTGATACGGTCACTGCTTCCTCCCGCAGATCCCTTCATGCGGCTGTGAGCTCGGAGGCCGAGCATGCGGACCAGGCTTCCCCCAGCGCTTGCCGCCCTGGGCGCGGCCCTGCTGCTGTCTTCCATTGAGGCAGAAGGTAAACTGCTCTTCCTCCCCCTTCTGTCAGTGACAATGCAGAATTCTAGAAAGGAAAAAAACAAATCAATCTTGCCACTATTGCTTGCTCTGTTTTTTCTGTACTTCGTGTTTTCTCCGGGGGTTTCTCTCCTCTAAGAGAAACGCCCCCTTCTCCTGAGGTCTGTCCATTTTCTGGCTCTCAGGTCCAGCTCTTTCGTATTCTGTTTAATCCATTCCGTACAGTGCTGTGTGGTCTCCTTGCGCTTGTCCCTGCGGTGTGCTGTCCACACTGCCACCTACAGTGCTGCCTTCCGAGAGGACCGGCCGTCCGGGAGGGGGCGACAGCTGCACCCAGCTCTACGAACAGGATGACTCCTGGTGGTACCCAGGAGCCCCGGAGCGCGGGCACGCTTACTCGCGTGGCTGTTTACCACCTGGCTCCGGGCTGCGACCTCGGTGACAGCATGAAATAAAAGACTCCAACAGTGTCGGCTCTGCGTCTCTGTGTGTTTTGTGGGGAGCGCAGTCGTTAGGCTGACGGTGCAGGCAAAGTGAGGTGGCAGCCACACACCGCCTAGGGGATGGGTGGCAAGCTGAGATCCGGACCCAGGATGTGTTGGCGTGGCCCAGGGTGACTGCTGTCCCTGTTTGGTTTTCGGGAGGAACATGGCTCAGGCCCAGCCCCGCGCAGTTAGCTTGGATCTGTGCCAAGGTTTCCAACCCAGGAAGCAAGTGGGAGCCAGAGGAGCCCAGCTTGGGTCCCTCCCTTCTTCCCTCTAGCATCAGACCTGAGCAGAGTCTGTCAGGGGCTGGGAGATGGGTGTCGTGGCCCCATGGTCTGTCACAACAGCTCCTTGTGGCCCTGCTTTGTGGAAAATGAAGGACCTTTGCTTATTTCAACCTCAGTTTATTCTTTTTTGTTGTGTGCCCTTGATGCCCTAATTTCTCAGTATTTATTGAAAAAGTTATTTCTCTATATTAACCCAATGAGAGCTTCTGTGTTCCCTCAAGTATGATTCAAGACCTGACAAACTAGAGTTATTGCTCTGCAAGATAAATCGGGTAATACCATAACAGACATCTTTTTTTTTTTTTTTCAATAAAAAATGCCCCCTGATGGGGTTAAGGGAGAAAAGACATGCATGGGGCAGCTGTGGGGGTTTGAGAGTGGGTTGTGCTTTTTTAGAGGTTGTGGGAAAGTAGAGCTGTTTCTTGACAACACTGATATTTTCAATAACTTTCTATTGTGTTTGGTTTTCGACTTCAGGACTGCAGGTATAAAAAAATTAAGATTAAGGAAAACAAAGAGGCTCCAAAATGGATGGCCTGCTTAGAAAAGTGACAGAAACTTGCTGTTCTTTTTATCTAACTGATGCTGTGTCAATGTAGAGGCTGTTCAGAGTGGCTTCTGTGAAGTAATATGCGGATGAGGTTGCATTTAATGTTCCTTTCTATGTCGTTGTTAGGAAGGAATTTTATTTGAGGAACTTCTGGAAGCCCTACTAAAGATATTTTTAGATAATTCACTCAAGTGGCCTATTTATTGCTCATTAAGAAAATAGTTATTTGAAAATCAGAAAGATTTGAGAATTTTTAGGAAAAGAAGTTGGAAATGATGTAAGTGGAAAAAATCAATTCTCAATTGGATAATGGCTGGTTAGCAAAGTGCAACTAAAAAGAACGTTTTAACATTGTGTGTCAACTGTATTCAACAACAAAAGGGAGAACATTTTACTATCTACATTACTGATGATTTCCATATTTCTCACATTTTATCTTTTCAATTTGGTGCAGCTCTTTCTTTTGCTTTCTTAAGCTGTGTCTTTCTTGTCTCCCAACTCCTTAGGTCAGCATTTAGTAATTATATTTTAATGGGATTCATTTTTTGTGCCTTATTCTCTAATTTGGTACTGTCAGATAGAAATATATTATAAGCCACATATGCAAGCCACATGTGTAACTTAAAGTTTCTGGTTGTCACACTAAAATAGGAAAAAGAAACATGAGAAACTACTTCTTATAGTATATTTAACTTAATATATCCACACAATTATCACTTTAACATGTAATCAATTTAAAGATTATTAGTGAGATATTTTACAATTTTGTGCTAAGTCTTTGAAATTGGCTGTGCATTTTTACACTTGCAGCGCATTTCATTTTGAACTGGGCATGTTTCAAGTGCTTGATAGCCACATGTGGCTGGACGCATACGGCTCCTGTGTTGGACAGCACAGCTTGGTGCTAACTACCAACTAAGTGGTCCCATCGAGCCTGTGAAGAGCTAACAGAATTTGTGGCCAAGACCCTTCTGGGAATGATGGCTGGAAAGAGAATTTCTTGGAAATATTGGGGCACATTTCAAAATTTCAACTGACCTCCCCATTTCCTGCTTTGTCATTTTGATCTTAGTTATGAAATGCCCATAATTGCTTTTCTTTCCCTTTTACAACTCATACTTGAACTGTCGTAGTCATACTATTTTTCAACCAATTTCTACTTACTTAATTTTTTATACGTTGAAAACAGTGCTCTTTTTCATGTTAATTAAAAAGTTTGGCACATACTTTTTGCATCTTCTTCTTCTTTTTTTTTTTTTAATAGTGGCCAGTGTTCTGTATGACCTATAATGTACGAATCATTTTTGGTTCATGTATCATACGGTATATTAATTGCCATTTAGAAAATTTAACATTTCACATTTAAAGGTTAATGAGAATTAGATACCTTTCTCATTAATCTAGAATTCAAGATGAACACATCTTGTGAAAAACAGGGTTTTAATTTTAGTAAGTTTAATTTATATTTATAATTTATGAGGAGTGCCTGGATATTATCAATTCAGCAGTGAGTTGAGGCCATAAGCTTTAACTGTCTTGTGTCTAGGTTAAGAGGCTAATTGATATATATATATAATTGTATGTCTATGTTTATCTGATAATCCCGTGTCATAAAACAGACACTTTGGACTACAGAGGAACTTTCTAATCATCTATTCTAATTCTCTCATTTTCCAAATGAGGAAGATAGGCTGAGTAGCTCAGTCAACTAATGTGGTTACTTCGAGATAAGGTATAGATGAGACACAGATTTTCTCCTGGTTTAGTGCCGGTTTGCCTACACTGTTCTCTCTTGCTTAAAAACTGGTCAACCCAGTTAAAGGAAGGAACACATTCTGTAACGTGTAAGGAATAATCCATCACTTGTTTGAAATACTAACTTTTCAACTGTTTATTTTTGGTATCTTATAAACACAAATAAAATGAATATATCATGGCAAAGATCATTAAACTTATACTAGCCTTGGATGGAAGATATAAATTAATGCCAATTGCATAGAGTAAAACCACTCTTGGCATATTTCTAAAGGTTTTTGCCATTAGGGCAGTATCCTTTTCAGTGTTGTTATCACAAAGACCAGACTAAAAATGTTACTAGTTCGTCAAGATGGTATTTTAGTAGTATGTTGTCGAATTCTGCTTTATCTTTAACATATTTTATGTGTTAGCAAAACTTACTAGACTCTCCTCCTCCTACCTGTCCATCTTTCCATCCATCCATCCATTAATCTCTGTAGAGTTGGTAAACTCTTGGACATGTCTTCCTTTTGGTTGCCATAATGAAAAGTTTTTTAAATTATATGTTAAGCTAGATTCTTTAGTTTTAAACAAAGTGTGTAAAATTAATTTGTCAAATTCTATCTATATCTGAATTGGAAATATCTGAATACCACAAATTTATTATTGAGCAGGCATCAAATAATGCTTTTTATAGATTGAAAAATGTAGAGGTATATATGTTAATAAGCACCTGTGTACAAATATTGCTTTCTAAAGTTAGTCGTTCACTCAAATATTTCCTAATCTTTACATTCAACCCAGTATTGTAGAGAGTTGTGTGCTCTGGAGTCAGACTATGGGATTAAAGGTTTGCTGCTTTTTAGTTGTGTTCACCTCTCTAAATTTCACTGACTCATCTGTGAAACAGGGCTAACAGGGCACGTTATGCTGGATTGTTATCAGGAAAAAAAAAGAGACAACGTATAAAGTGACTTGTACTCTACCTATTGCATAGCAGACACTCAGAGAATGCTAGCTATTATTATCATTCCTAAAAAGTCCTAAATCCTGCCAATTCATGAAACCAGAATATCACCAGGATGCAGTTTGCATAGCACAGCTTGTTGATAACAGAAAACATTATTCATAAATGGGAAATTACACTACTAGAGTCATAAACACCTAAAATTTTAGTCTTTTCATTATCAATGTTCAGGTTTTTTGAATATATATCTGATTGCTATATTATTTATTTATAATTTAAGTTCTATTTCTCTTGGTTCAGATTCTCATTGTATGCAACTATGACTCTTTGTCATCATAATCCCTATGTAGGTAGCTCATATCTGAAATATTCCAGCATCTGGAACATTCCATTGTTTTAGGGAACATAGACACTGCTTGTGACAATGCAATGACAGTTGTGAATTATTTTTGTACAAAATAAAAGATTTTCAAAATTAATGAAAATACATTTTGCATTGATTCAAGTTGACGTGGGTCCATACTCACATCTGCTTTATTATCTTTTTTTTGCAAAACAAACAAACAAACAAACAAACAAACAAACAAAAACGTATAAATGGACTGGCAAGGCTGAAAGGTTTCACGTGTGATACAAGTGGGAGGAAGAAGAGTGGAGTGGGCTCTCTGTCGTACACATGCTAGCCAGCCATTCTTTCGATTCCCAAGTACCACATCTGAGTTTCTATGAACACCTTAAAAACCTCTGAAATGTTAAAGACTTTTCCCAACAGTCAATTTTTCAGTTTTTCTGGAATCCTGGTCATTTGGAAATCAACAAGGTGGGCCGCTGCTGCCCTTCAGCAGTCTTAACCTAATGTCTGCTGCTTCAGGTCAATTTCCCTGCAAGGTTGGTGGTACTGTTTTTCCATGTACTGATTTTTTTTTTAAAAGCATGCTCAGGCCAGTTGCGTCTGCCTTTGCATTAAATTTGTCCTGAGCCATTGCTACTGGAACAATATTTTATAATGATATTCTTAATACCTCTTGTTGTATTAACATTTGTTGCATGCTTGTTATACTAAGCGATGACTACAGCTAAACCTTGCAGTATGATTACAGACAGCAGAATGTTGAATAATTAAACCGTGCATGTAGATTAATAGTCTAATCTCACTGCCTGTGTATGGATAGTAAGAAAATAACATTTATTCCATTGCTAGAGTATCCAATAAAAATAAAAAGCCATCACCTACAGTTGGAAGCAGCAGTTCATTAAAGCAAATGTTTGCTTATTTTGTTTTATTTCCATTAAAATGTGCTTTTAATATTACATAAATCCCTAACCCCAGTTAAATTCTATGACTCATGTCTCAAAGCTACTACTGTATTTCAATTGACCTCTATGAAAACCTAAAAGGAGATTGTAATCCTTCAAAACAGATGCAAAAATTCTGACTCACAAGGAATACTTTCAGACTTAAACACTTTAAGAAGAGTATGGCTGAAAGTCATCTTACTTTGTTGACCTCCCTCAAGAGTAGTAATTTATAATGCATTGACCATGCACTGACAGTGAGTCAGTACAATGCTGCATGATGAGGCATGAACATGGCAGAGGGAATATCATTATAAAATATTTCTGAAACGTCTTTGTGTAATGACTATTGTACATGGAGGCTTTCGTTTATTGTGGGAAACTAAAAGCAAGTCAACATTTCATTGACACATGCATGAAGCTATATAGTTCTGTATGTAAACTATTTCTTTCTGTACTTTTCAATTATTCCTGTCATTGACTTCTCCAAGTTTTTATGCACAGTCATGTCTTCAGATTGCTGATCCTTCTTCACTGTTTTCTTTAAGTTCTATAAATAAATGTCCATAAGTATACATTGATGTTGTCTTTTCATGATTAACCATTGTTTTGTAAAGGACCATACTGGCATTTTAACCTAAAATGCCACTTCTAGTATGGAGTATACCTGCTGCAAAGGAAAATAACAGTGTTGGTTTACACCTTGCAAACATACAGCGTAGTGGTGTAAACAGGCATAATATTAGTAGTTTTATAGACGTCTGTATATTACTTTTTATACATTTAAACATTATTAACATCCCTATTACTACTTTTGATTACTTGTCTATGAGAACATGAATATACATTTAAATGTATATTTCCTTGTGCAACATAACAGTGCTAAATTTCCCATGATCTCTCCCTTTCATTAAAATACATATTTCATCTCTGCACAGATTGAGATGTATCAACAAAAATTAATAACAAGACAATGATGCAGAGAATGAACAAAAAACATCATTGATTCTTTTCCACATTATGGAAAAAAAGTACTATGTCACTGTTCTAAATTAACTTCTATGGTTACAAGCAGGTTGTGATTTGGCATGCTTATTCAAAATGCACTCAGCATGTATTAGATTCCTTTAATTGTTATGTGAATTGTTTGCATATGTGGTTATTATATGTGATTTCATTGTACTTGTATGTACTTGTATCCAGATATGTTTCTATTTTGCTTGATTTTGCTGGCCATTCTTGGATGACCTAGCAACTCAAGAATCAAAAGTGTTTTGTGCTGTCTTCTGTAATATGTATACTCTCTGATGTTTTGTCATATCTTGTCAGCTTTTAATTTTATTCTTATCCAACAAGATATCTTCTATATTTGTTGGAAACAAATTTATGCAAAGACAATTTTAGTAAGCTTTGCTCGACACAATTCTTTATTGATTAAGTTGACCATTTTGTGACATTGGAAAATGTAATTGATATCAACTCTCTCTTTTGCAGTTGACCCACCTTCAGACTTGAATTTTAAAATAAAAGATGAAAATACTGTTCATATGTCATGGGCAAAACCAGCTGATCCAATTGTGGGTTACAGAATAACAGTGGACTCTACAACAGGTAAGTTTTGAAATGTTGGGGTTTTAAAATAGAGACATTAAAGGTGATATAATCCAGTCTTCTCTCCTCCTTCCATTTCATTATAAGAAAGCTGAAATTTAGAGAACCTTAAGGATTTAGCTAATGTCACCAGATATTTAGTGGACTCAGGTCTCCAAATTTCCAGCTTAGTACCCACTGTTATATTTTTGTAGTGTTGAGCTTTATTATATGGTTTGCCGTGCTAAGCTGTTGTTATTAAAAGAGTTACTTTTTTTTTTTTTTTACCTGACCAGAGTATTGCTGCTAATCTTTGATTTTATAAAGTAGAATTCTCATTTCTTGATATTTTTCTTGAATTAGTATTTTTAACATTTAAATTATCAAGTGAATAAGTGAGTTCTTATGCCTTACCCAGTGTCTTATACATTTCAGTACACAGGAAACATTCTTCTGGAATAATGTTGAGCTACCATGATGGAAGATAAGAATTTACTCTGGCTAGGTGGATTCTGTAGATCCTAGACACAGAGTCTTTAAAAAACAAACAAAAAATCTTGTGTGGGTTGTTGTCAAGAGTTATCTTTAGTGTTCATGATGTTGCCCAACTGTGGAGAACTAATCTCTATTGATTAACTTTTAGTTTTAACATGGCACGGAAAAATAACCATTGCCATTTGCACTGGCCAGGTGGTGGGAAGAAGTCTTGTCTGGCCGACAGTAGAGATGAATGATGTTGCTATAATTTAAGTTTTCTGAAACTACTAGTGATTTTAAATGCTAATTTATCAAGGAATTGGAATTTTTTAAAAAAATATGATGTGAGAACTTAAGGGGTCCAGAATTTACTTTTTCCATTTTGAATCTTTCTCCCCAAATATACTTGCAGTTAACTAATTCACTCATTCCAAGGCAAAAAGTCCGTTGAAAAACAGTGCTATCAGTTTCCATATGTTGGAAATTACTGACTCCTGTACTCCCCAAACTGGCACTGAGACCACCGAACCCAACAGAGCCCTGCTGGCTTGTCCTGTGGGAGCCCTGGTCGGTTCTGCACGTTCCACACAAAAACCAGGAATGTTTCTAAGGGTTCTATTATACCTGTTACCTTTATTGATTATTTATCTTTTGATGAAAATTTAATATAATTAAAAATCCTACCAGGCACTTAGTGCCTAGGAACCATCGTTCCTGATTGAATTAAGAATGAACATAATCGGGGCGCCTGGGTGGCTCAGTCGGTTAAGCGTCCGACTTCGGCTCAGGTCATGATCTCGCGGTCCGTGAGTTCGAGCCCCGCGTCAGGCTCTGTGCTGACAGCCCGGAGCCTGGAGCCTGTTTCAGATTCTGTGTCTCCCTCTCTCTCTGACCCTTCCCCATTCATGCTGTCTCTTCCTGTCTCAAAAATAAATAAATATTAAAAAAAAACGAACATAATCTATATATGAGTGTATACCCAGTACACTGTATTTTGAAATGTTTGATACCTGGTTAAGTCAATTTAGAAGACTATGGTTACCCATTAATGTATGCACCTATTTGAGTCCGGAAAATGCATTGCTTCCACACAGACTGCTTCCTACTACAGTTTAATTTTAACCTATAATGTCGTCTTTGAATTGATTTTCATCCCCTACTTGCCTTTCTTCATTCTCCTCCAACACATAATTTAAAATTAAAATTAATTTTTTTGTCTCATTTATGAAATAATTTTGTTATCTGCCATTAGCCCTAAAAAACAATGGGGGGTTTTGGTTTGATATTCTGGTATATCTTTATTCCAGAGGAATCCTTGAGTCCTCAAACAAATATTGAATATGATTATAATAAGTAAGGTCAACGCCAGCCCATTTATTACATTTCAAAGTTCTGGTTTTAGAAGACAGAAGAAGATGATGTGTGGGTGTTCTGAAAAAAAATGCATATATATTTAATTTTTTAGATTTTGAGTGTATCTGGGAATTATATTATATTGTGTCATGTTATATGTGAAAGATATTTTATTGCATTCATATTTTCCTTTCTATATTTCCAGATGGGCCTAGTAAAGAATTTACCCTTGCAGCTAGTACCACTGAAACTTTATTAAAAGACCTTATACCTGAAATAGAGTATGTGGTGACAATCACTTCATATGATGAAGTAGAAGAGAGTGTACCAGTTATAGGACAATTAACAAGTAAGCACACATATAAAGTACTTCTATCCTTTTTTATTATGCAGAAGACTTCTCCCACTTTCAGATTTAATCTGTTATGCAGAGTTACTTTGTATCAGTATTAGCAGTTCTTTCTATGATCGTAGTCATTAGTGGATGTTAATAATCCATTCCTGGTTTATAACCCTGGTCTCTGGAAGCAGCAGGAGTGTTATGAATGAAAACTATTAAAAACATTAAACTTTGCCAGGCAACAATGTTAATGTCTTTTTGAAGTACATCTAAAATCTCACTAAAAATAGTTCATTTGCAAGGCATTGCTTATTTGGCAGTATTCTTTGAGCAGCTGGGCATGGACCGTACATTTGAGAGACAGCGGTGTAGGGGCGTGTGGGTGGCTCAGTCGGCTGCGTGTCCCACTCTTGATTTCTGCTCAGGTCATGATCTCTCTCAGTTGATGAGATTGAACGCTCTCTCCCGCTCTGTGCTGACAGTGTGGAGTCAGTTTGGGATTTTCTCTCCCTCTCTCTCTCTCTGCCCCTCCTCCACTATCTCTTTTTCTCAAAAATAAATAAATAAACATTGAAAGACAGTGGTAGAAAACAACATATTTATTTTTTAAAGGAACTATTTGTAAGGGTTCATTTCTTTTTGTAATAATCAGGTTTTGATTCAGTTCAAACAGGTGGCCCAACAAAGCCAGGGGAGAAGAAACCTGGAAAACCAGAGATACAAAGTTAGTATTTCCCTTAATGTTTTTGCTTGGATTTATAGAAGTCATACTGTAATATAAAGGAGATGTTCCAAATTATATACATAGTTTGATTTTATTCCTGTGTTAATTTCTATTGGTGTTATCTAGAACAAATACAGACAACATAATAGTAATATATGACTAAATAGTTATATTACCTTACATTCTGGGTTTCTAGTCAATTTTTCATTCTAGTTACTAAATATTCATTTTACTGGGAGTGTTTTGAACTGGTGCGTGTCCACTTTTTTTTTTTTGCAGGATTTTGGCAGTAGGTGAAAAACAAAGCTCATCACTGAACTTAACTCATTTCTCAAAGAGAAACTGATTGAAATAGGGATATAGGAGAAATTTAAGGCTGGAACACAAGAGAGATGCCTTCACTGTGTTTGAAGAAATTCAGTTGCCATGAAAATATACTTCTCAATCTATGTATATGTTATGTTCATCTCTAGGGCATTTAGATGACTTTAATTGATGGCAGTGTAGCTATTTCCAGTGTCTGTGCACAACATCTTTGGTAACATGTGGGTCTTGACCTATCTAAAGAATAATTACACATTTTCCAGAGATGATGTTGGGGAGGTGGTGTCTGGGAATCAGTGGGGTGAGAAATTGGAATGGAGTCTTAAGCAGTTTGAAACAACTTCCCAGGTCATTCTGATACATTCTTTCACTACTAGCTCTATTATTATTCCGCCCCCACAAAGAATGCAGGAGGCAAGTTAGAGAAGAAAAAGGCATGAAAAACATTGTTTACAATTTTCTTTATAATATACAATTAGGAGCCCAACCCCAAACAAAATAAGGTACACAGTGATCCTTGGTGCGTTTGTAATCAAACAAAAGGAATTTTATTTAGTCTTGTTTTTGCAGTTCCTAGCTTCCTTTGTCTTCCATTGCTTTGTCTGACTTATTGGGGTGGGCCTTTAAGGAGTTTCTTGGACTCCTAATTTACCACCTTATAAAAGATGGATTTATGACCCAGGATGACAATAAAAGGATTATGAATACAAAGTCCCCTTTATCTGTAATTTTTCTCTACAAATAATTGTTTATCATTCCTTCTGATGCCTAATAATCCGAAGTGAAGTTTGTAGTATGTAGTTATAATGCTAATATTTTCTCCGAGCCATCAATATTTATTCTAAATCAAAGCATTATACCAGATATTGACTATTCAATAGACTTAAATGGGCCCATTAAATGGTGTGCAAAAATTATTTAGGCGTGCAACTTGTATTTAGCTTGCAAAATTTTCCAGGACCCTTTCCTTCTCTTCCTAGCCAAATATTTCTTTTATTATCCACCAACTGACTGCAAGGACTAAAACATCTTCAGAAAATTCACTTAGTGTTGCCTTAAAAATACAGATTTTCATAAGAATCAGTTTGTTTCCCTTCTGACCACAAAGAAAAGAAAGATAGGATGTTTAGTTATAAAAGCCAATCATTGCATTTCAGTAATTTAAGGATGTAATGTGAATTTTTACTTCTGAATTGAAATGTGTTTTTTTACTCTTTGTTTTGTAAAAGTAGGTTTTAGGCTTCCAATTTAGATGCACTGAAAATTAGGACAATAAGATATTTTGACTACCTTGCATCATATTTATGCTTGTTTTGACTTGTGTTAGACTCTGTTAACCCTCTAGACGAACCCACTGCAAACTTCAGACAATTACATTATAAAATGCAGAAGAATTTTAAAAGTTTTTCTCTTTTCTTCAACTTAACTGCATCTGTTTGAATTGGACAGCAGTTGTTTTGTATTTATTGCTAAATACCAAGGAATGAAGACACTGCTTACACTCGTTTTGTATGTCTCCCAGATGTTTTGTGTAATTTTTACTTGGAGAAAAGAGGAAGGATATCATTTATAAAAATAGATAAGTTGATAGCATAAATGCTTCCATCACATGCTCTTGGAGAGTAGGTCATTTTTCTATTTATCTTTTCTTGCACGATGTCTTATATAGTAATTTAGAGCCATGTAGTTTCATAAATGCGTGTTAAATGAAAGCACTGAAAATGCTTCTGTATACGCAATTAAAACAGTTTATTCTTTTGTGCATGTCGGTTGTGGGTGAAGAACAATGTGAATTCATTCTGATCAACAAAATGATTTAAGGAGACAACAGTTTTTCAATGTTAGCTTGTAGTCTTTGACTATGAAGCACGTTAATAACACATCAATTAAAAATATATCCAATGCATTTCAGAATGCTCTGTCAGTGCCTGGACTGATCTGGTGTTCCTCGTGGATGGCTCATGGAGTGTGGGAAGAAATAATTTTAAGTACATTTTAGACTTTATTGCTGCTCTTGTGTCCGCTTTTGACATCGGAGAAGAGAAGACAAGGGTTGGAGTTGTTCAGTACAGCTCTGATACCAGGACTGAATTTAACTTAAGTCAATACTACCAAAGGGATGAGCTTCTTGCTGCAATTAAAAAAATTCCATACAAAGGTGGCAACACAATGACAGGTATGTTTTACAAAGTTCATTATTGTTTAAAAATAAGTGGAACACCTGTTTGGGAAAGAAGTTAAGCATCACACAGTTATCATAGCTTAAATAAGTTTGAAGTTAACCACATAGTTTTTGACCTTGGCAAAATTGTGTAGTAAGAAGGGAACAAATATGTTTCTTTTTCGCTTCAGGGGATGCCATTGATTACTTAATTAAAAATACTTTCACGGAATCTGCTGGAGCGAGAGTTGGCTTTCCTAAAGTGGCAATTATTATTACGGATGGCAAGTCCCAGGATGAAGTGGAAATTCCAGCAAGAGAGCTTCGGAGTATTGGGGTTGAAGTTTTCTCTTTGGGTAGGTCACGTTTGGCTGATTATTTTCACTTTAGAACTACTTCAATACTGCCTGCTTAGGAAGAGGAAAGGTTGATTCCTGAAGGAAGGATGCTATTACAAGTGTTCACTGCATTTTATAGTGTAGTGTTAAGCCAGGTTATCTTTCAGTAAAAATTCTGCTTATGTATTTCTCTCCTAGAACTCCCTCAGCCTATGCATTGTGAGGTGGTATTCATATATACATATATATATTTTTGCCAGCCCTCTGTTTTTCAAAGAACGCTGGGCCACTGATTCTAATAAAGATCCTCCTTGTATTATCATTAAGTGTTTCTTTTTTTTTTTTTTAATGTGTTTCCTATATTATGTAATACTTGTGGAATTCAGAGGGTTCCAGCGCATTCAGGACTCTGGAAGAAGAAAGTATTATCTTTACAGATGGCAGGGACAAATGATGGCATGGTTGGGATGAGAGCCCACTCTGTTTCACTAACCATTCATTTTCCTCTTTGGCTGGCCACTTTATGTGAAATTATAAAATGCCTTTGTCATTTGAACAGTTGCACATTCGTTATGAAGCAAACCAATTCTGGTTTATGACTAAATAAGGATTTAAAAATGTCTTTACTTGTGAAGGACTGAGAAAGCAAAGAACTCCCCGAATTCAGCACATTTTTCTTTTCAATATATCCTTGTCCTTTTGTTTTTAAGGCATTAAAGCTGCAGATGCAAAAGAACTCAAACAAATCGCCTCCACGCCTTCATTAAACCATGTTTTCAACGTGGCCAACTTTGATGCAATTGTGGATATTCAGAATGAGATCATCTCTCAGGTGTGCTCAGGTGTTGATGAACAGCTTGGTGAATTGGTTAGTGGAGAGGAAGGTGAGTGAATTGTTCACTGTTCCCATGTGTTAGCCTTTTCCATTATTTGATGGCATTTGTAGCTTTATAGGAATTCTAAAGGTAGACATTTTTACTCAAACATATCTTCTAGTGATTCTCCAGTTGTATACTCCATGCGTATGGTTTTTCAGTAACTCAACTTCTTGATATTATTTGTATTGGTCCCCCTCCCCCAGTGGAGCATTAAATAAAAATATTTATATCATTATCAAGTTCTTAAAAAATCTTATTTGAACAAGTTTGACTTGCTCTTTTTGTCTAAGACCATTTTGTGCATGTTGAGCGTCTGCCCATAATTATGCTATTCAGGTACTTGCTTTCATTGTCTTACACTCAGATTTAAACATTGGCAGGCTGGGAAGACATGTATCTTAGCATTTGGCAACATCAACTAATAAGAACACTGTTAAATGTTTGTGTTAAGTGGTGAAAAAAAGGGTTTTCTATCATCATTCTCTGCATGTTTTCAAAACTTTTAAGAATATATCAAAGATCAGTCAGTTTGATCCTTCCACATCTGGAAGAATTTCCCATTTTTATCAGTTATTGTTTCTAAATACATGGGAGAAGGAAAAGACATTTCAGAAGACATTTCATAAACATCCTTTTGGGCATTAGAAAGTCACAATTTCCATGATTGTTGTCCTCTTAGCCTGAGAATTGACAAGTGATTAAAGATAAGTTTAGAATAGCTACATCTTCAGTCATGTAAACTCTTTAATCTCCAAACCCCAAGTGTTTTGGCAATGTTCACTGGCCCCAATTCTATTTCAGAACCCCTTCTCATTACTTCATGGGCTCCAAATCTTCTTCGTTTTACTGCCTAATGTCTGATTCTTTTGATCTGTGCTATTACAAAATCAATCCCCTCACCCCACTTTTCCCTGATTAGCCTCTCTTTATGTAGTCTTTTCAATACTCTCTTTTTTGAAATATCGTTATTTATTTTTGGGAGAGCAAAAAATGGGGAGGGGCAGAGAGAGGAGAACAGAGGATCTGAAGAGGCTTCTGCACTGACAGGCTGACAGCAGTGAGCTCCATGTGGGGCTAGAACTCACACACTTTGACCTGAGCCAAAGTCTGACGCTTAACTGTCTGAGCCACCCATGCACCTCTTAAATACTCTATTTCTTACCTGTCGTACACTGTCCACACTGCACGTGTGAGGGTAGACCAAATTTCTGTCCTGCCACTGTTTGAACTCTGCTTGTATGATGCGCGGGGCTGTATTCCAGGTGTTCACACTGTTCTTCAGGGCCTCTCACTCTTGCTGGCTTAGCCCGTGACTTCTCTTCCCTGTTCTGTCTTTGCATCACTCAAAAGTTTTGGCCAAACATCCAGATGGCACATCTGTTGCTTCTCCATGCCCCCCACTGCTCACTTTTTAGACATAATTTTTATACATATGTATACATATGGAGATATGATTGCCTTTTGAGGAGGCCACGAGTAAACTGGTGCCTGTTTTATCATCCATTTCTTGCAGGCTGAGACTAAAATAAAAATTGGAACTGTACATTCTGGGAAGTTGATTACATTGACAAATGTAAAAGTGTGAAAATTTGATGTGAAATGTCTTCAAATACTTTGTTGTCTGTTGTATAAGGATAGAAATGTTTTACATGATTGATATTTCTTTGTCGATATACATGTTGTAAAATGTGTCACTCCTGGTGGCAATATGAATAGAGTTGAACATTTTTTCTTAGCTTGAAACAAGTGGGAATAAAGTTGTCTAAGATTATAAGAACTGTCATTTAAGAACTGCTGAATCCTTTATCTTTCTTTGCATATTATAAAGTATCTTTTAAAGATTACATTTTAATCTTTATAATATCATGAAAACAGAAAAAGAATTGAGCAAGTCATTGGTTGAGCAAATATTTATTGAGTGCCCCCTTTGGTACCTAAGAATAAAGATGATGAGTAAAATACCAAAATTAGAATGGAAACCTTGGTCCCGGAGAAGAATTAGGCATCAGACATCTTTTTATTGATTTCTTCCAATGACTTTCTTTCCCCTTAATTTTCTCAGTTCCCTGATTAAAAATCAGGCACTGAGTCTTTTTTGGTTTGGATGTGTACAGGTGAAAGTGAAGACTTGGGATTGGGCAACTCTTCTTGATGCCTTCATGATTAATTTGACTTGGGAGGCTCAAATGTTCAAACCTATGGGTTGCATTTCACTGTTTTTAATCACTGTTCTACTCGTTACTTTTTAGTTATTGAACCTCCTTCAAATTTGATTGCCACGGAAGTGTCATCAAAATACATTAAACTAACTTGGAGTCCATCTCCTAGCCCAGTGACTGGCTATAAAGTCCTCCTTACACCAATGACCGTCGGAAGCCGACAGCACGCACTGAGTGTGGGGCCTCAGACCACCGCACTCAGTGTTCGTGACCTTTCAGCAGACACAGAATACCAGATCAGTGTTTCTGCCATGAAGGGACTGACATCCAGTGAACCCGTTTCAATAATGGAGAAGACTCAGCCCATGAAAGTTCAAGTGGGTAAGTTCATGGGTATATCATTGAGTTTGGAATAGGTGATGGTTCATTTGACAGTATGCCTTCCTGCATTGGGTTTAATTTTAAACAAAATATTTACAATAGTTTTCTTTAAAAAATTACAAAAATTTTCTTAATGTTTATTTATTTTTGAGAGAGACAAAGACAGAAAGCAAGTGGGTTGGGGCAGAGGGAGAAGGAGGCACAGAATTTGAAGCAGGCTCCAGTCTCTGAGCTGTCAGCACAGAGCCTGACATGGGGCTTGAACTCATGAACCATGAGATCATGACCTGGGCGGAAGTTGGATGCTCAACTGACTGAGCCACCCAGGCACCCTGCAATAGTTTTCTTTTAAATAAGTGTGCATACTGAGAAAACCAGATATCTATATTTTAATGACTGATTTGTATTTGTTGAACTTTAATGGACTTTCTTTCTTCTTACAGAATGCTCACGTGGTGTGGATATAAAAGCTGATATTGTGTTTTTGGTTGATGGTTCTTACAGCATTGGGATTGCAAACTTTGTTAAAGTTAGAGCCTTTCTGGAAGTTCTTGTAAAAAGTTTCGAGATTTCACCAAATAGGGTACAGATAAGTCTTGTCCAGTACAGCCGGGATCCTCATACTGAGTTCACTTTGAAAAAATTCAACAAAGTTGAAGATATAATCGAAGCAATAAACACCTTCCCCTACAGAGGAGGATCTACAAACACTGGGAAAGCAATGACTTATGTCAGAGAGAAAATATTTGTGCCTAGCAAGGGTTCAAGAGGCAACGTACCAAAGGTCATGATTCTTATCACTGATGGGAAATCTTCAGATGCTTTCAGAGATCCTGCTATAAAACTAAGGAATTCGGATGTGGAAATCTTTGCAGTTGGTGTGAAGGATGCTGTTCGCTCAGAATTAGAAGCTATTGCCTCTCCTCCTGCTGAGACCCACGTGTTCACAGTGGAAGATTTTGATGCTTTTCAGAGAATATCTTTTGAACTCACACAGTCTATTTGCCTTAGAATTGAGCAAGAGTTGGCAGCTATAAAGAAAAAAGGTTAGTAGACTTTGTAGAGTCGAGGTTATCTGTTCATGAACAAAGCATTTGGTTATAAAATTGAGGATATATAATTGTGGATTGTTCTTTTCATGAGCTAGAAAAAGGAATTTTGCTGCCTTATAGAAATCTTTTGAGCTTAGTTTATTTAGCTCTGAGATAGGACTTTATTTTGGGTATGGATCATGTATTTATTGATGAAAAAGCTGTTTACCATGAGTCACGAGATATTTTCGATCCTAGATCCTTAAGCATGGCTGGTTACCAGCTTTATCACACTTATTTGCCATATTCAATTCAACAACCACTAGTTGAGTGTCTACTATGTGCTAGATGGTGAACCAAGTCTTTTGAATCAAAGGTGACTAGAACAGAGTCCTGAATGTTTGAACTCTTCTTTCGCATTCCCTTTCCCTTACACTTTTAGGCATTATTCCTCAAGCAGGACTTCCTTACCCTCTTTTCTTCATTTGTTCAAATTCTGTTTTTGAACATTCAGTTAAAAGTCCCATCTCTTTCATCAAGGCTTCTTTAACTGCTCTGGTGCTGGAACACTTAGTATCACTTCCGGTCATTTGGCGTTCATAGGTACTGCTCTGTTTTGTTAATAACGTCACACTCTCCTTCTTTCCAATTCGATTGTTTGTTCCCTGAGAACAGCAGTGTGCCTTAAATGTTGGCTCTTCCTATGACTCAGTTTAATGAATAGTCTTTTGTTAGGAAGAGTCCCTTAATTATAATCTTGAAATATCTGTCTATCACCAGAAGTTAATATCCGATTGCTGAGGATGAATGGGAAAATACTGATGGTTCATTTTAGGTTTGTTACTGTTTAACTATTCCAGTTGTGGGCAGGACCATTCCATTACTGCTTTGTGTTTAGAAATTCAATTCAAATTCAATTTTATTTATTTATTTGTTTTTATTTTTTATTTTTAAAGTTTAGTTATTTTGAGAGAGAGAGAGAGAGTGCACACGTGAGTGCAGGAGGGGCAGAGAGAGAGAAGGGGAGAGACAATCTCATGCAGGCTCCAAGCTGTCAGCACAGAGCCTGATGTGGGGCTTGATCCCATGAAGTGTGACACCATGACCTGAGCTGAAATCAAGAATCGGTCACTTAAATGACTGAGCCACCCTGGTGCCCCCAAGTTCAATTTTAATTAGTCCTTTAAACAGTGTAACTTAGTATTATGAATGGTCGAGACAAATGATCAGGATCTTCTTGTAGGGCTGTAAGTGAGAGGCCCTCTCTCACAGGTCATGTGTGGCATATGTACTCAATGTATTTGTCTCAATGACTATTCTTCCAATGAATATAAGCCCTTTCGGAAAAATAATCATTAGTTCCAATTTAGCTTTATAGATTTAAAAATTTCAAACTTTGGCCTTTTTTTTTCTTTCTTTCTTTCTTTTTTTTTTAATAGCTTATGTACCTCCAAAGGATCTTAGTTTTTCTGAGGTGACTTCTTACAGTTTCAAAACGAACTGGTCTCCCGCTGGAGAAAATGTTTTTTCATACCACATCACCTACAAGGAAGCTACCGGGGATGATGAGGTCACAGTGGTGGAGCCAGCATCGAGCACCAGTGTCATTCTCAACAACTTGAAGCCAGAGACCCTGTACTTAGTCAACGTAACTGCAGAGTATGAGGATGGTTTCAGCATTCCCTTAGCTGGAGAAGAGACCACTGCGGAAGGTGAGATGGGGTTTCTGACCCTGTTTTCCAAAAACTAGCAATTTATTGTAGAACCAGGTTACAGTTTGAAATAATCATCTGCAACTATAGTTTAGAATGGTGAATGTCTTTGTAAGATTCAGCCTCTATAAAGTACAGCTATTCATACACCCTTTTAGAAAGTGGAAAAAAAATTTATGTAAAAAAACCCCTAGATTTATTTTGATGAATTTGAGGTTAAGAGATACAGAGAACTATTAATAATTATGGAATTAACTCTCAAAATACTACTTTTCCAGATTTTTCTGTCCCATGTTTCAGCAGTGTTATGTTCAAATACTTATGAATTTTGTTTGCTTTATCTATGACTGTGATGGCAAATATATTACCAAATGTTTTTTCTTTGTAAAAATTGTGGTAAAATACACATAACATGAAATTACCATTTTAACCATTTTAAATGCACATTTCGGTGGCAGTTAGTACACTCATATTATTATTACCACCATGTGTCTCTAGAACTTTTTTTTTTATCTTGCAAAACTGAAACTCTGTATTCATTAAAAAATAACTCTCCATTCCTCTCCCCACTGCCCCTGACAACCACCATTCTATTTTTCTGTTTCTATGAATTTGACTACTCTAGTTACCTCATAGGGGTGGAATCATACAGTATTTGACCTTTTGTGTTTGGCTAATTTCACTTAGCATAATGTCCCCAAGGTTCATTCATGTTGTAGCTTGTGTCAGAATATCCTTTCTTCTTACGGCTGAAAGAAATTCCATTGTATGTATATACCACTTTTTGATTGTCCACTCACCCATGGGTTGCTTCCACCTTTTAGCTATTGTAAATAATGCTGCTAAGAACATGGGTGTACACATTTTACCAAATGTTTCAAGCAGTGTTTGTTTAGGTATATCCTCTTAACTGGATAGAGTTGAGTACTTTCTGATACATTTCACTACATTGGATATTCAAAGGGTACCAAGGAACCTGGCCATGAGAAGACTAAGACTAGGCAATTACTCTTTAAGATAAATATCGCAAATATTAAAAGATACGTCAGTTGTTCTCTATTTTTACTAGGGATGAGCAAAAAAGCATAAACAGATACATGAGGAAATTAAGATGGTTACAAAGAAGTATTTGCTAACAGGAAAGGCACATGTTGGCATACCTTGCTGATAAAAGCTAGAGAACCTTTTTTCTCTGAAGGATTTTTCAAATAAGATTGATGTTTTCCTTCTGTGCATGGTTTAGGGAAATTTCTATATGAAATCCAGCAAATAAAATAATGGCCAAAGTTTACTTCTTTTCTTATGATTTTTTGTGTTGAGTAACCCTGAAATCCATACTTAGATATTTCTGATTTTCTGAAAATTTCTCTATAATGTCCATATTGTTGCTTGATGAGCCTGGTCCTTTTCCTTCAGCATTTTGGGATGGGGATGGGAATATGGATAAGAAGAAATTTAAATCCAGAGGGTATTTGAGTAGAGCCAACTACATTCATATACGCTCTAGTTTTTGCTCATTGGGCTCCAATGATACAATTTGGTAATACATTTCTAATTCTATTGTCTGTAGTGAAATCTGAAATTTAAACTTTCTTTAGTTAATAAGGAAGTTTCTGATTTCAGTACCTTTGTTAAGCTACTAATTATTGAGCTCCAACTTATGTGTCAGGTGCTGTGATAATTGTTTTCCATGGATTATCTCATTTAACAACTTCAGTAAACCTATAAGTAGTCATGTTTTTCCTTCTGGGTAATCTGAGGCTCAAAATTACACATTCAGCTTCAAAACTAGTACAGTAGTTCCCCTTAATCTGTGGCTTCACTTTCCGTGGTTTCAGTTGCCCACTGTCAACCACAGTCCAGAAGCAGATGATTTTCCTTCTGGCTATTGTTAGAAGGTCAATAGTAGTCTAATGCTACATCCCAATGCCTACGTCATTCACCTCACTTCATCTCATCATGTAGGCATTTCATCATCTCACATTATCACAGGAAGGGTGAGTACAGCACAGTAAGACATTTTGAGAGAGGGAGAGACCACATTCACTTAACTTTTATTATAGTATATTGTTATAATTATTCTATTTTATTATTAGTTGTTGTTAATCTCTTAATGTGCCTGATTTATAAATTAAACTTCACTATAGGTATGCTTCTATAGGAAAAACATAGTGTATATAAGGTTCAGTACTATTCGTGGTTTTAAACATCCTCTGGGAAGTCTTGGAATGTCACCCTTGCAGATAAGTGGTGGGGGAAACTACTATATTCAAACTCATCAGTTTATCTGTCTCATTTGTTCTGGCTAATTTAGTCTTTTTCCTTGCCGTGTAAAATGAATCATGGCTGTAACTCTGCCAACTGCCATTGTTTTTCTTAAGGGATACACTTCTTTTCTCCCTGAAGTGATCTGCTGACGTATTGGCTGTTTAGGTAAACTTCTCATTATATGCGAGATAAATGCAGTTGTTTTGCACTGTGCTTTCACTCCAGTGGATTGAAAAGACAATAACCTTTAGTCCATCTTCCCTGAACGTGTGGTCCAAATGAACAATTTTCTCCTTAAATAAATAAATAATTTAAACATGTTTACTAACTATAAAGCTGAATGATGTTCTCATTTAGGCTTAATGGAAATCTATTTAAGACTGTTAGTCTATGGACATTACACACATTGCAATTTGACCTCAAGATTTAGATACAGGTAGCATTTATTAAGTGTCTACAGTGTGTTTGGTCCAACACACGTATGGTCTAATTATTCTCCAAGTCAACGGACTCTGCAGATAAAAAAAGTTAGCTGTGGGACTGGCTGGGTAAGACAGTTCATTCAAGTGGGTAAATATGGTAGAACTGGGTATTAGGTATTATTTTCCTATGTTTCTGAGAAAATCTAGTTAGAGGAAAAGGGTTGGCTACTTATGTTTGAAGACATGAGTTATTTTTATTTTTGAATTTTATGTCAATATGAATTTACTATTTAATAGAGTACATACTTATGATTTTAAAAGTTTACTATTATGTACCTCTTTGATTAAAAAATTAACAGTACTTACTTTCTTTCTGTATATTGAGTATTTATTGTTTCATCACCTAGCTAATATCTGGCTAAAAGAATGATGTAACCAGGATGTTTGATAAAATGCTGCTTTTGGATTTGTTTAGAGGAATGCTATAATTTATTGATCAAAAGCTAGTTTTGCATTTTTTTGTGTAAAAAAATATTTTTAAAAAATATTTAAAAAACTTTTTAAAAAAATATTTCAGTAAAAGGAGCACCTCGAAACCTAAAGGTGACAGACGAAACTACAGACAGCTTTAAAATTACCTGGACTCAAGCTCCAGGGAGAGTGTTAAGGTACCGAATTATATATAAACCAGTTGCTGGCGGAGAGAGCAAAGAAGTGACCACGCCTGCCAATCAGAGGAGGATAACACTCGAGAACCTGACTCCAGACACAAAATATGAAGTATCTGTAATTCCGGAATATTTCTCAGGACCTGGGTCTCCGCTGACTGGAAATGCAGCCACTGAAGAAGGTAGAGGAAATATGCCAACTGCGTGGTAACAACCAAACTCTTGACTGCAGGGGAAGCTGTAGGCAACTGTCAGGACACTACAGGATACTACTTTATCTCGATTATCTGAGTATTTTAGACTGTAGTCCTTTTAGACTGGAGTTACCCAAATTTTTGACTGACTTATGACAACATTTATTTGTGTCGATAGAACTCAAATACTATTTGTGATCTACATATTCTTTTAAAAATAGCATGATTACATATTCTGATATAAATTGAAGGATGACTAGGGATTGAAAATCAAACTGCTCTGCACCATTGAAACAGATTATATATTACTTCTTCAGGAAGATTTTAAAATAATAACCTGTTTTTTACCTAAATGGTTAGGCCCCCAGGATAGATTCTGATATTTGCTGCAAATTATTAATGTTAAATATTTGTTTTACTGAGAAAAATTAAGGCATTCATAATTTTCATTTTATTCATTTATTCATTTCATTTTATTTATTTCATTTTATTCTTTAACATTTAAAATAATAGCAATAACAACATATTCGCAACAATGAACAGTTGTTGAGGACTTGTTTGTGTCAGGTTCTGTGCAAAGAGCTTTTCATATATTTTCTTATTTGATCCATGCATAGAGTCAATGGAATTGTTAGTATCATTATCCCTTTTTATAAGGAAGTCAAGGCTGAGGACACTAAATGATAGCTCAGAGTCATGTTGCCGATAAGCAGTGAATCTGAGTCAGACACTCGTAAGGAATATCCACCCCAGCATGGCCTGCGTCACCACTTCCCTCCCAGTGTAAGCAGCTAAATAGCCTGTCCTGTGGAGTCCCCTTCTCTTTCCATCTGATTTCTTCCTCCTCTCTGCCCTTCAGAAAGTCACCACTTCCTTTTTTCTCTTTCTAGTTGGGGATCTAGGGCCCTTTGTGCTGGGTACTGTAAAAAGATCCAGTGGCTCTTCATCTTTCTGTTTTTCGGAGTGAAAGTGGTTAGCTGTTGTGTGCCCAGTGGAGAGTGTCATAGGATTGGTGCCTTGTGACCCTTCAGAGATGACATTACCACTCTACCAGAAAAGTCATGAAATGCCAAACATCATAGTTGCAAAGGGATGGACAGCCCCTGAGTTTTACCTAAGGCAAGGCCTCACTTGGGCTGTTTCTTACCTTAAGACTTTTTCTAGGATAGCATTTGATCATTTATCATTTTTATCACATCAGTGTATTTCCTGGTTATTACATTTAGAAGTTCATAGCATGATACCAATAAAATCCTTTTTATTGAGAATTTCTTGGAGGAGTTAAAGCCTACATTGTGATACTAATCAACGTATTTACAAGTTGTAGGGCTTTATTCCACTTTTAGAGAAAAAGATTGTAGTTTTTAACATCAAAGAGAGTAACATGAAAGATATTAACCTATGTAAACACTGAAGAGGAATGGGATACCTTTTGATTTGTTTCTACTGACAAATAAGGCCCAGTTTAGAAATGCTTAGGCTGTGTTGGCCAATCAAGAGTTACGATTGCTGTAATATCACTCAGGATATAAATTTGATGTGGTGCGCGTGCCACCCACACACAAACACAGACACCCCCCCCCCCCCGCAACACGCACCCCCACACGCAAAGCAACAACATGTTTTTCAAGTCATTTTATTCAATAATGAGTTTTGATGTTGTTCTTGTTTTTTAATGAAGTTAGAGGGAACCCAAGAGACTTAAGAGTTTCTGACCCCACAACATCAACTATGAAATTGTCTTGGACTAGAGCACCGGGGAAAGTGAAACAGTATCTCATCACATACACCCCAGCAGCAGGGGGTGAAACTCAAGAGGTTACTGTGACGGGAGACACAGACAGAACTGTGCTGAGAGGATTAAATGAAGGGACACAATACGCCTTATCTGTGACAGCCTTGTATGCATCCGGGGCTGGAGATGCCCTGTTTGGTGAAGGAGCAACGCTTGAAGGTAATTATCATCACGTTTTATAGAAATTCCTGAGTTTGTTGGTGATTTGTTTAGGAAGCTGAAAATGTTTCCGGAGAACAAAATCTAGAAATGTGCTATCCTTTCTCTTAAAAGGAATTTGGATTGAAAAGTAACTATGAAACTGCCTGTGATTCAGAGACATAGAATGCAAGCAACTGTAAAAAATCACGTGTGATCAGGAAGAGGTGTACCGGGAAGCTGAGTGCATCATAAGGCCATAGAAATGTGTTCTTAATGCCATGGGTTGGTTGAGTGGAGAAGAGGTGTGTGACATTCAGGGTGGGAAAGGGCCTTGGGGAACATCTGTGGGTGAAAAGGATTTGGGTTGCCCAAGGTAATGCGACTGCTTCCATCACTCACGAGCAGACAGAAACCCTTTTCTGACTCTGAGTCTCATTTCATTCACCATGCATAAAAGCATTCAGCTTGAGAAATATGAGAATCCAGGTTTTTGCTTTGTTTGTTTTCTGAATGACCTCTAAAATTCAGCTCTGTGTTAGAAGTTTGAAGTTAATGCGGTACTTAGCAAGAACCACCAATAAGACTGGAGCTATGTCCTTGGTTCTGCAGAGTTAATTGCCAGAGGGCTTCATATTTCTTAGAATCTTTTGAAATATAATGGCAGCTTACATTTAACTCACCACAACTACAAAGTAAGTTGTGTAAGAGGGAGAAAATACAAATTTGGCCTAACTACAATAAGAATGTTGTGATATTAAAAAGAAATATCAGTGGATGATTATAATAATGAGTCGGTACCATAGCTGGAAGCCTAAATGGAAATCAGGCATTGATTCCTTTTTGTTATCACCATCTTTTGTATGACTTACTGAAAATAGTTATAGGAAGAAAACAAGTCTGAAGTACCTTTTGTGATGTGAAGTCACAGTGACCTTAGGTAAAATATCTGTCTAATTTGGTGGATCCGGGAGCTTGGAGGATTGTAGATATTATAATTAACAGGGACAAGGCCCACAACAGACAGTTTTGATTAAAACTTCAAGACTTTGTCAATAGTTAAAACAAAAACAAATATTCTAATCAATCCTATCTCTAATGGTGACCAAGAGTTTAATTCCAGTCCCTGAAATCTACTTTTAAAAGAGGATTTAAATGAAAGATTAAATACCAGTGTGTACAATACTGATTACTAGAAGAGTCCTGGTTTGACTAGTTAGCCATGTGACCTTGACATGTTTCCTTAACCCCTTGAGTCTTAGTTTTCCCATCTATAAGAGGGGATGATCATTGCTCGGCCTTCATCCCAGATTTATTGTGGAGATCGAATGGGAGACTCTAAGTGAAACTCTTTGTGAACTGTAAAATACTATATGTATATAAAATTCATGAGGAGAAATAATATTCACTTTAAGATTGATATCTAAAAATAAAGCTTTTGTAAGTATTTTGGAGATATTGATTAGCTACCCTAAAGTTTTGAAAATAATAAGAACTAGAAATGGAATTTGCCTTAATTACAGAGACATAATCCAATCAGTAAAGCATGTGATCTTTCTATCTGGAGCAACGTCCAGAATTTCTGAAAAGTTTGTTTTTTTGTTTTGACCTTTTGAAGTTCTCTTTCTCATGTACTTCCCATGGGCTTTCAACATAGGTTGTTTATAGGATTTTTTAAGGATAAACTTTTGAGCTTCTGTTTTTTTACAGAGTAATTGTAGGTTATTGATGTTTGTGAAAATTTCTCATAAGGAATATCTTGGAAATGATTTAATAGTTTTACTTCTTACACCTTTTAACCTTCTGATATTTTTCTGCATTTTCTTACTTTAAAACAAACCATATTCATACTCAGTCCAAATCTCTTAAAGCTAAAAATTAGGGCATTTTTGTTAATAATATATTAACAATCTTTAGAAAACAAAATACACATTTTAATTTAATAGCAAACATATTCTATTAAGCTGTGATTTTTCTAAGCCAAGTGTATAGCTAAATTGTTTATAATTTTATAGTTTTGTACAAGTAGTATAGAAAATCTACCAACTTCTATGCATGTGCCCCCTCTCCCCCCCCCCCCACTACACAAATTTGATCAGAAATTACCTCTAAGGGAGATACATGAGTAGTAAAATAGATCTTAGAAATTACTGTTTTCAATTTCCTGAGAAGGAGGGAAGTGAGATGATTAACTATAGTTAATTGATAATTGAATTGTAATAATACTTTTTTCCCATTTATACCAAAGCTCTTTACTACATGAAGGATTATATAAAATGCTGCAGCCTGATTTTATTAACATATTTATCCCATTGCATTATGTGTGGTAAACTTGACAAATATGTGAAAGCATAGTTGTGACTAAATTAAAATAGTAGATTTTTGCCCCTGGTTATTCCATTTCATTTTATTGTATTAACTTAGCCAAATCCACATACCATATACAGGAATAGGATATGATGGTAAATGCAGGGAGTGGAAAGCCAGAAACAGAGCCAGGCAACTGCTTTTGAGGGCCGCTGTTTTTCTAATCTGTTTTTCTCTTGGGAGAGAAGGTGGTAAGAGCAGACCTTGAAGGAATGTTTCTTCCATCCAGAGGCATGGTCCAGCCGGCAAGAGCATTCTGTAGGTTGAAATTTTATGGATTGTCTGAAGTGCATTCTATTCAATTCAAAAAATATTAAGAAAAATATTTAGTATGGTCTACAACCATCCCTAACTTGAATCCATTTCCTAGTTTGTTGAAATGTAGCCAATGATCAGAAAATTCCCCTGTCCCTGGAAGAGAGATTTATTAGCATTTGGCATTGGGGAAGTTCATGGTTTGCTCTAGGACTGTATGAAATAGAATCACAAAGGCAGTGTTTATTACTATTTCAGATCCAAACTTCAGAGGAATCTGAGCACAAACTCTTGGGTTTGATTTACATGATCCCCCCCCCCCCCCGTTGTTGTTAAAGTAGATTTAATGTAATTACTAAAGCACTGTTGTAATGTAAAAGTACTTTAGGTCCTGATGGAACTTTTAATTGTCACTGTTAGTATTTAGAGAAAGGAAAACCTGTTCATAGAAGAAACCCTGAAATGAATAATGGCCATTTTTAATGCAAAGATTGACCACAAATGAATGAAAATTTCAGTTTGGGAATAATATGGTTCGTTTTGTTTCTGAGTGTTGTTTTTTGGCTATGGAAAAGATGACTTTTCAACATTTCCTTTGTTGCAGTTGCTATAGCAACCTGCCAACTTCCTAGACATGAAGAACTTCCTGTACATCAAACCAAGCTAACTCAGCTGACATTTTGTTACAATGAGGTTTTTAGCACATCATAGGGATTCCTCTGCATGATGTTGAGTAGCGTGGGGCCTCTCCAAGACAGACTAAATAAGGTCTCTATGTTTCCCTAGATTTATTGCTATCTCATAATTTGAAAAATTATATGTTCTGAGTATAACAACTCTGAGGTTTCCTGGGAACTTTAGCACAATTACCAAGCAGCAATTCATATTTCCTTTCCTGCACGTTAATGGCTCATCAGAGAAATATCTAAATCATGTTGGAGACATAACAGTTATGGAAGAAATCTCAGGCTTTGAGGTTGAAGAGTGACTTGTTAAGCGGTTTTTAAGAACTACATACTGCTTAACATACTTGTTAGCTTATCAATAGTGAACTTTGTCCTTTGGAGTGGTGGATCTAATTCATTGGCTGTAAATCAAGTATGTTTCCACATAAACGCGGAAGCAGGTTTTCTGTATTCTGCTGTGGAAAGTTGGATGACTTTTGAACTGAGCTTTAACGGAAAAGACAAATTGATTTAGAAGAGGATTTACATTACATTTTCAATTTAATTTCTATTTTTGAAAGTGGTATGTGAAACTCAATGAAAGCTGACTGGAACAATTTATACAGTTTCATTTCATTATGATTAATTTTTCAGTTATCATCATTGGCTAATTTGCGTTATAATTATATTTGAATTGGATGATGATTTGCTTTTCAGAAAGCAAATGGAAAAGGGCTAAGGAAACGTAGGAAAGTTACTTAAATGAGGCATTAGTTCTTTGGCTTCATATGTGGAAAAAGCAGAAATCAACCCCTTGTAGATGTTCAGATCATGAGAAATGCACCTGTCTAAATTACTTCCCACAACGGTAGCTCAGAGATGCATGTGAACAGGCATGAGAAAAACGACTTTTGAGTATATCTAAATATGTTTGATAATCAGAGAAGAGATATTGAGTATCAAAATCTCAAAAACTGATAAATTTTATGTGTTTAAATTTATGACAGAAAAGCATGTTATTTCTTATAAATATACTGGTACTATACTGGGGAGGATAAGGTAGCTGGGAAAACTATTGAGAAGGATGAAGATAAAGGCATGCCATCATTATAGAAGAGAACTTGTTTGAAACGATTGCCAGAAATTCTATTACCAGAAATAAAAGTAATATTCAAAGCATAGGCATATACCCCAGAACAGCAGAAAACAGGTACCATGAAATTAAATATTATTGAGAACAATATTGCTTATGTGAAATCTTGAACAAACTAAAAGATCATAAAACAAACATTTATAAGTCTTGAGGCAGAGTGAAAAGAGGGACTCGAGGAGGTAGGAAGCCTTTGCTAAAGTGGAAGTGGATCCAGGTTCTGGGAAGCATAGTGACAAAGGGGCAAAAAGACTACTGGCATTGGTTCCTGTTCACTGGACCGTTTCTATAGCTTCCCCTTTTAAGAAACTGTAATCTCTCCTGCCGAAAGGCTACACGCTGGTCTTCTGACATCTTTCCTTTCTTATTCCTCTTCCTTTCCTTTTCCTTCCCAGGTTTTCTAAAAAGAGACTCCCAAACCCAATCTAACCAAACCAAGCCAAATACTCTTTCTGTAGTTATTGATGTCTGAAGTTCCTCAGGTCAAGGACAAAATGTGCAATTCGTATTTTAAACCAAAGCAAATGCCTAGCTAGGTAACACTTCAGTTGAACCTCATTCACCAGAAAATGTGATCAACTCTTGAATAAGAAGCATGGGTTGAGAGCCACTTCCTTTTGAAACAGGATGAAGGGGAGGAGAGAGCAGTGAACATCACATGTGTGTTATGGGGGAGAAAGGATGTGATGAGAAGATCCAACACACTTTTCAGTTCTCTGAGGGTCAGCCATGAGATAGAGAGAAAGAGACAGAGGGTGAGCGGGGGAGGGGCAGAGAGAGAGGGAGACACAGAATCTGAAGCAGGCTCCGGGCTCTGAGCTGTCAGCACAGAGCCTGACACAGGGCTTGAACCCGTGGACTGTGAGATCATGACCTGGGCCAAAGTTGAACACTTTACCAATTGAGCCACCCAGGCACCCCATACCTGTCTTTATTTTGAAGGAACCTTATTTCAGAGTGAAAGCAAGTGTGAGGGTTTCTTCCTGCACTGACCAAGCACATCTAACAAATAATGGCCTTAGAGAGGAGCATAAGGAAAAAGAAAGAAATGAGGAAAGAATAAAGAATTGTAGGGGAATGAGAATAATAGAGATTTAAAAGATTTTTTAGGAAGTATCAGTGCTTAGGCATATCTCCACATATTTCAATTTAATTGATTTGGGCATGGCCTACTCTTTGGCACCCCAGGTGATTCTATGTATCTTATCAAGTCCAGTCCATTTATTTTTTTCCCAGGGCCCCAGGGGGCGACATAGCCTGCTGGTGGCTTGCTCAGCTGGTTGCACACCAGGTCTTAAGACCAGCTTGGCCACTTGATAGTCTGCCAATTGTATCACAGGATACAATTCAATTGCTTCATTTTTTTTTTTTTTTTTTGTAAACCAATATTTGTCCAAGCTAAGATTCCATTTAAATAATATTTTTAAAGGGTTATAGGCCTGATAAAATTTACTTGTCATAAGGACATCATATTCTCAAAATTCTTGGGTGTAATGCAGCAGCTAGAATACTCAACCCTCCTGCTTTTTTGGGAGAAAAAAAAGTTTACCAGTGTGTTTGACAAGAGCATAAGCTTAATATTTAAGAATATTCTTATCACACCGACTGAAGCCTGTTGAAGCAGTTTGTCTTGTCAGTCTTGGCTTCTGGATTGAGGTGCCTTTCTTCCTTCTTTGGATTTCATTTTCTTTGTTACTAATAAGGAATGTTGCAATGCCACTGCCTGTATATAATGCCTTTGGGTGTCGCTGGCAGATAATATAATTTTTTGAGGATTGTTTTCTGTAATTGAGAATTTACTCAGTGCTCATTGGATTTAGTGTTGCCATGTCATTAATTATAACTTAAGAATGTTTTTTAGTTAATGCTTCATTTGTATTTCAAAAAGTGCTTTTATAGACTCTTTTCTGGACATTGATAAACCTTGCAAAGATATTTACTGAAATTTTACTAGTATTTTGTTCCAACTTTCCAGGTCCTGAGAGTGTTAAAACAGTTGATTAAAGTCTATGGGAATGCTTGTCTAGTGAACTAGGCTCCTTTTGTTGGTAGCCCAGAAATATCTTTGTGAATGTATGATTGCTTCAGCCATAATTGTCTATTATTTTCTCACAAAGAAATCATTAGCCTGTGTTTGTGAGATTGATGTCTGTTGTCATGGAAATAAATAGTGTCACAAACTCAGTGCTGTACAAAGTAGGGAGGAAGACAGGCTGAGAAACACAACCTTGGAATGGAAAAGATGCTGAAACTATTATTTGTAAATTACTTCAGTATTAATTTGGAAGACATTCCCGTATTCTATCTATTTATCTTATACTTTTTTTTTTGGAGTGCCATTAATGCAGCTTTTGGCTCATTTAAGTTCAGTCACTTTCAAGTACAACTATTTTACAATGGCTATGCCTAGCTGCAGTTTATGAAATTCAGAGGCACATAGGAAAACAAGGTGTATATCAAGCAAAGGAAACAAGTGCTGCACATTGAAAATCTAGAGACCAGTTGCTGGGGTGTCAATGATCAAAACAAAATAAAACTTAAAAAGCAACAACCAAACCGAATCAGAAACAAACAGTTTGTTTATATTCCCCCAAGTAGAGAAAATATAAAAATATGTGGCCATTTAAGTAGGAAATAGAGTTCAAGAAGGCCTTCAAATGAGTATTAGCCTCAAGCACTGTGGGGGGAAAAAAGTCAATGTGTTCTTGAAAATAAGTATTCTGGGTTTCAGTGAAATATGTAACTAATTTCCCTCCAGAGATGAGATGTCCTGTCAGCAGTTAAAGTTATTTTTAATGGAGTTAGAATTTTCCATTTGTGCTTGGGCTCTGGTAAGATGCCCAGCTCCTGTTTTATTTATTTTTCTCTCTAAATTCTACAGTATGATAGGTTTCTGTCTATCCAGATTTCTTTTTTTTTTTAATTTATTCTTACCTTTACTTTTTGTGCTGAAATGTAGTTGTTTCGTCATGAGTATTTTTTAAGATACTCATTTTACTCTTCAAGTAAAATAATAGTCTTCAAAATTCTTGTAACAACATTATATATCATTTGCTTGAATATAAAACAATTACTGATGAAATGTATGCTGTAGAGACAGATAGTTTTATATTTATGTCATGCTGTGGCATAAACCCTAGTAAAGGTAGCCAATATAAAGTGACCTGTATATTTATTTTACATTTAAATTATGGAAAGTGAGGGTTTTATTGGAAGACATCTGTGCCTCCTATTAAGTTGAGGTTTCCATATTTTTCCGTTTGGGTTGTTTTTTTTTTTTTTTTGAATTGAAAGAGCCAAAATTTAGTAGCAGACATTTTCGATCAGCTAGAACAAGTGGTGTGTTTTATTTTGATGACTGATGGCTTTTAAGTTTTCCAGGGGAATTGGTGGTTTTTAGTTTCATTAGAGTTCAGCTCTATTGGAAGGTTGCACTTATACTTTTAAATAGCATGAACAAGTAGAGTTTTCATGAAAAAACGATTGGTGGAATTAATATTTGCAAGTGATATGAAGTCATTGAAGTTATTATAAGTCATCCATTGAAATGAGCTTATTTAAGTTACATCAGAGAGAAAAAGGTGATGCTAAAGATGTAAAGATCTTCGTGAACGATGGCTGACTATGTTGTAAACCGGAATGAAATGTAAAATTTTGGGATTTAGATGCAATTTTCCCTTTGAAGAGAAAACGTTTTTAGGCACGTACCCCTTCATGTTTGGATGTCATCCTTGTCCTCAGGGGCTTTATGATCTGACTGGACGTACCAGGACCAGGGTGATAGGTAGGAATCAGATACGATTCTAAAGTTTGAGTGCATCAGTCTGCTGCACTGACAGGAAAGGACAGGTGGCTCAGAAAGAAGGAATGGGCAACCTTAGACAAACTGAGTCTGAATTCAGCAAGTTAGGATGTGCACTAGGATGAAGGAATATTTACGTATCTAGTAGATAAAGGAAAAATGATTTCCCTTTCATTTCTATTCTAGAACGTGGTTCACCTAAGGATTTAATTACTAAAGATATCACCGACACATCAATTGGGGCTTATTGGACATCTGCTCCAGGAATGGTTCGAGGTTACAGGGTTTCATGGAAATCGCTTTATGACGATATTGAGACTGGAGAGAAAAGTCTTCCCAGAGATGCAATTCATACTGTGATAGAAAATCTGCAGCCAGAGACCAAATATAAAGTTTCAGTATTTGCAGTTTACAGCAGTGGGGAAGGAGAACCTTTGAATGGAGAAGCCACGACTGAATGTAGGTAACAGCACAAGGGTGTTTGTGTTTGTGTTTGTGTTGGTGCTACCTAATAGCTATCAGCTCAAGTGACAGTTTAACCACTTGCCTTTATTTCTTTCTTTTTATGTGACAAATGGGGTCTGAAAAATTAGCATCTTTTAAAGAATGTGGTTTAAATTCAAGTTTGCTTGGTTCATTTAGTATAAAAATTATATCAAATTTTGAAATATTGAATCCCATCCAACTACCTATATTTGTCTCTTTGTCTTTTTTCCTGATAGAGTGGTCAGCTAGTTAGATCAGGAGCTATGGAGACAAAGAGAATGCAGGCACGTTTATAGCTATGTGACTTTGGGCAAATTACTTAATTTCCCTTGAGTTTCAGTTTGCTTATCTGTAGATTGAAGTCTCTAAGAGTTGACTTGAGATTAAATGAAATGACAGTGTGCAAAGCGTAAGCATAGTGCCGAGCTACTTAGAGTTGATTGATAAATGATAGTGGCTATTGAAGCTATGATTATTATATACCCAAGACTAATGCTAGATTCCTAGAGTCTTTATTTTATTCCTTTTATATTTGGTAAGGTTAAATCAGAAGTCCACTCAGTGTTTTTTGATGGCTTAGGTTTACCTTAATATCATTAATATTCCTTCCTGTGAATAGTTTTGAATGACCTATCATCATTTATTATCAGCTGGTTGGTGAAAGATGTGCCAGCATTTCATAATTCTCTTTCCTAAAAAACCATTTGTTAACAATAGGAATTTATTTTTTTTAACTTTATTTATTTATTTTAAGAGAGAGATAGAACAAGTGCAAGCACGAGCCGGGGAGGGACCGAGAGAGAGGGAGAGAAAGAATCTCAAGTGGGCTTGCTGCTGTCAGCACAGAGCCTGATGTGGTGCTTGATCCCAGGAACCATGAGATCATGGCCTGAACCGAAATCAGGAGTTGGACACTTAACCAGCTGAGCCACCCAGGCACCACCAAGTATAGGCATTTCTAAGAATTTGTAGGAGAAGATTTTATTCCTTTTGTTTTGGGAAGATTTGAGGAAAAGGGAAAAGAATGGGACCTTCTTGAATTTCCTTTCATTAGAAAGAAGTGGAAGAAGTGGGGAATTTTTTTGGGTAAAAGAGAAGAGAGAGAAGTGCCATGAGCAATTTTAGATAAGTCCTATATCCTGATTTTAAGTTGTCTTGAAGTCTTTTGGTCAGAGTTGTCTGAAGAACTCATCTCTCTCTTTTTTTTAATCACTGGAAAACTCAGAAGAATGTGTCCAAGTTTAAATTTGTGCAAAATTAACCAGATTTAAAACAAACTCCTTATTGGAAATTTAAATATGTGAAAAGGCACATTGCTCAGATATTCACATGATTGGTTTCCATGGTAGTAAATGAACTCTTGTGTCTGAATGTATTGGCTGATGTAGTTTAAAAATTTGGCAGAAGTTCATCTGGCAGAACTTTATTTGTTGTAAAGAGAAATCATTTCATAAACCAGGCCAGATATTACACATATAGCCAAATTTATTTGTAGGAGTGAAGATACAATTCATGTGATTGAGCAGTTACAAAAGTATCTGCATTTAGAGGGGAGCTTTTTCAAAAATCTTCTCATTTGTGTCTTCTTCCAAAAAGACTAAGTCTTCAAATATTTATTTGGGACTGAAAATCTCCACAGGGGATATGTTTTAGCCAAAAGCAAATATGTTAACAGAAACCCTAAATAAACCTTCATCTCTAAGAAGCTGAGCCTCTAAGAAATTTTCAATATTTTTTTGACTAATTGATTGAGTTAAAGGTAAGTGAACAGAAAGGCCTCTTTTGAACTAGGAGCAGAGTAGGCAGGAATGAAACGTACAGTTTTCACAGTTTCATTTTTACACAAACTGCTCAAACATCTAAGCAAATGATAGAGAAGACAAGAAACTTTCTTTGTTCTACTTCTGTTTTGTTGTTGTATTTTATTTTGCCCTCTCTGTGGAAAGTAAAGCAGTTTAGAAAGTACTTGAGAAATCGGAGTCAGATGTGGTACTTGGGTGGTGGATGAATCCTAAAGTATGGATAAATGGGCAGAGTCACTAGGTCATGCTCTCAGAGTTTCTCATAAACTTCCAAGGGGACATTGTGGAAATATTTTCAGGAGTGCTTTCACCTGAAACTCGGCAACATGGTGTGCAAACTGCTGACACAATGAAAACCGTGGATTGTGGCTAGAAAGCCAGCAGATGGGAACCTTTCTATTGGCGCTCGAGTTTATGGCAGCTGGGTTAGCAGAGGTACAGTGGGTGTTGGAAAGCATCTTGTGAGAGCTTCTAAAACATGAAAAGCACTTACAGATGTGAATGCTGCACCCTTTTATAGCACGTGGCATACCTATCAATGAAGTGAAAATTTTTGCTTCTTGCTCATGGGAAGCCAGTGAGGCTTTTTTTTTTTTTTTTTCCCTAAACTTCAAAGTTTTCCATGAAGACTAGGGTAAGATATGTTGTACCTTATTTCACCTCGGTTCTTTTATTTTAAAGAATTAATTAAAAGGCAGGAATATAATTGCGTTCCTTGAAGCATTTCCAAGTATGATTTACAAAATTTGACTGTTACTAACATTTAAATTTGGGACTGTTTTGAGGTTTGGGATCTCATATTTTGGGGGATATAGGTGTCTTACAAGACCAACACTTGTAAGAATTAACTGTTAATTTTTCTCAATTCTGAGTTGTGAGAAGTTGGTCTGGAAATTTTGTGCAAGAGAGATACACTTTGTTCCACTGAATAAAAATTTAGGCATAGAAACAAGAGGTCAGAAACATTAGCACAATCTTTTCTAGAAAAGTGTTAGACACACATCAACTTACTCAATATTTGTGACAATTGGAAATGATACTAATCCCAATAGATTGTTATTCTATATAGTGCTCTTTCCTATACTATTTCCAAAAGTTTTTGTAAGGACTTTACATTTTTTCCTTTGAAAAAAATATAATAAATATAAATATCATATGTATATATAAATAATAGTTTACTTACCTAGAGAATAGTAATAGAGAATTGAGGATTAATCTGAATAAATGTTAGTATTTATAGAAAGTAATGGGCTTTGCTGAGAATCCTTAGTGTCTTTAAACCCGAAAATAAAAAATTGCAACCAGTTTACTCTAAGTTTAACGTATACTTTTGCATCTCCCAGAAACAATCCATAACCATATATTGAATTTCTTTTTTTTTAATGTTTATTTACTTTTGAGAGAGAAACAGAGAGACAGAGTGTGAGCGGGGAAGGGGCACAGAGAGAGAGAGAGAGAGAGAGAGAATCCAAAGAGAGAGACAACAGAAACCAAAGCAGGCTGCAGGCTCTGAGCTGTCAGCACAAAGCCCGATGCAGAGCTTGAACCCACGAATCCCAAGATCATGACCTGAGCTGAAGTCGGACACTCAACGACTGACCCATCCACCAGGCGCCCCACCATATATTGAATTTCTTTATCTATTTTGTCATTATTTGTCCTTTCTATATAATGTATCTTTTGCTTACATAGCTGCTTTAAAATTTTTCTTTTTATCACCGATTTGAAACAATTTGTTTCTGATGGGCCTTGATGAAGTTTTTTTCATACTTGTGCTTGGGGCTTATTGAGTTTCTTGGATCTGCGAGTTTATACTTTTATAAAATTTGAAAATATTTAGACCATTATTTTTTAAAAATACTCTATTACACCCCATTCTCTTTAGGTACTCCAATTATACATGTATTAATTTGTTTGAGGTTATCACACAGCTTAGTATTGTGCTGTTCAGCCTTTCAATCTTTTTTCCCCTTGTGTTTGATTTCAGATAGTTTCTATTACCATGTCAACAGGTTCACTAATTTTCTTTCCACAATTTCCAAATGTTTAATCTTAGACATTGTAGTTTTCATTTCGAAGTTTGGTTTGAGTCTCTTTTATATGTTCTATATCTTTACTTAACATGCCTAATACTTTTTCTCGCATTATTAACATGTGGGATATAGTTGTAATAGCTGTTTTACTGTCCCTTTTGAATAATTATGTCATATATGTCATTTCTGATGCTGTTTCTATGGGTTGATTTTTCTTCTTCTTATGGGTTGTCTTAGCTCTAACTGCCACAACAAAATACCATTAAGTGGTGGCTTAAACAACAGAAATTTATTTTCTCATACTTCTAGAGGCTAGAAGTCCAAGATCAAAATTCTGGCATGATTTGATTTCTATTGAGAAGTCAGTTCATGACTCACAGATGGCCATCTTCTCACTATGTCCTCACGTGGCCTTTCCCCAGTCTCCGCATGGAGGTGGGGGGAGAGAGAGAGAGAGAGAGAGATTTCAGTCCCATCAGATTAGGGGATTATAAGGATTTCAGTCCCATCAGATTAGGACCCTAATCTTACTACTTTATTTAATCCTGATTACCTCTCCAAGGTCCCAACTCCAAATACCATCACATTAGAGGTGAAGGCTTTAACAAATGAATTTTAAGGAGACACAGTCACTCAGTCTATAACATAAGTCATATTTTTTCCTTCTTTGCATGTCTGGTAATTTTTATGAGATGCCAGACTTTGTGAATTTTACTTTGTTGGGTGCGAGATATTTTTACATTCTTATAAATATCTTTAACCTTTGCTCTGGGATTCAGTTAAGTTATTTGGAGTAGTTTAATCTTTCTCAAGCTTCCATTTAAGTTCTGTTACAACCAGACCAGAGAATCCCTTAGTTTAGGGATAATTTTGCCCCATTAATGGGGCATCACTGGGGGACTGCATGAACTCTAGGAAATAATTGTTCCTTCTGCTGCTTTTGAGTAGTTCTTTCCCTAGCTTTGGGTGGTTTCCTCATACATATGCACTGATTAGCACTGGGCTGAAGATTCCAGGAGGACCGCTTGCAGATTTCTGGAGCTTTTCCCTCTGTTACACCATCTCCTCTTCAGTACTCTGCTCCCCAATTCTAGATGCCTTGGCCTCCCCTAACGCACAAAACCATCTCCTCTAAGTGAGATCTAAGTGAGATCATCAGGCTCCATCTGCTTTCCCTCTTCCTGAGCTGGGGCTGGAAATTCTGTCTAAGCAATAAGCCAGGATAATCATAAATCTCACTCCCGTTTGTTTTTATCTCTCAGGGATCACTGTCCTACCTTGCCTGATATCCAATGTTTGAAAAATTTTGTTCAATATACATATTTAGTTTATTTAGATTTTTTAGTTGTTACAAGTGGCCCTTGCCTGTTTGAACACGAAAATTTCTCATAGGATCAAGAAAGATTCTTTACATGAAAATTTCTCTTAGGATCAAGAAAGATTCTTTGCACTGTTTCCTTTACTTTAGTGTCTTCGTGTAGAAATTGCTTATGATCTTTGAATGCTAAGATTATTGAACTGAGTGAAATGATCTTGCTTATATGCTTTAACTTTGTAAAAGAAAAGGGATGTGTGTTGGCTTTTTGTGGATGTTTAGCGATCTGTTTCTGATACTGATATAGTTATTAATAATTGTGAAATATTAGTAAAAGATAATTTAATAAAAAACATTGATTATATATTTATCAAACACTTTTTACATAGTGTTCCCTAAAACACTCAGTGTATACCAGTTTGTTTTTAGAACCCTGGAGATATTTTTATGTGTTCGAGTTTCCTATTCTTTTTGTGTTCATGTCAGTGGCAGTCACAAAAATGGGGTTAACTATAGTCAACTCTGGCTAATCATTTATGGACCATACTTTTTACTGAAAAGACCCAAATAATATTTCTGACCCTGCATTCATGATTTTTAGTATTCTCCACAGCATGATTGCTACTGGAATTCTTTACGGATGGAAATATAATAAAAATTCTAAAGCTCATCTCCGGAAATGGATGTTTTCTTTACTAAAGTCTCTAGAATGCAAAAGGAAATCCGTGCAATATGAACTTCCACTTTTCAGTTATTAGCTAGATAAAGAGAAAACATCTTACCGTGATCTCACTGAGATTAGGCTCACACGCCATCATGAATTTGAGAGATCACATTGCTAAGCAAAAGAATACTGTACATATTTAAGAAACCATAGTTTCTTTTCACATAAATGGGAAAGAAGACATGTATATTTTCTTTCAACACAGTATACATTGCAATCTCCTTTTATCCCACAGTATCCCCAGATTCAAAAACCTTGAAAGTGGATGAAGAAACAGAAAACACAATGAGAGTTACCTGGAAAGCAGCACCTGGGAAAGTCATCAACTACCGTGTTGTGTATCGCCCCCGTGGGGGAGGGAGACAAATGGTTGCTAAAGTGCCACCCACAGTCACCTCAACAGTGTTAAAACGACTTCAGCCCCAGACCACATATGACATTACAGTTCTTCCAATATACAAGACTGGAGAAGGAAAGCTTAGGCAAGGATCAGGAACAACAGGTATAAAACAATTTTTTTTTGGAGGGGGGGCAAGAGTATAATATATTAAAGGAAGGCTTTAATACATCTACTTTATTTGTTAGTGCCTAAAATTAATTCCATAGTAAATTAGATTATAATAATCAGATGGGATCCTGATTAGCATACTAATCCTGGTAAAATGATTCTTCATATTAATGTTCTAATGCTAATATGATCTTATGAATGGTGAGAATTATTTATATATCCACTTGGGTAGCACTTCGTTATCAAGATTTTTATTGGATGTTATGTCTGGTGCTACCACATTTTATAAATATACAATTTGAAGTGTTGTGTTTGCGATGATTCCCATGTACATCACTTAGATATCGCTAATCTGATTTCTTATTGCAGGGGGTAACAAAAAACCCCAAACCTAGTCTTATGGATAATATTTTAAAACATTTTTATCTTTACAGCTTCTCGTTTTAAATCACCCAGAAACCTCAAAACATCTGACCCAACCATGTCAAGCTTCCGAGTGACTTGGGAGCCTGCCCCTGGGGAAGTAAAGGGTTATAAAGTCACTTTCCACCCTACGGGGGATGACAGAAGGCTGGGGGAGTTAGTGGTTGGACCATATGACAATACAGTTGTTTTGGAGGAACTTAGGTAAGAATGAACTATATTCAGTTATGGTTAAAAGATCGAATAGTTTATGTAAATTAGTAGGACTTACACAGATAATCACTTATGTGTCTGATTGCCAGCAGAGTGCTTAAAATCAGCTGAAGTTGCTTTCTTAGTCTTGTTCTTACGGAAGATGAGGTTAGGATTCAGAGGCCAAGCTGAGTTTTTTGTGACATTTTAATGGTTCGGAATGGCATCTTTTCAATAACATCCTGCTTTTTAAAAAATTAACTTTCATATTTCACGATGTCACCAAAAGCAGCTTGTCCCTAGCCAGGCCTGTTGAAATGTGGGGGTTCTTGTGCCTTCTGGAAAGGCCCAGGTGACTCACACTGAGATGCTGAATATGAATCCTCTTCCAGGGTGGGCCATGGGAGAGAGAAGCAGGACTTTGTGCTTGGTGCCAGCTGGCAGGAACAGGAAAGGGTGGGCTGATTAAAGGTCTCGCTTCAGGCTGTGCAGTGGAAAACAAGGAAGTCTGAGTTTGAACAGCACCCTACATTCATCACAGTAGGAAGAATGGACTACTGTGCATTGCCTTTTGGAAAGTTTGTTTGTCTCAATCATTCATTCAACGATATTGAAATCTATATAAATACTCATTGTTTACTTTTAGCAGATTAGAGAGGATGAAATTTATTGAGGTTGCTATGTGCCAGGCATTGTGTAGGTACTTTATGTTACCTTGCAATATACAGCATTTAAATTATTTTCTTAAAGCCCATTGCTTAGAAGCAGTACCTTTTAACTTGCTGTAAGTGAACGTTTATAAAATCAAGATGAATGTGTTTAACAAAGCAAAATGTGCTACCCCTTGAGCCAGTTCTACATACGAACTATATATTTTAACATTTCAGGGCAGGTACCACGTATAAAGTAAATGTTTTTGGAATGTTCGATGGAGGAGAGAGTTCACCCCTTGTTGGACAAGAAATGACAACCCTTTCTGATACAACTGTCATGCCAATTTTATCCTCTGGTAAGAAACTGAGTTACATTTCCCCAGGAAAACTTAATATTATGATGCTATTTCAAATGTGAACTGTTAGGTTAGTCACACAGTGAAAAGCAAATATAAACACTTTATACTACAATATGCTTAAATAATTTGCACACTTAAAAACGTATCTTCAAACAGCTAGCTAAACATACCTTTGACAGTATTTTTTAAGGCCTGTCTTGTCAGCATTTGCATTGGTTACATAGTACTGTATTATTTAAAGCTGAGGTTTTGCAATGGGTAGGTTACATACACTTTCTCTCTTTTTAATAACTAAAATGCAATGTTATTTTGTTAAAGTAGTTGCAGAAATGATTTATTTGGGCTGAGCAAGCAGAGTTCGGTTACATAAATAGGTGGACAGCCATGACTTGGTAAGCAACATGGACGCATCAGCTCTCTGGATTTTTCTGCTCCTGCCACAGTTATTGCTTTGATGTGCATGAAGCTAGCTTTGAACGTTCTTAGAGGTGGAAGTAGTGGATAGAATTTACCTCTAAATGTTTTCCATCATTTGATAAAAAGGAGTAGACCTGGGCAGAGTAGGGGCAGGCTTGCAAAGGCTTAGGTGTTTGGAGTGGTATTTGGGAGTCTTCAGTCCTGATGGGAGGTACTATATGCAAAGGATGCCGTTGTAGTGTGACGAGCATCATTTAATTTTCTCGGATGCTACCACGGCAAGAAGTTGGAAAAGTCATAGCTGGTAATGTAAGCTTCCAGAAAAGAGGGGATTTAAAAAAATGTGGATGTGGACAAAATAAGTCAAAGTGTCAAATCCTGCTGTTTTGTATGAATGTTCTGTTGTTTCTGTTATGATGATATTAACTGACTTATATTTTTATTTTGTAGCTTGTGCACTGAGGATATTGGGATTTTCCTCTTTCCAAAGCACCCTAGCTTTGTATCAGTGTTTGTGCTTGTTGTCTCTAAAGCTCTCAATTTGTATATTTGTTTGCATACTTTTCTAAATTGTCTTCCTTCTTTCTTGATTTTTTAAATGTGCAGACTTCACCATCTGTATTTACCTGATTGTTTTACATAGTACATGATAAAGTTAAACAGCTAGCAACTCAATAATATAGTAGCTATCAGGTTTTAGAACAAGGTATCTTTACTTCCAAAAGGTCTAATAAAGATTCATGTGTCTAATCCTTCATAATATATGTAATAATTACCTGAAGCTTAATTATTTTAGATGTTTTAAGCTCACTAAAACCTTTTTTAGCTCACACATTTTATCAGTTCATTTCGTATTTGTCTGCCAATGACCATTACATATTACCAAAAAATGCTGCATCTAATTTTTAGATCACATTAAAATTTTATTAAAATTATTAATGCCTTGTCGCCAGATGGCTATACATTCTCATTCAATTATTTCAGCTCTTGGGTTTGTAAGCCCTTTCAAATACAATGATGGTTTAATTTAAGTCTCCAGCATCTATGACTGTAGCCAGGAAAGAGTCAAAGATGAAGGAAATATTTGCCATTGAAATATCATTGGAGGGATTGGTGAACCTTATGAATGTTATTTGAGGTTAATGAATCATATTGACATATTTTTGGAGTCTTGACCTCCAAATCACCAAGCTAAGCTACAGAACTGAAGCAGCTAGGCAACACTGAGCATCCAGGGATGGCAGAGGCATGGCTAGGAAGTCATTCTACTAAGAATTTGCTCCTTACTCTGTCCTGTCTCATGATTGCCATGTCAGGAATGGAGTGTCTCACCAGAGCAGAAGCAGACATTGTGTTGCTGGTGGATGGATCATGGAGCATTGGCCGGGCAAATTTTAGAACCGTGAGGAGTTTCATTTCTCGCATTGTGGAAGTCTTTGAAATTGGTCCCAAAAGAGTACAAATTGGTAGGTCTGGCAATATTGAAGACCTTTAGACATTTTTGTCCTTCTTTTTTATATATGCTAATGCCAGTGGTGTTATTTTAGCCCTTGCTCAGTACAGTGGGGATCCCAGAACAGAGTGGCAGTTAAATGCTCACAGAGACAAGAAGAGCTTGTTGCAAGCAGTGGCAAACTTACCATACAAAGGAGGCAATACTCTCACAGGTGAGTAAGGACAGCCTGGTGCACTTTTAGGTCTTGCTTTTGGTCAGAACTTGTGGCTGAGTAATGATGCGACTGATTCTCTTTTAAAAATCCCACTAGGCATGGCTTTGAATTTCATTCGTCAACAGAGCTTCAAGACCCAAGCTGGCATGAGGCCTCGAGCTCGAAAAATTGGTGTTCTCATCACTGACGGAAAATCACAAGATGATGTTGAGGCACCTTCAAAGAAACTCAAGGATGAAGGCGTGGAGTTGTTTGCTATTGGTAAGCGCTCGAAAGGCTAGCAGTGCCCCTGGGGTTACAAAAGCTGAGGCTATTTTTGTAGTTAAAATATTTTTGAAGCATAAACACATAAACATATTTTCCCTATCACATAATTTATTAAACATATTTTCCCTATCACATAATTTATCAAAAAGATATGCCAAGAAGTCAACTCATTTTCTTCTTTTCCCCTTGTAATGGGATGCAACTACATGGCTTCTTGGAAGAAAGTAATGGGTCAGGAGGACAAATGTACTATTAGTAGGATGCAGGAAAATCCCTGTTTGTTTTTCTGTGGCACCATGTTTATTTTTGATAGCCATTATTTTACTTTCCAGAGAAAACACTCAAGAGACACTTTTTGGTGGGAAATTGGTGCTAGAAGCATTTAGAAGAAGCCAATTCAGAATAGCCTTTAGTTCACATTATTTTTTTATTTGTTTCTATTTTGTGCCAGAGATAGTCATTTTATTATTGAGGAAAATCATATGTGTATTCTAGTTAACATTGAAAATCCAAATGCTTTTAATTTGATGTATCCTTTTTTTTTTGCAAGGCATTAAAAATGCTGATGAAGATGAGTTAAAGATGATTGCGACGGATCCTGATGATATTCATGCATACAACGTGGCTGATTTTGAGTCACTCTCTAGGATTGTAGATGACCTCACCATTAACTTGTGTAACAGTGTCAAAGGTCCAGGTAAGATTAGCCTAGGGCTTCTCGCCCTCAGCACTGTTGATATTTGGGAGAGATAATTATTTTTTGTATGGGGAAAGGGGACTCTTTTGTGTATTGTGACATGTTTAGCAGCGTCCCTTGGCTCTGCCTACTGGATGTCAGTAGCATTCCCTGAGTTGTGACAACTAAAAATATCTTTGAATGTTGCCAAATATCTGATGGGAAGAATAATGCCCTCAGTTGAGAATCATTAGTTTAGTCCGTGATTTTTTCTCAGATTTGTTTCTGATGGCAACGAATTAGAAATGACTTCTAGCTTATTTGAAGATAAGCAACTAATATGGTAGAAGTGGTTCATATGCTTTGGGTATTGAGAATACATGTATTTGACTTTTTTCCTTGAGTTTCTCTCTCCAAACATTTGCAGATTTTCCTTTTGGATTTTGAACAACAGACTGACCTTTTCCCTGGAGAAATAGACCAGCCAGGAAGCCAGAATTTTTAGGCTTCTGGCTCTGGGTTAGCTGAGGGAGTTGTAGTTTTATTTAGTTGGAGAGAACTTTGAGTGGGGATGAAAACACCTTTTATCAGTTTTCCTTTATTTATTTTTTATCAGCTGTGTAATAGTTGCATTCATTCTAGTTTCCCAGACTGTAAAATTGCTTGATAATTTTGTAGGCTTGATTATGACCCAACTATAATAAAGGTTAGAGTACTAAGAATGGAAATGCTTTCCCCAGCTTTACAAAGAAAGTTGAAAGAGTTTATAGGAGAATGATTGCTATGCTAATGAAGTCATTGAATTAATTCTCCTTAAATTATTATTTGGGACATCTTTCTAATGATCACTGTGAACTTAATATTTCTATTTCATTGATGTTACGTCTAGATATTGGTCTGTAGTCATTCTGTTGTTCATTGGTCATTTCACTTTCCTTAACCAGAGAGAGCACAATCACAGGCAGTAGGATATTCCCAAATTTTAAAAGACTTGGTTGTTTTTCTTCTCTCTTGAGAAAGAAAGTGGGTAGCTTCTCTTACCACTGAACTAGGTCCTATAGGAGAACTAAACATAATGAGAAACCAATTCTGTCCACACAGAGTATAACTTATTGTTAAGGAGATTAAGACATGAATATAAATAATCAAATGATAATGAGGGTGGTGAATGTGGGTGGTCCAACAATGATAGAGACAGTGGAATTGTCAGGACCCAAATCCTTATTCATCAGTTATATGTATAAGGTTAGGGAAAGGAGGAAGTAATCAAGGACAATTCAGAGGTTTTAGAGTCTAGGTGATTGGTAAACAGGTAGCGCCACAAGAAAGAGTGGGATCAGGTTTTAATGAAAGATGAACCCAGGCTTGAATCTTCAGGGACTGAAAAATCCTTTGCCCACCCAGGGAGGTCTTACGGGCAATGGGACTCTAGACTGATTTACTTTTTATCAGGATGTGTGTACAAATTTGAAATACGGGGAGTAATACTGTTTCGATCTAATTTCAGATTTCATCACCTTGCTATAATAATGATAAAAGCGTATGCATTTTACTTCCATGTGTAGGTGACCTGGAAGCACCTTCTAACCTAGTTATTTCTGAGCGAACCCATCGTTCTCTTAGAGTGAGCTGGACACCTCCTGCTGACAGCGTGGACAGGTATAAGGTGGAATACTATCCCGTTTCTGGAGGGAAACGTCAAGAAGTGAGTAGACAACATCTACAGCCCACTCCTTCCTGATACTGAGATTGAGTCCTTCACATTAAGGTTCAAAAAATGTTGGGTGTGGAGCAAGAAAGATGTAGAGAGCGGCAGAACTGAATCAACAGTGGTGCTTTCTATTCCTTGCTAGGCAAACACTTCCATTTGGGCTTAATTAAAGGAAAAGAGCTTTGCTTAAATTCTCATGGTTTCTAAGAATTGCAGAATATCAATATGATTTTTAATCAAAGGATGCTTGATTTATTTGTGAGTTTATAGTAGAATCCTTGAGGTGGAAGGAAACACTAAAGATGATCTAGTTTTACCCACTCATTTTACAAATAAATAAGGAAACAACAGCTGGGAGAATAAATGATATGAATTGTCTAAGATCTCATTGTAATCTGGTAATTTCCAAAAGCAAAAGACAATGGTTTCATCGAAATATAATTTCTAAGCTCATTGCAGTTAACTTACTTTGTAATGGTCGTAGAAAAGAAGGAAGTGATTACAGCATAAGTTGCTATTATTTTTTAAATTTTTTTCCCCTAGTTTTATGTGAGCCGGCTGGAAAGTAGCACAGTACTGAAAGATCTGAAGCCTGAAACGGAGTATGTTGTTAATGTGTATTCTGTGGTAGAAGATGAATATAGTGAGCCTCTGAAGGGCACAGAAAAAACTTGTAAGTCAGATTAAAAAAAAATCTTCTCATTATTTTGTTTTTTAAGATGAATAGGTGGCAGTCTATGTGGGATTTTTGGCAGCCTTACATATCATTCCATTGTTCAATATCCATTCAACAAATATTTATTAAGTGTGTTCTTTGTACAGGTGCTCAATAAATACTCATCTGTGCTTACTGGCTGTTCTTGCAATCATGGGACTCCACTGGTAGAATGGGTAGTCATGGCCATAGATAACGGAGAGGGCTCACTTACCTTTCATATAGTTATTCACTTAAGAAAGGTGTCATGTGGGGAGTGGGACAAAGATTAGGAAGAGGAGCTGTGCAGAGATGACCTATTCAGTTTTGCATGTAGCCAGATCTTCCTGCTGTCAATGACATCAACCCTTTTTTCCTGGCCTTTTCATCCTGGCCTTTATTAGAGAAGTTCTAATGGCTTTGACTTTGAGTAGAGCTTCTGGCAGAGTTGTTCCTTGCTCCTATTCCTGGTAAGGTTTCTGAGGCCGAATGAAAGAACTCTTTCCTTTTCCCACCTTCTTGGCTGGACTCCAGGGGAAGGGAGGCCAGTAATAAGATGAAGGAGTGGGCATCACTCTCTCTAAGACAAGAATTGACTCTACTTACTGTTCAGTTCCTTAAGTCTTTATCTCTTCCCCCTCTCTTTATTGTATAAGGTTTAGGTGTACAACATTGTAAGCTGACATCTGTATACACTACAAAGTGATCACCCTCAAAAGTCTATTACCATCCATCACTCTACACTTGATCCTCTTTATCCCTTTCACCTACCCTCCAACCCTGTTCCCCTCTGGTAACTAGTGATATGTTCTCCGTATATGGATTTGGTTTTGTTTGTTTGGATTTTGTTTGTTTTTAGACTCCACGTATGAGTGAAGTCATGTGGTATTTCTCTTTCTCTTAACCTATTTCACTTAGCATAATACCCTCAAGGCCCATTCTTGTTGTCACTAATGGCAAGATTTAATTCTTTTTTATGGCTGAGCAGTATTCCACTTTATATATACTTCTATATATTTCATTATATATCACTTCTTCTTTACCCATTTATCCACCAGCACACAGAGAGGTTGTTTCTATATCTTGGTCATTATAATATGACATTATATAATATAAGCATTATATAATGCTTCAGTGAACATAGAGTTGCATATATCTTTTGAATTAGTGGTTTGTACTCTTTGAATAAATAGCCAGTAGTGGAATAGCTGAATCTTATGGTATCTATTCTTAATTTTTTTGCAGAATCTCCATACTGTTCTCCATAGTGACCACACCAATTTGCAATCCCACCAATAGTGTATCAGGGTTCCCTTTACTCCACATCCTTGCCAGCACTTGTTATTTCATATCTTTTTGATAATAATGATTCTAACATATATGAAGTGATACCTCTCATTATAGTTTTGAATTGTGTTTTCCTAATAATCAGTGATGTTGAACATCGTTGCATGTGCCTGTTAGCCATCTGTATGTCTTCTTTGGAAAAATGTCTATTCACATCCTCTGCTCATTTTTTAATTGGGTTCTTTGTTTTGTTGTTCTTGTTGTTGTTGTGTTGTATGAGTTTTTTATACATTTTGAATATTAACTCCTTATTGGAGTTTTGATTTGCAAATATCTTCTTCTATCCAGTGGGTTGCTTTTTGTTTTGATGACATTTTCCTTTGCTGTGCAGAAGCTTTTTAGTTTGATGTGGTCTCATTTGTCTATTTTTATTTTTGTTTCCCTTGCCTTTGGAGTCTCAGCCACAAAAGCATTACCATGACTGGGGCAGCTGCGTGGCTCAGTTGGTTAAGTGTCTGACTTCAGCTCAGGTCATGATTTCACAGTTCATGAGTTTGAGCCCCACATTGGGCTCTGTGCTGACAGCTCAGAGCCTGGAGCCTGCTTCAGATTCTATGTCTCCCTCTCTCTCTGCCCCTCCCCTGCTCACACTCTGTCTCTCTCTCAAAAATAAATAAACGTTAAAAAAATTAAAATAAAAAAAACATTACCAAGACTGATGTCAAGGAGCTTACCATCTATGTTTTGGTTCTAGGATTTTTATAGTTTCAGGTTTTACATTCAAGTCTTTAATCCATTTTGAGCTAACTTTTGTGTATGGTGTATGAGAGTGATCTAAGTTTCATTCTTTTGTATGTGGCTGACCAGTTTCCCAGCACCATTTATTGAAGATACTGTTTTTATTCCATTGTACATACAATGGTTCCTCTGTCATAAATTAATTGTCCATATATGTGCAGGTTAATTTCTGGACTCTCAATTCTGTTCTATTGATATGTGTGGTTTTTTTTGCCCATACCATACTGTTTTAATTACTATAACTTTGTAATATAGTTTGAAATCAGGGACTGTGATACTTTCAACTTTGTTCTTTTTTAAAAAATTTTTTAACATTATTTATTACTGAGAGACAGAGACACAGAGCATGAGTGGGGGAGGGGCCGAGAGATGGAGAGACACAGAATCTGAAGCAGGCTCCAGGCTCCGAGCTGTCAGCACAGAGCCCGATATGGGGCCTGAACACACAAGTCACGAGATCGTGACTTGAGCCGAAGTCGGACGCTTAACCGACTGAGCCACCCAGGCACCCCACAACTTTGTTCTTCTTTCCCTGTGATTGCTTTGGCTATTCAGCACCTTTTGCGGTTTCACATACATTTTAGAATTATTTGTTCTAGTTTTGTGAAATATGCCATTGTAACTTTGATAGGGATTGCATTGAATCTGTAGATTTTTATGGATAGTCTGGACATTTTGACAGTATAAATTCTTCCAATCTATGAGCATAGTATGTCTTTCCATGTCTTTGTGTATCTTCAATTTCTTTTATTAGGTTTTATTAGTTTTCAGTGAATAGGTCTTTCACCTCTTTGGTTAAATTTATTACTAGATATTTTATTCTTTTTTATGCAATTACAAATGAGGTTATTTTTTTAATTTGTCTTTTTGATAGTTTGTTATTAGTGTATGGAAATACGATGGATATCTGTATATTGATTTTATGTCCTGTGAATTCATTTATTAGGTCTAACAGTTTTTGGTGGCATCTTTAGGGTTTTCTCTATATAGTAACATGTCATTTGCAAATAGTGATAGTTTTACTTCTTCCTTTCTGATTTGAATACCTTTTTTCCCCCTTGCCTAGTTGCTATATTTAGGACTTCCAATACTATGTTGAATTAGTGGTGAGAGTGGGCATGCTTGTCTTGTTCTTGAACTTGGAGGAAAAGCTTTCAGCTTTTTCCCATTGAATGTGATGTTGGCTGTGGGTTTGTCATATACGGACTTTATTATATTGAGGTAAATTTCCTCTATTGCCACTTTGTTGAGAGTTTTTTTAAAATCATAAATGGGTGTTGAATTTTATTGAATGCTTTTTCTGCATCTGTTGAGATGATCATATGATTTTTATCCTTCATTTTGTTAATGTTGTATATAACATTGATTGGTTTGTGAATTTGAACCATTCTTCATCCCTGGAATAAATCCCACTTGATCATAATGTATAATGCTTTTAATGTATTGTTGAATCTGGTTTGCTAATATGTTGTTGAGGATTTTTACATCTATGTTTGTCAAGGATATTGACCCATAATTTTCTCTCTTTTTGTGTGGCATCCTTGTCTGGTTTTTATGTCAGGGTAATGTTGGCCTCATAAAATGTGTTTGGAAGCATTCCCTCCTCTTTAATTTTTGGAAGAGTTTGACAAGGTTACGTTTTAAATCTCCTTGACTGTTTGGAAGATTTCACCAGTGAAGCTGTTTGGTCTTGAACTTTTGTTTGCTGGGAGTTTTTGATTTCTGATTCAATCTTCTTGCTAGTAATCACTTTACTCAGGTTTTCTATTTCTTCCTGATTCAGTCTTGGGAGATTGTATGTTTCTAAGAATTTATCCTTTTCTTCTAGGCTGTCTAGTTTGTTGGCATATTGTTTTTTGTAGTAGGTCTTTTAAAAAAATGTTTATTTATTTTGAGAGAGAGAGAGAGAGAGAGGGAGAAAACAAGTGGGGGAGGGGCCGACAGAGAGAGAGAGAGAGAGAGAGAGGGAGAGAGAGAGAGAGGGAGAGAAAGAGACTCCCAAGTAGACTCCATGCTGCGTACAGAGCCATTCATGGGGCTTGATTTCACAACCGTGAGATCATGACCTGAGCTGAAATCAAGGGTCAGACACTTAACTGACTGAGCCACCCAGGCATTCCTATGTAGTGTCTTATGATCTTCCCCCCCTTCCCACCATGACATCAGTTGTAACTTTTCTCTCATTTCTGATTTTGAGTCCTTTTTTTTCTTTGTTTGTTTAACTAAGGGTTTTTTTTTTTTATTTTGTTTATCTTTTTCAAAGAACCAGCTCTTAGTTTCATTGATCTTTTCTATTTCCTTAGTCTCTATTTAATTTATTTCTGCCTCTGATGTTTATTACTTCCTTCCTTCTAACTTTGGGCTCAATTTATTTTTCTTTTTCTAGTTTCTTTAGGTGTAAAGTTAGATTGTTTATTTGAGATTTTTCTTGCTTCTTGACATAAACCTATATTGCTATGAACTTCCCTCTGAGAACTGCTTTTGCTGAATCTCATAGATTTTGGTATGCTATTTCTCTTTTATTTTTTTCTAAGTATTTTCTGATATCTCCTTTGCTTTCTTTGATGACCTCATGGTTGTTCAGTTACATGTTATTTGTTTTCATGTTTTTGTGTTTTTTCCAGTTTTGTCATTGTAATTGATTTTAGTTTCTTACCATTTTTGTCAGAGAAGATGCTTGATACAATTTTAGTCTTCTTAAATTTATTGAGACTTATTTTGTGACCCAACATGTGATCTATCTTGGAGAATGTTCCATGTGCACTTTAGAAGCATGTGCATTCTACTGCTTTTGGATAGAATGTTCTGCATATATCTATTATGGCCATGTGACCTAATGTGTCATTTAAGACCAATATTGCCTTATTGATGTTCTGTCTCATGACCTATTCATTGCTGTAAGTAGGGTTTTAAAGTCTCCTACTATTATTTTTTTGCTTTCAATCTCCCCTTTTAGGTTTTTAAATATTTGTTTTATATACTTTGGTGCTCCTGTGTTGGGTATTTATAAATAAACTTTTATTTTTAATGTTGTATCTTCTGCCTGGGTTGATCTTTTTATCATTATGTGGTGCCCCCTTTGTCTTTTAGTACAGTATTTATTTTAAAGTCTATTTTGTCTGATATGAGTATAGCTACATCAGCTTTCTTTTCATTTCCATTTGCATAGAATATTGTTTGGCATCCCTTCACATTCAGTCTGCATGTGTCCTTATTTCTGAAATGAGTCTTTTGTAGGTAGCATATAGACAGTCCTTTTTTTTTTTTTTTTAAATCTATTTATCCACTCTGTCTTTTGATTGGTAAATTTAGTCCATTTATATTTGAAGAAATAATCAATACGTATGTACTTATTTCCATTTTGTTGTTTTCTGGTTGTTTTTGAAGTTCTTCTTTGTCCTTTTTCTTCTCTTTTTCTCTCCTCTTGTGGTTTCCTGGCTTTCTTTAGTGTTATGTTTAGATTTCTTTCCTATTTTCTTTTATATTTATTAGTATTAGTTTTTCTTTGTGGTTACTGTGAGATTCATATGTAGCATCCTATGCATATGATAGTCTCTTAAGTTGATAGCAACTTAAATTTGAACACATTCCCAAATTTTACATTTTTATCTCCCATTTTTCATATTTTTAAAGAAATGATGTTTTATGTAAGAAGATTTTTTTAAATATTTATTTTTGAGAGAGAGAGAGAGAGTGTGGGTGGAGGAGGGGTAGAGAGAGAGAGACAGGGGGACAGAGGATCCAAAGCGGGCTTTGTGCTGATAGCAGAGAGCTGGATGTGGGGCTTGAATTCACAAACCATGAGATCATGACCTGAAGTCGGATGCTGAGCCACCCTGGCACCCCACGTTTTATATTTTTGATGATACATTTTGCATCTTTTATTTTATGCATCCTTTAGGTAATTATTATAATTTTAGTTAACTTTACTACTTTTGTCTTTTGACCTTCATACTTGCCTTATTGGTGATTGATCTACTATCTTTGCTATATATTTACTTTTTCCAGTGAAATCATTACTTTCATATTTCTCCTACCTCTCCTACCTGCCCTGATATGGCTCTTTTCTCTTTGTTGTGGAAGGTACTATTCCTCTAGTTCTCAGGTCTTTCTGTTTCAGAGGAAATTATTTCATATGTGGCTATAAATTTTTCACATCCATGGGAAGAGGTGATTTCAGAGTCTTCTTTTGTTACCATCTTGAACCTGTCCTCCATCTCTTCTCTTACTATCCTTCATATTAGATCATAGGAACTGGGAAATAATGTATTTCATAATGGGCAGGATTAATCTGATATTTTCTTGAAACTTTAAACTCAATATTTGGACAGTATATAGAAAGCTATATGGGTATTAAATGAAGAGGAAACTGAAAATCTTTTACTGTGCCTCATGGGCCTGGGTCCAGAAGTCCACGAATCCCCTAAGTTTCAGTTATTAATGTATGGCACTCTCACTTAATTTTTCTTTAATCAATGATGAAATAAAATACTGTACTTGTTACTTATGTATGAAATTTTATGATTGAAGTCTGAAAAGAGACAACTTAAAGATATTCCAGAAAAAGAGATTGATATTTCAGGAAGTTGTTATCTATTTTCACTTCCATATGGACTCATTGGAATGCCAGTTGAAATTTAAACTTTCTTTTTTTATAAAATAGTTGTAACTTGCTGTCCTGAGTATGAGGTGGCAATGAACAATGAGATTAGGTTTTTCAGGAGAGAGGAAAGAATTATATTGACCCTCATTGACTTCTTGCAGCAACCCATTCTCTATTTAGCATATATAATACCAATTATTAAATAGGAGTCAACAATTAAAAATGAGTAGATTGACAGGAATTAGACTGATGTCTGCCTTTACATTCCAACAGTACCAGTCCCCGTGGTCAGCATGAATATTTATGATATTAGCCCTACCAGCATGCATGTGCAGTGGCAGCCAGTGGGAGGGGCTACTGGCTACACCGTGACATACGAACCCACCAATGCCACAGAACCAGCAAAACCGAAAGAGGTGGGAGACATTTGTTTCTTTATCATTGGGTCTTCCTGAGACTTTATAGTTTTAGAGACTGCATTAAACTGCAGTTGCTTATGAACTTATTTATAACTACATGCAAAATGGAAAAATAGAAAATTAGATTTGTGACCTTTGACACATTTTTAAAAAACATTGGCATGAAAGGAAATTCTGTTCAGAGAAATGAAAAATAAACGTTGTGTTTTATAATCTAGTGGTTACAAATAGGCCATAATTGGCTAGCCCCAGTAAATGGAAATGTTTGATTTGAATGTCTTATTTCCCTTTGGCATGTCCATATGCAGATGCGTGTGGGGCCAACAGTGAACGACGTGCAGCTGACTGATCTTTTTCCCAACACTGAGTATGCAGTCACAGTGCAGGCTGCCTTGCACGACCTCACTAGTGAACCTGTCACTGCTCGGGAAGTCACCTGTAAGATATTACCAGTTTTTATTCTTTCTTTATTGCTGTTGATGTAATGTTCATTAGGATTTTTCTTCCACCCAATGACACTATCAATACTTGAATAATTTGTGCATAAATTACAGGGTTATTCCTTATGGGAATCACAATTGAGAATTAAAGTTAATTCTAGACTTATGGCAGCATCTTAAATTGATTCTAGGATGTACTTTTTTTTCACATTTAACGTAGTTGATACTGAGGATGTTTCTTAACAATCAGTGGTGGGTGTCTTACAAGTAGTTTTGGCCAAGTGTCAATGAGGGCATAGAATATAAAATAATGGTATATTTAAGTATGATATATAGCACTGGTGAGAAGGGAATGTCGGGTGAGTGTAATTTTGGAGGAAGATTCTAGACTTAAGATTAAGATGTTTCAAGTTCTTGCTGAAGTAGAAACTTTATGGCACATGTAGATAAGTCTGTTTCAATTACGTGAGCTAATCAGTTTACTCAATCCAAAAACATATTTATTGATCATCTGTGGTACTTCAGTCACTTTGCTAGGTATTGGGAATGCACCAATAGATAATAAAAGGTGTAGTGTAAAGCATGTGGACTCCTTTGTGGTTTGCACTTTTCTTGAGTTATTGATCAGTCCCTTTTGTGTTTTTGGTTTGTTTCATTGGCATTCAGGTGCTTTTTCTTGAAAAGGACAATGATTGCACTTAGGACCCTTGCCTTTCCTGGCTAGAACTTTTGTTTCATGCTTGTTGAGGTGGTCATATTGGAATAGATGACTAGGTTTAAATTTGAGTCTCAGCCCACGTTTCTAAGGAAATTAAGAAGTTAGAAGGAAACTTCAAGGGGGAGGGGAAGTGATACAGAAGCATGATAAGGCAGAAAAGAGAAAGAGCCCTTGAAGGGTGGGACAGTATAAATTCACTGACAACAAATAATCATTTTTTATATACTAGACCCTGTGTAGAGCTGGTGGTGGTTTTGTAGAAATGAGGTAGTGGCAGATGGAAAGAGTGGGAAGCCAGCTAGGGATTGGAGATAGGTGTTCTCAGAGTGTCTGGAGAGAAGATGGAAGAGTCATAATGGCATGAAAGGCGAGTGTGGTCATGGATTTGATATGGAACTGGAATACAACAGTGGAGGAAGGGAGGACACAGAGATGCAGAGAGACAAAAACATTGAAGGGAAAAAGGTGCAGAAACATGGAAGTGGAGGGTGACGTTCAGGAGGAAGGATGTACAGAGTTGAAATGAGAGACAAAGGAAATTGGTCAACGGGCAGCTAGAAAGTGAGATCTGTCTAATATATTCTTTGTTGGTTATCCTTAGCCATGTTCTTTTTAAGGTAAGGTTTTGTTTGACTTGGCAAAAAGTTTGTCATTTGGATTTTCTTGTAACCATTCATGCTTCTGTGGATTTTCTTACCAGCTTACCGGGTGCTTAATTTTGGCCCATCTTCATTCTTCATTCTCATAACCATTTGTTTTTCTATCATTTTCTTTTAAGGGACCATAACTCTTTCTATTTTGTTTTCTATCCTAACTGATTTAAATATCTGATAAACACAAGCTGCACATTTATGCTGAATTATGATATATTATAGCTGAATAGCAAGTAAGATCTTATTAAAATAGTATGGAAGGAAGTCTGCATATAAAAGAGAAATTATAATTATAATAAAAATTTAAATTTATCATATTTTTAAAGATCCTTACTAAGAAAAATTGAGCTCTACCTAGTAGAATCATAGTATGTTTATCAGCATAGCTATTTTTCAAAGTTATTTTGCTGCACACTGTTAAGTTTTCTGCAAACAACTCCTTGAAAACGTGTGTAAATGCATTGGAATTCTGTGGTGAGAGCCACATCAAAATCTCATTTCTCATGCGTCTCCAGTGCCTTTACCCAAACCTCGAGATCTGAGACTCAGAGATGTGACTCACAGCACCATGAATGTGTTTTGGGAACCCGTGCCTGGAAAAGTGCGTAAATATATCGTTCGCTACAAAACACCAGAAGAGGATGTCAAAGAGGTAAGTTGAAGACTGGAATGGATTTGGAAATATTTGTTTTCTGTAGGTTTAATAAAAGAACCCAAATTAGTATAGAGAATAGCATGTTTGAATACTTGTAACCTTATTAATACAGTATTGAAAATTTGTTATATTAATAAAACATTTTTTGAATACTTGATGATATATTGGACTGTGTTGCATTTAGTTTGGAAATGTTTTGTTGTGTGATATTGATCTCAAAATCATTATCCCTTAATGGATAGAGTCGTAGAATGTAGTTGGTACTTCCTTCTCATTAAGATGCCTTTTATGGTACTCTGCATTCTATAAATTACTAAAAATATCATAATAATGTTTCTAAAAATAAAAGCTAGCAAAGGATCCAGGAAAGAAGAGGGGAGTTCATCAGATAGTAGGAAGATAGGGCAATGCAGCACGACTGAGAGAAAGGGTAAATGTATTCTTAGAGGAGGGTCCCTTTGGCGGTGAGCGTTTTTGAAATGATGTTGGGGCAGAGATCTGTTTCGATGACAACCTGATTCAAGGTGGGAGCAAACTGAGGGCCTTCACTAGAGAATGGGCTTAAAACTTATGTGTGCTTGGGGGCACATTAATGACATTTTTGGTAGATAGAAATAGTTTCCGTAAGCACTCACTTGTTGACTGTGCTGGTCATTTGGATTATACTAAAGCTAATTTATACATGTGCACACATTCATTTCATTCTAGGTTTCAATTTCAAAAGAGGCACAATGACCAGTGGGCCTCACAGGATTCTTGTGCATAACAAATGAGGTAATGCACAGGAGAACATTTCTGAAAGAAGTAAGGCAGTGATACAAAAGGAAACAGAGAAACTGTCGTTGCAAAATGGTTAGGTTGCTTGAATCTGTAGAGAGTCATTATTTACCAAACCCTAGTGTCAATATATTTTTCCACATTGGAAGCATTTAAACTGTCTCTGGTTCCTGGACTCTTTTGCATATTAGAAACCATTGCTATTTTTTGTAGCACAATTCTTATGCTCTTTTGCTAAGAGGTACAGTAAACAACAGAAATGTTAAAACTATACTCTTTGTAAAAATAGTTCCACTGCTCTATTACAGGTAGAAGTAGACAGGTCAAGGACCAGCACCCCTCTCAAAGACCTGCTCTCACAAACCCTGTACACAGTAGGGGTTTCTGCAGTATATGATGAAGGGGAGTCTCCCCCGGTGACTGCTCAAGAAACTACCCGTAAGTTGTGATCATGCTTCCTTGATAATTGAGAAACAACATTACATGACTGTGTAACTGAACTTATTGGGTCATTTTGTTTCTTAGTACAATTTTTTTTGAATATTTGTGGATTTCCAGATTGCTTTTTATTTATTTTCTGCCCGTCTTCTACCTTCATGTCCATTCCTTTTATTTTCAAATTTATTGTGTTATTTTATTTTTCAATTAAGTTTTTAATTTTTGAAAAATTAAAAAAAAATTAATGTTTTTATTTATTTTGAGAGAGAGAGAGACAGAGAGAGAGAAAGAGGAAGAACAGGGAAGGGGCAGAGACAGAGAGGGAGAGAATCCTAAGCAGCCTCCATGTGGTAGCACAGAGCCCTACGTGGGGCTCTAAGTCACAGACCTTGAGATCATGACCTGAGCTGCAATCAAGAGTTGGACGCTTAACCAATTGAGCCACCCAGGCACTCTATTTAAAAATTTTAAAAATGTTTTTATTTATTATCTAAGTTTAAAATTTTAATTCTAGTATAGTTAACATACAGTGTTATGTTTCAGGTGTACAATATAGTGATTTAACATGTCCATTCCTTCTATGATATGTTTATCTTACTATTATTCTATCAGCCACTGTCATTAATTCATCTTCCAGATACTCAACTGGTGTGTGTACGTGTGTGTGTGCGTGCGTGTGTGCATGTGTGTGGGGGGGGGGTGGGGAGGAAGTATATTCTTGATGTAAGTTGGCCATTTTCTCTGGGAAAGTTGTGTTAGTTATCAAATATTTTTTGAAATCTTACTATATATAAAGTGCTATCAGCGGTAACAAAATATAAAATCTTTGCCTTCAGTAGTTCATGATTTCATTGTGGAGATAAGAAAAAGTAATTGACAATGTAGGGGCTCATGTAAGGAAGGTGAGGTAAGCGGCACTCAGGTTGCGCACTGTCGGGTTTCAGAGGAAGGGGAGGCTTGCACGGTGGAAAGGCAGGGGAGATGCAGGGCAACCTGCCCTGGTCCTGTCTCACCTGCTCCATTTTGTTGCTGCTTCCAGGGATGTCCGTTTCTTCCTGTGTCATGGTACTTGCATAGTATTTAACCCAATTATTGTTGCTCGTTAATCTTTTTCTATTCTGCTTACCCCTTCTCCCCACAAGTGAAGGCAGAGACATACTTACTTTGTACAACTTTGCATCTCCAGTGCCTGGCACCGTGCTTAGCACATAATTTCCTAATCAAATAGCGCTTAAGAAGTTGAGGTCTAGAGGGGCGTGTGGATTGGTTGAGCATTCAACTTCTTCTCAGGTCATGATCTCATGGTTTGTGAGTTTGAGCCCCACTTCAGGCTCTGTGCTGACAGCCTGGATCCTGGAGTCTGCTTTGGACTCTGTGTCTCCCTCCCTCTCTGCCCCTACCCCGCTCTTTCTCTTTCTCTCTCTCTCTCAAAAATAAATAAACACTAAACAAAATTAAAAAAAAAAAGTTGAGGTCTAGAGCCGGTCTAGTTCCAAAGAAATATAATGGGAGCTACTTATGAAATTCACAGTTTTCTAGTAGCCACATTTGAAAAAGTAAAAGGAGGGGTGCCTGGGTGGCTCAGTCGGTTGAGCGGCTGACTTCGGCTCAGGTCATGATCTCGCGGTCCGTGAGTTCGAGCCCTGCGTCGGGCTCTGTGCTGACAGCTCGGAGCCTGGAGCCTGTTTCAGATTCTGTGTCTCCCTCTCTCTGCCCCTCCCCCGTTCATGCTCTGTCTCTCTCTGTCTCAAAAATAAATAAACGTTTAAAAAAAAATTGAAAAAGTAAAAGGAGACAGAGGAAACTAATTTCAATGTGTTCTATTTAACCCAATATATAAAAAGTGTTGTCATTTTAATATGTATCAGTAAAATAATTATATTAATACTTCTCATAATTTTTTCCTATAATAATTATTTGAAATCCAGTACATATTAACTTTATACTTACAGTATTTCTCAATTGGGACTAGTACTCAGTAGCTACTACTGTATGGCTAGTAGCTTTGACAGGAGACACCACAGGTCTAGAAAATTTAAATGACTTGCCCCACCTCATCCAGCAAGGTACTGCTGGGATCAATACAAATCTGGAACATTTGCTTCCTGCCCTGTAACTCCCTCACTAGAGGCCCCAAAGCTTCTCCTTTCGTACCTAACTGTCTATACAGGATCAGGGAGTCTGGTCAAATGTTACAGCCTACTCCTTAACATCAGACAGTATCGACTTCTGCTTTTCTTATCATGTGATTGCTGCTAGCAATCTCAGCTGTCTTCTTGGCATGGTTCTTACCTGGAAAGGGTAGTGCCTGGATGGGAATATCAGTGCATGCGAGTAGACAGACAGCTCTGCATAAACATAACAGGTGTAGTAAAGAAAAAAAGTCAGGAAAAAAAGACTAGTGGAAGGAGGTAATTTAGCAATGACTAAATCAATACTTTCAATGTGTTTTTAATCCTTAAGACTTCCTAATACCTTTTAGATATATTGAAAGTACATCCTTAACATGTGGTTTGCTTTGAAGATGTGTTTATGAAAGTGGTGCCACTCAGTATTTCATTGGGCCTTTTCACTGTAATTATTAGAAATAAATTTTTGATGGGTCTGGATTTTGTGTAGTTGGCTTTGGTTAGTAGGGGGTAGAGAAATATTTGAAAATGAAAGCTCATAACTGGAGGCAGACATTCCAGATTCCTTGTGCCTGGTCAATGGAGAGGCTTTTAATTGGGGTTTCAGCAGTCATTAGCACTCTGGGGTTATTCCTGTCTCTGGACAGAGTGAGTACAGTCTGCTTCACTTATCCTTAAGATAGACGAGTGTTTATCAGAAAACCTCACGCATGGATTACTTAGATCATTACATTTCATAGGCCATGATGGCCCATGCACTCTCAGATAATTATCTACCAAAGTTTAGGTTTATGTGTATTGCTGTGTGAACAGGTCCATGGTTTTCACATGTAGATGTTCAGCTTTCAAATAGGACATTGAAAAAAAATACTTGAGATGCAGAATGATTGAGAACCAGTGAATCAGAAGAGTATTACTAAAAGGTACTTTAAAAAATATCACCATTTTAACAGAATACAAATAGTAACCTATTACATCCATGTAGTGTTTGCAGTTTTCAGAGCTTTCTCTTACACTATCTTTCAAATGAACTGAACTGGTAAGATACTTGGTTCTAAACAATGCTTTCAGCCAGTGTCCCCATGTCCATGAAGGTAAAACAAAGCAGTTTTATTATATTGTTTGTGGATCACATTCATAGACTTGGTCCTGCTTTATCTCATGATAGGTACTGTGCCAGCACCAACAAACCTAAAGATTACTGAAGTAACACCGGAGAGTTTCCGAGGGACTTGGGATCATGGAGCTTCAGATGTGTCCCTGTACAGAATAACCTGGGCCCCTTTTGGAAGCTCAGACAAGATGGAGGTAGTGTTAGCTCTCTTCCTTCTTTTCTCCCTTCCGTTTTTGAAAAACATCTTATTTCATTATAAGGAATCTTGTTTGAAGCATGTATTACCTCTATTGCCAGAAAAGCATCCTTTCTTATTAGTGACATTTGAACTCTTGGGATGCAACAAAGCCAGAATGGCTTTGTAGTGGCTAATAATGTCAACCAACTTCCATTGAGTGTATGATGTACATGGTGACTTAATTTTGTGTGGGTTTGTTTTTTTTTTCCTCTTTCACTAAGACCATCTTAAATGGAGATGAAAATACTTTGGTGTTTGAAAACCTGAACCCGAACACTCTTTATGAAGTTTCTGTTACTGCCATATATCCTGATGAGTCAGAAAGCGATGACCTGACTGGCAGTGAGCGCACACGTAGGTGTTCAGCTTTGAAATAGGACCTTGTTATTTTAAAGTTAATTTAAAAAATAGAGCTATGGCTATATTAGTAATATTTCCCCAAATTCTGTTTTGTTTTTTTTTTTTTTTTTTTTTTTTTTTAATTTCAGCACGTTTGATACCCTTAACAACACAAGGTAAGAGTTTAATTTGCTGAGCCATATGAATGACAAATAATGAATGAATGAATAAATGATGAACAAATGAATGAATGAAAAATACCATAAAATCCACTGCAAAGAGATTTTCTGCTTTTAAATTGCAAGGCATCGATTGAGACCTATTTTTAAACGTTTCTTAAAAAACTGCTTTATTGCCATTTGTTAAGAAGTCATTTAAGATTCAATGGCCATCCTTTACTGGGGTCAAATTTAGTCCTAAAGTTAAAAGTATACTGATTTCCTTGTGAATAGTGATTATTTGGGGAGGAGGCCTCGTTCTGTGAGCTTACTCTGTTTCTCAACAATCTTTTTTCAGCTCCAAAAAGTGGCCCACGAAACCTTCAAGTGTACAATGCAACATCTAACAGCTTGACTGTTAAGTGGGATCCCGCTAGTGGTCGTGTGCAGAAATACAGAATTACTTACCAGCCTTCAACAGGAGAAGGCAATGAGCAAACGGTAATATTTTTGAAAAAAATATAACTGGGAAAATTCTACCTTTTCTCCTCAAACTCTTTTCGCCTCCAGTGTTTAGTCATACTTACTGCTTTGAGGGATGCAAAATTTATTGTATTGAATGGACTTATTTGACTCCATTTGCGATGGGAACTCAGGACATTCTCAGGAGAAGCGAAAGTTGCTTTTCCTGGTAGGCAGCCTCACAGCATCAGACATGTGCCTCATGCATGCACATTTCCCTTAAACACTCCTAGCGCTGGGTTATCTATGAAGATTTATAGATTTTTAAAGTCTATTTAGATTTTTAATCCATATTTCTCCAACTTAATCAAATACTGAAAGTTTGCCAAATTTCTGTTATTGTAATTTTCTTGTTTTTGCATGTGATAGATATTTCCTATATCTGGAGTTTCCAGATCTAGGCTTCTGTGCACCTAATTCATATTATTTATTATTTTTATATTTATCCAAATAGAGGTTTCTGAGAAAGATGATATTACTGTAAACAACCTTCATCTTCTTTATCTTTCTGGTCTTCCCTGATTTAACAAAGTCCTTGTCCATTCACTTTGTCTTTTTTTGAACCTTCTCCACCTTTGCTTTGTGAAATATGTGACTAGAACTGCACATAGGTCAGAAGGCACCGTGATTTTTTATACCAGCAGGGAGATGCTTTCTGATTTATTTCAAATGTCTCTTTTGCTGTATATGGTCCAGCATTTTGTTGACATAATTTTGGCTATAACATTTCTTCACATAGCCATATAGAGAGATAGGAGTTATTAACAGTAAGTCACCTGACTTGCCGAGATCCAGCAAATGGGTCTTACCCCTTACCAGTAGAGATGTTAGATGGATGCCAGAGGTGGATGCTGGCAGTGGTTAAAGGTGTATGGGTAAAGTTTTCTGATACTGCATATTAAGTGGGTTTAGCTGAACTGGAACCCTTCCCATCCCTGGCGTGACTTTTGAGTCAGTCTTTTGAGGTTTCCATACAACCAGTCTTAGGCAGTATTTTTGGATAGAAATTTTGTCTACTTTCATTAAATAAGTTTTCAATAATAAACTAAATACCAACTGTAATCAACTGGCTTTTATAGAAAATAAGAAAAGACACATTTGATGAACTGATAATTTGATGTCTGAAACAGGACTTCTTGGGGTGCTTGAGTGGCTCAGTTGGTTTTGGTTATGGCTTCATGGGTTCAAGCCCCACATTGAGCATCGGACTCTGTTCTGGCATCATGAAGCCTGCTTGGAATTCTCGCTGTCTCCCTCTCTCTCTCTCTCTTTCTCTCTGTATCCATCTCCCACTTGTGCTGTCTCTCTCAAAATAAACAAACTTAAAAAAACGCCAGAACTTCTTTTGTCTATGTCAGGCCAGATTTAGGTAAAACTTAAAAGCAGGTGAAGCTTGTCTTCAGCATTTCCCTCCCCATTTCTACTGTGTCTCAGAGGTTTGATACAACTTGAAGGAGTCTCATAAACTCACCCTCTGGAAAGTATTAAATGATAATCCCTCAAGGTTTGTTATTCTTAGGAATATTTGCATTTCACTGCTATTCCATGAAATAAAGTAATGAATCACTGATACTGGAAATATTTTGTAGAGTTGGACGGGAGAAGTAGGTCATGCCTCTGCTTACCCATCAGGCTTGTTCTACTAAGTGAATGCCTTCATACTTGTTAAATATCAAATGGTCTGTATGGATATTGATACTTCTTTTCTCATAACCTCAAATATCCAATTTACTAAAATTAGCCACCTCATTCAATTTGCTCATACTGAGGATGACTCGTGTTTCATTGAGGTTTTTTTCTGGAATTCATAGAGTTGGTGGGTGGTTAAGTGGGAAACATCTGGACCATACTAGAGCATCCAGCCATCCAGATGTACACTCTTTGTGGGCAGCATGCCATTTTCATGTGATTTTAATTAGTATCACATAAGTATTTGAATTCGGTAGACTGTTAACAAATCATACAAATTTTCTTTCAACAAGATAGCTAGATGGCCTTAAGCAATGAGTAAAAAACTTCAAACTCTGTAATTGGAGGAAATGGGGAAAGCTTCATACCTCAAGCCTGGTATCACAGAGCTGGCTGGGAACCCTGGCCTGAGAGTGACCTGGCAAAGGGTCCAGTCACGTAGTTTACACAGCTAATGCTGTTAGAATGGCACTTTTGGGGGGGGGGGTAGGGGGAGGGCGGGGAGGAGAAATTCCAGTGCTTTAGATCTTTTGCTGAATCATTTTAATGTGTTTTCTAAAGCAAATAAAAAACATCTGTAAAAAAGTAAAAATACTAGTGAATGGTGTGGAGCTTCTAATATTAGGCAGTTCTTTCTATCTGAAAATTCCTTTGTAGCTCACTTATGATCAAAGCCTTTTTGGGGAAAGAGCTATGAAATGTGCCTTGGACGAAATTTTGCTGTGCTGGCGGCAAGTTGAAATATCTTTTTGAGGTCACCAGTTTAAGGCTTAGAATGTTCTTTATGATTTAAGGTGCATCGTTTACACTTCAAATTACACCATAAGATATATTTTAAACCTTCACTGTGGTATGTGTTTCCAGATCTTGGCAAGGGTCTCAAATAGCTCCCCTGTAGAAAGAGCTTTCTCTGACAGATCAGTGAGATGGAGAGGACGTGACTAACACTTATCCCTGTTTTGCTTAAGACCACAATAGGGGGACGGCAGAACAGTGTGGTCCTGCAGAAACTGAAGCCTGACACTCCTTACACGATCACTGTGTCCTCCCTGTATCCTGACGGTGAAGGAGGTCGGATGACAGGAAGAGGCAAGACCAGTAAGTAAATCCAGACTCCTGTATTTTCTTTAGTAGCTACCACTGGAACAGAATCACATCTTTATCTGGAAACAGCGAGTGACACAGTTTTGCTAATCAAATTTTAAAATGCATTGACAAAATGATATTAATTGCTTATCCTTGCTTGGAGTTATCTGTCTCTGTTTATGGAGAAAGACATTTATTACTTTCTAGGACTGAAAAAGAAACCACTTTGGGACCAAAATATTTTGTGGAGAGGAGACATGTGTACCGGATTACCAAAGAAATTCTTTTATTTATTCACTACTTCAACAAATATTTGTGGGGTGCCCATTATGGGGTCTCTGCTGTATTCAAGGTGCCTGGGAAATATCAACGAATGTGCATTTTGAGTGTGCTTCGTAGTTGGGATCATACTGTCATGTGATTTCTGTGCATTGCAGAACCTCTGAATACTGTGAGGAACCTCAGAGTATATGACCCTTCTACCAGCACCTTGAATGTTCGCTGGGACCACGCAGAGGGAAACCCTCGTCAGTACAAGCTCTTCTACGCACCAACAGCAGGTGGTCCAGAGGAACTGGTAATTACATCCTGTAGCGAAAAATGCATGTTTATTTAAACTGTAGCTGAATGAATTCAAAGTCAAGCTAAAAATGTTAACCAGTTTGCTTTAGGGCTGAGGAAGTTCATATTCATTTAATAGAACTCAGTAGAGGGTAATAGATTGCTGCCTTAGTGCCAGGGTGATAGGAGGATTCTGGGAGGTTGAGCTGGGGGAAATAATTATTCCAGGAAGTTCTAAAGGGGGATCCTAGGGTGAGTGTCAGGGTCTAAAAAAGTCTTTATAACCTCTTGTAACAGTTCATATGGGCACATCTTTATATTCCGATATTACAGAACTTGCTTCTTGACTTGATCTTGAGTTAGTATTTTGAGTATTATATTGTTTGAGGTATTGTTTCTTTTACAAGTTTTTCAAGTCAAGTGCTTTACGTTTTATTAAAATCTTTAGGTACCAATCCCTGGGAATACGAATTATGCCATTCTTAGGAATCTGCAGCCAGATACCCCATATACTGTTACAGTAGTTCCTGTTTATACTGAAGGAGATGGAGGACGCGCATCAGATACTGGAAGGACATGTAAGTTGAGAAGGAAGGAAAATTCTAGGTTTTTCATTATAAATTTTGCTTTTCATTATAAAGGCCGCATAGGCCTGTTAAAAATTTTTGGAAAATTCAGAATGATAGAATAACTACATAACAGGTACCTGCTATTTGTCTTCCAAACACCACCAACTGCTAACATTTTTGCATATGAAATAACAAATTTATAATGGCATTCTTCTGGGATGGTAATTTCAGGACTTATAAATGTGAATATGATCATTAGTATGCTATTTTCGTCATTCTCTTTCACCGACAAAAATTGATTTTGCTTTGCTTTGTGCTTTATAAATCTGTATGAAATAGTGTTTTGTAGTTGGCTTTCATAGTGTGAATTGTTGAAATGTGTTTATCACATTACTTGATTGCATGTTTCTCTGGTTTGCTGATGAAGTGCTTTTGGTCATCAAAAATCTGTGTGCTTTCATTTGCTGTTAACATCTTGTGAAACCAGTTTAAAGTGGTTTTACTGTGCTTTGTAGTATTGCTTACAGGCTTTTGTGTATACTAATAAATAATTTCTTTGGCCTTAAAAATATACTTGCTGATGGCTAAAAGGAAGCAAGTATAGATGGCTTCTTATGGTGAGAGATTTGTGCTGTGGAAAGATGATGTGATTAGCTAAAATAGAGTTTGGGGTTAATGCGTGGATTTAATTTGTATGTTTTTCTAAGGCCCTGTTGGGGAAGTTAATTGAGAACTGAGTGTATCTTCTATTTCTCCCTCTTTTTGACTTTTCTCTTAATCACAGAGCACCTCAGTAGCTATTTCTTGAATGAAGAAGGGTTGGATGAAAGAATGAATGATTGAAACCAACCAGCTGCATTAGATAGGCTTCATAGCTGTTGTCAGTTTGTACTGAGAAGGCAGACACTACAAAATTCCTTTTCTGTATCTCCATTATCTATGTTGGAAAACCAAAGTTTCTTTTCCAGTGTTGCCTCCCTTGTCCCTTGTCCTTTTATGGCCAGCCCAGTACTACTACTTGTACTAGCTCGTTTTTATTGGCAACAGTTTTGCTTCCATATAGAAAAAGGCCATAATTGGCTAACTTAGACTGAATTTGGATTTGGAGGGTTTTCGTCTGCTTTTGTGGGTAGATAATTAGAAATTTAAGGAGGACAGTATTTTATCCTGTTACAGAGTATAACTCCCGAAGAAGCGATAACAAAAGCTTGGCCTACATAAACAGACTTAAGAAATATGTGTTGGCTTTTCTTTCCTCAGTGGTGAGAGGGCTGGCAAGGAATGTCCAAGTGTACAATCCCACGCCAAACAGCCTAGACGTCCGCTGGGACCCTGCGCCGGGGCCCGTGCAGCAGTATCGCATCGTGTATTCTCCTGTGGCTGGCACAAGACCGTCGGAGTCTGTAAGCAATCTGGTCCTCTTCGAGCTCAGTAAAAGAGCTGTGTAGACTCTACTGCACCTCCTGCTGTGGCTGCTGGGCCAGACGGATAAGCCAGTTACTGGAGTGGCAGCGAGTCTCATGCAAACTTCATTTCCTGATGAGCTTAGTCTTGTGTTTGTGTCTTGTTTGGTAGCCTGTGTGAATGCCAACCACAAACATGACCATGAATAATGCTTAAACGATTGCACCTAATGATTTAAGGCGGTGTACTAAATTTAGGGTTAGTTAGCAAAGATGGATTTTGGGAAAATACAAGTCAGCTATATGAGTTAAATACCCCAGTAATAAATGCAAATCATTAACAGACCTTGTCAGTATGGGCTTTTGTTGTAATGTAGAAATGTCTGTGTTATGAAAATATCTTAAAGTTTGCCTTTACTGGCTCTTACAAGTTGCCCAGTCTGTTTCAATTCACATTACTATTTAGTTTTTTTTTTGTTTTTGTTTTTGTTTTTGAGAGAGAGATGAGAGGGAGTGGGTGTGCACATACACGTGCAAATGGGGGAGGGGCAGGAGAGAGAGAATCTTAAGCAGGCTCCACGCTCAGCACAGAGCCTGACTCAGGGCTTGATCTCACGACTGTGAGATCATGACCTGACCCAAATTCAAGAATCAGATGCTTAACTGACTGAGCCACCTAGGTGTCCCCTATTCAGTTTTATAAGTAGATTGATGATGTAGAAATCTGAAATTAGTAATTTGAATAGAAATAGTATCAGAACACCTAGGGAAAAGTAAATTTATGGACTAATTTACGTCTTTATGAAAATGGACAATGGCGGTGAACAAAGATAGACAAATGATTTGTATGTCTCTGTGTATGGTGGGACTTACTCAGGCAACATTGTCCTTGTCCATTTTATGGAGTAGCTCTCGATTTTAATGCAAAATGTCTCCCCTACTAGTGTGTGTGTGTGTGGGGGGGGGGGTCCCTTCTCTTATGTGTGTCTAACAATCAGGATGCTCTGTGGGTAACTACCATGAGCCCTGGATTTGAGAATCTTTATAGTAAACTAAATGAGAGACAACTGAAGCTACTAAGGGTAGTTTAGCATGTTTAGTAGTTTAGTATGAACTAAATTTTTTTTTTTTTGGAGGGGGAATTTTTGAGGATAAATTGTATCTGATAGTGTGGCTTTGCCAGATCTCATGAGGAAGCACAGTGGTTGGCTTCTGACGTGCCTGGGCTCAGCTTTTAATTGTAAATGTTATTATGTTGACTAATAAAAAACTTGATAAGCATTTGAGCTGTTGTCAAGCAGAATTTGGCATTTCCTCCCCTCCAGATGGTGGTGCCAGGGAATACCCGCACGGTGCACCTGGAGCGGCTGATTCCGGACACACCCTATTCTGTGAACATTGTAGCTCTCTACTCCGATGGAGAGGGAAATCCCAGCCCTGGCCAGGGCCGAACGCGTGAGGCAGAAATCCTTTCTCCACCCCCTTCCCTTCTAACTAGGTTGGCAGGGCTTCTCCGAGTGAGTGAGAAGTGGGAGGTGGGTGCTGAGTGAGAAGTGGTGAGCACTGTCTCCACCTTTGCACAGACGAGAGTAGGCCTGGGTATGTGGTTCTGCCTGGGCATCCTCACGTTCAAATTCCAGGCTAAAGCTCTGGGCCCATGACTGCTGTCTGTGCTGAGGGAACTTCATTCTGCCATTTTCTCATCTGGGACCTAAGTTAAAGAGGAGTTTTTCTCTTCTTCTGCCTTGCAGTGGATCTTCTCACCAAGTGGGCACTTGAGAGATGTGAGGGCTTGGCTTCTATGTTTCATTAAACAGGAGGTGGTTTATAGTAGTTGAAATAATCCCTTTCTCTCCCAGTCTGTATATTTAGTTTCAAACATAAGGGAGTAAATATCCTAACGAATGTGAAACTTCCCCAAGTAACTCCTTTGTACCTTTGTAAAATTATCCTATGCCCCTTCTGCCACCCCCATGTCTTCCATGCTCACAAGTGGGCAACTAACTTTATTCTATTTTTATTTATTTAGTACCACGAAGTGGACCAAGAAATATGAGAGTCTTTGGGGAGACAACCAATAGCCTCTCTGTAGCCTGGGATCATGCTGATGGGCCGGTTCAGCAATACAGGATCATTTATTCTCCCACTGTTGGAGATCCAATTGATGAATATGTAAGTTCAGTTCTCATTTATTTGAGCATTTTATAATCTCTCACCTGGCAGGGGGGTGAAATTAAGTTGGTTTGTTTTTTTTTTTTCCTTTGAGAGTGTACTGTGATTACAGCTGAGTCCTTGACTCTTGGGTGACAGTCACATTTGTTATGACTTTCTCTGACACAATACTGACACAATACTTTCTCTGACCCAAATACGTCTAATGTGCCTCCCACGTTAGGGAGAGTCAATGTCTTTGGGCTCATTTTGTTCTAAAGACAGATTGAAAAATTGTCTTATTGCATGAAATACATATTTCTAGCCACCTAATTTTGTTCAGAACTAAGTCTAGTGAAACATGATACCTACTATTCTGAGCTACCTAAATTAATGTCCAAATGATGCGACCCTGCAAAGCCTATCCTTTCTTTAAATCTGATTTCTCTACAAGATGCCCCTTCAGTATTCCAGTGCTAACTGATGCCTCTTTTCTTTAAATTTAACATTTTTTGTTGCACTTTGGTTTTGGAATATAATATGCTGTCAAATTACCTGAAAACTTTTTATGTGTCACAGTGTCTCTCTTGAACCAGATTTAGGTTTCTTGTAACTTCCTCACAGCCCTCACCAGGCATATCCATTAGCTATGGATGGAAAAACTTACCACTTTTTAAAAAGTTTAGTGGTTAATTGAAGTGATAGGTCAATTGAAGATTACACAAAATGTTGATTATAAAGCAGCTAGATCTGTGGTTTGCAATCATTCTGCCATAGACCTTCTTTGATCACCCCCCTCCCCTTGGTTATCGTCATGTTCTATTTCATCTTTTGAACTTGATATCTTAAGCTTTAATTCAGACACCCATTTTTATTTATCAGAAACACATGCAATTGTCATTTAGAGTTTCCGATCAAAATGAGATACGCAGTATTACCACACTTAGTTTGCCAAAGCAGAGAAGCTCATGCTTTAGCATTTATTCAGCCTTGCATTGGACAAATGGTCAACTTCCCCCCTACTTTCTGAAAATATAATTTCTTCACCCAATTCACAATTCAGGGGACTCCCTGCTGGGAACCACTGGCATAAGCAGTGCACATTGTTTGTAGAGGTAAAGCATAGGGTTGGAAGAGAGATAGATATATCTGGTTCATTTCCTCTTCACGGGGGTAGTTGAATGTATTTTCCATTTCCTGTTTTTCGTCTTTTCCGCCTAATTAGTATCAGCCAAACTGATATCCCTGAGGGCAGACAAGGAGTCCATTTTTGTTCACCAAAGCATTCCCAGCAGCTATTACCATTCCCACAGTGGCTGCGTGGTGGGAATTTGCTGTGGGAGTACATGAAAATGTAACACACATGGATGAGAGGTGGAGACAAACCTTGCTGCATGCTGCTGACTGCCGCAGTACCCAGTAATGTGCACCGAGGTGTTGTATGTGTTCTTACCTTTCATCCTCACCATTTCCTCCACGATTTTTCTGCTTAGTCACAAGGCTGATAAATGGCTGATCTGGGATTTGAGCCCAGATCTCTCTGACTCTAGAACCACTCTCCTGCCGCTGCACAGAGGCAGTGTAGACCTTGATTGAGCATTGTGCAACAAAAACAAAGGATGAAGAAACTGTTACTGTTTATAGAAATACATAAAACAATGTTGCCTTTTGATCTGGAAGCTCTCTAGTTGATAATTTGTCATTTAACTTCTTATAGACCACAGTCCCAGGCAGAAGAAATAATGTAATGTTGCAGCCCCTGCAGTCTGATACTCCATATAAAATTACTGTTATTGCTGTTTATGAAGATGGAGACGGTGGCCATCTAACAGGAAATGGAAGAACTGGTAACTGTCTTCATCCTTTTATAATCTTTAAGTTTTTCCTTTACCAGTACATCCCAAATATTAGATTAATACTGCATTAACATTTATATTAAACATTGAATTTTGTCAAAATGATATGGAAATAGAATTTGTATTTTAACTTTTTAAAAGTCCCCTAAAAGAAGAAAAAGAGACAAAATCTGCATATTTTGCTTTGCTTGAGATAGTTTTGTTTCTCCTTTGGAAAACCATTGTTTCTCCGAATAATGGTTTAGTTTGTGTGGTATCAGTAAAGGATGTAGCTGTTAACTCAGTCAATTTAGTATCAGCAAAAAACACTCTATCATGATAAAATGTTAAGTCATAAATAAAGAAGCAAGATGATTGGTACTCATCTCTGTCTTTGCAAATTTAGCTTTTTTTTCTGTTGTACCAAGTAATTTACAGAAAATTATTAGTGTTCGGATCCCCCTTTTTTTTAATATATGAAATTTATTGTTAAAATGGTGTCCATACAACACCCAGTGCTCATCCCAAAAGATGCCCTCTTTTTTTCAATGCCCATCACCCACCCTCCCTTCCCTCCCACCCCTCATCAACCCTCAGTTTGTTCTCAGTTTTTAAGAGTCTGTTATGCTTTGGCTCTCTCCCACTCTAACCTCTTTTTTTTTTTTTTTTCCTTGCCCTCCCCCATGGGTTTCTGTTAAGTTTCTCAGGATCCACATAAGAGTGAACACATATGGTATCTGTCTTTCTGTGTATGGCTTATTTCACTTAGCATCACACTCTCCAGTTCCATCCACGTTGCTACAAAGGGCCATATTTCATTCTTTCTCATTGCTCGGATCCCTTTTCTTTATTTTTTTCTTTTTTAAAAATAAAGTTTATTTGTTTTGAGAGAGAGAGAAAGAGAGAGAGCATACAGGGGAGGGGCAGAGAGAGAGAATTCCAAGCAGCCTCCTCACTGTTAGTGCATAGCTGATGCGGGGCTCCTGACCTGAGCTGAAATCAAGAATCTGAAGCTTAACCAACTCAGCCACCTGGGCTCCACGGTGGGCCCCTTTTACAGCTTACACTGGTGTCAATTTCTTATTGTTTAAGAGCAAAGGTCCTCCAAGTTGGTTGCTCCCTGAAATTACCTGAAGAGCCTTAAAACCCCCAGAGATACTACTGGAACTGGTTTGAGCTGTAACCTGGATCCACTTATGTTCTAGCGCACAGCCGAGATTCAAAGTCATTGGTTTAGCATAAAGGCAGGCTGGGCTATATAGGTCTGAGTTCTGTTACCGGTAAATATCAGTGTTCCTCTTTCCACTTCATTCCGCAAAAACCCACTAAAGTAAATGATTTCAGGTTCCTTGCTACACTCAGTTGCCCAAACACTTTCAGTGCTTAAACAATCTTGACATTACAAAATTTGGGGGAGGTGACATTTGAAAGCTCCCAAGAGAAAAATAAATACCTGTAGAGTTGTTTTATCTCAGCCTCTCAAGGCCAAGAATTTATATATTTATTGATACTTATTGTCTGCAGGACTGAGTCAATGGAGTCTCAGTTCAGCGACTTGACGATTTAAATTGAACAACTTTTCACTTTTCCCTTTCCCTTAGGTTTTAGAATACTCTCTGGTACTTTTCTTGGGAAATGGCATATTTTAGAATTTTGTGCTTATCAAAATATAAAAAAAAAGTCTTTACCAGACTTAAATTTTCAAGGAAGTGCCAAAGCCATTTCCAGTTTCTCTTGCAAGAAAAAAAAAAGTGTTTAAGTTGAATCCTTTATAATATATGTTATGTATCTAATAATATAAATAAAAATAATAATGCAGTAACTACTCAGCATGCTACCTAACAGCATTGGTTTTACAGGGTGTGGAGTTGGAGGCAGTACCCCTGGAGACTTGATTTGCTCTAGGTTATGTGGGGGAGGATAGAAGGGTGCTGGGAAAGAACATCATTTTGGTCACCAGCGAGCTGTGTGGTCTTGGGCAAATCAAATCTTATTTATGTGATAAGGTGGTTGGACTAGACAGTTTCTAAATTGCTTTTTGGCTCTAACAATCTGTAATGTATAACATGCTACAAATAGTATGAGATCTCTTGTATTTTCTGTTAATCTGCATTATATAGCCTAATAGCTCTGGGAATCATCAGTTGCTGGGGCCATTTGAGTTACTGTTTGAATTTGGAAAACTACTAAGTTTCCCGTTGAACGTTTCACAGCTTTGAAATTGTTTTCTGGATGAGGGTATCTTATTAAATTATTGTCATGGGACCGCGCAATCAATACTCATAATGTCCTATGCTCTCTGTATGGCTTATTTCACTTAGCATAACACTCTCCAGTTCCATCCTTGCTTGTCAATGAGAGGTCAGTAATGTGTGCCAATATTTGTTTGCAGTGGGACTGCTTCCACCTCAAAACATACACATCTCTGATGAATGGTATACGAGATTCAGAGTATCCTGGGACCCTTCACCCTCTCCGGTTCTTGGATATAAAATTGTGTATAAGCCAGTGGGTAAGGAAATACCTTTATTGCCATACAAATGCATTAAAGAGTTTATTGTTTATGAGGGAGTCTTTACCGCATCCTCGGTGATTAGATTCTCTTGAGAGTTTGGTTGTCACATCAAGCCCTCTCCCACTAGAGGCAATATTTTTGGAAATAATGTTCTAAGCCTATGGTCTGAAGTGTCATTGTTACTATGGGTGTAGATGAGACTCTCCTTATATTGCATGATTATAAAGTTTGGTCTGGTTCATAAAATGACACAAATGGAATCTGTGTTCAGATATTCTATACGTTATTATGATTATGAAATAATGCATATTTAATCAATATAAACTTCTGTGTTTTCCCATTATGTCAAGGGCATATACATTTTAGTTTATTCCTGACAGGCTTGCTTTCAACTTCCCATTAACATTTACACCTAAGTGGATATCACCTTGATTAAGTGATTTGCTATCTCTGTTTCTATGTTCTGCCTGTATGCTTAGCAAAATGGAAGAAGAGTGCTCTTTGTACCAAATTTGCGAGGGTATTGTTTACGCACCCAGAAAGGGTGTGAGCTATGAAAAACAAAGGAGAGAGGGCAAGAGAAAGGAAACATGAGCTTCGAGAGAGAGAGAGCTTAAAGGAGGAGAAGGTGTTGCTAATTGAGGACCTTCAGGAACCAAACTCATGGAATAAGAACCAAAATAGAATTTCTTTTCTTTTTTTTTTTAATGTTTATTTTTGAGAGAAAGAGAGTGAGCAGGGGAGGTGCAGAGAGAGAGGGGGACAGAAGATCCAAAGTGGACTCTGTGCTAACAGCAGAGACCCCTATATAGATGGGGCTCAAACTCACAAGCTGTGAGGTCGTGACCTGAGCAAAAGTCGGACGCTCGGCTGCCTGAGACAACCAGGCACACCCCAAGATAGAATTTCTTAAATCATCTCTATAACAAATTGGAAAAATGTTAACTGAGCACCTACTATGCACAAAGCACTATGCTGCCAAATTGGGGCTTAGAGAAGAGGCTTGAGGGGTCTAGGGTAGTTACTATCATTAAAGGAGCATTGATTACAAACCTACTACGTTCTAGGTACTGTGCTATGTATGCTTTGATTATAAGAGGGTGAAGAATTCAGTCTCTGCTTGTAGCTTTGTATTCACCATATAATGAAACATGTGCTACAGTGAGCAGGTGCAGAAGGGGCTGTGGAATTAATGGTGTTCCTACCATCGTTTGAGTATAAGTTATTTGATTTTAAGGAAAATTTGAGACTAGTGGTGGCATATTTCTATGTATTTTTGTGATTGTTCTTAAAGGTTCCAATGAGCCCATGGAAGTTTTTGTTGGAGAAATGACATCATACACGTTACACAATCTCAATCCCAGCACCACCTATGATGTGGATGTTTATGCTCAGTATGATTCTGGACTCAGTGTCCCCCTGACGGATCAAGGCACTACATGTGAGTAACATATCTTCTCATGGTTGTAAGAAAGAGTGTGGTGCAGATTGCCAGGTCAGCCTGTTCTAATTTCATTTCTTCTTAACATATGCATGTTTCCTCGGCATTAAGGAGGTGGCCCTTTGTTGTCTAGCCACACAAATATATAAGTAATATAATTGAGTATACAAAAATGTATGTGACATTTTTTTTATTTCTTGTAAAATATGTTTTGAATTTTGAAAGATAAAAAGTATAGAAATTATGATTTTATCCATGAATTATCTGTAAAATTAGATTTGGAATGCCATGTAGTTTTTTTTTTTGACATGTGATGCTAAAACATATATTACTTAAATGATTGATTCAATTGAAAATTTTCACAGAAATGCCATGATTAATGACTTGGCCCAAAGATAGATTTTGTGGTCACCAAGTAGTTAATAACTATTTAAGGACTTAGAAGATAGCCTTTTAGAAAAATTTCTTATTATTATTTTACATGAGATGTCTTGGTTCTTTGTAGTGTCCAGAGGGACTATGTAGAATTTCTTTCCCTTGAGAACTAGTGATAGAACAGGAGGTCTGTTTTAGCTGTACCACATTTTCCTGTATGTTTCTTGTATGTTTCTTACAAGGAAACATACTAAGAACATAGGCATTTGTTTTTCAGCTACAGTGGAAGTTTTAAATTTGTGTTTTGATTAAAAGTATGCATTTTTGTCTTTATTCGTGAAGTAAATCTGTTTTTCCTTTCTTTCTTTCTTTCTTTTTTTTTTTTTTTCTCGTAGTGTATTTAAATGTGACAGATCTGAAAACTTACCAGGTCGGGTGGGATACGTTCTGTGTTAGATGGTCACCTCACCGGGCAGCCACCTCCTACAGGCTAAAACTAAGCCCTGCAGATGGTATGTGTGTAACAACAACAAACAAACAAACAAACAAATTAAAAAAAAAAGGACTGGGCACAGAGTAGCAACATTTTAAACTTCAGTAATGGAGATGCTATTTTGTTTACAAAATTATATATAAAAATGTCTTTACATATATTTGATGGTGACACTGGCATTTTCCTTTGTTGTCATAATCAGGAACCAGAGGACAAGAAATTACAGTGCGTGGATCGGAAACCAGTCACTGCTTCACTGGTCTTTCACCAGAAACTGATTATGGTGTCACTGTTTTTGTGCAGACACCAAATCTTGAGGGACCTGGAGTCTCTGTCAAAGAACATACCAGTAAGTTTTTGAGTAATCTGTAAGTCTCTGTAAGGTGTCAGAATAGAGTGTTCTACGTGTGGGAGACTTTAGTGGCTCCGGTGTAGACACTTCTCCCTTTGGGCAATAGTAATGATTGGAATGATGGCAGATTCATGAAGAAGGAACCTGTGGCTGGTTCAGGACTTTCATCTACAGCAAATCCATGTTGTTCCTGTTACAAGAGTTGGTGTTATTTTAAGGGAAGGGCTACAGGAGGGAGATACGGCTTTTGCTGGCAGTGAGAAGGTGAATATGCACTCGTATTAGTGACCTTTACTCATTTGACCCTATTTGAAGGCCTTTCATCCACCCTTTGAATTGTTGTTTTGCTTTCTGCAGCTGTTGTCAATGTTTGAATGACTACCAATGATATCAAATTTGGATACAATAGAATTTCCAGTATATCAGTGCCAATGAGACTTGATTTGTTATCTAGGACTTAAATTGCTCTTAACATGCGCTTCCTGTGATATGAAATTTGCACAGGTTATATTCTTCTAATTATTATTTTTTAATTCCAGCTGTGAAGCCAACAGAAGCGCCTACGGAGCCTCCCACACCTCCTCCCCCTCCCACAATTCCACCAGCCCGGGAAGGTAAGTACAGCATGTTAGGCAGTACATTCAGCTGATAGGGATTTATAGCCTTCTTATTTATGTAGCCTAGACGCTACTTCCGACTGATATAGGCTATTTCTGATTTATCATCTTTGCTGAAGAGTTTTTGATTAAAAAAATAAAAAGATTACCAGTAATTGTTCTCCCGCTCAGGCGGGAGTGTGAATGAACTCAGTCATAAGCTATAGCTCTTCAGTTGGAACTCTCTTTCCTCAATTTTGCAGATTAATGTCTAGTGATACTTTGCATTGTCCATAGTCCCATGGTGGGCATTTCTTTTTCCTGGATGCTGACATCAATAGGAATTGTGAACCTTTTTGGCTGTATCTTCAACCTACACCTGGGGCCTTCGGCTTTGGAATTCCTGGCTTCTGCCCTGGATTGCACAAAGTTAAAAAATGTTCATTCAATGCAATTTTGAGACATAATTGTCACTTGCAGGGAACTGGCAAAAAGACATAGTGAGCTAACAGAACTGGTGTCTCAGTACTTTGGGGCACTTCTCAGTGTTTTATCAGATCAAGTTGAAGCTAATTAACTACTGCTTTATTCTTTCCCCACGTTTCTGTTTCTGGCACTTAACTGAAAGAATTTCAGATTTTATAAGTATTTTTCTTTTGTCTTAGAGGGCTCTAGAATGCTACAACTTTATTAAACCTACTAAATAAATAAAATAAAAAAATTAAAAATGTATTCTTATATGATAAAATAATACTATATAGGGTAAATTGTATTATAGGGTAAAATAATAATGGGTTTCTTTAGACTGTTGAAAGAAATTCAGTAAAAAACCTTGTCCTAAAATATATTAAATTTTTCTTAATAGACTTTTTTTTTTTTTTTTTTTTTTTTTGAGAGAGAGTATGAGCAGGGAAGGGGTAGAAGGAGAGGGAGAGAGAATCCCAATCTGGCCCCAACACAGGGCCAGATCCTATGACTGTGAGATCATCACCTGAGCCGAAATCAAGAGTTGGAGGCTCGATGGACTGAGCCACTCAGGTGCCCTAGACTTTACTTTTTAAAGCAGTCAATTGAGCTGAAAGTACATAAAGTTCCCACATACAACCTGCCCCTCTCACACATAGCCTCCCTCAGTATCAACACTGAACACCAGAGTGGTGCATTTGTTACCATCGGTCTACACTGACACATAATTTTCATCCATAGTCCACAGTTTATGTGAGGTTCATTCTTGGTGCTGTATGTTCTACATGTTTTTATATACTAAAATTTTAATTTTTTTAACCCTCCAGGTCTGAAAATTCAAATCAAAGATAATTTATTCCTTCCTTTCCCTTACTCTGTATGATTCTAGTGGCCTAATTTAAAATGAAAAGACACCTAATTTGCACCAAATCTTTGACAATTATGTACAAAACCTCCAGACCCACTGATGGGTATTCTTAAATTCTAGACATTGTTGCTTTTCATTTTATTTCCTCCTCATCTATTGTTTGAAACCACTTGAGAAGTTCCACAAGGAAAGAGCATATATTTGCATAATGGATCTAAGCAGGTGGAGTAATTCCAGACCAGAAATTAAGGGACAATTAGACTAGTGCTTCTCAAACTTTATTGTGCATGTGAATCGTCAGGGTACCTTGTCATTGCTAATCTGATTCAGGAGGTCTTGGGTAGGGCCCAGATTCTGCATTTCTAAGAAGCTCCCAGGAATTGCTGCTGCTGCTGAAGACTACTTTGGGTAGGGGGTGTTGAGCTACACTTCTCAGCTTTGTAACTTCATTTGAGTAAAAGAATTCATGAGAATTGGGGTTTCTCTGTTTTTTCCCCCCAGTATGCAAAGGGGCCAAGGCAGATATTGTATTCTTGACTGATGCCTCCTGGAGTATCGGGGATGACAATTTTAACAAAGTTGTAAAATTCATCTTCAATACTGTGGGAGCCTTTGATGAAATCAGTCCTGCTGGAATTCAGGTGGGTGCTGTTTCATTTGTAAGGTCTTGCTATTTCCTTTGAATTTCTCTTTTTATGTAGAAAGGCTTTTCTGTATAAACTATGTTTTGACTTTTGTTATTTACTATTTTTCTTTACACATGTATTTTTGGGAAGGAGTTGGATATAAATGACAAATAGAAAAATAAATCCTTCCGTAGATATTCTCTTGGCTAGATGATACTGCTTTTGGAGAATTTAGGGCATTCTGACTCTGACTTCCTGCTTAAGACTTCCGACAATGATACATTTCCATAAAAGGTCATCTAATGTTCTGGAAATTAAATGCATTGTGGTTGTCAATCCCTATTAAGATAGAGGACACAGTGATGAGCAGTGACTGGCGTGGGTGTGTGGCGTTTCATACTTCATCACTGTGGCATCTTTGATTATAAAAATAAGAGATTTTGACATAAGCCACACGTAAGTTCATAAACAAATCATGTATTCTTTTATGGAATATACTAAATTTAAAATCCCCAAATAATCCTGTGAACATTTTTCCAACCCAAGAAGAGTAAAAAATTCAAGCTAGTTATAGTCTTAAATTAATGTTTTAGCAATTAAGCCATTTTTTTCATCCATTCAGACACTGAGATTTCCAAATAAAAGCAAAAAATAACTACTGTGTCATCTACTTTATATACGTGATTATCAGTCCTTAACATGACTCTGGAAAGTAAGGATAGCTATCTCCATTTTACTGATATGGAAATGAAAGCCCAGAGAGGTGCAGAACTTCCCCTATGTCACACAGCTACTAAGAGGCAGAGCTAGGATTTGAGCCCATTGAATTCTGACTACAAAGCCTGTACTCTGTCTAGTAAATTACACTAAGTTTGTGGTGAGTGCTGATTATTAGCACACATACAACATTTTAATCTTACGATGAAGAATGAATGCAATTAGTGAGAAGAAGCAGTTGGCTAAGGACCAAATTGCTTAGCCAACATTTGAGTTCAAGATGGTGTGTTCTCATTTCTAATCCTGGGACCTCACTCTTCCCTAGCCTTGCCCATCTCTTCCTACATCCTAGAGAAAAGATGTGAATACTATATGAATACAGCATATTTACAATGTTAATATCAATTATTGGTGGTTTCATTGAAGACTAGAAATTAGTAAATTTAATGAGACAATAGTAGTCAGTGTTATAGTGTTAGCTATAAAGAGCTTATAATAGTCTGTCAAATCTAGGATATTTATTTTCCCCATTAAACAGCAGGAGGAGCCACTGGAAAATTGAACTATAGAAAGAGGTGTCTTAACCTCACCACCAACTACATTCCCTTTCAGGTCTCATTTGTGCAGTACAGTGACGAGGTCAAGTCTGAGTTCAAGTTGAACACGTACAATGACAAGGCCCAAGCCCTTGGGGCCCTCCAGAATATTAGGTACAGAGGAGGAAACACAAGAACAGGTACAGTTAATCAACTGTGAACGTAGACCTTCACTCTCCAAAGCATTTGGAGTGGTAGAACTGAGTGTACCACCACATTCTGATATTCATATTCTTCTCAGTTGAGTGTGTCTATTGGCATTTGGATAGTTTTCACTGAGGTGACAGTACAATGTTCCCTGCAACACTCTATAGGCAAAGCTCTCACGTTTATCAAGGAGAAGGTCTTGACCTGGGAGAGCGGCATGAGGAAGAATGTCCCCAAGGTGCTGGTTGTGGTCACAGATGGTCGGTCACAGGATGAGGTCAAGAAGGCAGCTCTGGTCATCCAGCAGTCGGGTAAGCACAGGCATGAATTTGATGTCTAGTGAGCGCACTCATTATCTTCACAGTTTTACATGTTCAGGAATGATTGCTAAAGATGAAACTGCTGATTTTACTTTATTTTTCCTGTTTTACTCTGGAGTCCATACCCTTGAAATGTTAGTTTATATTTAATTTGTGGATGGTTTAGTAAGTGCTGAGAAATGACATGGTGTGTATATATATATATATATATGTGTGTAAGATGTGACTTGGGGTATGTAAAAGAGCAAACCTAATTTCCCCATCATGGCTAGAAGGCTACAGAATGCAGTAATGGGATGGTCCCAGAGCAGACTTCCTGCCATAGCAGAAGTGAATTTTGATACTGGTTCCCTGTGCCAGGAGAAACATAGGGAAGCCTTTAGCTTTAGCACATCCTTGCAGATACAGTCCCAATGCAGATTGCTGAAAGGAGGAGGAGGAAGATAATCTTTGAAGTGGACCTTGACAATCAAATATCCTGAGAGCCTCCTGGCAACACGGATTTGGATTCATTATTTAGGATTACTAGAGATGAAATTAGGTCTCACCAGCACTTGCGTTAACGCCCTCCACACCCCAAATCCCAACTCCCAGGTAGAGTCCAAGGTTACCATATTTTAGAGAGAATTCTATTTTGTGCATGATTGACTGTAGTAAATTTAGAAAGTACTTTGTTATATGGAATTTTTCATCGGCACATACATAATTCTTTGGCTAAAAGCATGAGTCATGATTAGTGCTAAGTCATACTGTCTTCTTTCAATACAGATTGTTCTTTGTACTGACTTTTCTTTTTAAATAAGTTATTGCCTTTATTTTTTAAAGTTTATTTATTTGAGAGAGAGCAAGCGAGCGTGGGGGAGGAGCAGAGAGAGAGGGAGAGACAGAATCCCAAGCAGGTTCCACACTGTCAGTGCAGAGCCTGACATGGGACTCAAACCCACAACTGTGAGATTATGACCTGAGCCTAAATAAAGAGTCGAATGCTTAACTGACTGAGCCACCCACTCATTGCATGAGTGCAATGTCATGCACTTAGAACAGATATCTACATATTTTGGGCTTTTGGTTGATTTAAGTTTGGGGTGATGCATGCTTGCTCAAGTTACCTTATTTATATCTCATTAGAGAACTAATTTCTTATATAGTCTACTTTTTTCTACTTTCAGACTAAGCTTTTGGAGTGAAGTCTTTGTTTATTTGTGTTAGCCTAAATAAATGAAAGTTTATTTCCACTGGGAATTATAGATTCCATTTCAAGAGTGGCCAAAGTGCTGCCTTTGAGCCTGAGTTGTTGAGAAAATCAGTTTCTTTTATTTTTATTTTTATTTTTTTT
>NW_024412394.1:36222333-36261852 GCF_014898765.1 Herpailurus yagouaroundi | reverse complement strand
GAGAAAATCAGTTTCAAGAACTCAAAGTTTAAAATGAGCCCATTCTTGGTTCCTGAATTACGTAAGCTTAAAGTGTTAATGGTGCCTAAGAGAGCTGTCGAATGGATGGGTCTGTTAGGACTATGGATCTCTGGAAGGAAATGTGCACCACATCAAATCTTTCTGCTGTTAAGATGTGCGCCTTTTGTTAGGATTTTATTTTAGGAAACCCAAATAATTGAGTTTTCTAAGCCAGAAAACAGGAAGACCTGGAAAAGTCCAAGAGAGTTTATGTCCATTAAAAGGACTTACTGCATATACTGAGAAAAATGCAGTGTCATTTCTGAAAAGGTTTTATTTTGAACTGCTGAATAAAGTATGGAAAAGGGGACATGTAATTCACTCCATAAACACTGCTCTGCAGGGTTCAGTGTCTTTGTAGTCGGTGTGGCTGACGTTGACTACAATGAGCTCGCTAACATTGCCAGCAAACCGAGTGAACGGCACGTGTTCATTGTGGATGACTTTGAATCTTTTGAGAAGATTGAGGACAACCTTATCACGTTTGTCTGTGAGACTGCCACTTCAAGTAAGTCATGGTCCAGATGGATCCACATTCTCACCTGTTTTGGAAGAAAACGACTTAGTAGACAATGGCCTGTCCTGTATGGGATCAGGTCTGTGAGTAAATAGATTCGGGGAAATCACTTGGGAACCTGATGAATCATTGTTCCTATTGAGATCATGCTAAATGTGTGTTTGTCAGAGGTCCGCTTTTAGCCTTGAGGATGTAATATTCCTTGTATGGAAGTGAAGTGTTTTAACATATCCTTTTCCCACCATCCCAATGCTGTGACGTTTGAGTAAATTAATCTTCAGCTTAGAAATGCATTTATAGAAACATTTCTGTGAGATGAAGGTTTTCCTTATTAGTAATCAATTGGTATTTGTTCTGTCAACATCCGTGCTTCAAGGGAGCAAGGAAAACACTGACTTTTGCGTGTGCACTCCATAGAAATTCACTTGGTCCTCTTTTGGTTTTTTGGGTGTAGATTTTTCTTGTTTTTGCCAAGACTTCAATGAACTTGGAGCTTTTCAAATACAGCGAAAGACCAAAGATCAATTATTTAAGTCAATTTATCCTCTTTCCCACCTGTAAGCACCGATTCTTGGGGTGTTATGGAGACACTTATGTAGCTAGTATTAGACCCCTGGTCCTAGGGAGGGCTACGCTTCACAGGTGTTATATCTTGCCTTCTCACACATTACTAAAAACTCAGAGATGTGCTTAGAGGTGGCAGCAGTGAACAATAATCTGGGGTTTACTCTCAGAACTCATGCCAAAGCTCAGAATGGAATTGCGCAGGGGAGGGAGGTAGTGGGTCTGGAGGTACCATTGCCTCCCTTGCGGTTCTGGGGTCCTGAAAGCCACCCTCTAGGATCCCTGGGTCTGGGGGCCCAGGGTGAAAACTGTCACACGCTTGTCACCGCTGTGTGACGTCCAATAGCTGACATGGGGCTTGGGGGGTTGGAGGGGTTGGCAGACAGCTGAATAGGGGCAAACTTCTGCCTTTGCTTAAATCTAAAATCCACAGGGAGAAGAGTTCTTTAATCTATTGAAAAACATCTGAAAATTTCCCCCTTCAATTCTGTTTTTGCTATTTGTAAGAATACTGTAAAATTCCCACTGGGACTGGAGGATTTTCAGAAAACATTGATTATACCAGTTAGCACTATAATTTCTCCTACACAAAGGAAGTCTACAAGAAATCACTTATAAAGGGTTAGATGGATGTTATTTTTGTAAATGAACGTACACTCCCATGACTTGGTATATGTACATAGCTGCTTCGTGTGCGTGTGTAATGTTTGTGTATCATGTGGCTGAATCGAACTCAGAGAACATTGTATGTTGCAGGTTGTCCTCTCATTTATTTGGACGGCTACACCTCACCCGGTAAGCATTTATACCCTTGGACTAACTTATTTCCAGATTTAAGCAACAAAATAATTAAAAGGACCTAATTTTGATCTTTTCTTTTCTGGTGTAAAGGTTTTAAGATGCTTGAAGCATACAACCTGACAGAAAAGAATTTTGCTTCCGTACCAGGAGTCTCTTTGGAGTCTGGGTCTTTCCCCAGCTACTCAGCATACAAACTTCAGAAGAATGCGTTTGTGAATCAGCCTACAGCGTAAGTGTGACGAGGAGTTTCTTTCTCTTATCATGGGCCTGACACTTTTTTGCAGCTCTTAGAATTTTTGCTGACTTCTTAAAATCTAGAAACTTTAGAATTGTCAGAAGTCTCCTCATGGATGACTTAGCTTAGTTTCCTTAAATACAGTTGGTTTAAGTGTCTTCCCCAACGGGTCACACAGGAGACTAAGACTCCAGCCTTACTATTCTCAGACCCAAGAATCTCATCCTGGTTCTGAAATATTATGGATAATGGACCTTTTAGGATTTAAGGCTAGGATTGTAGATTTAAGGCTTCTTCTAAGGGAGGCTGTTTAAGCAGGAAGGCAACTAATTATTTTGAACATTTCTTCCTGTGGTGCAGAGGGACTGAATGGAATAAATGCCGAATGAGAGCCGGCATTCTTTTTAATGTTTCAGATCTGCAGAAGATGAAGTATTGTGGCACTTTTGCTTGTCCAAGATCAGACAGGCAGCGGTTAGTTTTTATTGGCCAATGCTCTGGCAATCTGTTGGGTAGCGCTAGCTGTTGTTATTTTACTTCATGAAAGTTGGCATCTGGGAATCATAACTAAAATATGTATTTTTTATTCATTAGAATTAAAACACTTTAATATGTGTTTGGCAGCTTATGGGAAGAAAAGAACAAGAAGAAATAAAGCCTTTAGAAACTTAGGACAGGGTCAGAAAATGATGTCTGAAATTTGAAATGCTCTGGGAAAGCTGATGGAAAGTTCAGAATAAAACCAAAGCTAATTTATTTTAAGAAAGCACAGATCATATTGTTGTAGTTTGACCACAGTGTAAGTTCCTAACTCTTTTATGGTTAACCATGATGGTTCACAGTTTTAGGTTTGTCAGTGAATCTTAATACCCGGTGTTTAACTTCAGTCACCACAAGGTATGATTCCTACATTTAATTTGTGACAGCCTACTGTGTTCTCAAGAGTCGGAACTGTGACTGAAAGACAGAAGCATGAATGCAATTACACTTTTTTTCATAAGCACTCATTAACTAATGGAGAAACATGCACCGGGTGAGAGATGAATTAATATGGAGAAGATATTATTTTTAACATGGAATATTATGGAGATAGCAGGTTTTTGCACATATGAAAGGCATCATGTCAGCATGCTGAGAACATACGTTTTAAGAAGCAGGGCGGCATTGTGTTCCAGAAGTACCAGTGGTGTGGTACTAGGACATGAAACCTTCAGAGACATTCTGTGCCCTCCGTCAAAATTTGTGGAGGAACAGCTTCTTTTCTGTCCAAGAGTTGATAATTAAAGCCTTTTCGCTACCTTCAGGAAGAAAGCATTATTAAATGGTCTCACACAGAAAACCATCAATCCTGCTTCAGAGATTCCCCCGGAACAATGACTGACTCAACTCTGGAAGAGCACAAGGGACCACATTTTTTGTCTAATGGCTTTAGAGCCAAGAAGCATTTCCTTTTAATTGAATCACATCCTTTATCTTCACTGAACGTTTGCACATGTACATGGGCTTAACGTTTATTACTGGTTTTATTTTTGGGAACATGTGAGCTTCTGGAGATTATGTGATTTATTTGATTTCAAGGGAGGAATTTGGAAGTGTAAAAACTATTAGAGATAGGCAAGGAGAAATTAAAACCTTAAGCTGTATTACTCATGATCTCATTCCCCTGACATTGGAAATTAAGCATATTTAGTAAGATTCATTTTCTTAAAATTACATCCATAGATACAGTGTCTATCACTCTAAAATCATTATGTAATTTTATAATCATATTTGTGTCTAGAAACAATCAACAGTAGGATATTAACAGTTATTAACGGTAGGATAAAAGACCATTGGGCAATTTCCCAGACTTTTGCAAATTTAGCCAATTGTAAATAATCTATTCACTACTTACATAATAGATCTTTAGTGTTTGCTCTTTTGATGTGTTTCCTAAATTTTTCCTTTTCTAATATGTCGCCAGATTGTTATGACTAGCTTCTAATACTGCTGGTAATGAGTTTATTGTACAAAGATTTAAAATATTCTCTATTTCTGGTGAGAAATCTTTGTTAATTAACTAATCAGTTATGTTTTATCCAACAGAGATCTACACCCAAATGGACTTCCTTCTTCATATACAATTATATTATTGTTCAGACTTCTCCCAGAAACTCCCAGTGACCCTTTTGCAATTTGGCAAATCACAGATAGAGACTATAAACCACAAGTTGGAGTAATTGCAGATCGTAAGGATTTTTATCTTATTTTAAGGCACATGCATACTACTTTTGATTATGAATCCTCTTTCCTTTTCTTTAAAAACCTACTGAATATATATAATTACTTGATACATGATTTTATGTTTAAAAATACAACGTATTGGTAAATATTCTAATTTTATTTAATCTCAACTGAAATTATTGAATATTTTAGAAATCTCTCCAACAAGAATCATTAGTTAATATTTTCCACATGAAGTATACCATGCATATGATTTAATAACAATTATGTGTTGGTTACAGCTTCTAGCAAGACATTATCGTTCTTTAACAAGGATACAAGAGGTGAAGTGCAAACTGTTACATTTGACACAGATGAAGTGAAGACATTATTTTATGGCAGTTTTCACAAGGTAAAAACATAAAATATCTGATTATTTATAGAAAAAGGATATGATTTAAAAATTCAAACTAATTTATTATTTATTAAAAGGTCATGTTAAATTGGTAGAAACATAGCTATGTCTTTTAAAACCAAAGTCTTCTTTTAAAGAATTTGATTAATTTGAGAATATTTAAAATAAAACAGTAAGGGGCGCCTGGGTGGCTCAGTCAGTTAAGCGCCCGACTTTGGCTCAGGTCATGATCTCATCGGGCTCTGTGCTGACAGCTCAGAGCCTGGAGCCTGCTTCAGATGCTGTGTCTCCCTCTCTGCCCCTCCCCTGCTCACACTCTCTGTCTCTCAAAAATGAATAAATATTTAAAAAATTTTAAATACAACAGTAATTCTACTAACAAGGAGATAATTATTACTAACATGCTGATATGTTTTCAATGCTAATATCTTCAAAATTTGAATCATGTAGTAGGTATAGTTTTGTATGCCTATTTTTTCTACCTACCATTTTATTGTGAACCTTTATGTCATTTCATTTCAAAAGCTTAATTTTTGTGGATAGTATTTTAGTTGATAAAAATAATTCTTTCATAGAGCACAGTAAGCTGCTTCTGCTTGTTTACCAAAGAGTTACAAGCATGCTAGTCCGAAAGTTATGATTATTTGCTAAAGTAATTAAAATATTTATGAGAAATATTTATCTTACATGAACACATTATGAATTCTCTAAAAAATATTATTAAAAGTTCTAAGATGCATTCTTAGGGGATTGTCTATTCTTGTTGATCTTCATTAAAATTTTTTGTATGTCAACATTAGAGGATAATACGCAAGTTCTATCACATTTCTAAAGGACGATTAATTGACAAATAAGTACTACAGTTGGGAGCATTAGAAATGAAAAGAGCCATCTAGGTTAGAGTGGGCTTTTTAATGGTATTCCATCATTCATTGGATTGAGTTAACAGGAGGAATAGCACTTGTGCAACAGTAAGGCACTTGGAAAATTAGTCCCCGTACATAGGAGACAAATATTTCCAGTTCAGTCTGATTCTCAAGTAAAAATTGAACTTTCCTGTACTTGAGTAGTTTAGCTAGATTTTTTTAAAATTCTCTTCCTGAGAGTCTTGGTTTCTTTCCAGAATGTTTTTTCTTATTGATGAATCATTCTTGCAAAGGATAGCAAGGGACTCTCCTCATGAAGCTCAAAGTCACTTCAATGTACACATTGGTGAGAAGCAAAACAACAATGAAGGAAAAACAAAGATCTCTGAGTATAATGGCATATCTACTGCCATGATGAAGTACAGTAAAATAAATGCCTCACTGGGAAAGAAAATTCTAGCTTGACAAATATTATTAGCTTCAACTGCTCCTTATCTGATAATAGATGTTGAATTTGGCCAAGTTCTTATGAACTTTTTTGGCTCATTAATACACCTATTAAACTCACATTTCAGTAGTTGCTAAAAAGAACTATTTTATTTTTCCTTCCATACCACTGAAGATATTAGAAATTTATGAACCAACTGATAACCACTTAAACACCATTATGTTTAAATTTCCAACCCTCATCAAATACTTCATTCTACTTAAAAAAAAAAGCAGTATTTTGTGCAGAGGTCTATAATGACAGTCATTAATTACAAATCAAGATAATTTTTTTTGACATTTCTTTCTTTGCTTGCTTTTATGGAGAGGCATTTGTGTTCTTAGGTTTTATGTAATGCCTCTTCTTTTTCCTTCTGACAAGCTCTCTTGTCTCCTCAAATCTCTACCTTTTTTTCTCATCAGACTTTTCTTTTTTTAGTTTCTCCTCTATGTTTTCACTATACTCTTTTTCCTCCTCTACTCCTCCACCCCATTCTTTTAACCTATTCTCATTTATCTCATCAATTCAAGTACTAAGTTCAGTCACTATTGTCTGTTTACATTCTTTACTCATTCAAAGATTCAAACACTTTTCTCTCATTTTCCATTTAATTTGGGAATTGAAGTTCTTCAGTCTTTAGGATGTGAATGAGTGGTACTCTGATAGTAGGAAATTAATGAAAATGACATGCAGGGGACTCTTGGGAGAAAAGGAGCATAGGGTAAAAGAGCTTAAGTAAGGAATGGCAGACAGCTATTGCTTTTTAAGGATTCTCTTGACACGTTTTGTGTCTCTGTTCCAAGTGAGAAGTTTGTCATAAGAAAAACAGTGGAATAGATGAAAAATAAAAGATTTAGGGACCAGTAGAACTTGGGAAGGGAGATGAGTTGATAAGAGTGTTCCTATTTCTTCCTACTTTACTGTGACCAAAAAGGATTCACAGCTGGGAAATAGTCCCTAAATACTTGGGACAGTGGTCTACAGATGAAGAACCCACTCTGAAATGTTATTATGCCTGTATTTAAAATGTGATGAAAAGCATTGAAGAGATTGTAGAAAAATATGTTTTTATTATGAGTTTCTTAATGGCTAGTATTGACTGGCAATTGGAATAATTTTGTTACAAATTAAAAGTTTTGATTTTGAAATAATTTTGGGGGTACTATGGTTTTTTCAAAATATTTTGTGAATTTTTGCCTCTGAGATTGTTCATATAAGAGCCAAAAATAAGTTTTAGTTCTTATTAGATAATAAATATCTTGGGAATGCTTATATGGTATTCTTCTTGAATTCAATATTAGATGATTGTTCTGGGGACATTTAAAGTTAATTTTTAGTAAGCTATGTATCACTTTTATATAAAAGCAATCAATATGCAGTTCACACTTAGAACTTAACAGATGCACTAAATTAATGTTTTGGTGGTGATTCTATGTGGGAAAAATATTCACTATTTAAAAACATTGCCAGAGATTGTCCTTATGCTTACTGACTCAAAGAACTTAAGGGAATTTCTTTTCCTTTTAACTTGGAGCCAACTTTTCAAAGTAATAATCGAGTGCTTACTTGAGTATTTGTGCTGTGATAAGTGGAAACTACGAGTATAACTATAAACTCAAAGATTACCTGCAGCCATTTTTTACACTGTTGAAATACAAATGTTTTATTAATTATCTGCACTAATAGATTTAAATTCTGAGTGTCCTGAATATCAGATAAGAAGTAAATCAACATAAGATTCTTTCCTTAAAAGGAAATTGAATCTTCTATCTATCAATTTCCAGAACCGAATCTCTGTAGAAGACGTGGGCTAATTCTTTACTATGTTAAATGTCTATATGGTATGCAAATTCTTTTTGGCTGAGATTAGGGAATAACAAGTTAAAAATTGAGTTTAGCAAAATCAATGGAAGACATTTGAGGATCCTGTTTACTGAGTATAACAATACATTAATAATTTATTAACTTGTATTTGAATAGTTCTTTATAGTTAATGGGATCATCTCATCTACTACATTATCTCTGGTCATCTCAGAAAGAGTACATATGGGAAAATAGGCAATTATGCATGTATATGTGAAGGCTCATTTAATTTGATGTTTTTAATAAATGACATTGACATTGTAATCTGACTGTTGGGATTTTAGTCCAAGACTTGATTTGGGATAACAATAATATAAAGAACATATTTGTCAACCTGTGATCTGAAATATGCAGAAATCACCCAAGTTTTTTGGGGTAGAAACTTTATAATGGAAACAAATGATCTTTTTAGGTTCATATTGTAGTGACCTCAAAAAGTGTTAAGATTTACATCGACTGCTATGAAATTATAGAAAAAGACATCAAGGAAGCTGGAAATATCACAACTGATGGTTATGAAATTCTTGGAAAACTTCTTAAAGGGGAGAGGAAATCAGCTACAGTAAGTCACACATTTTTATTTTTCTAGGTACTTTTCATTAAGATTGAAATAACATTTTAAAAATAATCAGTGGGTTGTTTTTGTTTTTGTTTTTGTTTTCTCAGTGGGTTTTAAATTGTCAAATTCCTTGGTCAGATTGAAACATCGAAAAAGTTACATTGAGGAAATATACTGCTGACAGAACATAATAATGTGGTTTACTGCTAGAAACAAAATAAGATGTCAAGACACCAGAGAACATCATGTAGTCATCTTGAAACAGTACCAAATTGGAGAGTAGAACACAAATAGTTGCCAGGATAATCAGTGAAATCTAAAATAACTCATTTTTTGTTCTTCAAAGATAGCAATTGTTAATACAAATTTCTGCAATCAAGACATTAAGCATTTGTAGCTTGATAACACAGACACAAACAGTGACTGTCATAGAGCCTGTGCTCTCTCTGAGAAGAGTCATCATCTGTCTGTCTCAGAAGGAAGATCAGTGTGGGAGGGCGGCCAGCTGACTGCATTACTCACAATTTGCACTGGCTCAAGTTTGAGGCGGGAGCATGCCAACCATATTTATAATGCTGTCTGTTAGTAAAAATTTAAATCTAGAGTTTTCACTGTATCAGGCTAATTAAGTTTATATTAAATGTCAATCAATAATAATATTGATCCATAAGCAAGGTTAGGGGCACCTGGGTGGCTCAGTTGGTTAAGTGTCCAACTCTTGATTTTGGCTCGGGTCATGATCTCAGGGTCATGGGATCAAGCCCTGAGTCAGGCTCTGTGCTGAGCATGGAACCTGCTTAAGATTCTCTCTCCCTCTCTCTGCCCCTCTCTGGTCTAAAAAAATAAATAAAAGAAAGGTTAACATTTTTGGCTTTTTTAAAAAATTTACTTATAAATATTAAATTTATTAATTTAGCTTTCTTCCACACACAGGATTTTGTTCTCTTAGATTCACAAGTGAAATTTTTATTCTGAAATGTAGAAACCATTAGTGCAAACTTAATATATTGTGATAAACATCTGGACTTTTAATTTAATTAAATTTAAACATTTTTTAGGATTAATAGAATACTTAATATGCCTAATCTCATAAATCAATAACGATGGTAATAATGATAACTAAGATTTATCAAGCACTTAGCATGTACCTTTTTATTTTTTTTAATTAAAATATAGGCGACACATAATGTTATATTACTTTCAGATGTACAACAGTGATTCAACAAGTTTATACATAGACTTTTTATTGGATATTGTCTTTTTCTTTAAATAGAACAATTATAACAGGTTTATAAAAGGATGGCTACATCTAAGCAGCCTTTTCCTTTTTATCAAAATAACTTTATTTTTTAAATGTGGAAAGATAGAAAGTATATGCTATGTTGAAATAATTAAACTGAATCATCAAAGTTATTAGTCAGTCCCAGGTAAGAATTTATGAAAAGAAAACATCAATTTTAGAATAAATGAAGAATGTTATTTTTAATGTTATTTTTCTACAAGAGTGGACTTTTAAAAGTTGATTTAAATGGATGTAGTCTTCCAATTCTTAAATACATTCCTAATTCTTAATTAAAGAAATTAATGTTTTCTTAAAAAAAACAAAACTCAATCAAGCATTTTATTTTAGCCGGGGAAGTGAATCAGATGTGGGAATTTCACATATGCATTTTGTTTTAACATCTCCTTCTCTTAGGCATAGGTTTTTATGTTCTTCCTGTATGAAGTAAGGATCACATTGCCCTCAAGGGTTTGCACTCTTGAGAGAGTCTTTGTGAGAAATTGGCAAAGGTTAAAATGTGGAGTTGTTAATATGAAATGTTTTTCACGCATCTTTAGCTGATGTTTCTGTTGGTTGTTTGCAGTTCCAAATCCAGAGTTTTGATATTGTATGCAGTCCGGTGTGGACCAGTAGAGACAGATGCTGTGATATTCCCTCTAGGGTAAGTAAGATGGAATGGAACCGTTGTCGTGGTCTTAAAAGCCCTCCTGGAATAAGGGATGCGGATGCAGATGGTCTGGGAGAGGAAGTAGCACTCAGCAACTGAATCTCCAAGACGGAGCCAAGGGATGTGCACGATGTGCATGCTCATCAGCTACCACAGCTGAGGCCAGTGACCTCCTCCTTTAAAATCCAGGAATACACAAGACCACATCTGAAATTCTCCCTAACAGCCAGGGTGGTTATGCGTAGTTAGAAAAGTCCACTGGATCAGGGCGTTTGATATATCTATTAATTACAAAGCCCTCCTATTGCTTGTAAAATATTAGCATTTTACAGAATAAAAAACATCACCTTTGTGGACATCTAAGGCTTAGGGTAGACATAACCATATTACTTTATGAGATGATGGTTTTCCCTCATTGTGGCTACAAAGTTGAATGTGATGATGGAGTGGATGCTTTTGGCAAGCAGTGAGCTACATACATCCACAGGATCAACGTGTGTTATTTATTCCACAAATGCTTATTGAGCACCTATTTATTATAAGCCAGGCACAATTTTGTGTGCGTGGATTACAGCAGTGAAAGTGAATATTCTAGTGGAAGGAAAGGAGAGAGAAAGAATTAACAAGTAGATACATGCTACATTACAAAGTAGAAAGTCTTATGATGAAAAAACAAATCATGGTGAAGGGATAGAGAGTCAGGCGAGCACTATCAGCCCTCAGTGATGAGGTGAGGTTTAAGCAGAGACCTGGTGAAGTAAGGGAATGTACAATGTGGATGACGGGGACTGCATTCCAATCGGGAGACTCCACATGCAAAGGTCCTAAGACCACAAAGTGCCCTAAATATCTGAGAAATATTAAGTAGACCAGTGGGGCTGGAGTAAAGAGAACCGGAAGGGCAGTGGTAGGCAATGAGATGGGCAAGGTGACGCTGGTTTGCAGAATGTGTAAGGCCTTCTAGGCCATGGAAAGGATTTTAGATCTTACTCTGAACAAAATGGGCATTGATATCTGAGATACTCAGCATTTCTCTAATACTGGATTAGAGAAAACCACATTAAATTACCAGTGGACTATGTGGTGGTTTTATAAGCATTTCTTCGTTATATAAGGTTTCCTAAAGTAAAACGTAAAGACATAAAAGACCAAAGCAAGATTCAACATAAGACTATTTTTACTGATAAATACAAATTATTTCTTCAACTTGAGAACCGAATTTCCTTGTGTATGTAAGACAGATGGGGGTGGAGGATTGGAAGACATTTCACTTTCAATTCATAGGTGAATATTCTTTTTGAAAATTTCAGAGAGATGAAGCAAAATGCCCTGCTCTTCCCAATGCTTGTACATGTACACAGGACAGTGTTGGACCTCCAGGTCCACCAGGCCCTGCGGTAAGGAAACTGCAATAGTCCTTCTAGCCTTCCTCTTAACTCTTTGGAGTGATCATCTTTTTGCCAGTATGTAGTGCATAAAATGCTTCCAGCCATCTGTCTTTTCTGGGACAGGCCGTTTTTTTGTGGTATGTTTCGAGATCTGAAATGGAATAAATCAAGAAGAAAGTTTGAACACATTGAACACATTTTGTCTAGTCATGCAGGAATGAATGATTGGCTAGTATTCAAGAGCTATCCCCTTAGAGATGTGAATCTGGGTTTCCATCTGTAATCCCATGATTTTGAAAATTTCTAAACATTTCCCGCAAGCTTCTTGTATGTATGCTATGGAGCCATGGATGAGAGGCTGAACACCTTGTTTGGAACCTAGGATATGTATACCTTATGTAGCAGATACATCATGACAATAAGTAGGGAAATTTACATATGTGATGATACCATAAACTCTGGGTGAAAGTATTAGGGTTTGGAATAACTTGGGTAAGAAAGTCTATGACCAGGTCTATTTGTGGGGGAGGGGCACAACACTGAAGATTACAGTGATAGATTTCACTAATCAATGTGGAACCCCTTGATTCAGTTAATCCAGCATGTGATCTGGGCTGGTTTTGTGGAATGGAAGTGATACCTCTAAGCCCTAGTGGTCTCTTTTAAGAAAATAGTTAATTAACGTAGGAATCGCTCAGAGATTCTCAGAACAACAAATTTTATTGTACTTAGGTCAGAGCAAATAGTGTAGATTGATTTTAGGTTAATTACAAACCAGCTTCTCTCATACAGAATAAAATGTCACTGGAATTATTGACCATTTATTAATTTATTTTTTTATTAACAGTGACTTACCTGATTTATATCTGTAATCATAAAACTATATCCTGATGTAACGTAGATGTTTTTGAGAAGTAAGGATTTTTTAATAAGGTAACATTATTGGATGTCATTATCATATTTATTTCCTCTTTATTCAGTGAACTCTGATTTCCAGTTACTAAACTACATGTTCTGAGATTCTGAAAGATTCAAGATATTCTTCTCTTTGCATATTATTTTCACTGAAGAATGTACACTCATATAACTCCAAACAGAATCTTCTCCTTGCTGTATTTAAGTAATGCTTGTTTTTTCTAGTAAGCTTCAAATTTTCAAATAAATTTCAAAATTTGCTAACGATTAAGAAAAGTTCAGAATGTAAAAGTGAAACACTTAAAATGTACAAAGTTATGAAATTCTCTTTCCCCACGTATTTGTATGATATGTAAAATTCACTTCAATATTTGTAAGTAACCATAGAAGTATCAATTGCCTGGAGAATGCTGCTTCTTGATGTAATTTCTGTATATCGGCTTCTCCCTCCTTTCCTTATATTTACCCTAAAATGTGTTCTTACTATGTATTTTAGGGAGGACCTGGTGCTAAAGGTCCCAGAGGTGAAAGAGGTATCAGTGGGGCAGTTGTAAGTATATTTTATGGTGCATTTAAGTTTTCGTGTATATGTTAAGTCTGATTGTTAAAATTTCCACTAAGGGGATATGTGACCTTGAGCAAGTTAGTTCAAGTTTAGTGTGCCTTAGGTAATATAATTACCTCAGTCTTGTCTCTGGATGTCAAGATGATGGATTAGACTAGCCAGAGAAAGAAATGTCCAAGGCATCTCACTGCTATAGGAATTACACATAGGAAATCTGCAGAAGAACCTAAGGGTTCTGCTACAACATGGAGAAATAGAGCAGGTAATCCCATCATTGGGAGACCCACAGGAAGCAGAGCCCCACCAGAAAGCTGGAGGGAGTTGGGAGCAGTTCTGCGGCTCTTTTTTTCACCCTGTCTCAGAGAAAGAGCTGAGCAGCCATGTATATGTTCAGTGGGGGGTCACCGGCCCTTTTCTACCAGGTCCATACTTGTCTTCCATAAGATAACTCAAGCTTATTAGGGCAATATATTATGAAGATGATGTGTGCTTTTAGTCATGATATTACTAATGATAAGCTAACCCAGTTAGGAAAGGGTGAGGCTGGGATGATAACCCAGTTCCCTGACTCCGAGTTTGTACCTTTTCTACCTGGGCATTTTGCAAAGAAGCTCCAGCATAGAGCATCTTCTTAGTGGATATCTGTTCTTTCCTTGCTTGTTTTATATACACATTAGTTCCAGAAATAAGGCCAAGTCTAAGAGAAAGCAGGACCAGCCTAAACTAAGAAAATCCACTGAAATTCAAGGTTTGATCTCATATGAATTCTTGAGTATAAATTTATGAATATATCATATCCAGTGTGTTTTATCTCTTTTAAAAATCTGCTTCTAATGGGACTTTTGGAAATATAAGTGCTCTTATGAATTTATTGCACTTGAATTGTTCTTTAATGAATAGTAAAGGGAAGAAAGGAATGGCATTAATAAATGCTTTTATAGGTGTGTAGATTTTGAAAATGTTTGCAAACATTATATGACTGATGTCTTAAGACACTCCGACAGACTTCTGATTGGATGTTAGCACTGGAAGGTCATTATGTGACTTTGTGGTTGTTTCTCTCTTGTATGCTTTAGGGGCCCCCTGGCCCTCGTGGAGATACAGGTCCTCCAGGCCCCCAGGGTCCCCCAGGCCCCCAGGGACCCAACGGACTCTCCATTCCGGGAGAACAAGTAAGCACAAAGGCTTTCTGTATTTCAGTGAGGATGGTAGATTAACATTAAGTTGACCTAGAATATTTTTTACTGTATTTTGCCAAACTCAAATGTTTCCTGAGAACTCAACAAGGTCGGCCATTGAGACAACTTCCTATGATTATGATTTCAGATATGCAAATAGTGCATGTAATAATATTTAAATGTGTAGATAAAATTACTGCTACTAATTTGACCTTTAAAAATGAATAAGTAATGCATATATACTTCAACATCCCGAAGGCTTTGAAATTACTTTCAGTGTGTGGCAACCCTTTGCTAATATTTATGACCTCAAGGCAAGCTTGCATTGTCTATCTAGGTCACTACTTCTTTAAAAAACTTTTTAATGAAATGTTTACGTTTTGTTCCAAAAGCTCATCTGAAGTTATAAAAGGTGTTTTTACCTTTTAAGACTCATATTTTATTTACATACTAACATTTTTTTCTATACCTTAAAAAAACAAAAGAATACAGTATATGAATAAGAATATGGTAACTGCATAGTTTTAAATTCAAGTCTAAACTCCCTTTTAAGACGCCTTAATATAGGACAGATACATTTTCTTGGCACTTAGAGGAAAAATAATTGATACCAGATAAAGCTGGAAATGAGACATGTGGAGGGATAGGGCTTTCTCACTCAAAAGGGTTGCCTGAATCTACTTTTAGCTTCTTGTGTCCAAAAGGGACTTTTGGGGCTTTTACCTTTCTTACTACTATTAAATTAAATTTATCAGTTTTAATTAATTCTACTTTTTTAATTAATTCTACTTTTTTATGACAAGTGTTTTCTAGCATGTAGTTATAAAGACCAAAATTATAACACTTCATTGAATATCTATTAAAATTAGCAACTAATTAAATATATTAAATAAAAAATAGTTTTTCTCCCTTCAAATTTTCTTCCTATGAAAATACCTTATGTTAAACTATGTTCTTTTAAAGTAGGTATATCGTCCCATAATTATATAAAATTATCCTTTAATATTACAAATGGAAATCAGAACACAGCATTTATAGCTTAAAAAGTGAGCATCAATCCAAAAAATGATTTGTCTACCTTCCAAATGTGTTTACATTGTATTTATGAAGTGATGGAGATTTCAGAAGTGACTTATGTCTCCCCTTTTCACTTCATCTCTGTAAAATGCCTGAGGACTGTTTTCCCATTGCTGCTGTAGGGTCGCCAAGGGATGAAAGGTGATGCTGGAGAGCCAGGACTTCCCGGCCGGACCGTGAGTTGTTCTTGAAGCTACCTCTTTTTTTACTTGTCAGGTGCTGTTTGAAAAGTTGCCCTTGTAGTGCCTCAAAAGGTGAACCCAGAGGAGGCAGCAAAGCAGAAGCCAGGCTATGTGCATCGCATTATTTCCATTTTATACCCTGGTCTTAGTTGTCAAATTTGTGCTGTTCAATTCAAGTGTGGGCATCCTGATGATCATCCACTATATGGCTGGCACTGGGCTTGGTTCTGGTTTTCTGCTTCTTTTCAGAGCCCCCTGAATTTTTTTTCAAGCATTTTGAAGAACAAAAAGTATGTTTTCCCATATAGGAAGTATATTATAGCATGTCACTTGTTTGCTTTCTTTTGTGTAGGGAACCCCAGGATTACCTGGCCCACCAGGACCAATGGGACCTCCAGGAGATAGAGTAAGTTTTCTCAGGCAGGCTATGATGATGTTGGCAATGATATCACATTGTTGCCTATTAATGAAGAATTATTTTACAATAAAGGACAATAGTGAGATTGCAGAGGTGACAAGTCAGTCTATTCAATTAGAAAGCAAAACCAAAGACACTGCAATCAAGAAGTGATGATGGACTGACTCACTTGGTGCTGTTGTTACGAAAGCCTTGTTGGGCCCATCATGGCCACCCAGTGTGGGCTTCGTGCAGACATGGTGGGTTGCCAGGGATGTCCCATCAAAAGGCTCTTCCTGAACTGGGGACAGGTAGCCATTGACACCATCACTGTTTCAAGAAAAATGAGGGAGTGGGAAGATTCTATGCTTTTTTGCTTTTTCACTTTCAAACTCTAATCTGTGACTCCAACTTTATGGTGAGGCCACCCAGATCTCCCAGCTTGAGAGTGAGGAAGCTTCTCAGGAATCATTCCCCTCTTTACGCTCAGCCTTGTTCACCTACCTACTCCCTAGTTCCCTACCACTAACGCTGAAAACAGGGTGCACAGCTGATAGAACATAAACTTTGGAAAGTTAGATAGACTTTGGTATAGGCATCTGGGCTGGAAAGAAAGAGAAGGAAGGAAGGAAGGAAGGAAGGAAGGAAGGAAGGAAGGAAGGAAGGGAAAGAAACCTGAATTCTGTGTTGGAAGAGAAGAGAAGAAAGGTCAGAAGAGCAAGCCCAAGGACCACAGTGACAAAGGAAGACTTGTTACCAAGATGGAGTTGGTAGGAATTGGATACATGGGTTGTCTTCAGCATAGATGATTTTCAAAATGAGGCACAGCTTTGGGGACCACTAGAGAGAAACAAAAGAACCACATGAATAGGTATCTAATACATGTGCACCTATGAAAACAACTATAGGTCTTCTCATCCAACCTCACCTAGAGGGAAGCAGCTTTGAAAGTCACTGCTACTTTGAGAATGGAGAAAAAAATAAAATTTATCACAAAGTTATGCAGATGGCTCAGTTAGACCTGAGAACATTAGGATAAGCTCTTCTTCACCCCAACTTAGATATATGTCTCTTCTAAAAGAAAATGGTTGATCAGATCTAAGTGTTCATGGATGGACGCTTTATATGTATAAAATGCTCAGCCTTAAGAAAGAAGGAAATCCTGTCATTTGCAACAACATGGATGAAACTTGAACCTGGGGGACCTTAGTGTAAGTGAAATAAGCCAAACACAGAAAGGTAAATACTGCATGATCTCACTTATGTATGGGATCTAAAAAAAGTTGAACTCATGGAGGCAACTAGTAGAATGGTGGTTGCCAAGGGTAAGGGCGAGGGGGATATGGAGAGATGTTGGAAAAAGGTTACAAAAAGGCTATGTTGGAAAAAGTCTACAAAAAGGCTACAAAAAGGCTCTGTTGGAGTTGTTATGCAGGATGAATGATCTTTGGAGATCTAATGTACAGCAGGGTGACTATAGTTAATAATACTATATAGTGTACCTGAAATTTGCAAATAGAGTAGATAAATGTTCTCACCACACTCAAAAAATGAGAACTATGTGAGGTGATGTGTATGTCAATTATCTTGGTTGCAGTAATCATTTCACCATGTATATGCATATCAAAACAGGTACATCGTAAATATGTACAACTTTTCTTTGTCAATTATACTTCAGTAAAGCTGGGGGAAAAAAGAGAAAATGGTTGATCAGGAAGTTCTTAGGAAGGAGAATTATTCAGAAATATAATACTCACCTAAACAAATAAACAAAAGAGTGTCTTAGACGCTGGAGAAATTTAGATGGAAGACATGCAATTCAAACTATCTAAGCAATACCACCAGAGCATTTTTGTTTCTTAAGTGGCTCTCAGAAGCAATGTTGATGTTACATCAGGTGAACTTGGAGTCTGTTTTTTGTGAAGCAGACCTGGGGCTCCCAGAAAACATTCTGAAATCTTTATCTGTATAAGTTTCTGGAGAAAAAAATCAGAGAGTAGTGGTCGTGGAATATTTCTAACACAATTTTAAGGAAATAATTTAAACTTCCTCTGTTATAAAACCAATGGAAGCATGGATACTTAGACCAGGCAGTTATCCAAAGGCTCTTGATTTTTGTTAGAATCCAAGAATATGGATGAAATTATCACTCTTACTCCCTGCAGAAAATGAGACAAAAATCCCCTTTGACAGAGGAATGCAAGAGCTATAAAAAAGACCTGACTCAGAAATCCTCTGCTGAATTTCAGGGATCTCTCTGTTGGGATGAATGCTAACTGGGTAGCAGAGTGACTCATGCGAGGCAGAGGTCATTTGGCACTGAATGGAGGCAGGTCCTGAGAGCCAACGAGCAAGCCTGCGCAGCAACGCGCGGTGCTCCTGGGGCACATCTCTCTTCCCAGTCAACCTGACACTTGTGCGGATCTGGTCTTTCATGCAAGATGAGGAGCAGCAAACCACTAAAAAATTAGCTGAAGACTGAGGATTTCCTTTCTTTCACGTGGAAGGCAGTCAAGACAACTTCACTCTTTTCTGGGGTGAGGGAGAGAAGTTCACCAGCCGTGGGGACATGGGAAGTCCTTCCCTGGCTGGCTGGCCATTGCTTAGGAAATGAGACAGTTTTGAATCAGGTGGTTGGCCTCTCCTTCAGCTTTTATGTTGCTCTTCTCAGCAACATTTCTTTTCATCCCATTTTGATTCTTTCTGGACCAGTTTGTGGACACTGACTTTTTCAGTAGAGAGGTTAGTCTTCCTTTAGGCTTCCTTACAGTCTCACAAAAGCAAAAGTTAGCATCTTTATGAAAGGAGTCTCCTTCTTTGGAGAGGACTAGTTTGACTCTTAAAATGATCAGCAAAGGCATAGCTTAAATTGGGAAGCATTTTGGGGGTATATTTGTTTTTGTACTGAAAGATTACTTGCAGCTGGGTTAAATACTTCACCCTTCACTCTTACCAGTCTCTTTAGCATCTTTCCTTTTCACTTGGTCATTATGTCACTAATTCATAATTAATTTTATGTTTACAATAGGGCTTTACTGGAAAAGATGGTGCAATGGGACCCAGGGGACCCCCTGGGCCACCGGTAAGAACTGAATGGGTTACATTGTTGTCTCCCCACCCCAAAATCCCTACCCCCATTTGCTAGGGAAAAGCCCAGTAACCTGGCTTTTGAGGCACATTCTATCTGTACTATGGGGTGCACTGTCAAGGGAGCTGTTTGTTTTATTTTCCTAAATCAAAATGGGCTGGAGAAAACAGATGTGTTAAAATACAGAGTCTGTTTAATCAAGTTACATTTGAAAAATAGAAAAATACTCCTAAGTGACTTGACCACTAGTTGGCTAGTGCCCCAGTTCCTTCCAGCCCCACATCGAGTGGTGGGGTTTTAAGACCTTACTGGTTATTTCCTATTCTAAAACTTTGATAAGCTGTGGTGTGTGGCATTTCAGTTTTAAGGGAATTTATTTATTTATTTAAAAAAATTTTTTTTTCAACGTTTATTTATTTATTTTTGGGACAGAGAGAGACAGAGCATGAACGGGGGAGGGGCAGCGAGAGAGGGAGACACAGAATCGGAAACAGGCTCCAGGCTCTGAGCCATCAGCCCAGAGCCTGACGCGGGGCTCGAACTCACGGACTGCGAGATCGTGACCTGGCTAAAGTCGGCCGCTTAACCGACTGCGCCACCCAGGCGCCCCAAGGGAATTTATTATTGAACACTATCAGTCATTCTGAGGAAGTAAATTTACCCTAGATCTTCTAATTAAGATCTTTTGGGGAAAACACCAAAGCCAGTGATTTTGAGAGTGGCATCTAGATGCCTGCATCCAGGTGACATCATAATTAACTTGTCTGAAGTGATGGATGATCTTCATGTCTTATGGCAGGATATGAAGACATGAGGGCATATATTTTTTATTTTATTTTTTATTTTTTTAAATTTTTTTTCAACGTTTATTTATTTTTGGGACAGAGAGAGACAGAGCATGAACGGGGGAGGGGCAGAGAGAGAGGGAGACACGGAATCGGAAACAGGCTCCAGGCTCTGAGCCATCAGCCCAGAGCCCGACGCGGGGCTCGAACTCACGGATTGCGAGATCGTGACCTGGCTGAAGTCGGACGCTTAACCGACTGCGCCACCCAGGCGCCCCTTTGAGGGCATATATTAAACAATGTTAATTATTGATGTCTAATGAACATTAAACATTATATATGTTCTCAGGTAAAGGAGAGTTTAAATGTATAGTAAACTTGCATTTTAAATATTTACTACAGAGCTTAATATTTGCATAATTGATGAAGTAAAGGATTATTTGTTTTACAGAATTTGATGATCAATTTTAAGGAAATTTTAGGCTTTAGAACATAAAGTATTGGTTAGTAGATATTATATATATTCTACTAAAATATGGCTAAGATTTTTGAAACTGTGTTAAAAGCTATGGTTTGGAGGAGGTGAAGGGTGCTGAGATGATAGAAAAAAGTGGAAGTTTAGAGAAGGCACCAACGAAATAGTGAATTTCTAGGCTGAGACCAAGACTCCCAGCAACAAGGGAAGACTGTGCCACAGTGGTACCTGATTTAGCATAGAAACAGCTACTTTCTTAATTTCTTCCCCAACCAAAGTTTTCACTACTGTCTTTTGAGGGGTTTTCCGGTTTTGTAATAGAAATGAACTAAAAAATAGGGATTGCTTTCTGCAAATTCATTTTGTAACCAATTTATGAGAATCACAGTCTATGAATTGTGAAACTGATTATATGTATCTATGTATTTTTCAAGTGGTCTTAAAATATATTTTAGAACTATACACACCATAAATATTGAGAATTTTCAAAATTTTTTCTTTCATGCTATCTTAAAATTTGGTTTTACTCTCTCTATTGTATGCTGTTTCTGTGACAGGCTTTTAGAGCTGGCCACATTTGTTAGTTTACTCTAGGTGGGCTTTTTCTTTCATCGCATCATTCCCTTTCTCGGCCTGTGTATTTCAGGGAAGCCCAGGCTCTCCAGGAGTCACAGGACCTAGTGGGAAACCAGGAAAACCTGGAGACCATGGCAGACCAGTAAGTGGACAGATTGCGTGTCTGGAGTCATTTCTCTGCGGCCATAAATAATGAGGATGTTGCCAAGGCTTTGGCGTATTTATGTTATCTCTGCTGTAATGTGTTTGAAGCATTTGTTGAAACTATGCGAAACCCATGGATTTAACTTGGTACCAGTTCTAAAGTTTTTCTCTCTGAGTTATAATATTCTGGGATGAAAATTGTGGTCATAGGGTTTCTTTAAAAGGAGAATGGGATTTTGAGCCAAGACACATATTTCTGCACTGTGTAAACACTCAAAGCTGGGTCAGCAGAACGATTCTTTTATTTAGGAACGGTATGCTGCTTAAGATAGAAAAATACATGATGGTGCGTGGTGCCTTCATTTGTAGTTTATGGATGTTAACCCTTCATGAGTGTCAGCCAGCCATGCATTTAGTCATTTCTCTTTCCTCAAGGCTGCTAGACGGTAGTCCTAGGATTAAAAGGATTTCTCTGATCCGCTATTTTACTTTTTTATACTGTCCTGTTGCAATTCACATACAGTTTAACTTCCTTTTGGTCAGATGGCCTGGTTAAAATAATGGCATTATGCATATCTGGCATTTCCACGTTGGTACCTCCAAAACTGAATTTGAAGTTCTAAAATTGCCAATCCAGAAGTATTTTTAATGACCATTGAGCATCATATTCTTCTTTACAACCTTTTTCTTATTTGTATGTGTGAAGTGTGAATTTATTTTAAGCAGTTTATTTATCTGAAATGAATTTTAAAACATAAAAATTTATCTCCAAGATAAGTAAGTCCAACTGTTAGCAATGACACTAATCTATCAGGGCTGTTCTCGGGACGGAACTCTTTTTTTAAGTCTTGTCCAAATTATATAAACCCAAGTTTAAAAACTGTCTAATGTCAAAGAAACTTAGGGTAGAATCTTTATGTGACACGGCCTGCCTTCTACGTTTACATAAAATTAAGCAAGCAGCATTAAGATGAAAGGACCCCTGATATATTTTACAATCTGTGTATACCCTAGCACATGAATTTATTACTCTCTTTTCCTCAGTGAATCATAGCAGGAACTTCACAAGAGCAGTTAAAAGCACATGGAACTTTTCTACCCATTCACAATTCTATTTCATTTGAGTATTACTGAAATGGAGTCTTACATAAGAATATACCAGATGTAACTGATGGCTGGAACTAGAAACTTAAAAGAAATTTCTGCTTCCTTTACTTGAAATGTGATCTCTAGATACTGGCAATAAAGATGATTTCTACAAATCATATATACTAGAACAATCTCACAGTGGCAGTAAATTAAAAAAAAACCACACACAAACCAGGAACAATCTCAAAGTAGCAGTAAATATAAAACAAAACAAAACAGAAATTCCTTGCAATTTACAGAAGGCTCCAAACTAAGTAACAGTAGCGTTTCTGTAAGAGTCTAGAATTTTGGCAAAGGGAGAACCAAACTCCAGTTTCTTCTTATCATTTGGTAACATTTTTTGGACCTTCCCTACCTTCTTTTTCCCCTGTATTTTCCTCATCCTTCTAAAGTAGAAAATTGTTCTTCCTTTTCTTCTCTTTTCTAACTTACCTTTAATTTCTAAAACTAAAACTAGCAGATGGGTATAGAAAGGTCTTAGCAGAGAGCTTGGCTGTTGGCTTATATCATTAGCTCTTGTAAGCAGTTGGTATCTTCTCGTTAACTTGTAACACATGATGTTGTAGAGTGGATGTTTCAAGGAACTTCTTGTGGAATATTTTTTATCATTGACTCAAAACCTTTTTGTTTAGTGACTAAATGTGCTAGTACATGTTCTTGTGTTCTGGGGTCTGGGGATACAACAGTAAACAAGACAAAGTCCTGGCCCTCATGGGGATTCTAGTGGGGGATATAGACCAAAACGTGTACATAAACAATATAGTTTCTAGCAGTGTTGAGTGATGTGAAGAAAAAGAAGCAGAGTGAGGGCCAAGGGAGTAATTGTGATAGTGAGAAGGTGGCTATTTTAGATACAGTCGTCAGGGAGCCTGTCGTAGGAGGTGACACTGGAGTGGATGGAGGGAGAGCTGTTTGAAAATCTGTGGGAAGAAGATCCAGGTATGAACAAAAGCCTCAAGTGAAGAATGATTGAAGAATGAGTCTGGCATATGAAAAGAACCACAGAGAGGCCTGTGTACCTGAACTGAAGGGAGTTGAGGAGAAGAAGAGTAGCAGGCAAGACCAGAGAGCTGGACAAGGTGATTGTGTGGACCATCTAGCCCAAGATATGTAATTCTTATTTCACGCTAAGTATGATGGGCACTTAGAGCTAAAAGAGTGACCTAATCTTATTTTCCTTTTAAAGATATCACTCTGGCTTCTGTGTGGAAAATAGACTCTAGAGAGGAAGAATGGGAAAACAGGAAGAGCAGTGAGGAAGATATTGGAGTTCTTTAGGCAAAATTCTTAGGGACTGTAAGAGGTGGTTCGGTTTGGGACATTACGTGAGCAGTGGGTTTGTCAATGGTTTAGAAGTTCCTTCCATGATAGCAATTGGCAGCCTAGAAACACATTATGGGAAAATAAAACCTCTAGCACTATAGAAAACTCTTTTCAAGATCCTCTCATGGCCAGTGAGAGGCTTGACAGAGTAGGGACAAATATTCTGTGGCTGCGTTTAGATGTGGGACCACTTTAGTAAGAGAGACACATGGTTCCGTTTATACTCAGTGCACACACACACACACACACACACACAAAATAATTGCAAGAAGTTACAGATATATATTTAGTTAGGAAATTGACTCAATTCCCACTGGTTCTTACTAGAACTGAACCAAGATTAACCTCATGGACAATCTACAGAAACAATCTGAGCTACCCAGCCATGGTGATGTAAAGGAAAGAATAATGGTACCAAGGGCAATTTCTCATCTGTATTTTAGTTCCAGGCTTATATTGCGAATGGCATCATAAATGCATGCAGATTACATAATTTCTAAATGTGTAGTCATAAAATTCACATCTCAGCACTAATTTGGAGGATATGTGCTTCTATGAGAGACAAGGACAGAAAGATTCCTTTTTACAGACAAGCAAAATGCAAGTAAGATGGATATAAATATGAAGTGTCATTTTGCTAATCTGTTAGAAAGCAGACCTTGCTCTCTTTCATCATCAAGTCTGTTCGTGAATCAGTTTAGATCATGTTTGTCAGTTTCTAATCTACGAAATTCCTGTATTTCAGGGTCCATCTGGATTGAAAGGAGAGAAGGGCGATAGAGTATGTATTTCTTAAAATCTGATTTACTTTTTTATTTTGTGTGTTAAACATTGAAGTCTGAAACTATAGAAATAATATGCTAATGATTCTCATTGATTTGATCAACAAGGGAGACATTGCTTCCCAGAACATGATGCGAGCAGTTGCAAGACAAGTCTGTGAACAATTGATAAGTGGTAAAATTTCTTTTATTTTTAATGTATGAATGCTTTTTAAATTTGTTGCAGGAAAATGCAGAGTTTGAGTCACAAAGTTTCTAAGATATATGTTCCTATTTCATTGTGATGATCTCTTATTTTTATACATTCTTGGTTTTGTATCTGGTAGGTTAAAACTAGTCATATGTTAATGACTGTCATTAAGATAAAACGAGAACCCAAAGTAAAATAATAGCCTGTTATCCTATACTTAATCTGATACGGAATCATATTTTGAAAGGGCTTTTCAATTTCCTTGTTAGGATTTTTACTGATCTTCATCAGGATACATGTAGAAGCAGCAAACACTGGATTTTTAAAGTTATAAACTTTAAATTATTCTATGACTTTAAGGAAGGGAGCCCATCAAGATTAATTTGATCATCGAAAGTACATATTGGTGGTGACCTTTTTATTGCCTCCTTATTTTTCACAGACTCTTTCTTCTTATTTTATGAAGCCTATTAAGTAATAAGGCCCAGTGCCTACAAACAGCATGGCTTTAAACTCAGGGTTTGCTACTTCAGAAGTCTTAACTGTTTCTTGAAGTGTGATCCTGAGGGAAACCTGCATAAATCACCTATATTGCTCGTTAACAATGAGTGTTCCTGGGCCACACCCTAAACATAGTGACTTATTGTCTTTGGAGATGAGGCCCAGAGATCTGTATTTTTCAATGTATCCTATACGCGATTCAATTTACCCTAAAGCCTGATTATCATTCTAGGTACATGCACACAAAAAATTGCTTAATTCAAGAAAGGTTCTCTTTTGAATGACATCATCTGGCAAACCACAGGGCTTTATATCAGAGCCCTATCAAACTTTTACAGTTCTTTTATGTTTATAGTAATGCTGTGGCTTACTGGTCAGTATTTTTGTGGAGACACATGTTTATCAGGAATCATTTTGTCCTAGATGACTGGAGTGTTTTATTTTATTTTTAGGCTTCTAATTAGAATGTGTCCTGGAGGGGGAGGAATAGAGAACTAAGAGAAGAGTTTCACCATCTCATCCCTTCCCTACTGGGTTTCTTACTAACAAGTCTTATTTCTGTTTGTAGGTCAGATGAGCAGATTCAATCAGATGCTGAATCAGATTCCAAATGATTATCACTCCAATCGCAACCAACCAGGCCCACCGGGTCCCCCAGGCCCTCCTGGCAGTGCGGGAGCCAGAGGAGAACCGGGACCTGGGGGGCGACCAGGCTTCCCTGGCACACCAGGGATGCAGGGGCCCCCGGGTGAACGAGGTGGGCATCTCTGGCCGCTGTGCAGGGCTAAAGAAAGGAATTTGCAAGTGGGGGATCTGGGTCAGGTTGAAAAGCACGTGGAAGGCTGAACCTGGCAAACTGCTTTAATTATTCTTGTTTGGACAGCCCCAGAAAAACTGTGTGTCCACGAACCTGTTATTTTCTTTAGGCAGCCGCAGGCCATAGAGATCCGTATCTTAGAACATGGGAAGATTTTGTCAGGAGATCTCAGTAAAGATAATGCCATGTTCTGATTGTTTGTTGTTATTGTTGATGGCAAAAACTGTATTTTGGCAAACTCACTCAGACGCTAAAATATTATTAATTATTGTGACTAGCAATGTGCTTAATGTACATTGAATGCACTTAGAATGTACTTAAGCAGCCTTACAGTTTTAGATCCAAATTCTTTTAGTTCCTTTGTTCAGAGCTTGGCACTGGTCTTATGTGTTTGTTTGGCTTTAATTTCATGGTAGATAAGTGTCATTGAAGGAAAAGAAGAAAAATAGAATTATTTAATTCCAGATGTTTCGGGATGCTGGGTGTTCCCTTTTGTCAAAGCAGCAGTTAATATTCTGGGGAAAATGTAGATACTTCTATAATTCTAACGGTTTGGATGCTATGCAATAGAGCTATTAAAGAGCTACCTTTAAGATGTGTCTGAATGAGTTGTAACTATGTAGTCAAGATTCCTGTTCTTAATTACTATTTCTAAAAAAAATGTAATAGACATGTTTGTTTTCTTCAAATAATTTTCCCCCTGACTTGTAGCCAGATTTGTTTCTTGGCCATGAATCTGGAATTACCCAAATGTCTAGAAAGAATTTGGCTTAAAGAGTGAACTTCTGTGAAAAATTAGTTTCTGCTTTCACTAAAAGAAGTGAATTTCTTGAATTAAGTATTATCAGTTAAGATGAAAACTACATGTTTCCAGATAATTTTCTCCCTGTTCTCTTTCTGTCCTCCCTTAGGTTTGCCGGGAGAGAAGGGTGAAAGGGGTATTGGATCTCCGGGACCTCGAGGGCCGCCTGGCCCCCCAGGTACGTTTGGTAGTAAATCAAATAAGTAAACAGCATAAATACTGAGAGTATACAACCCTAAGGGATTCACAATCTCATCCTGTTAGCTTCATGCAGGCCTGTCATTGTGAATATCTTTTAGCAAGAAGTTCAACCTGTATAAACCTGCTCATTTTTATGTTCTCTTTGTTCAAAAAAAAAATGTTTGAATGTGTTCTATTAAGCACTCACTGTAACTTTAATATATGAGGGTATGGGTTTTAATGACACAGAGGGTTACTGTTTTCTTTTTTATGGAATTCCCATTTGTTTTGTTTGGCCACATAGCCTTTAAGGATGGTGTTATTTCCTGTTTCTTCTAGTATTCTTCAAGATGTTGCTAGCGGCTGAGAAAATATATTCTCACTAAAAATCCTGACACATTGCAAGATTTCATTCACGGTTTCTTTATTGATGTTTTAGAAAGAAAGAATAGTTGTCCAGTTGTTTTATGCATTTCATTTACTAGATTGAAAATGACTTCTTGTTTTTCTTCATTATAAGGTCCATGAGACCCTGTAACCAAGGTCAGCCCTAGTGGTTAAATCTTTACATTTGTGTTAACCATAAATACGTATAACTTGATCCAGAAATAACATTACTTTACATAGTCTGGAGGTGTGGGGCAGGCACTCCCATGTTCTCCTAGCAGTCTAACACAGCTAATATAACCATTTCCTTCAGATAGTTTTATCTCTGTAAGAGTGGGAACCATCCAGGGAACTCACTGGGATCTTTAGTTTGGCTTAATTCTTGGTAAGTCGGTTTTCTTTGGATACAATCGTTAAAGTAGTTGTATTTCTGTCATTAATTCTTGATGGATCACTGGTAAGAAAGTTTCACACTTTGGTTCATACTGGTGATTTCTTAAGGAAATATTTTCTTACCATATACTAGTGCATCATGTCGTCTTGAGGCAGTGGTGGTGTGGAAGAATTGTGGACGGCCTCAGGAGATGTATTTGACAAGAGGGGAAATCTCTGTTTTAACCCCATACTAGGTCCACAAGGAGAATCCAGAACGGGTCCACCAGGGTCCACAGGTTCAAGAGGTCCTCCTGGCCCCCCAGGTCGTCCTGGAAACTCAGGTATCCGAGGCCCCCCAGGTCCTCCTGGATACTGTGATTCATCCCAGTGTGCCAGCATCCCATACAATGGGCAAGGCTATCCAGGTATGTTGTTGCCATTGTAGGAACCCAAATTCACCTGAATTTAGAACCTTTATGGAAATGAAGTTCCCTAGGATTGAAGGAAGGTTGATTTGAGGATTTTTTGAAGATATAAACTCTTTCAGTTGTGTGTTTTGATTATGCAGTAATGTTCTCTCTCCAAGCATAAAACATGACTTCACTGTTAGGGGTCAAATGGTTATTTGCTCTTCCTTCCTATATTTCTACATTTGCCCAATCACATCATAAATCTCTCCTTATTTCTTCTGGGAGTTCAAAGAATGCTGTAACATGACTTTTTTTTTTTAAACCTAAAGATTGGGAAGAGAGATTTGTGAATATAATTATAGAATATCAAGAATACATACTAAAAAATTGTTTTTGGGAATCTGATGTTGAGGCAAACTTTTTGCTGACATGGTGCAGACAACTGAAAATAATACACTGTCTCATCCTGTCCATAGAATTAATGTTCCTAAAATCTGGGACTTAATTTTTTTCTTTTAAAGAGTTGGTAGTGCATATCTAGTGTCTGACAATTACAGAGGCCAGGTGTCTTACGCCTGATTTTGGGGAGTGTGGAGACAAGGGAGATATGCTGATTTGGGAATGAGAAACTCATGCTGTGGTCAGAGGTGACCTTTTCATCAGCGCACCCTCAAGCATCTTGCAAGTTTTAAAAATGATACTGCTGTTTGATATGGTTGGCTACTAGCAAATAGTGCATGAGTAGTTGATATCTAAATATCTATATATCTATATATTTATGTGCATACTTATATATGACCAAAAGTAGTAATTTTAATATAAATTTCTCATGCAGCTCATTCACAAAATTATAATTTAATTCTTTATAAAATAAATTTTAATTACCTCTGCCTTATGGTATATGTGAATAACTGGAAATATATGGATATATACATATATATTTTTTTTAACCATTACATACTTAGATGGATGTGTATATATATTTTTTGCATAGTAATTCAACTTTTAAAAACTATCATCTTTGACCTGTTTCAGGTTCCGGCTAACAAATTTTCTAAGTCGCCAGTGCTGCTTACAGTTTGAATACATGAAAATCCTGTTTCTGAGATGTTTGCGCACGTGCTTATTAGGAAATGAGTCTGTATGGAAATTTCACCACAGATATATGGTTAAAGAACCGGGTGGACATCATAAAGAAGGGTGGAGACTCTTTATACTAACTTGAATGAGACAAAAGCAGTGGTGTTAGTTTATAAGCCTGATGCATTTCAGTAATAACATAGAAAAGTATTATTAAAAAAAAAAGTTCAAACACACAACCATGAGGAGCCTCAGTTGTGAAAGAGGCGCATAATAAAACTACTAACCAGCGGAGATTATGCCATTTGGAGAAAAACGATTAACCTGGTTAAAGGGAAATGTCTTATGTAAATAATAAACTAATTGTGGCTTGTAAATGATTTGTATGTGATCCTGTCCACTAAAATCACTTAACAATTCTACAATAAGCTTCTGCATCCAAGCCTGCTGCTTGCTCTATGCCGGAATAACACCGAATGGAATCTCCTCATCTCTTGCTTGTTAGCGATGTGTCTGATTCAGGGCATGTGTCTTACTATTATTATTTTTTGTACATGTACTCTCATTTGGGTCTTGTAATTGCAATTTTCAAACCAAAGTTTTATAGCCACTTTTTCTTCTTCCTGTTTAACTGTCGTCACTGGTGTTCCTCACCCACCGACTGTAACTCAGTCTGTGGGAGAGACAGCCACAGAAAATGTCATGTACTGTATATTACCTGGTGATAGTTGATTCTCACCTCCAGCGTTCAGTTTCTAGGAGCCAATAAAACCTTCCCTTATCTCCTCATCTTTCCAAATTGTTCTTTGAATTGAGGAGTTTGAACTCCTGCCCAGTTGCGAAAATCCTACCTAGGTTTCTGCGTTTACAGTTATTTGGCCCAGCCTCTGACCCTTCCCAGGTATTTGTGCAATGATTGTATTTACCGCTGGATCCTTGAAGGTTAAAAAAAAGTGCCATTTCATTATTTGATCATCAGCAAATTCTCTCAGCAAATGGACGTAATCAGGACATTGTAACTTCTCTATTTATAGCTATGAGATAAGACTGGATTGCCATCACCTCGGGTGATGATTTAGCTTTTGCTGTGTGTGTGCCTTCCAAATCATGCCATAACTGTAATGTTGAATCGGACAGAGCCGTACGTGCCCGAGGGCGGGGCCTACCTGCCCGAGCGGGAGCCCTTCATCGTGCCGGTGGAGCCCGAGCGGACGGCGGACGAGTACGAGGACTACGGCGCCGACGAGCCTGGCGACGAGGATCCTCCCCACGCGCGCTGGCGGCGCGCCCTGCCCCGCGGCCCTGGGCAGTGAACCTGAAACCGCGCGCAGCGCAGCCACGCTGGGGGGAGGTGTTGGGATTTTCATTTACAGGTCAGACAGAGAGGTGTACGTCTTATCTGCGATGTGTCTTCCGGCGTTGCTTCATCCAAGAGTACGCTTTCTGATTGTAGAGAACCTTGTTTCTGCAGGAAACCTAGCTCGCTGCACGCAGTCTTGTAGACATTTTTGCCTTTGCCCTTGAAATGCTTGCAAGATACTTTGCCCCAAAGGTGCAAGGAGAGAACGTGCCTTGTGCCTTTAGTTAGCACAAAGGGCAGCCTCAGTGAAACTCTTAGGTTAAGCAGTAAGTCCTGGAACCCCAGGACTACTTGTATATTTCGAGAAGGCAGTTCATCTTTTACAAAACTTTTTTTGCAATTCAATTACACCACGATTCAAGTAATTCCCCTCCTCAAACCAAAACGGAGGGAGAAAACAACTCCATTGCAATTATTTATCTTCCTCTTCTCTCTTCTGTTCTACATTAGGGCATAGGATGCTCTTATACATCTCCTTTAACAACCACAAACCTTAAGCCATGTAGCTGAAATTATTGTATCAACTGGATACAGTTCCATATTGCCTTAAACCTCCTTGTTTTAGACACACTAACATTTATGCCAAATTGCAGATTATTCTGCCGAGACGGAATTGCATGTTTGTGTTGTATATTTAGTATGAACTTTTTTTTTCAGAACATAATGTTTCTTAGTTATCAAAAGCAGTTGGAAAATGTTTGCAAGACTATGAACATAGAATTGCTGCTTTTATATTTTAACTGCAGATTGTGAATTTCACTGCCTTATATTATTTATTTCTGAAACAAAAGAGGCATTTTTCAATAAAACTACTGAAAATTTGACCTGGTATGTTTTTTCTTTGAGTGGCCTTTTGGAGTGTTTAGGCGGTTGTCACAACAAACAAGTTTATATCCTTGGATACGGACACACATCTTGCTAATACTATTAAATTATGCTAAATAACTTTAGATTTTTAATGATATGGTGAAGTCATAGAGAATGATGAGAGCCTTAAAAAGCTCAGCAGATTCCAAAGGCTTTATTAGGAATGTAGAGGATGTGTGGGTTGGTGGAAAAACAACTAGGTATCCTAGGAGACCCCAAACAACCAAATAATCTTTAACAACCCACATGATTTTGATTTAATCACTTTCCTATACCATATTTTACCCAATAACATGTTTAATGCAAAAAGGAAAATCCCTTAATGGAAATTTTTACATTTAGTTTTTAAAATTTCCTAAATGTAAAAATTTCCTTTTGCACTTTTACGAATTCAGTAACATCATTCTAAATCGCAAAGAAAACAATGTAAATGTAGGTTTGAAAGAACCAACATCAATTGAAAGAGAGAGGTAGTAATAAAATTTTCTGCGGAGCCAAACATCTGAGTTAAACACTTCCTGGGGACCAATATTAGAAAGAAACGACAATAAATGAAAGTATTGCATTCAAGAGGTTTCAAGCCATGTCATTGACCGGTAATGCCCTGTACCTACATTTTTAACGTTAGAAGAGACCACTGAGATCATCCAGTTTAATTCTCTTCACTTTATGTAGAAGGAAACAGACTCAGCTAATTAGTAACAGAATAAGACTAAGACTCTAGGTCTTGTGGTTCTTAAGCTAGTTTTATTACCAGATACTCTCCCTCCCCTCCTGGAAACGCTTACTCTTTAGCAGGAGCTTCCGAACCTTCCAGTCCTACAAATTTATTTTGATTAATTTTTCGATTCATTTGGGTTTCTGATGCTCCTTAATGAAGAGCCTCTGTATCAGGAGATTGAAGACAGACTCAGTGCCTTGGGACTCAGCTGAGTCCCAATACCACGTGAATTTGAGGCACAAAGGAATTCCATCTTTTCTCACTGGCTAGATGTGGGTTTGATTCTTGATGTTGGCTCTGCACTGATTTAACTACCTTTTTAGTCTGTGCTGGGAGAAGGGCTGAGGGGCCGAGGCAGTTCTAACCAGGGCAAAAGCACCAAATTAATATCTAGTTGAGATATACGTATTGATTTTTATTTTCATAGTATATTTTCTCCTCAAGTTTGGTGAATCTTATGTTAAAATTATTTTTCTAATATCTGATTGAGTGCATACTGACAAGCGATAGGGAGAAGATGCCAGAGGTAGACTGGGTTTTAAAACTAATGGTAAAACCCCACAAAATCCAACACATGAGTGCTTGTCTATTTATTCAGGCTTTCTTTGGGGGAAACACAGAACATCCTGAAACACTTATTCTACCTCTTTAAATTTTAAAGTGTTATAAGAAATTCATCTTCTGGGGACGCCTGGGTGGCTCGCTCAGTTAAGCGTCCGACTTTGGCTCAGGTCATGATCTCACTGTTTGTGAGATCCAGCCCCACATAGGGTTCTGCTGACAGCTCAGAGCCTGGGGTCTGTTTCAGATTCTCTGTCTCCCTGCCTCTCTGCCCTCCCTCCCTTGCTTGCACTGTGTTTCTCTCTCTCTCTGTGTCTCCCAAATAAACATTAAAAAAATTCATTTTCTATAATTTATTTTTTTCATTTTCTATAATTTATATGTGAAGCTATGACTCTTGTTTTTAAGAAACATGTGAAAAGTGGGAAGGGATTATAGCTTCTAATGAGGTCTACAGTGGGAAATTGTTCAAAATTTTAAAAATAGCACATACATAGATAATAATTTCTGATTATTTTTATTAGAATACTTTGTACAAGCGATTAACAAATTGTTTTTAGTAAGTTTAACAGGTGGCAGCGTGTATATTTTCTCAGATTTGTAAGTGTCTGTTTTTGAGTTTGTAAAGAATTATGCTACCTAGGCAGTTGCTTAAGCTTACATTTATTTTTTCTTTGAGAGAGAGAAAGAGCATGTGCTTGAGGGACAGAAAGAGGGAGGGAGAAAATCTTAAGCAGGCTCAATGCCCAGGGTGGAGCCCAATATGGGGATCCATCTCACTACTGTGAGATCATCACCTAAGCCTAAATCAAGAGTCAGGAACTCAGGGTGCCTGGGTGGCTCAGTCGATTAAGCGTCCAACTTTGGCTCAGGTCATGATCTCACAGGTTGTGAGTTTGAGCCCCGGGTCAGGCTCTGTGCTGGGTCAGGATCTGTGTGGACAGCTTGGAGCCTGGAGCCTGCTTCAGATTCTGTGTCTCCCTCTCTTTCTGCCCCTCCCCCACTCATCCTCAGTCTCTCTCTCAAAAATAAATAGATATTCAAAGAAACAAAAAAGAGTCAGACACTAAACTAGCTGAGCCACCCAGGTGCCCTGTCATTTAATTTTTTTTTCTTTTTTACAAATAAGGTGAATGTAATTATTCCTAAGTATTTATTATTTTTCATATACATTGTACTGTATTTGGCACATTAGTTTGTGTCCTTGTTTGGTTTTAGTTTTAATTTCTCCGTAATAAAAGGGTTTTGATTATACTACCCTTATATGGCTGAGTGTCTTATAAAGAGTAGCCAATTATATAAAAAGCAGCTGTGCGATAAATTTTTGTTTTCAAAGGGAAGCTTTTAAATACATATTAACATTGATCCCTAAGTCACTTTATACTTGAGGTTGGAAAATGAATTTAAATGTGACTGTCTAAATGAACATATACTAACTTTTTCACTGTCAGATCTACCTGATGAAGGCTATTGGAAAAATCACATGGACTTGCTTTCAGAGCGTGTGGTTATTTATAGACTCTATCTACAATGCTGATGTCTTACCTGGTTCTATATTAGTACATCCAACAGTATTTCCCTCCTTGTAGTTCCACAGACACCTCCAAATGAACACTTCTGATATTTATTAGGATTAGATTCAGCTGTGACTAACAGAGAGTCACAAAATAACAGTAGCCTAAATGTGTAGAAACTTCTTTATTTCTCATGTTTAAGAAGTCAAAGACCCAGGCTCTATCTTGCTGCTTGTGTGTGTGTGTGTGTGTGTGTGTGTGTGTGTGTGGTTTCCATGCCTCAGTTAAACTGATGAGCCAAGATTTTTAATAGAGGCCTAGTTATTATGTCCATATTTCCTTGCAGGAAGGAGGAAGGAGAGAAAGAACCCCCACCCCTCTTTTTTTTCTTTTTTTCATTTATCTTTGAGAGAGAGACAGACAGACAGACTCTGAAGCGGGCTCCATGATCTGAGCTGTCAGCACAGAGCCCGAAGTGGGGCTCGAACCCATGAACTGTGAGTTCGTGACATGAGCCAAAGTCAGAAGCTTAACTGACTGAGCCACCCAGAACTCCCCACCCCCTCCTTTTAAAGACACTTCCTGGAAGTGGCAAGCGTAACAACAAATTTATGTTACATACCATTAGCCAGGATTTAGTCATTCAGCTGTATCTAGCTATAAGTGTGAAATGTTACCTTTATTTTGGGTGGCCATGTGCCAAACTAAAATCAGCTACTCTGTTACTATGTTAGAGGGGTTAACTCAAGGCTTTAGTCTTTGACACAATGTCCAAATCTCAACATACCTCTCCATAAATCTAATTTCCTCCTTTGTCTCCACCTCCCCCATCAAGTTCCTCAGGCCAGAAATTTGAGAATCACCTTAAACTCTTCCTTCCTTCACTTCTTGCATCCAATCAGTGAAGACTAGCTGATTGAACTCCTATATGTATTTGAATCATCCTTACTACTCAACTGTTACTACTCAATTGTTACTACTCAATTTTAGACCCTTGGAATTTCTTGTCATGGCTATAATAAATGGTCTCTTAAAGGGTCTCTTTTTCTGTAGCCTTGGCCCCGTGAAAGAAGTCTTCAGATTCCAGAGTGATTCAGCATATTGGAGATGGGGACCCAAAAATATGTGTATTTTAAATGTATACTTTAGGTGAGTCATACGATCAGCCAGAATGGGAAACTTTTACACATTCTGTCTTTGGCTTTGGATATACTTTTTATGCCAAAACTATATTTCTAGCCCAGTCCTTTCTTTTGATCCTTTAGGTATATATATACAACTACCTTGGTACATCTCCAGTTGGACATTTTACAGACATTTCCAATTCAGAATGAACAACATGAAACCCCTCACCCTTTTTTCCACACCAGTTTTTTTCTACAAGTTTGTCTTTGTGAGTGATACTCTCTCAATTGCTTAACTCAGAAACCTGAGAATTAACATGACTTCTCTTTCCCTCACCTCCTATGTCCCATCAATCACTAAATCCTTTTGATTCTATCTCCTCAGCATCTTTCAACTGTTTACTTCTCTGTGTCCCCACTGCCATTCTCTCCTAGGCCCCACTGACTTGTCTGGATTCTCCAGAAGTGGTCTATCTGGTCTCTTTCCAGCCACTCTTACCTACCTCCAATCCATGTTCCTTACAGCTTAGCAGCCAAAATAATTGTTAAGAATGCAAATCTGGTCAAATCACTACACTTCTTAAAGTCTTTTAGTGGTGTCTAGTTCAGAAACCTTACCAATACTCATAAGCCACCTACATCTTGAGCTCTTCCTACTTTCTGACATCATGTTACCTCTCTTATCTCAATTGATTTCCCCGAACTATACCGGACTTCTTGCCCTGCCCCTCCATTATTTTGAGCCTTCACAGGCACTATTTCCTTACCTGGAATGTGCTATATTCATTTGGTCACATCCTATTAATCTTTTAACTTGATGCTGAAATAATCACTTCTTTTGGGATACTGTCTTTTCACTTCCAAAGTTCAAGATCACTGCTTGTGGCAGGCACCATATTTATTTCATTCACTCTTGTGTTTCTAGCAGCCACTGAAGTCCTGGTATTTAGGTGGTGTTCCATAAATATTTGTTGAATGAATAACTTCAGGTGAAGTAAACTATTTTCTTGATATATTAGATTCTATCTGAAATGTCAAAATACTGTATGAAGATTGAATAATTCATGTATAATTGAACTTCCTAATGTCCACTTTGTTGCAGAGCAGGGGAGGATGCCAATGGTTTTCTTTTTCCTACCCTCTGTAGGAGACACCAGTGATAGAAAGTTTGGGCAATTATATAATTATGCTTCTTTTCATGGTACTATCCTGTTGTTGGAGGAGGACAAGACACATGACCACCAGTTAATCTATGAGCTGGACCTGGACAGTTGGAGGCTCTTCATTCCATCCACCATTCCCACACTAGGAGCTGTTCCGAGGAAACATTGAGAAAGTAAGGTGTTGTTGAGAACATCTGGACTGAATACATGACTGAACCCAGTTAGGACCTCTATATGTACTTTTCAGATTCTGGTGGGTGGATATCTACTTGTCTTAAGGCACTCAACAGAAGCCTTATAAGTATCCTTGCTTATTAAAATTGCCATGTACCAATCTGGAGTGATCTGCCTCTTTTGTTGTTCTTTTCTTGTCTTCAGATTTTACTAGGGAAGCTCCCAAGGTTTTGAACCAACAAATGGTGAGCTAGGACAAGTGGGTGTTGGGAAAGAGGCACCCATGAGAGAAATCCTGTGTTGACCATTGACTTCTATGTGGGGATGGGTGACCCATATGTTAAATACTGGACTGCAGTATGAACATATATGGGGACACCCTGAAAATGCTGACTGGTCTAGTGCACTTATTTGAGGAACTGAGCGTAGGGCACTGCAACAAAGAAGAGAAACAAATGGCTGCCACAGAGGGCTGGGCTCTACTACGAACAGTTTGCCTGGACACCAATGCCCAATTAGAGGCTGAACTTGAGTTAGAAAGGTGGAAGAAGAGCTGAGATTAGAGAAGGATGTGAGGTTGTCCACAACTCTGTTGGCTTTGGGGCTGACAGATGAGGTGAGAGAGCAGGACAATAGGTTGGTGACCTTAGCGTGTCATTCTTCAAAACCAGGTGGTTGCAAGCTGCCCTGGATGAAAGTTGGAGCACTGGTGATAAAGCCTGATTGGGACACGAAGAGGTGGAATCCCTGGGAAAGTGAGGAGATCAAAAAGGAGGATGTTGTGGTGACGGACAGTGAAATGGATGGACACCCCATGCCGTCTGACTCCTAATACAAAAGAAAGCAAAAGAACAGCAACAGTAATCCCAGCCAGCGGGGCAGCCCCCAGTTCAGGTTCATGATGAGAGAATATACTCCCACTGAGCTTATTGATATAGCTGCCAAATCCCAGCAAAAGGCCAGGGAAAGTATCCAGACATAGTGCAGCTATAGGATATGAGGAGGGGCGGTGGGAGTGTGGTGGGAGGCAATGGCATTTTTCTGAGTCAGCAGGAAGCAAAGAAAATGAGCAACTAGCACAACATGTGATGAGCACAACAATGAGCACAACAATGAGCACAGCAATGAGCACAACACCATGCCCTCCAGCAGCCCCTGTGCTTAGGGGGTTCAAGGCATTCACTACCTTATAGATTGGATTATTCTAATCTGCAGAGAAGCTAAACCCAATGAAGGGGGTTTCCCTCCTCCCTGGGCACGTGTGACCCTGGAGATCTCTAGAGGAGATACGATAAATTCTTAGGGAGTCGGGAGTGAGACAGATCACCTATGCCCCTGTCTTCGAAGGCCCTGATTGGGTTACATTCACTGTAGGAATGAGAGCCATGATACTCCAGTCTGTCCCTAGTACACAGTACGGATGCTAATGGTATCTATGCTGAGCCTAGTTATGGGACAACATGTTTATAATATTGAGTCATCCATTTGCTGGTCTGGGGGGAAACTGACAAATCGTGGGAATTGGTGTGGCTGTGGGAAAAACCAGAGACAGAGAGGGAACTTGAAAAGCCAAAAGTTTATCTCAATCAGTTGTAAAGGATCTGGTAAAAGTAACCTGGAAGCGAATGTGGTTTGACTTCATTGTTGCCAAGATCTCACATGAAAATATAGATTGAGAACCTAATAACGTATTGCCTAATAATGTAATGTAAGGAAAGCCTTGAAATTGAACCAAAGTTCAGACCTGCACCACTTGCTCCTACTATCGCTTATGCCCCACCAACTCCAGCAGATGCCTCAGGGATGCAGTCACACCCTGGGGACAGGATGGAGGCCAAGATTGCCTGCAGGTAAAGGCTGTGGGAGGCAATCAGAGGCTTCATGCTGAGGTCACTATTCACCGATATTCCAGAAACAAACAAAAGGTGATGGCTCTCATTGATACTAGAGCTGAATGTACTCTAATACATGGTCACCTTCAAAAGTTTCTTGTCCCTCTTAGTACCATCGATGGTTACGATTATGATTAGGAAGATCCCTTTGACTATCCAGTTTGAACATTCTCTTCTCTAAGAATATGAGGTTTTAATCTCTTCAATACCAGAGAAAATATTGGGAATTGATATTTTACAAGGTCCAACTCTGAACACCTGTTCAGGTGAATGCCATCTCTCAGTTATAGTATACAAGTGCTGAGGGGAAATGTCACCTGGGAACCAGTAACAATGGCAACTGTCAAATAATATAAATTGCCTGAGGGATGTAAGGAAATGCGAGAAAGTATCCAAGGACTGAACCAAGTGGGTATTGCTCTCCCTGTCCATGGTGCTTTTCAATAGCCTGGTATGGCTAGTAAAAAAGCCAGATGGCTCATGGCGGAAGACTGTGGACTACCAAGAATTCAACAAGTATTTTTCTCCATTCATGCAGCTGTGCCCAACATTGACAACATTTTAGATAGCTTGGCCAGGGTTCCAGCAGTGTGTCACATTGTACTGGCCTGAGCATATGCTACATGCAAAAATCAATCTGTCTTGCAGCTGCCTGAGACAAGCCTCATAAATCAGTTCCCTTGCTATTAAATCTGCCACCTACCACTTGGGAGTGGTCTGCCTCTTTCTTTAGTATCTCCTTGACCTCTGTGTATAGGTGCCAGTTTCAGATTATAGCTGGGAAGCTCCTGCTATTTTTTTATTTTTTTTTTTTTTTATTTTTATTTTTTTTTTATTTATATATGAAATTTATTGTCAA
>NW_024412394.1:36103552-36221933 GCF_014898765.1 Herpailurus yagouaroundi | reverse complement strand
CTCTCTCCCACTCTAACCTCTTTTTTTTTTTTTCCTTCCCCTCCCCCATGGGTTCCTGTTAAGTTTCTCAGGATCCACATAAGAGTGAAACCATATGGTATCTGTCTTTCTCTGTATGGCTTATTTCACTTAGCATCACACTCTCCAGTTCTAGCTCCTGCTATTTTGAACTAACACCTATACTTGTGAATTCAAGGCCATGTGAACAATGAAGAGTAGATAATTGGCTAGGTTACATGAAACATTTCATGTTCTCTTCTTCGTCAAGCCTGATAACTGGAAAATGAGAAATAGAGGTTGCTCTGAAGTCTTACTGAGTCCTAATACAAAAAGTCTCAGGTACTCGGGAAATGCCAAAGAGAAGAAAGGATGCTTTATCTTCTTTCGTTAAAAAGAACTCTTTTGTCCAAGCCACTCCCTCAAGAGCCAGCACTTCACAGGATGGTTAGACAATTGAGTTTGCTATAAAACTGATGTTTTGTTGAGAGAACTGTGGTCTGTCGTTGGAGCTTTTGATTGTAGCCAAAGCGACCCTAAATGGGATGAACCAAGCATGTGAAATGGGAAATACCTTTAACCAGAACATTTCCCAGTGTTGCCAAGTCAAAGCAGGTATGAGACATTTATCAATTTAAATTTCTGCTGTTCATATCTTTCAAAGCAAATGCTGCTAAAACATGTTTAAGGTCAATTTATTTGAGTGGATCTCAACCAACAAAGAGAATTTACACAATTTTTTTCTACCTGTACTTTTAACTTCACATTTTCTTATGAAATGCATTTTAGTTTTTCTCAACCTTTCATTTCTTAGTTTCTCAATTAGCAATGTTAATTTTAGAACAGAATGCAAAATGGAATTGATGCAAGGACATATTAAGCTAGATTTTAAGAGAACCTCTAATGAAGTTATAAAATGTTTTCCATGGATGTTTTAAAGACAGGAAATAAAACAGACAAGTAAGCTCTTTGGTGCCTGGCATGATGCTAAATGCCTCCATGTAGGCATTCTTGAAAGTATTACAAATGAGGAAAAAGTTGCAGAAAATTAAACTACTGCTGAAGGTCATACAGTTAGAAGAGACAAGAGGCTTCCAATCTATGCCTGTCTCCTACTCTATGCTGTCCTTCCTATGGTGATGTAGGCACAATTCTGCCTATAAGTCATGATGTAGTTAAGAGTGAAAATTTTGTTCTCGAACCCAGGTTTGAACGATAGTGTGGGTTCTTTCTTTCTTTCTTTTTTTCTTTCTTTCTGTGAGTTTATTAATTTATTTTGAGAGACGGGGAGGGGCAGAAAGAGAGAGAAAACCAAGCAGGCTCTGCACTGTAAGCGTGGAGCCCGATGCAGGGCTTGAAACCACAAACTGTGAGATCATGACCTGAGCTGAAATTAAGAGTTGGACACTTAATGACTGAACACCCAGGGGTCCTTCATGGGAGCTTTCTTTCTTTTTTCTCTTTTTAATTTTTTAAAAATGTTTATTTAATTTTGAGAGAGAGAGACAGAGCACGAGCAGGGGACGAGCAGAGAGAGAGGGAGCCATAGAACTCGAAGCAGGCTCTAGGCTCTGCCCTGTCAGCACAGAGCCCTACATGGGGCTCAAACTCACAAACCATGAGATCATGATCTCAACTGAAGTCGGATGCTCAACTGACTGAGCCACCCAGGCACCCTTTCATGGGTACTTTCTGTTATCTTAAGAAGTTAGTTTACCTCTGATTCCAAAGTTCTGAAAACTTGGGCCTCATGCCTATCTCTAGAGTTGTAAACACACTATTACCAATTACTGTTATATATATATATTTTTTACTGTTATATTTTTGACCATATTAAAAATCAGGCCAGATACAGATCTTGTGGGAAGGTATTAGCGACTTCCCGAGTAGTTATTCCAGCTCATGCAAAGGCTGTTCAGCTCACTTTCTAGCTGAACTTTCTTTCTCTTCAATTTCCATTCCATCATTTGAGGTTTTAACACCTGTTTCTCCTTTTACATTTTGATAGCTTATAGTCCTTATTTTCTTTACTCTTTGCAATAGACTGAGAGGAGATAATTATGTGAACATGTCTAGTGCACTGGTCATTAAAAATAAGCGTTGTCTCTCTCCCTACTCTAGTCACTCAATAGCTCCAGTAAATTGGTCTTAATGTAGTGATTGGATGTCTCAGTGCTTCTTTGGGATCTTGGTGAAAACTATTGTAAAAGGTTTTAGTAAAGATCTTATACCACAGGAATTTAATGTTCCCTGCCTTGACTTAACCAGATGGAAGAATGTGGAGGAGGAAAATGGAATGGGTGTGTGAAACAGGAAAACTCTGGGAATAATTTTTTTGTAACCTCTATCAGAATTTGTTAATGAGGAGAGTTTCACAATTTTTAAAGGTATTGGAATTATGTCTTTCTTAAATAACATTGTGTTCTTAGGTTGTGAAGCCAAGAGTTACATTTTAAGAATAATATAAAGGGAAAGCAACTCACCCGGGGCTTGGCAGTGCAGTAATGGAAAAAGAAAGGTTCTGGAGCCAGGAAGACCTGGATGTGAGTCTGGGCTTTGCCACTTACTAGCTGCTTTGTGAGAGTAACTCAACTTCTCTGAACTTTACTCTTTTAATCTATAAAATGAGTATATCTCCCTTGTAATGTTGTATTAAAGAACACTTGATATGTGCTAGTTTACTCTTAATCTAGTGGAAATTCTTAAATGGATAGAATTGTTTTTTCCATATTTGATATAGGGGTTATTTCCATGTGGATGTTCTGTCACTCATTATAACGAGAGATACTAACAAGCTGTTATAAGACAGGCAATGTACCAGAAAAAATATGCAGCTTTTCTCAAAAACATTATACTATGTCTAAATTAGGGCTGACTGGAAATTCCTCCACAGTCCTCAAGTTAATCAGCTAGTAAGCATAATTATCTTTGTCATGGCCTATTTCTTAGTAGAAATCGATCTTGATTTTATTTTTATTTATTTATTTATTTTTCTTTTTTTTTTATTTATATATGAAATTTATTGTCAAATTGGTTTCCATACAACACCCAGTGCTCATCCCAAAAGGTGCCCTCCTCAATACCCATCACCCACCCTCTCCTCCCTCCCACCCCCCATCAACCCTTAGTTTGTTCTCAGTTCTCAACAGTCTCTTATGCTTTGGCTCTCTCCCACTCTAACCTCTTTTTTTTTTTTTTTTTTTTCCTTCCCCTCCCCCATGGGTTCCTGTTAAGTCGATCTTGATTTTAAAGGGCTGTCAATGAAGCTAGTAACTATCTTCAGAGCTAATGTAAGGATTAGATGCCATTATGTTAGTGAAGCATGTGTTCAAGAAATGATAGGTATTGTTACCAGTGGAAATACCTTATAAGACCTATCAATTCAGACAATGGTACCGAGGGTTTAAGTACATTTACTATCCAAACTGGATGCAGTCAAATTGTTTACTGTGACTTTATCTTGAGTATTTTGAGAGCTTGCTCAAATTGGGCTGGCTATTTAATGAATTGTTGACTGAATTATTCATCGGACTTCTAGCATATCCAATGTGTAAATATTCTGGTCTGCAGAGGAATAAAATGTATGTCCAAAAAGTGACTTCAACAAATTTAGAGTTTAATAATTTATTTGTGACAGAATGAATGCCTCTTGGCCATCTCATCAATTGCTGACAACATTCCACTCTTTTAGAATTGAATACAAAATAATAACACATATCAACCAGGAGTCAAAACACCCTTTGATATATTGTGGCATGCGGCTGGGCAAGGGAGGGGCACTCAGACATCCTGGACACAAGAGCTTCATGTGGGTTTTGCTTGGGGTTTTGATTCTTATGGGAAGGCAGCCATAACCACTGAGAAATTTCCATGTGAAATTCAAAGTCTCTCCCTGGAACTTGTGGATAGGGAGAAACTTCCTAAAAAGCTGGCCCACTTCTCATTAGATCTTTGGTCACTAGTGCACTGAAAATAACCAGACACTCATATACTAATTCTTCAGTGAAATATTATTAGATTATTAAAATGGAGTGTGATAATATGAGAAAAGTCATAGAAGATATGTCAACAACTGAACCAGATTGACAGGGTGGGTGAGGCGCAGTGGGGGGTTAGTAGGAGAGAATCTTCTTGAAGAAAGCTATGCCTGAGCGAAGTCCAAAAAGAGAAGGGTTTCCTTTTATCACTGTCAAGCATGGTTCTAATTCAAATATTTTTTGTAGAATGTGACCTCCTTATTCCTACAACATTCTGTAAAACAAATAATATGTAGAAAGATTACATTCTATAAAGGCTCAGGTAGTCTTTATTGTGATAGAAAGTGATAGACTCTTGTTTCATTTCTGATTTTTAATGAGTAGTCCACCTTTAAGCCGATTCATTAACATGATTAATAATAGCAAACATTTATTAAGTATTTTATCATGTGTCACTATGGTGCCAAACATACGATATGCATTAAGTGAGTCAATACATGGAAAACACTGAATCAGTTCACGCCACATAGTAAATGCTCAAGAACATTTTTAGCAATTATTATTATGACAGATCTACTGGTATATACAACCTATTATTGCATAATGGATATGTGGACAGATGTTTGAAGAGATTAAGTAATGTACTCAAGGTCAAAGACCTAGTAAACAACAAACTTGGGTTTGGAATTCAGGAATCTCTAAGTCAGAGCCCATGCCCTTAATCATTATGATATACTCTTCAGTTTATTAAAATTGTTCTCTAAAAACCTGTAAACTAAATTCATACTAAGTAAAGGTGAAGAACATGAGCTTATATACATTGCTTTAACCTAGACTATTGCTAGTCAGTTTTTTTTAAGGACCTGATTAACGTGTTGTATGTTGTAAAGAACAAGAATTTATTCATTAGTGGGATTTAAAAATATCTGGAGATAAATCAGATATGCATGAACAGGTAGGGTACGGATATACCAAGAATCTGATAATACTGGGAAAAAGAAAGTCTCACTAGGCATGAAAAACAAAATTGTGTTTAAGGGTTCATATAGCGGGAAGGAGTCAGGTCACCATGGGGGTCGGTAAAGGCAAGTGGCAGTCCCTGGGAAATCCAAGAAGCAAACCTGGTAGTCCCTACATTATATTGGGGATGTATATGGTTTTTGCCTTTTGACATCAGATTTGCATAAAGTAATTTGCCAATCAGCCACATTTATCAAACTCCAGCAAAACAGCAGATCTTGGTCGTGCTTTTGCTTATGTATTTACTCTTTCCTCTTTCTTTCAATTGTTTTTGTTTCATTTCATTCCTTTCTCTTTTAGCTCCTATGATACATTCATGAAATCTCAGGAAGGAAACTCAATCTGAAAGCCAAAAAAACAAAAACAAAAAACAACAAAACCAAAAAAACCAGAAAACAAAAGACAAAAAGTAGTTTGAAAACCACAGCCCTCACTCTCTTGGAAACTGGGGGTATCCTGAAATGGAACCACAGGTGCCAGATTTCTTTTATAGAGATGGAAGACTTCTCTTTAGATTTTCTTCTTGGCTGGGGCTAGTTCACTGCTGAAAATCTAAGAAAGGTATACCTCTAACAATCACTCCCAAACCCACTCTCATCAAACTGAATTTTTGGATTTCACAAATATGTGGAAATCAAACACATATAAATAATCAATGGATCAAAGACAAATCACAAGGGAGATCAGAAAATATTTGAGACTAATGAAGACAAAACATGCCAAAACTTGAGACACAGCTAAAACTAAGCTTTTAACTGTAAAAACTCATATTCAAAAGAGGGAAGGTCTCAAGCCAATGTTCCAATCTTCCACTATAAGAAACTGGATAAAGGAAAACAAGGTAAACCCAAAACAAGCATAAGGAATAAAATAATACAGATTAGAAAGGACATTATTAAAATAGAGAATATAAAAAGGCAGGAGAGAATAGAAAAGTAACAAAACCAAAATTTGTTCCTTTGAGAAAATAAACAAAATTGACAAATCTTTCGCTAGACTGACCGAGGAAAAAAAGAAAAAAGACTCAAATTAGAAAAATCAGGATGTTACTTCTGACTTCCAGAAATTAAAAGAATTATAAGGAAATTATATGAACAATTGCATATGAAATTATATGAACAATTGCATGCCAACAAATTAGATAATTTCATCTAAAATGGACAAATTTCAAGAAGGATGCAAACTATCCAACCTGATTCATGAAAGAATCTGAATAGACCTATACCAAGTGAAGAAATTGAATTAATAATCAAAAACTACCCACAAAGGAAGTGCCAGGCATAGGTTGTCTTCACTGGTAAATTGTACCAAACATTTAAAGAAAAATCAGGGGTGCCTGGGTGGCTCAGTCGGTTGAGCGTCCGACTTCGGCTCAGGTCATGATCTCACAGTCCGTGAGTTCGAACCCGCGTGGGGCTCTGTGCTGACAGCTCAGAGCCTGGAGCCTGTTTTAGTTTCTGTGTCTCCCTCTCTCTCTGACCCTCCTCCGTTCATGCTCTGTCTCTCTCTGTCTTAAAAATAAATAAATGTTAAAAAAAAATTTTTTAAAGAAAAATCAATATCAATTTTAATGAAATCTTCCAAACATAGAAGAGAAGATAACATTCCAATATGACTCTGGTAATTGCTGGTATTATGCTAATACCAAAATCAGACAAAGATATCAAAGGAAAACCAAACACTGTAGACCAATATCTTTTATGAGTATACAAACCAAATTGTCCAATAAAATACTAGCAAACCAAATTCAGTAGCATATCAAAAGAATTCTATGCCATGACCAAGTAGGACTTATCCCAGGAATGCAGTTTAAGGTTTAACAGTTGAAAATCAATTGATGTAATACACCACTTCAACAGAATAAAGAACCCGAAACCACACAATCAGTTCTGTATGCTCAGAAAAAGCATTTGACAAAACCCAATACTACTTCAAGATAAAAACATTCAATAAACTTGGAATAGAAAAACGTTTCCAATATAATAAAGGAATTTACAAACAACCTCACAGCTGAAATCCAACTTCATGGTGATAGACTGAATCTATCTGTACCCTAAGATGAAGAACAAGACAAAGATGGTTACTCTTGTAACTGCCATTCACATTACTTTGGAGATTCTGAGCAGGGAATTTAGGAAAGAAAAAGAAATAAAAGTTTTCCAAAGTAGAAAGGAAGAAATAAAATTTTATCTATTTGAAGATGACATCATGTTATGCATAGAAAATTCTAAGAAATCTAAAAACTATGAGAACTCATATATGAGATGAGTAAGTTTGCAAGATATGGGATCAATATACAGAAGTCAATTGAGTTTCTGTGTATTAGCAATGGGCAATCTGAAAATTAAATGGAAAACATCCATTTATCATAGCATCAAAAAAAATGGGAATAAGTTTAACAAAAAAGTACAAAACTTACACTCTGAGAGCAAAAGAAAATATTAAGAGAAATTAATAAGTAATAAGTCCTAGTAAGTAGAGAGGCATCTCATATTCATGGATTTGAAAACTTAATAGTGTTAAGATGGAAATTCTTCTCAGATGAAAAGTACATAAGTAAACCCTTATATTTATGTTGAATTGATTTTCAACAAAGGTAGCCAGACAATTCAATGCAGAAATTTTTTCAATAAACGGTGTCAAGATTCCTGATATCCACATGCAAAAGAATGAAATAGTTTCCTTTCTCACATCATGCACTAAATTATCTCAAAATAGATCATAGGACTAAATGTAAGAGGTAAAATTATAAACTTTTTAAAAGTAAATGCAGGAATATATCACTGGGATGTTGCTTTAGATAAGGCCTTCTTAGAAGTTAACACAAGCAACAAAATAAATAGATATGTTGGAGTTTATCAGAATTGAAACTTTTGTGTTTTAAAAGATATATCAAGAAAGACAACCCACAATATTGGAGAAAATATTTGCAAATCGTATATTTGATAAGGGACTTATATATGTATATAGAAAGAACTCTTACGGGGCGCCTGGGTGGCGCAGTCGGTTAAGCGTCCGACTTCAGCCAGGTCACGATCTCGCGGTCCGTGAGTTCGAGCCCTGCGTCAGGCTCTGGGCTGATGGCTCGGGGCCTGGAGCCTGTTTCCGATTCTGTGTCTCCCTCTCTCTGCCCCTCCCCCGCTCATGCTCTGTCTCTCTCTGTCCCAAAAATAAATAAACGTTGAAAAAAAAAATTAAAAAAAAAAAAAAAAAGAACTCTTACACCTAAGTAATGACAAGACATATAACCTAATGAAAAAACGGGCACAAAGTCTCAATAGACATTTTACCACTGGTGCTTGGCTTGCTCCTTGCATGTCTGACTTGATCATTGCTTATATTCAAATCTTATTTTGTGTATGTATATGAGTGTATATGGGGCAGGTGCCGTGGATGACCTTTTAAGTTGTTATTAGTGACTTATACTCCAGGGCAAATCAATTTTGGAAAAAGATTTAATCAGGGAAATGAGGAAGAACCTGATGAAGGTGAAGGCACTAGATATCATGGAAAGAAGGTGAATGGAATTGCAAAAGGCTGAGAAAAGGAATGTTGGAAGAACTAGAAGCCTGCCTTATTAATATCACTGCTCAACCTAGAGCTCTACTTTGGTTGTCACATTCTTGTAGACATGAATTCCACAGGTAAAGGTCCCCATTGTATGGGTGGGACTGGCCAAGAAAGACTTTGTCCTACTTTTATGAAGACTTTTGCAGTCAATAGCTGCACCAGACTAGGTCAAATCATGGAATGCCTGGGCGAAACTCCTCTGTCTGGGTTGTTGGAAATACGTGAGGAGAAAATAGGGCTATCAAATTATCTAGATATCTCCAGTCTGAATGCTCTCCTCTGTTTGGTCCAAGGACTCTAGGTTCATGATTCTCAGTTATTGGGAAGATCATTTTTCCTGGGGATGGGTAAAGATCATATCAGAATTTGAAGGATGAGATTTGAAGATGCAAGTTCAATCTACTTATTCTGTTAGTAACACAAATTACAGAAAACAAATTTCCTCAGTCCTTTCCTTAGGGGAAATACGCAGGAGATGAATGAGAAAGCACTGTTAGAAACATGGGATAGAAAGTGTTGACAAATAGGGCTGTAGACTAGCGGGATGTAAAGAGGTCGGGAACAAAGGATATTCCTCTTTGATGAGATACAAGGGAGCTTTTAGCACTTGGAGCAGTGCAGCTAGGGGCTGCATTTGACTCAGTGACTGAGTGCTGAGGGGAAGTGTTAGCCAATCGGGATGTCTTGTGTTGATCACATGTTCAGACTTCTCTCCAGCTTTTCACGGAGCCTCTCATGAGAAAGAGCATAAAAGTTTTTCATGTGGTCCATATAGACTTTCCTAGGGAGGCTTGTACTGCACTTCAGAAAGCACATGGCTGAGCAACTTGAATTACTGATGCCAGATCATTGGTTGGACAGAAAAAAAGTCTTATAGTTTTTAGGAGTATTTGAAGTCATATGCTCTTTTTTATATGTAATATTGCACAAGGATGAAATTTCAAGTCAAGTGTTAAGCTGACTTTTCTAATGGGAGTGATCCATGTCTGTAGTGGTGTGAATTAATCACACCTTCTAAAATAGAATCATTAATTCACAAATATGCCTAAAAAAAGTGTGCTGGTTATTCTCCTTTTTCTCACCCTTCAGCCCTAACTCCTAGATCTACTCTGGTCTCTTGGCCTCTGGGTGCTGACTCCTGAGAAAAAAAAGATCCTTGGGATCTTTTCTTGCCTTGCTTTAGTTTGGGTTCAGGCAATGAGAAGCACCAGCAGGAGATCAGAGGAAGGGGAGATGAGTTATTTTGATGTCTCATCTCTGGCAGTAGCCGTGTCCCATCACACTGTACCTCCTGCTGGGAGTCTTCCTCTCCTCAGTTCCAAGTCTCAGTGAGTTCTGACAACAACAATATCCATTTTTTCTTCCCAGATCTCTTCACAACTGACTGAAGGTGGTAATGCCTTCCTATTAGCAAGTACCATTCCTAGTCCCTGGATGCTTTACCATTCTTAGTTTATTTTCTTAACTTTCTCACACCTTTGTAAACCTTATCTTTATTAAAGGCTTATTCTTTGTACCCTTTTGGAAAAATTTCTTTTTCTGAGACTCTGACTGATACACAAGGTGTCAAAATTTAAGAAAAAGAACACTGGCTTGGAATGAGAAGTGGATTGGCAATGAACTGATTCAGTGGTCCTTGGGGAAAAGGCTTTAGCTTTTCTTAGCTTCTATCTTGCCTCTTGTAAAAAGAACAGGAAATTATTCTCTGACTATACCAAGCACAGCATAAATGGCTGAAAGAGAAAGTGGCAGGCTGGATTGGATGACAAGTCTCATCATTTTTAGGTAGTGGAAACATAAGACAAACAGGCCAAAATCAGGCACTGTGGGGAAATTTTTATCTTTGTAAAGGAAGAATACTAAGAGGAAATTCAATTTCAGGCCACATATAATTTAAGGCTGGATTTCTTTTAGATAAGGAAAATTGATGTATTGGCACAGGAAGTTGGGGAGACTTGGAATTTTAAGGGGTTCATGTAGGAAAAGGCAGCCTTTATGTTGATTCCCAAATGCTATAATTCAGAATTAAGTCACAGAGAAGATATCGGTAGATTGCCATCATTGTGTAACCACATGTGCCAAGGGTTGTAGCCTAAATGCCCTGGTGTCCCTGTGGACTCTAGTTTTAGAAGGTTCCAGGAGCACTCTGAGTCCAGTGTGTTCATTCAGTTCTTAGACTTTGTCAAATTACACTTGCACACTCCTAAGAAACTCTTTTTCTTTTTTTAATCTTACTTTTCCATTCCTAGTTCTCAGAAAGCACAAAAATGGGTGGTTTAAAAAGAACTATTACTTTCCATTTTATTAAGATGCAGGTAAAATTTCAGGAGTGCCTGGGTGGATCAGTCTGTTAAGCACCCAACTCTCGAGTTTGGTTCAGGTCGTGATCTCATAGTTTGTGAGGTTGAGCCCCACATCTGGCTCTGTGCTGATAGCAAGGAGCCTGCTTGAGATTTTCTGCCTCCCTCTCTCTCTGCATCTCTCTGCTCTCTCTTTATCTCTCTCAAAAATAAAAAACAAACATTAAAGAAAAGATGCAGGTAATTTTTCAATAAAACCAGATTTATTCATTAGGCTTACAGAGATCTGCTTTCCTGGAGGGCTCTAATGTACTGTTAGAACTTTTTCAGAAGGCTAGCTGTCAAAATGTCAAATGTGGGGATGAATGAGTTAGTATGGGGGGAAATTAAGCAGAGAAAAAAAATGAAGAAATTGGTGGAGAAAAGGAATGTATTTGGAAAGAGATACACACAGAGATTGAGAGCTAAATTTTGTTCAAAAATGGAAAGAGGAATTATCGCTGTATTATATTAGCTTATTGACTAGATGTAGAAGAAATGAAAAAAGAAAGATGTAGAAGAAAGTTATATTTTGAGAACTTCTCATTAAATATTTAATTTGGGGGCAAAATCTCCAAAAGAAATGCTGAAGATGATGAGTCACAAAAATATGATATTCATATAAATATTGGATGAATACATTTATAAGAAGGCTCAAGGATAGGTGTCTAACATAATTTGGTTCATTTTGAAAACATGAATGAATGGAATAATATCCACCACTTGATTCTTTTCATTGTTTTCCATTCACTATGAGAAAGGAAAGAGGTCAACAAAGATGAGCATAGGCTTCTTAATAAAGTGAGAATAATCATTTAATTTATGTCTGTGATTGGAATAGCTTCTCTAGGTGTACGTATCCTTCAGCTTCCAAAGCTAAGGAACACTCTCTATTAGACCAAGGCTGTATGTATATCTTTTTGAAATTCTTCCAGCTTTTATAGTTATGTTATGTTTGATTTTATTTGGGGTATTTTTTTCCCCTAGCCAGCATTGTCTGTACATAAGGTTCCAAGGAATCCTTATTTCAAGAACAGCTTGAATCAATTCCACTTTGGCATATCAGAGCAAGACCTAAATGTTTCATCCTGTTAGTATGTCATCTTTTGGCACGTATACTATCATTATTCATGGCACTTAATTCTGTGGTCATCTTATTTTTACTTGTTGCTTTATCTATAGCTCTTGTTCCCTCTATCCAAAAGCACCAAGAAATTATCTTTGGAAAGGCAACAGGAAGCCTAATTGTTATTGTGGGAGCCGGTGATACCTGGAGATATAAGAAAGGTACATACACTGGAAAAACACAGAAGGAGAAATGGTGGACCAATTCTCTAACTTCTTGTGCATATTATCAAGATATTATTCTCTCTTGATATTTATCATAGAGTATAAGGAATTTTTTGTAATTATTTCCATAAGACACTAGAGTAAATAGCTTTATAAAATTGTAGACTTTTAAATTCTGATTATTCTGATGCTATAGTGGTCTTTATAGAAATGATATGCAAAAGTCTTGAGAGTTAATTTGAAATAAACTTCTTGAATATCCAAGTGCCTCAGATGCTTAGTTTATACTTTCCAAAGACCTTGTATTATGATTTTCAAAGGTCTTTTTCACTTAAAAATTTTTGATGACACCCATTGACATTTTTAAAAAAATTTTTTAAAAATGTTTTTTATTTAATTTTGAGAGAGAGACAGAGTACGAGCGGGGGAGAGGCAGAGAGAGCAGGAGACAGAATCCACAAAGCAGGCTCCAGGCTCTGAGCTGTCAGCACAGAGCTCGACGCGGGGCTTGAACTCACAAACTGTGAGATCATGACTTGAGCCAAAGTCAGATGCTTCACCGACTGAGCCCCCCAGGTGCCCCCCATTGACATTTTTAAGTCTTTCAGCATTTCAGCTGTAAGTGAGCAAAGGTAGGCAGCAAGAGGCTGCCTACTATATATTGGGGCCTCAAATATATAACATGGTCCAATGCGCAGTAAGCTGAAAGTCTCATTGCATCCATCAGATATACGGTGTTGCATATTTCTCTTGGTGTTTCATTGGTGTTATTCCTGTTTTTGCTTGAATTCTAATGATTGTTTTAACATAAATTACTGAATGTAGGGTTTATACTTCCTTAGACAAGACCACAAGTAAAACTTTAAGCTAAATCTTAGGCTCACTTTGTTGGTGGCAAGGCACACCAATGAGTCACTACCTCTGGGATTTTACTATTTTCTCAGATAAGAACATTGCAACATAACTAAGTGATTTTAGTTTCCTAGAGGAAAGGAAGTGCTGGCAGATGGAGCTTCTTGTAAAAAATATGTGAAGGAACATGAAGTGAGGAAAGAGAAGACTGGGAAGGCATAGCGTTGTATTGGGAGAGGGAAACGGGAACCAGATGGTAGAGATAGGATCTTGCAGTCAATCTGAGGAACTTAACTTTTGTCTTAAGGATGAGCATGAAGGTGATAAAGAGAGGATGAGCGAGGTATTTACTCCAAGTGTGACATGATCAGAAGTGCCCAGTTATTCAACCCAGGCTTATCCCTGGCACAGCTGGGTCTCAGTCACTCTGGAATTCTTTCCTTCGGGCGTTGCCTGGGAAACAGAGGCATCCATGAACCGGAAGAGAGAGAATGAGACTGTTTCTTAGAGTATTCTTCTTGCCCAGGGAATGGCTACTTTGCTGAGTTCAAGAGGGAAACTAAACTTGCTTATGAAATTTCTTTTAGGTGGCCCATCAACATATTTGTTTGTATAGAGTCAGTAGACCAGAAGAGCAATAGCTCCTCCTCCTAATGCTTCTTCACTGCATTTAAGCACATTTACATTTCCTAGCCAATTCTGACTAAATGGAAACTCAAATCCTACAAATCCTAACAGAGGTATTAGATTGTTATCAAGTGCCTTTTCTTTAAAAAAAAAAAAAAGAAGGCGGGGCTTTTCTTCACTTGTTTCTCATTCTCATTTTTCATTAATAGTGTAGGTGGAGACTTGTAAGAACTCCCTTGAGCAGGCAGCTATGTTCACTGTTCAAATGGGCAATCATTCGGGGCGCCTGGGTGGCGCAGTCGGTTAAGCGTCCGACTTCAGCCAGGTCACAATCTCGCGGTCCGTGAGTTCGAGCCCCACATCAGGCTCTGGGCTGATGGCTCAGAGCCTGGAGCCTGTTTCCGATTCTGTGTCTCCCTCTCTCTCTGCTCGTCCCCCGTTCATGCTCTGTCTCTCTCTGTCCCAAAAATAAATAAACGTTGAAAAAAAAAATTAAAAACAAAAAAAAACAAATGGGCAATCATTCTTCTAAACCAATCTTATCCTCAAGACAAGAGGAAAAGGAAGAATAGGAGATTCAGTTTCTTCCCCAGGCACAGAGTGTTCTCATTTGAGAATGTATTAAGATTTTCAAACTGGATTACTGTCCCAGTGATTGAGAATTTTAGATTATACTGATAATCAGAGAAGTTATCTGAGAAGAAATTAAACAATAGAGCTTCTCAATCTACGCTAATGGAAACCCATATTATAGACATGTGTTACTATTAAAACACATAGTGGACACTCAAATATGTTTTGAAGAGATGATTGAGCAAATATCCCCCTGGGAATTGAAGGACTTATCTTAAAAACATATGGTGTTCCAGTGTAAAGACGAAACTGTTTGGACAAATCTCTCTGTGGGATTTTCACAGCTTTGGCCAGATTTTGTTTTGTTTTGTCTGCTTCTGTTTGCTTGATAGTGAAGGTTTGAAATCTGAGGCTTTCCAAGTGCAATTTATCAATCTTGAGTCCTCTATTTCAACAGAGCACATTTAAAATGTGTTTTTTATTATTAATTAATTTATTCAGAAGCACTGTGTCAGCCTCTTTTGGTAAACCGATGAAGTAAGTCACCTCTTGCACTCACACAAATTCTTATTCTTTGTTTATAGCACAGGACCATTTCTTAGAAAATATGAAAGTAACATTATTTGGAAGACAGGTGAGATGGTAGCCAGTTAGCTATCTAACACCTTTACCTGAATAAATTTCCAGAGTTTTAAATGTGGCACAATTTATGAGTTCCTTTCTTTCTGCCTATAAATATACCTAGGTTTCCTCCTTTAAAAAATCACACTTTAGACACTTTATGTCATTCTTTCCTTTCACTGCCAAACTTCTTTTTTTTTTTTTTTAATTTTTTTTCAACGTTTTTATTTTTATTTTTGGGACAGAGAGAGACAGAGCATGAACGGGAGAGGGGCAGAGAGAGAAGGAGACACAGAATCGGAAACAGGCTCCAGGCTCTGAGCCATCAGCCCAGAGCCTGACGCGGGGCTCGAACTCGCGGACCGCGAGATCGTGACCTGGCTGAAGTCGGACGCTTAACCGACTGCGCCACCCAGGCGCCCCTCACTGCGAAACTTCTTGAAAAACTTCTTTGCCTGTTGTCTTCATCTTTTCGCCATTGACTTCAGCCATAATTCCAACAGACATGACCGGGATTCCCATGACTCAGCTCAAATGGTTCTTGCAGGGCCACTGAAGATTGTTGTAAACAAAGGCTTTTTTCTTTTCGTACTATTCTCTTTGATGTTTGCTGCATGAGACACTTTTGGCCTCCCGCTCTGTCTTAAATCTCTCTTCCCTGGTTTCCCATGGTATTCACACATTGTAATTCTGTTATCTGAATGGCTGCTCTCTGTTGCCTGATGGCCCACTCCCCTTTGTTTCCTGAATATGTGGGCACCTGTATTTTCTGGTTTGCCTTACTTCCATTCTTCTTCTTCTGGTTCTGGTGCCTTGGTTTCTCTTCAGAGAATCAACTTCTGTGTCATCTTCAGTCCATGTAGTCCCAGAGGGGCTGACTCAGCAACTTGGTTCCAGGGCTCTGTACCTGGCCCTGGCCTCTACAATCAGCATGTTCTATCCCATTCCTCCTCTCTCTCCAAAGCAGTGATTGGTTAAGGGATGGTTGTTGGCCCCAATTTGAGCTGATCAGGGTCAGCCCTGGAACAGTTGCTGCAACATCGGGAAGGAAAGCTTTTTTTTTTTTTTTTGTCTCTGGCCAAGTTAACTTTTTATAATGCCAATCAAGTTAGAACTGCAGGTGACAATTTTACCTCTATAAAAGGAAATGAGGTCAGCATCCACACAGGCTGAAGAGGGGAAGGCTGGGGTGTCAGAGCCTGAGCAGGTAAAGAGGGCATCTATGCAGGGAGGGGAAGAGGCAGCGGCCATGTGGTGCAGGGCATCAGGGCAAAAGCAAGTTAGTGTGTGCTTGGGTCTGCAGTGGCTTGGAGAGAGGTTTTTGAGTCCAAGTGGTGAGGTTTAAATACTTGTTACTTCTGTTTAAATATAATGTTTATTTAATTGCACATACATATAGTTTAAATTTTAGCAATTTTAATAATTTTATAATTTAATAATTTTAACAACTGATTCATAAAACTCCTGGAAATTTAACAATTAACTCCATCTTATCAACCTTTCTAATTGAATATCCATTGATGTTTCTTGGATAAATTAATTATTACTATGATGGCTGTTGAATGGTAGTATTTTATAATTCAGTTGTTCTTGGTACACTTATTAGTTGGCTTTCTAACCCTAAAGAACAACTCTTTATTTATTTATTTATTTATTTATTTATTTATTTATATGTATATATGTATGTATGTATATATGTATGTATGTATGTATATTTGTATGTATGTACAGACTCACTGATTTTTATTCAATAGGATAGAATCCTAACCTATTTTGATGCTCAGTCATCCCTGCAATTTGGCCAGTGAGAAGCCCTTCAAACTGGCATCTATTACTTTTTTTATTTTTTATTTTTTTTATTTTGGGTAGAGATAGAGCTTGAGCAGGGGAGGGGCAGAGGGAGAGAGAATCTTAAGCAGGCTCCAACACAGGCTCTGGGGAGTCAGACATAGGATTTAATTCCATGACCATGGGATCATGACATGAGCCAAAATCAAGAGTTGGACACTCAACCGACTGAGCCACCCACGTGTCCCTGTCACCTTTTGACATATCCTCATAATTGTTTTAGGACTTTCTTTTGGATTTTTAGTTACCTTCTGGTACAGGAAGAAAATTCTCTGTATGTTTACATATTGTTCAATCCCGTGTATAGATAACTATTCTCTTCTTGCCATTGCTGTCTATAATATGGATGCCCTGATCATTCTACTTGGGTCCCTACAGCCCACTCTAGGGTACCACAGCTCTGAATAGTCACACTCTTTGCTTGGGCTGCTGCACCTATCCCCATGCATAGATGATCTCCTTCCCCTGTTTAGGCCCTGGCATCCACTACTGCCTCATCTGTCCCTGTGTGGACATAGTCACTACGTAGTTTATGCTTTTATGTATTACTTGACTCAACTTTGTGTTGTTTTGTTGAGGAATTTTTCTTCTGTCAGGAGCTGGCAAACTTTGTAAAGGGCTATATAGTTAATATTTTTGATTTGTGGACCATGTATTTTCTGTTGCATCTGAAATTGTTCAGTTCTGCCATACTGAATGAATAAATTGTGGTTGTGTTCCAATAAAACTTTGTTTACAGATGGCTGGCCCACAGACTATTTGTTGACCCTTGTTCTTGTTCATGAGATCCATAGTTTTGGTCCATAGTTTTCTTTAATACTTTTGTCAATTTGGGTATCAGGGCATTGCTGACATTATGAAATGAATTAATGTTTTCTCTCCTCTGTTATTTTCTGGAAGAGATTGTGCAAAATTGTTATTATTTCTTCCTTAAATATTTGATAGAATTCACAAGTGAAACAATCTGAGTCTGAAGTTCTCTACCAGCCTAGAATTTTCTACCAGCTGGGCTGTAGAGGTCAAGAGCTCATTCCATAATAAGCAGGAGTGGTGCTTCAATAGTGAATCTTTCCCTGACCATCTTTTTTTTTTTTTTTTTTTTCAAATCAAATAACTGTTAACCAGAATACATTTTTTTGACGGAGTGCCCACTTTCCTCTGAAATTCCTAAATGAAACCTTGATCAATTTAGAATAAAAAAAATAAGCCAACTTTTATTTTTCTAAATTGAAAAAAAGGTAGAAAAGCAGTTAAGGCTCTATGTATCGATGTATCTATGTATCTATGTATCTATCTACCTATCAAATCTTTTTGTCTATCATCTATCTGAAAATGTAAACCCTAGCAAGCAGAAAATATAGTAGATATTCTGACATACTTTTTGTTATGGAGGTAGTGATGTATATGACGCTCAGTTTAGCATCTGAACTTACCATATGTTAAAATCTTATAGTGACATACCATCTCACGGTCATAAGTCCTGGATGTCAGTTGATATTACTCTTGAAGTATTCCAATGTAAGGACAGGGTGTCTAGGTCCTTCATATAATGCTCACAGTTTTCCAACAACATGCACAGAAAAGTGAATCTTCCTAGAGTTTACTGGCCTAAGTGAAGACCACCACAATATTCTTACTCACAGGTAGCTAACAATACAACTTTGACCTGCTGGAAACAAATAGTGCTTAAAAATATGTTCACATGGCCTATAGTAATCTTAATAACTTTCATCTTCCTTACTCTGTCCCTTCCTGCTTAATTATCTCTTTATATCAGGTGCTATAATGAAAGCAGCTAAGAAAAAGGGGTTATAGGTTTATGTTGACCCTGAGGGTATATATGTAGTATATTTGAATCCTACAAGCAGACTAGAGGAGCCAAGTCTAAAATTAATGACCTTTTGTTCTTGGAAAAGATACATTCCCTAACAGTGAATGGGTCCCTGTCTCTGACCTCACTGCCAAGGGCATGTTTATGCCGTTCGGTTTGCCATCTGAACGAGATGTTTCTGTTCCACAGACTGCCAAAAGATACTGTGTGCTTCCTTAAACCATTATCAGCCTAACCTGCTACAGACATTGAGTGGTAAGGCCGAGGCTGTACTTGGGCATCTTCTTTGTCCCTTCAGGGCCACTCCTCCTGATTCTCCACCCTGCTCTATGAACAGCAGGCTGACTTTTGGGGATTACAATTATGGTCTCTCTTGCTCTCTGGTCATAAGTCGGATTTGGCCAATGGGGAGGCACCCCTCCTTGTAGGTTCTGAGCCGACCAGAGGGTCACAAATCCAGTAAGATGGTCTTCTCCATATAGCTCTCTCTTGCTAACCACTACCTCCTTTTCCCTCCTCAGGCATGATATCACTCCTCAGGAGTGATAACTAGAATCACTAGCCCTCAGGATCTTGTGGTTTCCTTACACCCTGCACATTATTTCTGTAACTAGCCCTTTCTTAAAATTTCATACTTTCTTCATTTGAGCACACCGTCTTTCTCCAGCTGATATCTAGACTGATATAGAAGGATATTTACAACAAATCTTAATCTTTTTTATTTCTCTGATGTCATGCCATACCACTTCTTAGCTTGATTTCCCTTGATTGAAATCAACTCATCAAAAAATTTGCATGGGCAATAAAAAGAAACTCAATCTTGTATTTCCAGTAGGTAAATTAGTTTTGTGTATCCTCAAGGTTAATTAAATGCAAGCTGGTTAAAGCTTGTTGCTCCAAGATTCTGTTTTGCAAGTTTTTTGGAGTACTCTTCACCTCTGACTATATATACCTTAATGTCAGGTTGTACCCTCAATTCTCAATGGAATTAACTCTCCTTAAAGGCTGTTCTGCCCAAAGAATTAAAAGATGAGGAAGAGTCCTCCAAAGTTCTCTGTGTAGAAAAATCTAGGTCAGATCTAGGGAAGCTTCAGCAAGATTGATGCTTGCTTTTGAAAACAGGGTAAATAGCAGTTACAATGAAACATTTTTCTGTATCTTCCATATCTGATGGACACTCTTATCTAACTTAGAGGCCTACTTACTACATGTTGGTCTACTCAGAGCCACATGGTACTGGCCGTCTTCTCTCCATCCTGTTGCTCTGGTATTTGGGTAATATCTCTTACTGATACAAATGGCCTCTTAATGTGTTTGCTGCTGATTTGTTCCTGGGGAGTGGATGCAAAGTGTCCATGGCAATGCTCTGCAGATTCAGGATCTGCTGATACCTCATATTCTCAGTATCCAATGGGAATATTACTGTTTCTACTCTTATATAGTGTTTACTTGCTCATTTATCACAGCCTTGTTTCTATAGAATTTAGATAATGAAGTCAAAACTCATTGGCTGGCAGATAGATGGCTCACTGTCCTTGAACCATCCATGCTAAGAATGAGTGGATCCTGTGGAACATATGTGTTTCTAACCATGAGTGGACCCCTGGTCAACCTGTTTTGCCAGCCGTAAGGACATTCTGAGGGAGAATGTTCATATCAAGTTGGGACCTCTGCTACTCTATAGGAAGACAAAGTGGCCTCCCTAACGGCCAAAGCAGTTCCTGGCATTGTACTTTGGTACAATGTGTAAAATAGCACATATAATAATATCTACCTAATGGAATTGTTGTAACAGTGAAATAAAATGTATATGTGAAGCACTGAGTACAGTGTCTGACACAAAGTAGGCCTTCAAAACCTTAGTGATTTTTTATTTTATATATATATATATAAAATGCTTACATTTTTGAAAATTATGCCTGTTTTTTTAGAAAGTAAAACTTTATGAGTATCTGTGTATAAAAATACTCATGTGTCAATGGATATACTTTCAGAGAGTAATTTGGTAAATAAATTGAACTAGTTTCAGATACCTTCCTCTTAGGGCCCAATTTCTGCAATAACTGTAGTAATAAAGCTCAGATCACAGATCGATTTTCACAATTTCTGAGAGCTAGGATCTCAGAGGTCTGACTTACATTTATTTCTTCCTTTCTTTGTTAAACACTCACAGGAAAAATTTGGTTGAAATTTCCTGTTGACTACTAATTATTAGAAAGCTTCTGTTAGGTGGCACATAGGCAATATTTCAGTAAGTAGAATGCTTTGAATCACATGAAATCTTAGATCAGCCAACTTATATACATGCGTGACCTGGCTGAGAAGCCAGATGACAATGGTAGGGACATATGTGGGGAAAGGAGCAGGTGACGTTTTAGACAAAAAAAAAAAATCCGCAAACAACAGCACTATAATGCTTTTAGAATATACTTTTATTTTTAAATTCCTGAAATAATAATGTAGCAAATCAAATATTAGCCATCTCCTTTCTCTTTCTGATCTACAGATCCTCTCTCCCTACTGTTACAAATTAATGTCAACCATTTGGTATGTTCCATGTTTTCTATATCCAGATAAGAAAAGTTTTTTCATTTCATTTGTATTATACTATACGCATTATTTGGTTTTCTCTTTTATGTGAAGAGTATATAATAAATATCTTTTCAATTCACTACATATCTTTTTAATAGCTGTAGAGTATTCCATAGATTCTCTAGTGTGATTTTATGATAGTTTATCCAGTTCTACTTCTACTGATGGGGATATAGGTTAACAGCTTTTACTGCTACAGTGCCTCAGAAAGCATTAATGATCATTCACCTTTAAATATTGGTCATCTTATTTCTCTAGGTAGAAGTTCAGATATTGAATTGATGGATTAAAAGTTACACACGTTTGTGGTTTTGATACATATGCCAAGTCCCTTTCTATAAATATGTCAATTCATATTCCCATTACCATTATATAAGAGCCTATGCCAGTAGTGGGGATTATGTACTCCTAAATTTTTCTCATCTGGTGAGTAAAAATGACCTCTTGTTGTCATTCTTTTTTTTTTCTTTGCATTTTCAATTCTACCAATGAACTTGAGTGCTTTTATATGCTCGTAAACATAAAAGCATAAATTATATGCTAATGTCCTCTTCTGTGTTCTGTCACCTATTGTCTAGCCTTTCTCATTAGCAACTTGAGGGGCTCTTTGCCTACAAACGTTTACCAGGGGTTAGTCACAAGGGTTGAAATATTTTCTTCCAGTGAGAAGTGCAATCTTTATTTTATTATGGAAACCTTTTACATTTTAATGAAGTCAAATTTGATAAACTTCTGTTTTGTTCATAGAAATAAATAGAATGGTGGTGGCCAGGGGCTGTGGAGAAGGGGAAATGGGACTGCTTATCAACGTGTATAAAATTTCAATTATGCAAGGTGAATAATTTCTAGAGATCTGAGGTATAACATTATGCCTATAGATAAAAATTACCATATTGTGCGATTAAAAATGTGTTAAGATCTTATGCTGAGTGTTCTTACCAAAATAAAATAAAATAAACCTTGAAACACACATATACACAATTTGATCTTTAATCTACCTGAAATGTATTTATGTAAATGGCTTGACTTTATTTTTTCTAGATAGATGGCAGTTGTACTGATGTCATTAAATCATCCATCCATCCAAAACTGAAATACCACTTTTGTCATATATTAAGATTTCTCTGGGCTTTCTACTTAATTCCACTTATCTGCTGGATTATTTTCATTTCAATAACATATTGTTTTGTTAATAGTGATTTTATAGTCAGTTTTAATATCTATTAGGACAAGCTTTTCTAATTGTCTCAGTCCCCTTTTCTTTTAAACATTCGTCTTTTCTTTTAAATACTTTTTGGCAATTGTCACTCATTTATTCATTAATACACATTTTAGTCACAAAAAGTGACACATACCGTTATTTTAATCAATTCAAAATAAAACCCCGTTGGGGTTATGATGAGAATTTCCTTAAATTTTTATTTCACTTTGAAATAAAATGATCATTTTAATGGTAGTAAATTTTCTCACTTAGGAATACAATATATCTTTCTCTCTGTTACTCATTCAGGTCTTGTTTTGACACCTCTAAATAGTCTCTGTGAAGCTATTGTAGTGTATTGCGATGACCTGGAAATGTATATAGAAAGTTCATTAAAAAAACAATTATAAATGTTAGAAGGGAGCATTGACATAATTTTATCAGGGATGAAGTTGTGCTGAGAACAGCTAGATAGGGCTGCTGGCTTGGTTCCCTATGGGACTGGGTGCTATATTCAGTAATAGATGGGACTATGAATTAGCTCCCCTGCCCTGGCAGGGAGCAGAAGGGGACTCAAGGCTGTACAGCATGGTGTTTCGGAATCTGAATCAGGCCAGAGTGTGCACTGAATTCCCTGGTCAAGCAAGGCCACTGGTGTTGCTGGGAAGACAGGGGAAGCCACAGGCTGTGCTCTCCGTCCAAGAGCCACTCCCTGTACATAGGATCATAGGGTTGTTGAATGGGCTTTGCAGCCTCCTGTGTGCTCTGGTTAGTTTTCCTGATCTGACTGGCTGAAGGCTGTTTTCAGCAATGAGGGTGGCCATCAACCAGGTTTCCTGCTTGGGCACAGTGGGAGAAGCAGCTTTAGAGCTGATAAAGCTCTTTGTCGCCTTAACTCAAGCTGCCCCACACCCCAATTTCCCCGACTAAACAGGGCCACTGGTGTTGCTCTGCAAACTATTTTTTTTTAAGTTTATTTATTCATTTTGAGAGAGAGAGAGAGAGAGAGAGAGAGAGAATCAGCGGGTGTGGGGCAGAGAGAGAGCGGGACAGAGGATCTGAGGCGGTTCCGTGCTGACAGCAGACAGCCCAATGTTGGGCGTGAACTCAGAAACCCGTGAGATCATGATCTGAGCCTAAGTCGGACACTTAGACCACTGAGCCACCCAGGAGCCCCACTCTGCAAACTATTAGCTCTGCTCGTCCCCTTCTTGGTTTGAGTGCCACTAGGTTGCACAGGTGGGGCAGCTGTTGCCTGCTTTTCTGGTCAAATGGGGCCAAAAAACACTCTCAGTTACGTAGGGTTATGTTGTAGCTCTCTTGTTGAGCAGGAGGGTGAGGGGTCACTCTATGATACTCCTAAGTTCCCAGTTTCTCTGGTTGGGAGAAGCTGGGAGTCTTCATCAACCTTGGCTGTGAACTAATTCCCCTCTCTGTGTGTAGCATGGGAATATTCTATGCCTGGCACTGGCTTTGCTCTGGGGACAATCAGCTCTGTTCACTCACCTTGCGGTATGACCACTGCTTAATCACACAGCTTCCGGGAGTTGTTGCCAGCTCTTCTGGTCAGATGGGGCCACACTCTTCATAGTGGATGCGCTGATTCAGTTCCTTGCCTGAGCATGGGCAAACTGGGCTCTCGGGTCAGCAAAGTTCCTCATTTGAGGCTCTGAATCAGGCAGATCTATAACTTGCCAAGTTCCCTTGTCAGAGTGGACAAAGCTGCCGATGAACAAAGCTGCTGGTGGGGATTAGTGCTTGAGCACTGCAGGAATGAATTCAGTCTGCCAAGATTTTTGTGCTGGTTGTTAGAAGTCCCTCCCACTTCTCTATCAGTAAGATTCCCAGTGGTTGAGCCCTGCAGATTCCTGTGCAATCCCCGTACTGTGAGATCAGAGTAGGGGCTCCAGCAAAGCAACTCATAATGCTGTGGTGGCTGGATGCCCTCCCAGGTTCTCTCTTGTTACTGAAGGAATCAGAGACTGAGGGACCTCTTGGTGTGGTGCTGAGCTATTTTGTGGGTGAGCGATACGGTCAACCTGTAGCCATTTCTTTTACCTTTCTAATACAGTATGTCTTAGTCTCTGTGGTGCTTGGGGTGTTTCAGCCTCACCCTGAGTTCTAAGATCTACTCAGTGGTGTCTTGTTCTTGAATAGCTGTTAGTTCTTCTTGTGAGAGAGAGTGAAATCAGAAACAACCTATGTCTCCATCTTGGTGGCATCATTTTATTCCTTTCCTTGCTTTCTGCAGTAACATTTTTTCAGGGTGTGTGTGGAACCAACTACACATGCAGAGTTTTATGGATTAATTTAAACAACATGAAGGAATTGTCCAGACCTTTCTAGTTATAGGACCTCATTTATTATATTAGCAACAGTAACCATCACTTTCATTGAAAATTAATTTCTGTTCTTCATGGTCATGAGTTTGTCAGCATCTTTATTAATACCATTTTAATGACTTTAAAAAGTCTTAATTAATTGGGGGTTGAAGTTGGTGGGGAATCTCTGCATTTAATTAACATAGTTGTTTTATGAGACTGAGAACTTAAAGTCAAACTGTTGTCTGGAGTCCTTAAGGGATTCTTTGTAGATTTGTGCAGAGCAAAAACCAGCTCAGGACTTTCGTTCCCATTTTATTGAGGGAGACTATTTACTTTATCTTTTTAAAATTAGTGATATCCATGAATTAGAGTACCAACGCTCTTTTTCAGAGGCAAGTACTTTATAAAAAGTATAATTTATATTTGTATTTTTTATCAAATAGTATTTAAGAAAGCATTTGGGTCTGATTATAGTTAGGAAGCTCAGAAATTTCATAGGTCCAAGTCATTAGCAATAAATAAGACGTGTATTAAGAAATGTTTAAAAAAATCACACAAATAAGTTCAAAGCATGGCACCAGTTAACTCAGGTTTCCAATAACTGGAAACTTGTATAATTGATTAAAGAAATATCAGTTGTCTTAATCCACTGGACAGAGACCGTGCCTTATTAGAAATTTAAATGCTTTTCCCCAGTGGCTATCCATCTCTGTCAAGAATTTGTACTAACTTCATGGGACAGCTCCAAGCCAATTCACCAAGAGGCAAGAGAGTTTCTTCCTTCTGAAGTTGTCAGCTGCTAGTCTGAAACCAAATAATATATGACATAGGCTCTTTCCCAAGATGGTTGACTTGTTTTATTATCTGAAGTTAAACCCTTTTGTATGCTTCCCAAGATACTCAGAAGCACGTGAAGTAAACGCATGTAACAAATCCCTTATTTTGAATATGAGCCAAGAGCATACATTTATTATTAGTAGAAAACTCCAATTCTCTTTATTGGACTCAAAAAAAGGTTCAAGAGAGATTTATGTATTCATGTTTGAAGGAGTGCTAGATACTTAGCCTTCTCAGGGCACCCTCATGTCTCTTCTGGCCCTGAGGACCAGATAACCTACTGGTTCCTAGTTTCTGAACAGGGTCTGGTCTTATCAGGGTGTATTGAGTCATCCTTACTCGGTCTTTAAGCATAAAAATGTAAACTTGGGCAGATGCAAAAACCAAACTTAAAAGAAGATTTGGTCTCCACATCTAAAAGGGGAAAATGTGTTAAGTAAAAGGTGTTCCAGACATATCAGTCAATATTCATATTATATTCATCTCTCCCCTCATCACCCACAAAGCAGGGAAAGATCTTATTCAGATGTGGTCACTGATTGAACCAAAGTGAACAACTGACTCATGTGTGTTCCTAGAGCAAAAACCTATGCTCACACATAATTGATCTTATCTGATCTTATCTGATTGGATTTCATTTTGTAAAACTTAGAAAAAAGGGACACAGAGGGAGACAGAGAGTTGGGGTTGAGGAGATCACAGGAGGAGCATTGGAGCTGGTCACCTTGTTGTATCATGTGCATAATTAGAGTATGAGTAAGTGAGGAAAGGAGAGGTAGGGATGCCTCACATGTGCTCAGAAGGGGAGGGACCATTAGCCAGATGAAGCAGCATGAAGTTTTTAGGTCCTTATTCCCAAGTTCCTTTGGTGCCTGGAAGTGTCTGCCATCCCCCTGATTTGTGAGAACCCCTCATCCTTTCAACTTGGCTTAGCTTGAGCAATTTCTGTGTCTTGCAGCCTGAAACAAAGATAAAGATATTATTATAAAATTTCAAATATTTAAAGGTGGACTGATAACAGCATTATACTTTAGAAAAAACACTGGTCCCATACCTGGATTCAAGCTCTGACGCTCTCACCAACAACAGAGTGGCCCCTAGAACAAGTTGTAAGTATCTGGGTTACATTTTATTTACCTGAAACATGAGGGAAGAGAATGAGGATTAAATTGCAATATCTGTGAATTGACTTCAAGTTTCAACATTCTTGGAATCAACCAATTTTGATGAATTTCAACTGGGTACAGCTATTTGGTTTCTGTAAGTTCTATAGAGATAGAAAAGCAAAAGTCAGAGAATCAAGGAGGCCCAGGAGTAGAGGCTTCTTAGATTGAAGATTTAAGGACCTTCGGTTAATTTTGAAATACACCTGAAATACATGGTCATCTGACAGAGCTAAAGAGTGTCCCTTTCTCTTTTATATTGGTCCCAACTCAGAGGAGATACAGGCTGGGATAAGAAATGGAAGTTCCTATATGCTTCAATGACCTAGTGTGGGAGCCCCTTCTCTGGGATTTGGGAATTTCTACCCAGAGTATCTTCTGTTCTCTAATAGGACTAGATGGTAAACACTTTTCCTGCCAGTAAAATAGCTGAAGGAGGAATGGAAACCATATCTGATCATCTCTGGCTAAAATGGCTTTATGGATAGAGAATAGGATTTAAGGATACTTACAGGCATGCTGGAGGGTTCTCTTGTTGTGGCTGTCCTCCCCCTACCCCCCTCACCTCACTTCCTCCATCTGCCTTTCACCCAGCTCAGATTTTACACCTTTAATTCCATTAGTGATGGTACGCACTGGCCTCTAGATGTTAGAGTCTCATTCAAGACTTCTAATTTAGAATTAAAATTCTCCCTGGAGATGGACTAATAGCAAGTTTTCCCCTCCCAGGGGAGATTATCCTGGATTATCTGGATGGGCCCAGTCTAATCACAGGAATCCTTAAAAGCACAGAATCTGTCCCTGCTGTAGTCAGAATAAGAGGGAGATGTGGCAATGAAAGAATAGCCAGAGAGATGCAATGTTGCAGGCACTAAAAGTGGACCAGGGGACCACAAAGCAAGAAATGGATGCCATCTCTAGGGCTGGAAGAGTTAAAGGAACCAATTCTCTCCTAGACCTTCCAGAAACTAATGCAGCCCTGCTGACATCTTTATTTTAGCCCAACGCGACCTGTGTTGGACTTCTAACCCACAGAACTGTACATAGTAAATTTGTGTATAATAATAAATTTATGGTAATTTCCTACAGCAGAAATAGAAAACCAATACGGTATACATGACTATGAGCACTACTGTGTTTACCTTTTCTCTAGAACTACAGCCTAGATTCCTGATGATCAAAGTAAAGTTGGCAACTCTTGGTGATTTGTAATCTAGAGCTCTTTCCAGTGAACCAGAATTTACTTTGAAGGTCAGAGTGAAAAGAAGACCAGGCCAGAAATCGAGACATATGGGTTTAAGTTCAGGCTCTGTGCTTGGTGGTTATATAACCAGGACTGAGTCACTTCAACACTTTGGCTCCAATTTCCTCAACTCTAACATGAGGGCTTTGGAGTAAGATGACCTCTAATTCATTTTAGTGCTGGCCCTTGATGATTTCTCTGAGTGCCAGCCTCATGCTGGGGTCGGTGTTAATGGGACACTCTCTAAATGGCCCCACCCACCAGGAAGTGGAGTTTGATGGAAGGTCTCATAAAGAACAGTACTATGTCTCATACTTAACTTTCAAGTGTAATTTTTTGCTTGTTTGGTGAAGAATGGGTATATAAATGTATTTGTCAAAGGGAAATATTTTATCCTAATTTTTATGATTCCTCCATAAGGAGTGAGATTTCAGGACTATTTAAGATGTGAGAGAGAGCAAGTAGATCAGACCGAGGACCCATGACTCCTAGTTTAATTTTCAGCAGAATATTAATTATTTATCTTACAGTTATTGGAGAGCGGAATTAACTGATCTCACAATGTCTTTTCATTATGAAATACAGATTCTTTGATAATGAATCTTTTTATTTTTATCCCATCACGGGTTTTGCCTTTATAGTTTGCATAGCAATTACACTTTTCCCTTAGAGCATTCCATACTATGTTTTTGACATGATGTTTACTTTAATCTGCCTCAATATACTTATTTACATTTTCAACTCATTTGATTACTTTCATTAACTTTTTTCCTGATGGAATTTTAAAAACCTGTCAACAAAGTGTAAACTTTCCTTGAGCTCTTTTTAGTAATTTTGTCAATAATATCTGTTAAATGGTTGCTTGTTTATTACATGTTGAATGACTAGTTACTGAGGGAGAGGAAATTTCTGTTTTAGTTCTGGAGTCCCTTTGATGTCAATTACAAGACCTTTACTTTAAATTCATATTCTCATTTGTTGTCAGGCAGATGAACAGCAGAAGACTGAATGCATTAGAGAAGAACTTCACTTTAATTGCTTTTTTAAAGTAAAAATCAAAAATTTGTATGAAATGCACAAAACCTACCTTGGAGTCATGCTAAGATTCATATAAATTGATATGTAATATTTGGGACCATATAATCATAGAATGTCATAGTTGGCAGAGACTCTAACCTACAGTTATTATTACTTTTGTTATAAACATTTACTTCATACCGTTCCAGTAAAAATGTTTACTAAATCTACTAAAATAATTAGATTAGAAAAGTTAAATCCCAAGTTTAAAATAAGCTTAGAAAAGATAATCCACTGTATCTGAATAATAAAAACAACTATAAGGGAGTTTATATTTAATTTATAGCCCTTTTTAAATTTACATTTTGGATTGTTAGTACTTCATGATGACCCCCAAGTCTAAAAGAAACCATTAACATGACCATTTAGGGACTGACACGGCAGTGGAATAAACATTGGCAGTGGGCCAAAAGGCTGGGATATATGGCCTGGTGTTAACTCTTCCTACCTGTGCAGTCCTGTGTAAGTTCTTTCATTTCTCAGGTCTTTAGTTATTTCATTGTCCAAATAAGGCTTTTGATAACCAGCTTAGAGCCTCATCAATAATACATTATTTAGATAAAGTGCTCATAATAGAGCAGGCTTTCAACAAATCCTTTTGTTCTTGCATATATTTCATCTTGTTCCTAAAGCAGACTTCTATAGCATCCTTCAAGAAAAGTCTGATGGCTGTTCATAGCACACATTATATTCTGCGGGGCTCGATGCTTTATGTTCCCTGATGTCCCGCACGTTAGAATAGTCCTTTGAGTAGTAGGTTGCCTCACCTGCATTGTAGGCATTGTGCTAATAGTGACATAATCCACATAAAAGTATTATAGATAAAAGGTTACTGCATTGTTTGCTAGAAATCTTAGCTGCACTTTTGTTATCCATTTCTACCAGTGCATAGGAATTTGTGACATGAATTTCTGTATTTGCTTCATTTGTGAGTCTACTTTTTCTTTTTCATTTATTTGTAATTTATGCTGCCTCTATTTTATATAACTTTGTGTTATGTCAGCCCTCTGTTTTAGAGCAAGGTGGGATACTAACAACCATATATATGCATATATGTGTGTATATATGCACACACACACTAGTATCATAATTACTGATTTTAAAATTGTACACTACAAAATGGAGGGGGATGAGCCTTAGAATTTTGTCTAGTTTGTACATGGTATACTTCTGATTGTTCTTACCTGTTGGATTTAACGGTTTTGTGTAAATAAGAATTCAGTTTGGGTATCAGGCTGGAAAGTTTTCCCCTTAAAAACGTTGTATGCTAAATTTATGAAGGATTGAGTCTATATTATCAAAGTTTGTTATAATTTTATAACATAGTGTTTGAAACACATTGTACTTTTAATTAAATCAATTAATGTTTATTTGCTTCAATAATGATTTTTAATTTTTTAACTATCACATGTGAATGAGGGAACTTTACCCAACAGACTTACCTAGGGTCTTCTCAGCTCTCCCAGGCAAAGACTAATTCTAGAGCATGTTTCTCATTTGTATCTGGAATATATTGGGGCAAGAGAGCATGGAGATCTTTCTCAGGCCCGGGTATCTTCAGAGGTAATGTTTTGGAAATGTGATGTCTGGGCAAATAATATTTCAGCTTCATATTGGATCCATTTATGAATTTGGCTCTAATGGTACTTTTTTTCACTTTCTAATTCACTTCCATAGTTGTCTAAACTCTTTCCACCCTGGGTTCACATTTACCTTCCTCCATCTTGGACATCAGTTTCTGGACACACACATAGTATATCAGTAAGCATATATACAAGATAAATTATTTGCATTTCTTCTAAACTTCAAAAAGGATATATATGGAAACAATGACAACTGAGAAGTATTTTGTTTTGTCTTGTCTTCCTTAGACATAAACCTCTTAACAAATGAACAGAACATACCTGCTCTTATCTTTTGTAACAGTATATCTTATTTATTTTAATCTTATAAGAGAAATAAATGTAAATGTAAGCACATTTTTTTTGTTGCCACAAAAGCCTTTAAAAACTAATGCTTTTGTTTTCTTTTGTTTTTCCCAGTTTTCATCCCACCTATTACATTGTCCCATTCTCTGCACACTAGTTAATCTGGAGACTACACTGAAATAGCATAGGCTGAATGTTTACGGGACCCTGAGAGCTTTATTAACAGGTTCATTCTATGGGTTGGAAAAATAGCCTGAAGTCTGTAAATGTTAGTCATTTAATCAGTTCCAAGAAAGTCAGCTTCCACAGAGAGGGGAAAAATCCATAACATTTATTTTCTTTAAAATCTTCTGTAGACTTTAACCTCATGTGGCAAATTTCAAATATTAATTTCTTCAATTCTTCCCTCCCCATAACAATGAGTCCCTCATTACTAGAAATATTCAGAGGACAGACTGTGATATCAGAAATATAAAGATCTCTTGAAATATGTGTGTGAAAACATCGTCAATGTGTCAAGCATTAAGCAAGAAAAAAATATTTAAGGACATGAGCTTAACTTCACTTTTTGTCTGCCAAGATCTTCCTCAAGTCTAAGATTCAATACTTGAGAATTTAGCCTTTATTTTCTCTTAATATGGATAACTAAATGTGCTTTCCACCTGTAATGTCATCCAACTCTACTTCCTAACTAGCTCTTATGCCTCAAATATTAAAATATCAGAATATATGTGTGAAGATCCAATAAAAACACTTGAGATTTTAGGAAGTAGATATTGGAAGTCCTTTGGGATGTATAAGTGAACAGGATGACTAAGTTTATTTGTTACTCCAGTTTGGTTGGATGCCCGGGCAAATTCAATTCCTATTATATATGAAGTAAAATTTTGGGACATGAATATGTCCTCTTATTAGTCCTATTATTTATGAAATTTCTTAATTTTTTTGATATTAGAAATAATAAGAAAAATATTTTAATGGAGGTTAAGATATTGCAATAATAATAATTGTTAATTATTATTATATAATATGTAATATATAATGAATATACATGGAATATATATCATATGTATGATATATATTATTATATATCATAAAAACTTACTATTTGCAAAGCACTGTTCTTAAGGACTTTTCAGGTCTTATTTCATTAATTTCCACAATGTCCTTTTGAGATTATTAATTTGGTCATCTCCATTTTATTGATAAGAAAACTAGAGCACAGAGAACTGACACAACTTACCTAAGGTCATTTGGAAGGGATACAGTCAGAATTCAAGTGCAGGAAATCTTGTTCCAGAATCTGTGCTTTTTACCACACACCATGTCATCTCCCAATAATTCAAACTCAAAAAGACTTGAGTTCAAATCCTGGCTAGAGCTTCTATCAACTGAATAACCCTGGAAACCAGGTCTCAGTTTTGTCATCTGTGAAATAAGCACAATGATACCTGTCCGGCTGGGTTGTCGTTAAGAACAAATGAGAGAACCTATGTAAATGAACAGCAAAGTACTTGGCACAAGGTAGATAGTAAACAAATGTTAGGTGCTTCTCTTTCCCCTAATGAAATGGAGTTAAAAAAATTTTATGAAAAAAATCCCCCTCATATGATCTTTATAAAACCTAGTTAAAATATTTACTATCAAATGGCTTACTCATTTTCCATATCCTTTAAGATTATTGCAAAGAAAAAAGAAACTAGTTACTTACAAGCATAGAAACTTATCTAATTTTTCTCTCCTTTCTTCTCCTTTCCCTTTGTCTGCTATTGCTTGATGGTGATACTTTTATGATAGGATGGGGTGGGATTGGGGCTGAGGCAGAAACAGTTGGATTTGTGGTTCTCTTCGGAATTTTAATTATAAATCCAAGAATGCTCCTTTGATTGGATTTTGTTATAAAATTTCTTGAAAAGATTGTTGTTTACTGACTCGTAAATGAGGAATTACATAAATCAGATTCCCCATCTTGTAATAAGCTAAACCTCTAGTGAACATCACTCTAAGAAGAGAATCATATATACAGGATTTTGTGGTGAAATTGGCATATGGAGGAGAGATCTGTTTCTTAGACATCATTCAGATATGCTTCTCCAGCAGTAACTGGGTCTGTTTATGTAGATGAAGGGTTCAGGCATCTCTGATATCTAAATTTGAGGGCTGTGAGTAGGGAAAAGTGCAATTAACTCAGCAAACTTAAAACCACATTCCTCCATCTGTTGAGTCCCTCCGTGTCAGGCTCTGAAGAAGCCAATGTTGTGGTGAAAGGGGCAAACAACAGATTGTTGAAAAAATGTGCCCTTCTCCTTCCACCGTTTTTCTTTAGAACAGTTTAGCTTGAACATCTTTAACATATCATGCACTTATCTGGTATTGGATACATGGAAAAAAGTTAGCATTGTGCTTTGTGGGTCATAGGCTGTGGTTTGGCAGGACATGTGCATGGATTCCCAGGCCACTTAAAACCCACGTGAGTAATGGTAACCAAACCCCTTTTCCATTTCCCACCCATACACATGTCTGCAGAAGAAAAAGACTAAACAAAATGTTCTTTTTTTATCCTAAATGAAAACAAATAGAAAAATGAGTGGCAGAAGGATCTGGTCAAATTTACTGTAAATGCCTCTGGAAAGAAGCCCTATCACAGGAAGTGAGAAATCTTTTGTTTTCAGGTTTGAAATACCAGTATACTTTGAGTGAATATTTAACCTGTGAGCTCCTTTCAATATAAATGAAGTTCTTACTGACTAACTCTCTTGCTGCAAAAGGTGCTGTGGGTCACCTGGAGTGTGAGGCCTGTCCTCAAAGAACTTGCAATTTTCTTTTTAAGCATTTAATTTAAAATTTTATATTTGTCTTTTGGATAAACATAGAAGCAATAACATATGTGTTCATAGCAAAATCCTACTAGATGAATGATAAGGGAATAAAACAGATAGAATACCTAAAGGATGAAGAGACAGAGGAAGGGGATAACAGCAGGTGAGAGATGCCAGCGAGTTTTTGAAAGCTAGAAATTAAACAGATTTTATTTTTTTTTTATGTTTTAATTTTTATTGGTTTATTTTGAAGAAGTGAGAGAGCATGAGCGAGGGAGAGGCAGAGAGAGAGGAAAAGAGAGAGAATCCCCTCTGTGCTGTCAGCACAGAGCCTGACATGGGGCTTGAACCCCCACACCGTGAGATCGTGACCTGAGCCGAAATCAGGAGTTGGACACTTAACAGACTGAGCCACACAGGCACCCCTGTAATAGATGTAAAGGTAAGATGCGGCCAAAAGGGTCTATGGGAAGGATAGAGAGGAAAGCAAGCGGAGTGTTTCCTGTAGAATTTAGCAAAGGCTCAAAAGATGGAGGCACCAAGTACTGAAAAGTCATGGGACTAAAATTCAGAGGGCTTGTTGAAATTTTGTACAGGAAGCAAACTCCCAGATCTTTTTTCCCTGGTGGAGCACTGCTGAGTACTTCTCTACCAGTGCAGAGACCTGGAGATTTATTTCTTTGGAGTCATCTTTGGAGTCATCACATCAGATTCATTCTTTATTTAGGGAGATAGTGTGTAGGAGTGAGCTGCTGGGCTGAAAAAGGGAATGGAGTGGTCTATACTGAATGGTGAGCCACACTGCCCCCTACTGTCTGCCTCCCAGAACGCTGGTTCTCAGGCATTCACTTCCAACTTCTTAGGCAGGCCATGGGAGATTCTTTCTCTGAAGAAACTGAAAGGACTTTGACATTCTGACATTTGGAGAAACCTTGACAAGAAATCCATTCTGTTGCCTACTCACCTAATGGTGAAACCTACCACTTGGCAACTCTCTTCCTCTCTCTAACCTTCATGTTCCCTTCCCTTCACCTCCTCCTGTATGGAGAACATCCAGTTAGCCTTGTTTAGTCTGACTCTTAACCATGAACTGATAGCAAATGATCATTAAGTAATAGTTAATAAAAGTCTCTTTCATTGAATAGAGATGATAATAAATAAACAGAAAAAAGGAAGTAAATTAAATGAAATGGATAGAAAAAAACTTAAAAAAGAAAAAACACCCCTAGAGTTAATATCCTCAACGAGATAAAAATCACTGCATCCATAATTTTAGAATAGGGTACTGTGAAGAGTAACCTTGAGAAGCAGAGAAAAAACCATATTGGTATTAAAAATACAATGCTCCAAATTAAAATTAAATAGAAGGCAATATTGATTCCAAAACCAGACAGAGACCCCACTAAAAATGAGAACTACAGACCAACTTCGATGATGAACATGGATGCAAAAATATTCAACAAGATATTAACCAACAGGCTCCAACAATACATTAAAAAATTATTCACCACGATCAAGTGGGATTTATACCTGGGATGCAGGGCTGGTTCAATATCTGCAAAACAATTAACGTGATTCATCATATCAATAAAAGAAAGGACAAGAACCATATGATCCTCTCAATAGATGCAGAGAAAACATTTGACAAAATACAGCATCCTTTCTTGATAAAAACTCTCAAGAAAGTAGGGATAGAAGGATCATACCTCGAGATCATAAAAGCCATATATGAACCACCCAACGCTAATATCATCCTCAACGGGGAAAACCTGAGAGCCTTCCCCCTAAAGTCAGGAACAAGACAGGGATGTCCACTCTCACCACTGTTATTCAACATAGTATTGGAAGTCTTAGCCTCTGCAATCAGACAACACAAAGAAATAAAAGGCATCCAAATTGGCCAGGAGGAGGTCAAACTTTCACTCTTCGCAGATGACATGATACTCTATATGGAAAAGATTCCACAAAAAAGATTCCACAAAAAAAGTGCTAGAATTGATTCATGAATTCAGCAAGTTGCAGGGTATAAAATCAACACAAAGAAATCGGTTGCATTTCTATACACCAACAATCAAACCACAGAAAGAGAAATTAAGGAATTGATCCCATTTACAGTTGCACCAAAAACCATAAAATACCTAGGAATAAATCTAACCAAAGAGGTGAAAAATCTATACATTGAAAACTATAGAAAACTTATGAAAGAAATTGAAGAAGACACAAAGAAATAGAAAAAGATTCCATGCTCTTGGATAAGAAGAACAAATATTGTTAAATGTTGATACTACCCAAAGCAATCTACATATTCAATGCAATTCCTATCAAAATAACACCAGCATTCTTCACAGAGCTAAGACAAATAATCCTAAAATTTGTATGGAATCAGAAGACCCCAAATAGCCAAAAAAATCTTGAAAAAGAAAACCAAAGCAGGAGGCATCACAATCCCAGACTTCAAGGTATACTACAAAGCTGTAATCATCAAGACAGTATGGTACTGGCAGAAGAACAGACACTCAGATCAATGGAATAGAACAGAGAACCCAGAAATGGATCCACAAACGTATGGGCAACTAATCTTTGACAAAGCAGGAAAGAATATCCAATGGAATAAAGACAGTCTCTTCAGCAAGTGGTGCTGGGAAAACTGGACAGAGACATGTAGAAGAATGAACCTGGACCACTTTCTTACACCATACACAAAAATACTCAAAGTGGATGAAAGACCTAAATGTAAGACAGAAAGCCATCAAAATCCTCAAGGAGAAAGCAGGCAAAAACCTCTTTGATCTTGGCCACAGCAACTTCTTACTCAACACATCTCAGGAGGCAAGGGAAACAAAAGCAAAAATGAACTATTGGGACCTCATCCAAATAAAAAGCTTCTGCACAGCAAAGGAAACAATTAACAAAACTAAAAGTCAACGTACAGAATGGGAGAAGATATTTGCAAATAACATATCAGATAAAGGGTTAGTATCCAAAATCTATAGAGAACTTATCGAACTCAACACCCGAAAAACAAATAATCCTGTGAAGAAATGGGCAAAAGACATGAATAGACACTTCTCCAAAGAAGACATCCAGATGGCCAACCGGCACACATGGAAAAATGCTCAACATCACTCATCATCAGGGAAGTACAAATCAAAACCACAATCAGATACCACCTTCCACCTGTCAGAACGGCTAACAGTAACAACTCAGGCAACAACAGATGTTGGCGAGGATGCAGAGAAAGAGGATCTCTTTTGCATTGTTGGTGGCAATGCAAGCTGGTGCAGCTTCTCTGGAAAACAGTATGGAGGTTCCTCAAAAAACTAAAGATAGAACCACCATATGACCCAGCAATTGCACTACTAGGCATTTATCCATGGGATACAGGTGTGCTGTTTCGAAGGGACACATGCACCCCCATGTTTATAGTAGCACTATCAACAATAGCCAAAGTATGGAAAGAGCTGAAATGTCCATCGATGGATGAATGGATAAATAAGATGTGATATATATATATATATATATATACACACACACACACACACACACACACACACACACACACATATACATATACAATGGAGTATTACTTGGCAATCAAAAAGAATGAAATCTTGCCATTTGCAGCTATGTGGATGGAACTGGAGGGTATTATGCTAAGTGAAATTAGTCAGTCAGAGAAAGACACAAATCATTTGACTTCCCTCATATGAGGACTTTAAGAGACAAAACAGATGAACATAAGGGAAGGGAAACAAAAATAATATAAAAACAGGGAGGGGGACAAAACAGAAGAGACTCATAAATATGGAGAACAAACTGAGGGTTACTGGAGGGGTTGTGGGAGGGGTATGGGATAAACGGGTAAGGGGCAGTAAGGAATCTACTCTTGAAATCATTGTTGCACTATATGCTAACTAATTTGGATGTAAATTTTAAAAGAATAAAAAATAAAATTAAAAAAAATAAATAGAAGGCAATATTGAAAAAATGTCTAAGAAAGCAGACTAACACATAGAGAAACAAGATAGAAAGATATGAAAAAATTGAGGTTTATTTTCTAAGAGGACCTTAGAGGACACCATTCACTTAAGGGAAATTATGAATGGAAGACCAGAAAATTGGAAGAGGTTTCAAATAATCCATGTAAGGACATAAATCTTCAAATTAAAAGGCCTATAAAATATCCAGAATATTAAAAAAAGGCCACATCAAGATTTATTAGGAAGTAGAGAGAAGATTCTGAAAAAATCTAGGTTGATAAAGCATCACATTTTCAGTCTAAACTGCTCAAAGAATTGTGAGCTAGAAAATAACAAAGAAATATTTTCAAAATTATGAGACTAAGTTCTATTCTCCCTGGAAATTATAGTACTTGCTTGTTCAAGTTTTCAAAAAACATCTGTCCTGCATTCTTTCTTAAAGAACCACTGAAGGATATAAGAAATAGAAGTATTGGACCCAGAAAGCAGGAGACAGAGGATTTTCAGGATAATGGTCGAGGGAAGTCCAAGTTATTCCTGTTAATAGTTATTTACATAGTCATTATAATGGAGACACTCGTTATTATTCTAATAAAAAAATTTGATATAATTATATCAGGAGAATAGGGAGAGGTAACGTAAGTTCATTCTCATCGGTGGTGTTGGAAGTGGTGGTTGTGGAGTAAGAGAGCACAATCCTGACTTACCGTAATAGGAAGTAGCGTTTAAAATCTAACAAATCAAGGAATAGCAGTAGAAGCACATTATTTAGTGTTACAGAGTTGACTACTGTAAGATTTGCTACAAGCGTGGTTAGTTGCTTCCGGGGAATGGGGCAGGTTTTGGTAAGGATGAGGCAAGTTTTCTTTTTTTATAGTTTTTTTTAGTGGTATTAGAACTTTTAAAACCATGTGCCTCCATGACATAAAAATAAATATTAAAAAAAGCATGTCATGTCTCCTTATTTATCCATCAGGATAGATGAAGTTATGCTGTAGTAACAAACAACTCCAAAGTTCAGTAGTTTAGTGCAGGAAAAGTTATGTGTATGTTCAACATGTGTTAGGGGAAGTCTCAGATTTCCATTTCTGTAGTCACTCAGGACCCCAGGGATGGAGGCTTTGTGTCAACTGCACTTAATTGCTGCAGTAATAAGAAGGAAATCCTGGAGGTTTCTAATTGGCAATTGAGTGCTCTAGCCCAGAAATGCCACACATTTACTTTTGCTCATGACTTCTTGGTCAGAGCTAGTCACATGGTGGCACCTAAGCTCAAGAATACCAGGAAATTTAGGGGAGCCTGGGTGGCTCAGTGGGTTAAGTGTGGACTCTTGGTTTTGGCTCAGGTCATGATCTCACAGTTTCCTGGGTTTGAGGCCTGCGTCAGGCTCTGTGCTGTCAGCTTGGCATTCTCTCTCTCCCTTTCTCTCTCTGCCCCTCCTCTACTCACGCTGTCTCTGTTTCTTTCAAAATAAATACACTTAAAAAAAAGAATTCCAAGAAATTTAGTGTTCTGAGTGCACAAAGGGTAAGGAGAGCCAATATTAGAGAGCAGAATGAGTGATCATCACATGCATCTTTCCATTTTGCTTTAGTCTTTTTTCCCCATCTCCTCCTTTCAGTCTTCTACCTTCCAAACCAAGTAACCAGTGTTAACTCAGTGAATGTTTTTCTACTCTTTATGTTTTTATATAAATGCAGTCATTGTCTATACATGTTGCTCTATAACTTGTTTTTCTTACTTAACAATATACTGTATTTTCTAAGGTCAAAATATTTCGATGTAACTGACTCTCCATAATATAGCACGAATAACTACAATTCATTTCATCAATTGCCTACTGTAGATGTTGAAGATGTTTATGGACTTTTGTCACAGAAAACAGAGCAACAATGAATATTTTTGTACATGTGTCTTTCTGTATTGGAACTTTATTCTTTTAAGGTGATTCCCAGAAGTTGCATTGTTGTGTCAAAGAATAGATGTTTTTAAATTTTAATTACTTTTCTTTGAGATTGTTGCAATTTATATTTCCACCAGCAAAAATCAAATTGCCCACTTAATTGACATCTTTATTAGCACTATGTAATCTTTCTTTTTTCCTTTTTCTAGCTGGATGGGTTAAAATTTAATTAAGGAGATATGACAAATGTACTTGAAATGACTGGTGACTAAGAGAATATGTAAACAAGAGAAAAATTAAGTGTGAAGGCAGTACAAAAGATTCTCAAGGGGAAGACAGTTCTTGAACTATAAGGAAGTCAAAGAACATTCCAGAGGAGGAGAAGAACACAAACAACCTCCCAGAGGCAGGGATACTCCTGCCAAGTTTGCTGAACAGCAAGATACACTTGCCTGAAGTGTAAAACACGTAGTGGACAATGGGATAAAAACAGTGCTGGACTGGTAGGATGGGGGAGGATTGTACTAGGTATTGTGATAAGGCAGAGAAATTTAGACATGAAATGGAAGGGAAGAGTCAGCTAGCATAGATTTCCCCACGGAAAAGTGACATAATAGACAGAAGTGCTTCAAAGAGCATTTTGGCAGTAGGCTGCAGGTAGATTGAATGGAGAAGAGCCAGGACATGGTTGTAATAATATAGGCATGAACAGGGTTTAAATGTACCAATCCATGTTTCCTTGCATTTAGCAAACACAATTTTGCTTGGAGAGTGAATACGGTAACATGGGGTTAAACTATAGTTTTTGATGTTTGATTGTTTTACAATCCTTGAAATCTTACCAGAAAGGCAAAAAACAGAAAAGCAGAAATGTGCGGTGGGGGGGGGGGGGGGGGGGGGGGATAGAGGCTACAGGAGAAGCAGAGGAATGAGTAAGACTAATTCAGAACATGAGATGTAAGAAGAAAGCAACCTTAGACAGCAAAAGGCAACAAATAATTTGGCAAAGACATTCCCTGTGTAAACACAGCTGTCAGAGAACAAGGGATCTCAAAGTAAAACTACCTCCTAGAATGAGTAATATAATGTACAACCTCTATGTGAAGGAAAACTATGATATAAGTTAACTTTTGAGATGTTTTTGGCTTGTGAATACAATGCCACTAGGATTCCTTCGTAATTTGGATTGTTTAAATAGGTTTTTTATTGGATGTGTATTGTGGCCTTTGTTTTAGACTGGGAGGAAAACAGAAATGCTATTTTTAGAATGTGATGAGAGACCTCAGAGTAACATATGATCATCATATAAACCCTAGGAGAAAGTAGAGACACAGATGATGCATAGAATTGTGTGTAAAGATGTGTATTATACGCACAGATACACACACACAAACCCTTTCATGCCAATGAAGTAGCCAAGTCACTCACAAGCTGATAAAAGTTGAGATTTTAAAATCAAACAACAAAAAACAGGTTTCATTTTTTAATACTGAAATGTACCTGATGGCTTTCTGGAAATTCACCTTTTGGCATCTCTTTCTGAAACCATACAGGAGGAGCCATTTTGGCCCACTATCTTTTCATTCTTGAGGGACACTGAATTCTCAACTAAAATAGAATAATGAACAATTACTTTGAATAGCTAACTCTGAAGGGATTTCTTTTAACATTTTATTGCATTTTTTTTCTTGGAAAGGGTAAGGTAATGTTTGTGATGACTACTTCTGGCCATCCTTCCCACAGACTCATTTTGTCTACTGGGTCTGGTTCACAGCTCCCTTTACACATGCTTTTGGATAGTAGGTATGGGTGATGTGACGACTCATCTCTCTGCTCTCAGAAGCCACTTCTTTTGAGTGACACCCTCCTTCACCACTTGGCATTCACACCCTTCTTCTGTCCCTTCCTTCTGCATCAGTGTAAGATATGAAAGATAGCAAATGTCACACTGGTTCGGTCATTTTGACAGCTCTGTCATTCAATCAACCCACAATCTTATTTTTGTCAGCAGCATCAAAGGGCATGTTGTGGAAAGTCATGCATGCCTTCATGACGTCAACGTTATAAGGTGAGAAATTTAACCTCCAAAATAAAGTTTTCTATGCTATCTTGGTTTTTAATGTTACTCCCTGTAACTACAGTATATATGGCTTTATAGAAACTATGTAGGTGAACTACATAAAATGTAAAGAGAAAAAAGGACAACATAGAAAAAAATTAATTTCTTTTTACATCTCATTTTCAGTTCAGAATTCTAGAGTTAAAGTGGATTTTTTTTGTCATTAATTTCAGATAGAGACTCTGAAATTGGCATTTTAGGGGAATATTATATTGTGGTCAGATGTCTGAGGTGGAGGTGGACAAGAATTTGCTTATTAAAATCATTTTCCACCCCTATGTTGGTGGTTCTCAAACTATTTGTGGTAGAGAACTAGCTTTTCCCCCATCTCTGCAGACTGGTATCTTTCTAAAAGTCAAAACTAATAACAAAAATAAAAATACAAACAAAAGCATAAGCCCCCAAATATAATATTAAATTTAAACATAACACGACTCTGTCAAGTTGATCTAAAAGTTTATAAATGCCCATCTCAAGTTCTGCATTAATCCTATTACAGATAGCAGCAAAAAACTCAGGGACACACTGGATGGTGGTGGGTCACACTTTGAGAACTGTCCTTGACATTATTGTTCATTAGTATTTACAGTTTTCCAGAAAAGAGTTCCTTCATGGTGTGGAGCAGAACATTATCAATAGAATAAAATTAATGAAAAAGAAAAGGAAAGAACATAACATACTTGGCTCTGAAATATACACACTTCTCAAAGTTCCAAGATAGACTGAGTAACTAAGAATTCCTGGGATGTGTGAAGACTGACTTAAAGCCAACTGTGAACTCACCAAAAAACTACAGTATATGCATTGGAATGTGATTTCTGAAGTGTCTTATTCCTGTAAGGAGATGGATAAGATTGTAGTCATCCAAACCCCTTTTTGTGTTTTTTGGAAGAAAGTTGTTGATAAACCAGCTGGGAGTTGAAGATGACACCATAAGAAATCAAAGAAGCACAGAAGTGTTCTGTGCAGTGTGATATGATCATTGATTGGCAACTTTGATAAGAATCTGGGCTCTGCTACTTATGAGGTCTGTGAACCTAAAAATGTCATTTTCCTGAGACTCTGCTTCCTTGAGTGGAAAAAGGCATCATTATTATGATATAATAATATATATAGTATATAATGTATAATAATAGTATAATAATATATAATAGTATACTTCTTAGGTTGCTACAGGGGCAGTTAAAAATATGGTGCTCAGTGTGTATTAGTATTATTCTTAATAATAATAATAAATCATTTCATATGTCAGTAATGTCATTGCAAACTCTAAGGGTGTACATTTAAGTGCATTTACCTTATGTTACATAGAATAGTATTTCCCAATATCTTGCACATAAGGTTAATCGTGTTCCACACCAAAAGGGTCTATACCCTAATAAATTTTGGAAACTTTTCATGTCTTGAGATTCATATGACACATTATTGTATTAAGGTCCCTGGAAAATCAGGTATAAATAAACCTGTGAACTTTTATATGGCACACTTCTTCCTGAGCATATTTGATTATACAATGTTTTATAGGAAAATGTAACAGCTAGTGAGAATTACTGTACATTGTATACTTACTATGTGTCAGGTACTAATAGACTAGTTAGATTATTTAATACCAATTTACCCTTGGTATCCCCATTTCACAAGGGAGGGTAAATAACTTGTTCAAGGTTATACACTCCAGAAGTAGAGGGTTAGGATTCACAACCAATTGTTTGGTCTCTGGTGACCATGATTGACTGCCTTACTACCTATTCTCTTCCTGGGATCTAGCATTCCATGGAAGAAACTTTAGGAAATGCTGACTGTGAACAATATTTTGTTCAGGCTGGGGTAGTCACAGTAATTTTTTACACGTTGTTCACACATGTATTCTTTTCCTTATACTGTGTCACTCATTCTCTTTTTCCACAATTTATCTAACGCCCTGATCAAACCATGTGTTCTTTTCCACACAGTCTTCCTTACAGCCATGGTGGTCTCACTTTCTCCTAGAAACTTAGCATCTGTTTTGTTGAGTTCATGGACAGATGTCCTACTGAACTCTGGATATGTTGTTTATGTGGATGTTGTTTTCTTAACTAGTATCCAGATCTTTGAAAATGGTACTGTTTTATGCTAGAAATTCTAACAGCATAAAAAATGTATGTTGATTAGAATTTTTTACTTAACATCTGGAGCTGTTTCAAATTTACTTGGTATGAGTCCCAAGTTGCTAACATGAAGAAATGAATTCCATTTGCAGCCCTAACGATTACCATATGAATTAGAAACGATCACCTTTTCTTGTTCATGTAACTGAATAATTCACAAGTTAACTAAAAATAACATTTTTGTAATACTAAATTATAGCAGATGATTAAGCATATGATCTTTAAGCTGACAGTAGATAGTATTAAATATATTCATAAAGAGCAGAATAACAAAATATACTTATTGAAGTCATCTTTCATTTGCCTCCTAGTTTGATTATTAGGGTAACTTATTTCCTAGGCAGTTTGGAGAAGATCTGGTGACAAAGCTAGTTTTTGTTTTTGTTTGTTTGTTTATTTTAAAGTATATTTATTTATTTTGATAAGGAAACAGAGAGAGATATCAGGGGAAGGACAGAGAGAGAGGAAGAGAGAATGAATCCCAAGCAGACTCCATGCTGTCAGCGCAAAGCCTGACACAGGGCTCGATCTCATGACCATGAGATCATGACCTGAGCCAAAATCAAGAGTCAGATGCTTAACCAACTGAGCAACCCAGGTGCCCTGACAAGACTATTTTAAAATCAAGTCATGGAACTTGAAAAGTCCTTGAAGACTCATCTAGTTCTCTTCTCTAAGTTCTTACTTAGAGATATGCCACTATAAACTGCAGAGACGTTAGAATCCACATTTTTGTAGAAATGAGGAAATGACCCACACAGTTATAATCTTTTGTAGAATAGAAAATAGTCAAGCCTTTCTCTACCTCTTAATTCCATCGCAACATATCTATGTGCTGTTTTTTGAACTTTGAGATGTATGAATGGATGGTAGTGGGCTTTTTATTAAAAAATAATCTAAAATATGCTATTGAATTAAAAGAAATTACTATAAAATCAAAGGTTCAAATCAATGAAAACTATTCTAAAATACAGAGCAAAGAAATTTTTGCTAAAAACTGTTCTACAAGCCAGTGGAACTGAGACAGAGAAAAAAAAATAGAGTGAGTTGCTCTGAATTCTTGAAAACAGGGTTACCTTAAAACCCACTCTTTGGGTTGACTCTTTGCCATGACTTGAGTCTTCAGTAGGCTCCCCAAGGCAAAGCCCTCATTGGTTTTGAGAAGCACACGCTTGTCCTTGGAACAGAAGGCCATGCATGCCTCTTGCTTTCTACTCCAGCAAGGTGACCTCTGCAGTTCCCAGTCGTCTAACGACCTGCTCAGTGACAATTTGCATCTGGCAGACATGGGCATCACAGTATTTAATGCAGTTGTAGCCAAAACCAGTTTTTTACATTGTGCTGATTTTGAAGGTGACGGGTGCAGGTTTTCATTTTTGCTCCTAGTGCTGGATGCTGGAGATATCGCTATAGGCTGTGGCTGGTACCCTGATGAGTGTCACAGTCAGCAGAGAGATGCAAAACACATGAAGATGGTGACATGTTGAATGCTGGTGCTAGGGGAGCAGAAGGGCCAGAAAAGACTGAGGAAGGGAGCTAGCTTTTGAGGTGGAGAAGAGCAAGTGGAGATGGGTTGGGCATCTTGGGAAATGGAAATAGCACCTACTAAGGTGCCAGAACAAGGAAAGTGTGAACTTGATGAAAGAACAGTATTTAGATGGGCTGGTAGATGGTTGGGAGTATCAATTAGAAGATGAATTTGCAAATGTAGGTTAGGTCTTATTTTTATGTTTTACCATTTGCCTTTTGTTTTGTGTTGTTTTCAGTAGTATTTGTTTTGTGTCTCCCATAAATTAATGCAGTGCCGAGAAAGGAGAGAGATTTCTACTTCCTCTATAATTCCTATCAGTCACCAGACAGGTATTTGTTGGTTGCTAACTAGATTATATGCACAGTGTCATGTCAGACTCAGATCGTTTGACACGAAGTTCCACAAAGTGGTGTTAAGTAAACCTCTTTGTAACTACTACTGCCTTTTGTACAATATTATGTATTAAGATTGAAGATTCTTTTACTGCTTAAACATTTTTAATATGAGTAATTAAAAAATATTTTGCTGATAACATAGCATCATATAAATATTTTTAAATTTATTTTGTAGTTTTTTGATTACCCTTTTGATTACTGTTTTGATTCCCAGGGCTGGATATATTTATGGTTTGGGGATATCTTTTCTTACCCACATTCACGGTCACAATACCTGTTATAAAACTTACCACAGTTCAAACTTGATAAATGAACCCTTCTCTTCGGCTATTTAATTATGACGGCCACTGGAGACACTTAGCATACCATGTATATTTCAGAAATGTAGTAGGTAAAATCACATTTTGATAAATCACAAGATACTGTAAAAGCATAAAGAGAACAAGATAACAGGTGCCTAATTTGATTGCTTTTGTGATGTGGATGTCAGTTGCCATCAGGATTTTTTGTGAATCTAGATTTTTATCCATCAGGTACATCAGAAGGAATGTGCGTATCCCTCTTAAAGTGAATTCCAGAGAGTTCTCATGATAATGTCTTCCTATAACTTTGAGAAAAAAAATCAAAGTAAATTTTAAGTGAGATTGTCCATGAAATGTTAATTAACTTCACATTACTAAAAACAAATATAATGGAAATTATTGCTCAGTTTTATTGAAACGCAACTCACAAAAGACTTAAGCATGTCAACCTTAATGGAAGGATTTATTGAAGAAGTGCTGTTATAGACATGTAATGAACAGTATTTTAGCCAAAAAGATTGTGCAAATATTAAAAACCTCAAGAATCAAGGAACAGGAGAATCTGATTTACCCAGACACTAACTCAGCATGTCAGAGTTAGTGGCTTCTATTCAATCCAAAGTTCCTGTCTTTAATATAAAGTAAGGTTTGAGCACTTCTGGCAGGGAGCATGTGATTGCCAATGTAAACTCATGCCCACCGTTGAGAATGGAGCCAGGCAAGGTGAGAGAAGTGAGAGTGTGACCTCCTTCAATTCAGTCTAATAGCTGGCGAAACCTGAGACTCAATTAGCCTATGTATTGACACTACCTTTTCACAAAATGGTAGCTGGAAGTCTGTAGGACCTACTTAGGCAGATGGATCTACTTATTGCAGATATCTCGAGACTGTGAAAGATAATTTACTGACTTTTGCATGAACATATCTCCTTGTTCTCATGCTTCCTTAGAGACATAAACGTTTATGCGTGGTCCCTGGTGCTCTCATTGCCATCAGCTTCTCCTCTTTTGCAACCGATATGCTTTTGTGGTATTTTTAAAAACCATACACCCAAAAAGGTATTAAAAAGAATTCTGCCAGCATGGTATGTTTATTCAGCTACAAGCCTGATCTCACAAAAGAAAACAAGAGGGAGGGGGGCATATGTACAGCTAGATGAGAAGTAGAGAAGATTTTACTTTTTCTCGCTACTGAACTGAAAGAAAAACTGTTTCTCAAATGCAATAAAAGGACATTCAGAAAGCAATTTTATTTTTGACTATGTTTTTCCTTTTACTTCTAAACTATTTCATGTTATTGATATCAAATTTATTTTTTGTGCTTTTCTAAGCTCTTTGGAGAGTCACTGCTTGAGTGATCCACTTGATTTCTGGCTGTCACTGAGTGCTTTGTGGGAGCAGGGAATTTTCTTTGTAGGAAAGCTATGAATTACAGATTTTTGATAGATGCATGAATACTCACCCTTTCCATTCCTTTTTGTATAAATTTTGGGTAGCTGTTTTTCCACATATTTTCCACATTATTTCTCTACTTCTAAATGTTCAAATTTGTTGGCATGAAGTCATTCATATCTCTTATTATTCAATGGTCAGTAGTCAATGGAAGAATCAATCTTTGTTTTTGATGATTTTCCTTTATTATATTTTGCTTTCCATTTTATTAATTCCTGCTCTTACATTTTTATTTCCTTCCTTCTACTTTTTTTGGAGTTTATTTTCTGTTCTTTCTTTTAACTTGTAACAGAATTAACTGTAAGATAAATCATAGATAAATGATTTTTCATATTTCTTCCTTTGCTAATATATCCATTAGAGGCTTTAAAGTTTTCTCTAAGCAAAGCTTTAACTGTATCTCACCAAGTTTGGCTCTGATGTTTATCATTCAGTTCTAAGTGTTTTGTGATTTCTAGTATGATTTCTTCTTTGACTGATGTTTTACTTAGCAGTGTTTTGTTTATTAAATCAAGCTTATTTTAAATTTCGTATTTCCTCTTAAGTAGCTTTTCAGTTATATATTCTTTCAAGAGTTAGCCTAGAGTTAAAACATGTTTCCTTTAACTGTTAGTCTAGTATGTGTACTGTTAACAGTTTTGTATAATGTTTAGGTCTTAGAACTTCACTGACCACTTACCACCTTTTATTATTATTGTTATCTGCTATTGTCTATTTTAATTCTACATACAGTTTAAACCCCATACAACATTATATTTTATACTGTCATATTGATTTAAATGTACGTCCTTCTCCATTGCCATAATTCTGGTATAAATTATTGTTCCTTTGCCTGAAAAGTTCTCTCTCTCTCATTTTTTAGTTTTGCTTAGTTTTAATATTCAATAGGGTATATTCTAAAATGTATAGAATTTAAGGTTGGCAGCTATTTTCTTTAAGCTCTTCAGAGTTATGATTCTATTATTTTCTGGCTTCCATAATTTCTGTCTAGGAGTCCATTTAAATCTCCCTGTTGCTTTGAAGGCATTGATTTTGTTTGTTTGTTTTTAACAAAATCTATGACTGCTTTTTTAAAAAGTTTCATTTGAGGCGCCTGGGTGGCTCAGTCGGTTAAGCGCCCGACTTCGGCTCAGGTTATGATCTTGCAGGTTTGTGAGTTTGAGCCCCGTGTCAGGCTCTGTGCTGACAGCTCAGAGCCTGGAGCCTGCTTCAGTGTCTGTGTTTCCCTTTTTCTCTGCCCCTCCCCTACTCTCTCTCTCTCTCAAATAAATAAATGTTAAAAAAAAATTAAAAATTTGTGTATCTATCTATCTATCTATCTATCTATCATCTATCTACCTTTTATTTTTTAAAGTAATTTCTATACCTAAAATGGGGTTCAAGCTCACAACCTTGAGATCAAGAGTGAAAGACTCCTCCAGCTGAGCCAGCCAGGCACCCCTCTCTGACTGCTTTTGAGATTATCCTTTTCTAGCAGTTTTACTATAATGTCCCTGGACATCGTTTAGTTTGTATTCTGCTCTCAATTTGTGGAATTTTTCATGCTGTTGCTTAATGACTTTCTTCAACTTTGGAAAATTAACCATTATGTCTTCAAACATTGCTTTTACCCTACCTGCTTTCTTTCCCTTCTATTACACACACACACACACACACACACACACTCACACACAACAGCTTTCTCACTCTGTATATTTTTCTCTCCTCTCTTCCTCTTCATGTGCCAGTTTGCATAGTTTCTCCTGAATTGCTCTGCCTCCCGTTTTCCTACTAACCCAAAACAATCTTCCCTGAAACCAATCAGTTGAATTAATTGTGTTATTAATTTTCATTGAATTGGAGAACTTCCATTAGATCACTTTTCTTATAGTTCTAATTTGATGGTAAAGTTTTCTATTTTTGTCATTTGCTTTCTTAACAAATTATTCAGTTATTTTAAAGTTGATGTCTGATAATCTAACTTCCTTTTTAGCTCGATTTCTATTGTTTATTTTCTTTCTTGGCCCCATTTTCGGATATTCCTGGTAGATTTAAATTTAATACCTGATGGGTGTGTGTGTGTGTGTGTGTGTGTGTGTGTGTGTGTGACAGAGAGAAAATTATAAAGCTCTAGAGACTATTATCTTATTCCTGAGAGGATTAGTTACAGCTTCTGCCAGATAGTTACAATAATGGAAGATCATCTTTGTACAAAGCCAATTCAAGTGGGTTTGAGTCTTTATAAGGCGTCATCTATTTAGAGTTCTCTTTTTCTCTTAGAATGTAATACCTTACAACAGAAATGCTGATGAGTTTATCAGGATCCTACACACCATTTAGGAATTGGTTTATGCTCCTAGGGAAAAAGAGGTGCAGAATGTCAGCCTCTACTATTCTCATCTCTTTGGAATTTTTCACTTAAAATTCTCCTGCATTGGTTCTGTTTTCATTTGTTTTTGATCATTTTGCCTAATGGAAAAGACCCTTTTGGGAGGGGAAAAAGCAGGTTAGAATTTTGGCGTTACCTCCACGTGCTGCTAGATGCTTCAAGTCCTGGAGGCCTTGGTATCTCTGTCATGCCTCCAAACATATATTTTATAAATGTATGCAGCATCTCTAGTTATTTTTGGTGAGGTGGTTAGTCTGCTACAAGGTCGATTACCATAGACAGAATCCTCCTTGAAAATGATTTTAAGTTAAATCTTCTCTTGGCAGTCCCTCTTCCATCTTGTTGACCCAGCTGACATTGCCACGGGTTGTGGAAGTGCTTTCTCACCTTTACTTCTGCTTCCCCTCCCCCATTTGCCTCATCACCATCAAAAAAGATGGGCGGAGGGCAGATAAAGTGTGCATGCAAGTTCTTAACTTGATTGTTAGTATACCAAGGTAATTTTATTCTCCCTGGGTCTAGTAGGCACTTGACATTGATTCTGTCTTGTGGGCATTCTGGTAATTTCTTCTGAGGGCCCCCTCGAAATGTTTATCTGCACTTCTTGTGTCTTAGCTAGTGCCTTTTCCTTCAGTTGACCACTCTATTCTCATCCTCTGATTTTCTAATGGTCTCCTTCTAATTGGATTCCATTCCCTTTCCAGAAGTCCATCTTTGACGGGACTCAAAGTGACTTCAGATTAGCTCTCTCTCCCTTGTATCTCACATCTTGTCTATGAGAGACACTCAGAATCCTTACCTAGATAAGTGAAGATATACCTGGTTTTTAATATATTCTGGTCTTTCTGTCCTACTGCCTTCGGCTAATAGTGAGAGCCGTTTGTTTTTAGATTCTTTAAGTATTTTTGTGTATCAGACAGCAATCCACTGTGATCCCTCCTCCGATTGGTGTCTTTGAAGTGCCTTTTTCTTTGGGGAAAACACATTTCAAATTTCTTGCTGGCTCATGGTACACTAGCAGTTCTTTTTAAAGAAATCTCTGTCTCAAAAAAAACAAGACAAAACAAAAAAACCCCAAAACTCTCTTAACTGCATCTTTTAACCTTTTGCACTCTTACATTAGTTTTCATCAAGTACAACAAACTAGGTAGCTTAAAACAGGAGGCCAGAAGTCTGAATCAAGGTGTTTGTAGGTCAATACTCCCTCTGAAACCTGTTGGGGAGTCCTTCCTTGCCTCTCCCAGTTTGCTGGCAATCTTTAGCATTACTTGGTTTATAGATGCATCACTCCTACCTTCTGTCTTCACAAGGCACTTTCCCCATATATCTATCTTCACAAAACAAACTTTTTATAAGGACTCCAGTCCATTGAATTAGTGGCCCACCTACTCCAGTATGACTTCAACTTAACCAATTATATCTGCAATAGCCCTGTTCCCAAATAAGGTCATAATCTGAGATACTAGGGGTTAGGATTTTCATTTATCTTTCTTAGCAGGACACAATTCAACTCACAACAATCTTAGATATATCTGATTTATCTAACTGGTTATCAGATACCCAGCGTGAAATCCTCCAGGTTAGTTTCAGAAGTCATTTTGGTATCTGATGTCTATTGAGTTTTGTGCCTCAGTTGAAACTTCCACTTTGGCATCCTGTTAGATTTGAATATAAATTTTTTTATGTACATAGTTGTAAAAATACTGCTAGTGAGCAGTACTGGTTAATGTATATATAATCTTCTTTGTCCTGAATGTTTTCAGTCGGGAACCTTAAGCTTTTCACAAGTAAAATTTATTATATTATTTTTTCCCATCTCTTCTAAAACTCCTAATAGATTTTGATATAGAATCTTATCAGCATCTTCTCTTCCTCTTTGTCTACTTCTTTATTTTACTTTTAGGAAGATTTCTTTATTTTATCGTCCCACCTGTGCCCATAATTCTTACTTTTGCTATCATATTTTTAATTTTTAGATCTTTTTCAGTTTCTAAATTCTCCTTAAAAATTATATCCTGTTCTTATTTCATGCATAGAATATATCTTATCTTTGCGGGTGGATGATATAATTCTTTTCTTTCTGTCTTATTTTCTTCTACTTACACTGTCTCACTTTCTTCTGATTCCTTTACATCATTTCTCTTTTTCATGTGAGAAGCTTTACTCAAATATCTGTTATGATCCCTGGCTATTCATTCACACTTAAAAGTGAGTTCTTGAAGGATTGGTTATAAAACCCTGAACATAGTTTATCTCATAGGCAAGAAGGACTCATTGTAAAACAAATAGACAACCATTCAGGGTTGGGGATGCCACCTACATACCAGGCATTTTTTTTTTTCTAAGCTACATTAGCTTTTTTCAGAGAACAGTAGATTCTCCAATCTGATGGAAGTTCAAAGACAGTTTAAGATTGAAAGGTGGCATTCTGGATCTGTGTAGGTGAAGGCAGATTCATCTCACTATTTAGTGTGTACATTTTCACTCAGTACACTTGTCTTTAGTCAAGCACCTCATTCCATTCCTCCTTTCTGCCTCTGTTCTTGAGTCCAGAACATCTCAAATCTTAGATTAAATTCATCAAAAAAACTATACTTTCCACCAGTTGTTGTCATATGGGGGTTAGGGTGAAGATGGGAACTGGGGATCTAATGCTCCTTATAAAGGTTTTACAATTTTACCCATGTGTTTAAAAATTTTTTTGAGGTTATTTATTTATTTTGGGAGGCAAGGGGGAGGGAGAGAGAGAGAGGTAGAGAAAGGGAGAGAGAGAATCCCAAGCAGGCTCCAAGACGTCAGCCCAGAACCCAATGCAGGGCTTGAATGCACAAACCATGAGATCATGACCTGAGCTGAAATCAAGAGTCAGAGGCTTAACTGACTGAGCCACCTGGGTGCCACTATACCCATGGTTTTTGGCTTTATTTCACTCTTTCCTCTGCCATAACTGATGTCTTCAAACGCTGAGCTTTTCAGAGTTCTGAAGCTTATTTCTAATGAGTATCTCCGTCTCCAGCCACTTGGTGTAGAAAGCCTTTTACTCTGCTAAGGCATTTGTCAGTCCTATACCCTCTTTCAGTCTTTTATGTATTGTGGTTATTACCTTGCTTAATTGGAAATAGGAGTTTGTTTTTCTTTTTGTTAGGGGGGATTCTTTTGGTTTGTTTGGGTATTCAAAAGGATCTTAAATCTGAAAGGCCAGGTGGCTATTTGAAGGACAACATTTGCATGATGCAAATATGGAACTAATTATAAATTTTTTTAATGTTTTTATTTATTTTTGAAGGAGAGAGAGAGAGACAGAGCATGAGTGGGGGAGGAGCAGAGAGAGATGGAGACAGAATTCGAAGCAGGCTTCAGGCTCTGAGATGTCAGCACAGAGTTCCGGTGCGGGGCTCAAACTCATAAATCGTGAGATCATGACCAGAGCTGAAGTCGGACACTCAACTGACTGAGCCACCCAGGCACCCCAATATGGAACTAATTATAAAAATCATATATAAAAATAAGAACTTGTCAACTCACTAATTGCTGGATTTCCAGGCAAACAGGGAGCTGCTCATCCTTGGACCTGTTAGTCTGCAGTTGATTAAGGTTAACTGTCTCTCACTAATGTTTTTGATCCATTATTAAGAACTCAAGAATTGAAACTGGGACCTTCCTATACAATGTAACAATTATTGTTTGTTACTGTGTTCTGAAGTGAATTGTTTGAAAGAGTTGAAGTTTCACATACTTAATTAATTCAAAGACTGTGGGTAGTTTCATTTATTAAGCTAAATTGGACTTTAAATTAGCCTTTTTTTCCTCCCAGAATTTTCTGGGCAATACATCAATCCAGTGGTCTCTCTCACCATAGTTTTTCTCAAACATAATATTCATCCTTGTCTGCCAAATTAGTTACAAAGTTTGGAACACTATATATGTGTTTTTTAAAAATCCATGACATCTGTTGATTTGGATATGATTCTATCTGGCAGGATATAAGATCTCTCTGCTCAGAAAGTACTCAAGTCCTTTTAATCTCCCAGTGATGCTATAAACTTCTCAATAGACACTTTATGCATATTTGGCAGCTCTGATTTTAAAAAGTGGAGTGGAGAGTAAAGAATAAGAATCCAGAGTAACAGAGCTCTTGGGTGATCCTAAAAAAAAAAAAACCAAAAAACAAAAAACCATGTACAGAACATTTTATATGAGACAATAGTTTGGGAATAAATCATCTTTCTGAGAAATTAGAAACAGGCTTTCCTGTACAGATCTACCAGTGAGTTCCTATTTAGACTAGGCTAAGATAAACTATGCTGGTGTGCATCTAAATTACTACTAAATGAATGAAAGTGTTTCTATGAATATCTGTTCCCCAATCGGCTCCTTGAGATAACTTCTGTCAAATCACCTCCATTTTGATCATGCAGTTTGGTTTCTGATTTAACTTTTATTTCATTAATGAGGCAAATATGATAACTTCTGAAATAAGCCTCACACTTTGACAGTCCTCTCTATATATTGTTGAAACACTACTGGCCAAATTTAGCAAATTTAGCTTTATCAAGTATAACTTCGATCATACAATCTTTTGAAAAAAAAAAAAAAAAAAAAAAAGCAAAAACCAAAACCCCAAATCCTTTGTTGGCCACTCATTGTTTTACCCAATTAGGATACCGTTGAAGGATATCCATGCAACTTTTTCTTTCCCACTTGTCATTGTTATTTTTCTAAAAATATTTTGTGTTTCATTAAGTAAAATTATATGCTTTTCTCTTGTGAACTCACATGACTACAGGACCCAGGCAGGGAAGGATTTTCTAGTGAAGCAAGTGTATATGCTTCGTTTAAACGGTGTTATTGAGCTATAATTGATATACAATAAACTGTAGATACATACATGTACATTTGGAAAGTTTTTACATATGTATCTACCTGAGAAACATTACTACAATAAAAATAATGAATGTGTCCATCATCCCGAAAGCTCCTTTGTGCTATCTTAGAAGATTTCCCTCTTGCTTTTTCTTACCCACCACCCCCCCCCCCGCCCCGCCCCCAACCTTTACAAGCAACCACTGATCTGTCACTCTGGGTTAGTTTGCTATCCTAGAGTTTTATATACATGGAATCATACAGTATGTGCTTCTTCTTCTTCTTCTTCTTCTTCTTTCTTTTTGGCTTTTGTTTTTTCGTCTGGCTTTTTTTTTGTTCAGAATATTTTGAGATTTTACCTCCTTGGGTATTGGATATTTTTGTATGCTTGTAAATGCTATTGAACTTTATGTTGGGATATAGCTAAACTACTTGGAAACAGTTTGATTTGTTTATTCCTTGGTCTTAAGATTTGTTAGATAGGATAGTCTAAAGCTAATTATTCACCAGCACTGAGGTAAGACCATTCTGATCACTCTACTCAAGGCCCCATGAATTATGTAGTTTTTCTCTCTGCCTGGTAGGACCAGGTGCTATTCCCAGTCCCATGTGAGCACTAGCCTTGTTTTCTTCTAATCCTTAGTGACTTTTTCCTTAACCTAGGGTGGTTTCTTCACATGCATGTGCTGATCATTATCTTAAATACTCCAGAGGGACCCCTCTGTAGATTTCTGGAGTTCTTTTTTCTGTGATGCTCTCCAATTGTCCATACCCTATCCTGCTAACTCTATTCACTTTGGTCTCTTGGACTTTCAATTCCATCTCCTTAACTCAGGGGTCCACTGGGTTCCATTTGGGTTCCCTCTGCCTGCATTGGCGCCTGGAAACTCTCAAGGAGGCAGCTCAGCAGTTGGCTCACCTTGATTATTTCCAGTCTCTCCTGGATTACTGTCCTTTGTTGCCTGGTAGGGTCTTGAAAACTGTTTCAAATATTTTTTTTTGGATATTTTGTTAGTTTTAGGAAGAAGACTAAATCAGCCCCTTTTACATTTTCTAAATGTCTCAACCAGATATGACCTCTTTAATTTTGGAATATCACCACCACTGTGTGACTCTCTTTAGTATAATTACACATGAGTTCAGAGGAAATGCTCATATTTTAGTAATTAATTCATTTAAAAAAATATATAGCACAACTACTATGGTCCAGACCCTGTTCTGGTGCTTAGGCTAAAACAATCAAGAAAGGAAAAGTCCCCGCCCTCACAGGGCTCACATTTTGAAAGGGAAAGAATGACAACGATGGACATGAACAAGCAAATTATTTTGTTGAGGCAACCATTGCTGTAAGGAAAGATAAAAGCATATAGGATAAGGGGTAATCATGAGTGTGAAGTAGTGTGGATGTGGAAACTTTGAATAAGGCCTCCTAGAGAAGGTGGCGATAAAGCAAAGGCATGGAGAGAACATTATGGCTGTGTGGGTATCTGGAGAGAGTGTGCCAGACACAGAGAATGCCTGGTGCCAATATGCTGAGGTGGGAGTATCCAGAGGAAGGGGTGAGAGGTTCGGGAATGAGAAAGAATGGGGTAGGTCTCATTGGCCCTCAGCCATCGTAAGGACTCGGGCTTTCACTCAGAGTGAGGAGCAAACCATGGAGGGCTTTTAGCAGAGGAATGATGTGACCTGATGTTTAAAAAAAAGCTCTGCTTTGGCTGCAATATCTGTAATTAGCAGATCAATGGCTTATTAAGTTGCAACCACTTCTAAATTCAAATTTTCAGCACAGCAGTGTGGTTAAATAATGTTGAATGACTGATTCTCAGAGTTTTTCCAACCGAAAGTTTTCATCTCTGTGTTTAGCCATGTGTCAGTGATGTCTTGTGGGAAACGCTTGCAGCTGATGTTACTATTTTAGCCAGTTTTCAGGGGTGGAGGCAGGCCTGCCGTTGGCCTAGAGGACCAGAGGACACTCAGAGTGTGGTGTCCCCTCTGTGGCAGGTTTATCAGCTTCTGATTCTACGTACACAGCTTAGGCTGTAAGATGGAGACTCAGCCAGAAAATGTCAAGTAAATGCAGCCAAGTGTTTGGCTCTCTCCTGACATTGGAAAAGGGAAAATTTTTTTCTTTCACTTACTTACTCTCTTGCAAGAGTGTGAACTTGTTTTCTGCAGCCAAAACAAACAAGCTTGAAGATGATGATACATATCACACCCAACCACAAAAGGAGGGGGATTATCTGAGGCAGAACGAATGGCTTCAGCATGGCCCCTGGTTCCTGCCTGTGCATCACACCTGATTAACTACAAAGATAGTCCTGCAAGACATGAACCTCTCTTCTCCCCACTCCCCACTTTTATTCCCTCCTACCATCAATTTGGGTGTGGGCAAAGTAATTCCGAATGCAAGACCAAAATAATGGGTTTGTATGATGAGAGATGACAGGGCCTGCGCTTACATGCAGAGCCCTGGGGTACAGGGAACCACCCTGTCTATTGCAGAAGAAACACAAATACTGCAGAGAGTGAGCAATAACTTATTTTGGCATGAATATCTGCCATATCCATGTTCAATGACTGTTGGTGATGGCCACTGATATCCTATTTCCTTCTAAAGACAATAATGCATAAGCACATAGCTGGATTTCACAATTTTAACTGGAAAAATTACTATTTCTTGTCCTTGCAATGAGATGTAATCAAGATTAATAGATTTTATATCACATATTTAAGGAAAATCATACTTCAGATAATTTTGAAATAAGAATACCTTGAGCAGGGCCAAATCTGATCCCTGAAGAAGATGAAGAGTTTACTGGGGATTTTACTCCCAAACAGGCATTTGAAAGAGAGGTCAAGACCTAATAGTCCAGACCATCCAAAGGCCGTGTGCAAGCTTGATTCCAAGAAGCTGAAAGGAGGATCACTGGGATTTTCAAGAACCATGGGAAAACTTCTTGTAAAATTCTGAAGTGAGTAATCCGTCATTGCAAATAACCACCATGCTGACATTTTGAAAGTAAACTTTTGGTTGAAATGAAACATGTATACATAAAAGTGCACACATTTCTAGAGTATAGTTGGAAGAAGTTTCACAAAGTACACATATCATTAGAACCACTACCTGTATCGAGATGTTGACCATTGCAACCCTTTTTTGCTCACTTCCAATGAGCTAACCATTATTCTGACACATAACAACATTGATTAGTTTGACTTGTTTTGGAGGTTTATGCAGATGGAGACATATAGTTATGGACTTCTTGATGTTTTCAAGATTCATCCATGTTATTGTGTATGGAAGGTATTTTTCCCATATCTGAATTGCATTCCATTATATGAATTTTCCACAATTTGTTCATCTGTTCTCCTGTTGATGGATATTTGATTATTTTTCCCCAGTATTTGCCTGTTTTTAATAGTGTTACTGTTCACATTTTTTAAAAAATATAATTTATTGTCACATTAGATAACATGCAGTGTATACAGTGTGCTCGGGGTAGATTCCCCCAATTCATCGGTTACATACAACACCCAGTGCTCATCCCAACAAGTGCCCTCTTCAACACCCATCTCCTGTATCCCCCACCCCCCCTACCCCCCCCCCCCCATCCCCATCAACCCTCAGTTTGTTCTCTGTATTTAAGAGTCTCTTATGGTTTGTCTCCCTCTCTGTTCAAATTTTTATATATGATTTTTGGTACACATCAATGTACATTTCAGAGGGGCATTCTACTTAGGAGTGGAATTGCTAGTTCATAGGTTATGCATTATTTGGCTTCAGTAAATATACCCAAAGAGTCCGTAAATATTTACACTTTCCATTTCTCCCCATTTTGTACAGAATTTCTATATTTCTCTTTGGGATCATTTTCCTTTTGCCTGAAGAACTCTGCATTTATTTTTTTTGTTAGGCCTTCTAGCAAATAGTGGGTTTTTTTCCTTCAGTTTTTGTTTGCCTGGAAACACCCTTATTTAACATTTATTTTAAAAGTTGTTTTTGCTGAATATAGAATTCTAGCAGTTTTTTTTCTTTTTCTTTTGGCATTTTAAAGTTGTGATTGCATTTTCTTATGGTTTCTATCCTTTCTGTTCAGAGGGGGGATGTCAGTCTTAATGTTGCTCCTTGAGGTATACTGTCTTTTATGGTATGGTTTATTAGAAGCTTTTTTTCCCCTGTCTTTCATTTTTTTTATGCTGAAAAACTGTGCTTAAGCGTAGTTTTCTTTGTATATATTTTGTTTGGAATTTCTTGCACTTAATGAATCTACAGCTTGTGTTTTTAATAACTTTTGGAAAATTCTCACTCATTATCTCCTAGTGAAGTAGTTGGAGTTTTTCTTATATAACAACATGTTCCTTATTTGTTCCATTTCAGTTTGGATGACTTTATTTTTTCTTGTCTAATTACCCTGGTTAGAAGCTCTGGTACAACGTTGAATAGGAGTTGTGAGAGCTAATACCTTGATTCGTTCTTTATCTTACAGGGAAATTATTTAGTCTTTCACTGTTAAGTACTATGTTGGTTGTAGGTTTTCATGAATCCTTTTATCAGATTGAGGAATTTTCCTTCTTTAAAAAAAATTTTTTTTAATGTTTATTTCTTTTTGAGAGAGACAGAGTGCAAGTAGGGGAGGGGCAGAGAGAGAGAGAGAGAGAGAAAGAGAGAGAGAGAATATGAAGCAAGCTCCAGGCTCTGAGCTGTCAGCACAGAGCCTGACACGGGGCTTGAACCCAGGAAACGTGAGATCATGACCTGAGCCGAAGTCAGACGCTCAACTGACTGAGCCACCCAGGCACCCCGAGGATCTTTCCCTCTATTCTTACTGTGTTCTTGTCATGAAAGGTGTTGGATTTTGTCAACAGCTTTTTCTGTGCATATTGAAATGGTCATATGGTTTTTATATTTTATTCTAAATATGATATATTACATTAATTGGTTTTGAGTTTTAAACCAACCTTGAATTCTTGGATTAAATTCCACTTGATTATAGGTGTATAATCCTTTTTATAATTTTCTGTATTCAGTTTGCAAAGAGTTTTCTATATATATTTATAAGAACTATTTGGTCTTGTTTTTTTCTTGTTACACCTTTGCCTGGTGTTGACATCAGGGTAATTCACTATCATACAATGAGTTGGGAATTGTTCCTTTCCTTTCCCTTCTGTCTTATGAAAGTCCTTGTGAAAGATTGGTATTAATTCTTGTTTAAATGTTTGGTAGAGTTTACCAGAGATGCTATTAGATGGTCTGGGAATTTCTTTCTGGGGAGTTCCAAGATTAATAAATAAATCCCTATTTGTTACAGGTCTATTTAGAGTTTCTATTTATTCTTCAGTCACTTTTGGTAATTACTTCTACAAAGTCTTCCATTTCATCTAAGTCATCCAATTTGTTGTTGTACAGTTGTTCATACTATTCCCTTATAATTTTTTTCTGAAGTAATATCCCTATTTCCTTCATGATTTTAGTAATTTGAATTTTCTTTTTTTCTTAGTCTATATAAAAATCATTACTTTTTAAATATTATTTCTGCCCATTGTCTTGCTCTTACCACTCAAGAGCTCAAATGATACACACGTAGACAGATTCACTATGGTCTGTATGTTTCATATTCTATTCTGTGTTCTCTATTTTTTTCCTCTTTGTGTTTAAGTTTGGAAATAGTCTACTGATCTGTTTTCTAGTTCACTATTTCTTTCTCCAGTATGGCCATTTTACAGGTTAAACTCAATTACTATGTTCCTAATTTAGTTATTTTTAAGTTCTAGAGTTTCTATTTTAGTTTTCCTTATAGATTTCAATTTTTGTGGCTAAAGTCTTCACTTTCATCTATTTTCTTAGAGATATTAGTCACAATTTTAAAGTCCCTGCTTGACAAATAAAAAATCTGGATCACCTGTGACTTTTTTTAGTTTATTTATTTTCTTGATTCTATTTCTTAGGAGCACTGGTAATTTTTAATTGAATGTCAGACACTATAAATATTATAGAACTTTGGGTGATATTATTTTATGCCTCATGAGAATAATTATCCTATCTTCTGCCAGGCAGTCAGAGAAAGGGCAGAACTCCTCAATGTAGTCCAAGAATGATCTCTTGATCTTGGGTCATTAGAAAATAGAACCTCATTATTTTAATACATTAGGTTTTAAATTTTGAGATACGACCTAGGAAATGAATCTTTAACAATTTTACTTCAATATCTGTGGCTCTGCAAAAGTCAACACAATACTTGATTAGGAAAGATCAATAGAAAAAGTTGTTGTATTCATTCATTAAACTATGGACTGCTAAATACTGGAATACTACTGAGTGTTTTACTCCTTGACGCTCACAGAGCTGATACTTAGCAGACAGCTTCTTAGTGTAGATGCTAAATAATGCATTAAATTCAACATCAGAAGTGCTTGCTTTGAGGTTAATAGTATCTAATTTCCAGAGTTGTTGTAAGGACTAAATGTGGGACAAAACAAGCAATGAATGTCCTATGAAAAAATTCACCTTTAATGTATCTTTATGAATATTTATTAATCAGCTTTAAAAAATATTGGTTAGCATACACTTTCTATCCCCTACTCCCTTCACCCCCAATACACCGACACACACACATCCATTGTTGCCTGTTTCCTTGTTGTTTCTTTATTACTTTAGGCTCTGGACACCAGATATCCCTTTATCTAATATCTCTATTCTACTGGTGGTTTTCAAATCATTCTAATATTTTATTATTCAACATTATAGCTGTCTTATCTTATACAATACTTACATTTTTCCAGGTCACTATAAATCTCTTATAAGTTCTTATAAGCTTATGTAAGCTTTGAGTCTGAATGCTATTTGAGAAGAAATTATTGGACACTTTATTATTAAGTCAAAGTCAATCCAAACTAATTTCAAATCATTACTGATTTCCCAGAAGTTTTGGATCAGTGACATTAGTTATGAAATTGTGGACTGGTTAACTTCAGGCATTAGACATGAAGACAATGAAATATTAAATAAGATTTCCAGGTCTCTCATGATATTACAAGAATTGCAAATGAGATCATGAGAGGGAATTTCATCTTCTTTAAGCTTTCCTTTTCAAAATAATAAACAGAAGTAATTTTTCCCCAGTTCTTTTCAAGTAAAATGAAGGAAAGCTTATTGAATTCAATGAAATACTATCACATTTTTATTTTATAATATATAGGTCTCAGGAATACTTACTAGAGGATCTTTATTTTTTTTAATTTTTAAAAACGTTTTTTAAATGTTTATATATTTTTGAGAAAAAGAGACAGAGCATGAGCTGGGGAGAGGCAGAGAGAGGAGACACAGAATCTGAAGCAGGCTCTGGGCTCCGAGCTGTCAGCCCCACACAGGGCTTGAACTTACAAACTGTGAGATCATGACCTGAACCAAAGCTGGACACGTAACTGACTGAGCCATCTGGGCACCCCTAGAGCACCTTTAAACACAGATGCTGCAAATTTCTCAAAAAAAGCCAAAATCTTTGCTTCCTCCTATCAAACACAGGGCTATTTTCAGAGTTAAGCAGTGTTAATGTTTTTAGATGGAAACAATCTCTTTGGAATATGAATTCCCATTTTCCTTACAAGAAAGCGTTTTACCAAGTTGGTGGAGAATGCTGACATTTAGATTGCACACGCATGGTTACTCACTGATATGTTTAGACTGGATTAATTTAAGGAAAGAGAAAATTTTAAGTCTGTGTTTGAGCCAGTGAAACTGAGGAAGTGACTTGGCAAGGTCTAAGCATGGAGCTTTCTGATATTTAAAAGAGCATTTGTTAGTGTGGTATTGTGATTAAGGAAATGCATCCTTGACAAAATGGCCGTGAATGTAATTGTTTTTTCTTTTTAAGAATGCACTTGAGGCCTCTCCATTGGATCCTCACCAGACTGAGAGAGCTGTACATTTTCAGTGAATAGCCATTGTGTTCTTCTTTCCAGGAAGGAACTGCCTCTTAAATACAATTTTCCCTGCCAAAGAAATATTTCATTTGTGAGTTGGAATCACTGTTTTCTGTGCCTTATACTAAAGAAGGAAACTTGATTAATCAAGTTAAAAATAATAGTATGAGCACAGTTCAGGTTCTTATTTTCACTAGTCCAATTAACAAACTGAATATATTTTGTTAGCTACTTTGATGAAGGGAAAAAAAATAGTTTTCTGATTCAATTAAGGTTTATGACTGAAGGACTGAAAAAAAAACTAAGGAGAAAAATGTTTGGTTTAATTTTATTGAAAACTTAGAGATCCTTTTTTTTGAAAATTAGTCATTCACATCTTTCAGTATATAGCTTAGGAAGCAGTGTTCTCAACATGATACTTTTCTAGTTCCGGGTGATTTGTTCTTTAACCAATCTTATTAGAGCCCACCACAACTCTATCATCAGAGAAATAATGTTTACCGGGAATGAAGTTCAATGGCACCTGGGATCAAAGACTCCTGTTTCCTACATACGTTTTGGAAATTCAATATGAGGATAGATTCAGTCCCTGGGAATGTAAAAGTGCAGGAATCTCTAGATTTAAAACAATAAAAATGCCATTAATGCCCTATGAGGTACCAAAACATACTCTAAAGCTAGATGGCAACATGTTACTTTACTAGTACCAAAATCAATAGACACATCAATGGAAAGAATAAAAACTGTAAAAGTAGACCTTAGTCTACTACAGGAAAGTGGTCTCACAAATAAGTACTATAAAGCACCATTGGATTGTAAGTTGACAAAATTATGCTTTGATGATTGGATAATGTTTAGAAAATATAAAGGTAAAACTTTATCTCATTGTATATATCAAAGTAAACTCAGATAGATTAGAGTTAAATATATAATATAAAACTTTTTTTAAAAAGAAAAATGTGAATAAAGTCCATCTGATTTATATTAGGGGAAGTCTTTCTAAGAATAAAAGCCAGGAAGAAATGCCAAATATTGAAACTACTGTAATAATCATATGTACAAAGTTTAACCATACAAACTTTTTGCTGTGTAAGAATATAAAGTGTTATCAAAATTAAAAGACAAATCAATGAGACAGAAAGGTTAATATCCTTCTTACAAGGACATTTATTAAGATGATTAAAAAAACCAACAAGTCTTCAATTAACACATGGTCAAGCCACATAAAAACAAAACATGCAAATGGACTGTAATGGATTTTAAAGGGTTCAAATTCAATAGTAAGTGAAAATGCAACTAAATATTGGATTAGTATCTCACCTATCATGTGGAAAATGATACTAAGAATGCTGGCTAAGGTGGGCACAAGAACACTGGTCCCATCTACCCTCAGGGGTAAGACTGTCAATTGTAACTCCTGGAAAAAAAATACAGAATGTGTGCTTTCTGGGGAGGAGCATTTTAACGTTGTAATCATTTTATGGATCCGTTCTTTTTTTTTTTTTTTTCCCAACATAACATTCAATTTATGTTTACAACAAATCCATCCTTAACAAATCATCAGAGTTCAGGTCAAATTTTTTTTGCAGGGTTATTTATAGTGGCAAATAAGTTGAATAATGCTCCCCATAAATGTCCAACAAAAATAAGATTATCAAACAAAATAAATGGAATATTATATAATTATTGTAAATTATGTTTTCAAGGAATTTTCAAAAACATGGAAAAATATCCACGGGATGACTGCGTGAGATATGGCAGGATAGAAAATTTATATACAGTTTGCTATAAATTTTGTAAATTGTGTGTGTGTGTGTGTGTGTATGTGTATGCACACACAAAGGAAAAATGCTGGCTGGAAAAATATTAAAGTGTCAATAGTACTTTTTTCCTAGGTGGTAGGATTACAATAAATTCCATTTTTTGTATTTATGATTTTTACAGTTTTTACCTGAAGTTCGATTTAATTTTTAGTTAGAAGAAAAATATCCTTTTTAAGTTAAAAATTCAGTATTTACTTTAATAATGGGATCAATGTACTTGGAATTTTTGAACTTACAATGTCTCATGATGAGCTATGTAAAATTGACTAAAGTCTTGATGAGTATCTCTGACTCAAGCATTTAATACATTCCTTACAAGTTTTAACAAGCAGGTGACATCCTTGCTCTTCTTTCTCCATGTCTATCTCTTCATTTTTAAAATGTGGCAAGAATAGTGGAACAATGGGTTTCTTCAAATAAATGGAGCAATTAAAAAAAAATCAGACATTCCCTGTGGGATTTGTCACCTTTTTTTATTCTTGGCAAGACACTGATGATTAGCAAATAGAAAACTTGGCCACAAGGTGACAGCAATTCTTTCCTCTGGTAAAGGCAACATTTATCCCTTCAAAGGGAAAATTAGTAAACTGGTATGGTTAGGAAATTCAACCCATAAGCATTCTCTTTCTCTCCTTAACCTCCATCATACTTTAACTCTCCCATGCGTAAAATCTCTTGATCTGGTCTGTACCTATGTCCTGATTTCCTCACCACTCAGCCTCTACACCTCCAATAGTGTGACTCTTTCCATGCTCATTTCAGTAAAAGTGTACTCTGAGAAATATCAGTGCTGAGATCCTAACGGCCTTCCTTCAGTTTCCTATCTTCTTAATGTCTCCAAAATAAGCTAAACTTAATTGTCTTTACTTTGAAACATTCTCTTCCCTTGCCCTTGTGACACTATATCACCCCTACGAATCATGCATGCTTTTCAAGGTTTCATTGGCTCTATGCAGTTCTGTCTTTGTAATCTATGGGATGGGAGAGGACAGACTTACATTTTCCTATTTTAGCAATTCCTTACATAAAGATTGTTATTTTTTAAATATCTCCTGCAAACAGCATATCCCATATGTTATATTCTTAGCTGGGAACTGGGTATATACAGATGATGATGATTATGATGAAGAATACCAACTTCAAAGTGTTTTTAGATGGATTAACTAATTTCATTTCCCCAATAATTCTATGGAGGAGATACTATTATTTCTCCCATTTTGCTGTTAAAGAAATTGAGGCACAGAGAGTTCAAAAAACGGTCCCAGATCATGGAGTTAGGAAGAGGCAGTACCAACACTCAAACCCAAGCGATCTGTGCTCTTAATGCTCTGCTGTAATACGTCCATGCCCTTAAGCAGATTCAAACTTGAGTGGGGAAAGTCATAAACTAAGAAACACTACTACCCAGAATGGAGATTGTCACTAAAAGATATAGGAAAAATCCTGGAAGCACAAAGGAAGGGCATGTAAACCATTCTGGGGATACAGGGGAAGCTTCCTGGTGTTGAGTTTGCAATATGAAGATGTGGGAAAAGGCAGAGATGAGCTCATCAGGTAGAGAAAACTGCATGCGCAAAGATGTGGGCACGACGTGAGAAGCAAGTCTTGTATTTTTGAAGAATTGGATGTCATTTGGTCTCTTTCTGTGTGGTGGATTCTCCAGAATGGCAGGAAATGAAACAAGAGACAAGTAGTGGTCAGATAACATGAAACATGGAAACCATGCTTAAAATGCTGGTTGTTTTTCTGTAAGAGATGGGATGTTATTGATGAATTTTAAAATGACCGTCTTTCATTTTATAAAGGCCACTCTGGAAGCAATACAGAGGATAGAAACAACAGGCTACAGACAGGTGAGTGGGTGGTCCAGGTGAGAGGGTCACAGCCAAGTATCCACATTTAGAATGGAGGGGAAGGTCAGACACCAGTTTTGGGAGGTAGAGGTATTTGATTATAGATGAAGAAAGATCCAAGGGAGAAGTAGGAGTCAAGGATGACTTTTGTGTTGCAGACTTGGGTGAAAAGTGATACCAATTCCTAAAATGAGGAATGGAATATGGAAGCAAGTCCGTGGATGAAGATAAGGAATTCAGTTTCTGAAATGGTGAGTTACAATAGGTTACTGAGTAGAAGATTGAAAAAGAAGTTGCAAATATAAGTCTTGAAGTAGAATGAAAGGTCAGGGAATACAGTTTGGGAAACCCAAGGTATGTGAAGAATGGTGGATGAGATCATCTTGGGGAAGGTACAGAGCAAGAAGAAAAGTCAGGCAATGGATCCCTCAGAAAATATGGCTATTTAAAGGATGAAGAGAGGTAGAGAAAGCAAAAAAGAGTCAGAGAAAAAAATTCCAGGGAAATTGGCATGTAGTTTTGTTAAGTCCCTCCAAATTCATAAAGAGATGTCTAGTCTCATGTTACTTAAAGAAATCTAAATTCCATGAATTTCTAGTGGGAAAGTGTGTCAGGGAAAGAGAGCTGGAGGTAATGAACTTGGCTTTCTTGCTTTCTCTTACTTTCTAAGAGGCAAAGAAAAGGCTGCTCTCAAAGGATAAACAGAAAGACCTGTTCTGTGAAGTGCAGTGGTTTTTTAGGCTGACCGTCGGAAAGAGAACTGAAAATGGAAGAATGAATAACGGACTTGCCTTAAATGAGGATGTCAATTTGGGAGAGAAACTTGGCTACTTGTTATTCCTTGATTCTATGCTTCCCAAATATCTTTGTTTTAATAACTTTTCAGTTCAGATTTTGCTGTTAGAATCATTGAATCATATGATACAACAGATCCACACTAAGGTACCTACTGAAAAAAAAGTTAAAATATATATCTACACAATGGCTTGGAATATGAATGCTCAAAGCAGCATTAGTCACAAGAATCAAAAAATGGGGGAAGAAATCCAAACATGCATCAGCTAGTGAGAGGATAATCAAAATGTGATGCATCCATGCAGTATAATACTATTGAGCAATAAATAAGAACAAATTGTTTCATATATGCCATAGCAAGCAAGGACCTCAAAAAATTATCTTAAGAGAAAAAAACCAGACACAAAGACTACGTATTGTTTGATTCCACTTATGTAAAATTTCTAGAAAAGGCAGAAACCAAAGCAGTTGTTGCCTGGGGCTGGAGATGGTGGCAGGGATTTATTGCAAATGGTCTAAGGGAAATTTATAGGGAGACAAAATGTCCCCAAATTCTATGAATCCACTAAAAAAAAATCAATGACCTGTACACTTATGATGGGTAAATTTTATAGTATGTAAATTTTACTTCAATAAAGATTTATGTACCATAAGAATCATGGAATTATTATTTTATGGCTTAAGGAGATAATCTGTCCTACTCTTACTTTGTTTCAGATTCTTTAATTTTTTTTTCCTCTTACTATTTCCAGTTATTTCTAGTTATCCCTCTTCAGTGACAAGCTTCTATACATGATGCCTTGTATTGAAACTGTCTAGGAGACAGACTGAATCATAGACACTTATAGACAAGTTGAAACATTATGATAGTATGTGTCACCTTCCTAAATGACTAAATAGATTTCTATGAATTGGGGACAGGACTTGTTATTTGGGATAGAGAAGTTTTATGCTTCCTGTTGATTTCCTCATTTCCTTCCCTTGTGTAAATTCCAATATTGGTGACTCACTAGAAAAACTAAGAATTCTTGCAGTTTGGTTATGTTTCTCTCTGATTTTTCTCTAAAGAAAATTAAATCTTTTTCATTCATATATAATTTCATATATATATCTATATATATATATCTTAAAAGTATAAATTGTCAAAGATAAAATCCTTGAAAATCATATGTATTATTTCATACTCTTATTTTACCTATGAGTCTCACAGCTTACTAATGGTAGAGATAGAAACAGACTTCAGGTTTTGGTTTAAAATTCCTAAGTGGTTTGTGCTATTCTTCAAAGCTTTTATTCTAGTTATCTAATACTCTTTTGAGCTCTTCTCTGAGAAAAAGATATGTTTACCCAAATTCCAACTAGAAATGTTGGATGACCCATGGAGACCTCTCCCTCCAAGGGTCTAAATTGAAGTCATCATATATTCTTCCTCAAAGTGGTTAGGTACTTAAGATCATGTGCTTTATTGGCTTTCAAATGACAGCTTTATTGTATGTTAATTTTGTGACTTGAAGGCTTAGTTTGCTTATCTATAAAATTATAGTACTTACAGGATTATAATAGCATCCCTTTCATTGGTTTGTAGTAAATATCAAGTGAGATAATTCGTTAAGGTACTTTGCACAAGGTTTCAACAACCATGAGGTAGTGGGTTTCTATTGCTTGTAATTAAGAGCACTAACTGATATAAGTGTAGAACCATTTCATCAATGAAAGCTTGCTTAGAATATGGAATTTATAAAAACAATAAACACTTGTAATTATTATTATTTTTTTTAAATTTTTTTTCAACGTTTTTTATTTATTTTTGGGACAGAAAGAGACAGAGCATGAACGGGGGAGGGGCAGAGAGAGAGGGAGACACAGAATCGGAAACAGGCTCCAGGCTCTGAGCCATCAGCCCAGAGCCCAACGCGGGGCTCGAACTCCCGGACCGCGAGTTCGTGACCTGGCTGAAGTCAGACGCTTAACCGACGGCGCCACCCAGGCGCCCCTGTAATTATTTTTATAGTTTATTTATTTGTTTGTTTATTTATTTATTTATTTATTTATTTATTTATTTATTTATTTTTGAGATAAAGAGAGTGTGAGCAGGGAAGGGACAGAGAGAGAGGGAGAGAGAGAATCCCAAGCAGGCTCCCGGTTGTTAGCACAGAGCCTGACACAGGGCTCCATCTCATGAACCGTGAGATCATGATCTGAGCCAAAATCAAGAGTTGGAAGCTTAACTGAGTCACCCAGACACCTCAAAACCAATGAATATTATTTAAAAGTGAAGATATCCAAGACTGGGCAAGCTGATTAATTGACTTAAGGATGATGTGTCGCTAGATGATGTGAATTTTATGGTGATATTAGAGTAATGGGATGCCTGGGTGGCTCAGTCAGTTAAGTGTCCGACTTCGGCTCAGGTCACAATCTCGCAGTTCATGGGTTCAAGCCCAGAGTCAACTCTGTGCTGACAACTCAGAGCCTGGAGCCTGCTTTGGATTCTGTGTCTTCTTCTCTCTCTCTGCCACTCCCCCACTTGTGCTCTGTCTCTCTCTCTCTCAAAAATAAATAAAAACATTAAAAAAATTTTTTTATGGTGATGTTAGAGTAAGGAGGGGCAATGATCTAGAATAATGGAAGCTTCTCAGGTCCATTCTACCATATCATTTTGGTCCTGAGTGACGAAGGCAGCCATCACCTTATGGAAGTGTTAGAAAGAGATTAATTTTGCCTACTTCTTGAATTTTCCCAGAAAGGCTCTGGTATCCAGTATAGTAGGCTACACCAGGGAACCCTGTAGGCTTCACACATGGGACCATCTCTTTGTGGAGGGCATGGTGGGGTTGGAGGTGGTGAGGCATGGATGGGAGCTGATGCTGTACAGTTTGTGGAGGTTGGCTTTCATAACGAGGTCATACGAACAGAAAACACATTCATATGCTTTTTTTTTAAGTTTATTTATTTATTGTTGAGAGACAGAGAGAGTAAGTGGGGGAGGGGCAGAGAGCGAGAGAGGGAGTGAGAGAATGTCAAGCAGGCTCCGCACTGTCAACATGGAGCCTGATGTGGGGCTCGAACTCACAAACCATGAGATCATGACCTGAGCCGAACCAAGAGTCGGATGCTTAACCAACTGAGCCACCCAGGAGCCTCTCACATGCTTTTAAAGATAGAGAAAGGCTCTGGACTACAGAATTGAAAAGTATACTTCAGGTGCCAGGCCAGTCTCAGTCTTTAGAAGAAGGGAACATATAGACTATGACTTCTACACAACAGATTACTCAATAATTACAGCATGTAACTGGTTGCACTCTCCACCACAGAGCAAGGGGATCTTTTTTTGCCAAACTGTCCAGAAGGGTTCACCCACAGTCATGACAGGTGTTTTTATTTCACTTGCAAACTTCTTTGAAAAGCCCTTGGCATGGATAAGTTCTTGGCATGCAAGTTAAACCCAAAGGGAGTTCCAAGTTGCAGAAAGCCTTTTCTTTGGCTAATAAAATTCCTCTACCTCTTTCATTACCACCCTCCTCCCTCTGCTTCCAGGAATTTCTTATTTTGAGAGGTCCCAAACTGGCTTACACCAACATCTACATACTGAAAGCTTGATTCTGCATGTTTAAAGATTTTAGAGGCCAATACCATATATCCTCTCTTCCTTCTTCCACATTAAATCTATGCCTTCTTTTCAGACTCTGGTTCCTTTCTGCCCTGGGTCACCCTATAGCTGCGCTTCTGTGGAATACAGAAATGAATAGGATTTGCTTATTGCATCAGCTTTGGGGCATTAGTTTTGAAGTATTTATTTACAAGTCTCTTGCTCATCGTTTGACTCCTGTTACTTTCCTGGTCAGTTACCTCCTTTGTTTTCTGCTTCCTTCCTTCATCCTCTGTATCATTACAACTCTTTGTGGTGGTGGGAGGGGATCGTATTAACCTTCTTTTCCTGTTTATTAAAATGTTTAGAGTACCATTAAATAAAAGCAAAACACAAGATTCTTTTTTTTTAATTTTTTTAATGTTCATTTTTGAAAGAGAGAGACACACAGAGCTTGAGTGGGGGAGGGTCAGAGAGAGGGAGACACAGAATCCACAGCAGGATCCAGGCTCTGAGCTGCCAGCACAGAGCCTGACGCAGGGCTCGAACTCACAAACTGTGAAATCATGACCTGAGCCGAAGTGGGCCACTCAACCAACTGAGCCACACAGGCTCCTCAAGCCAAGATTCTTAATAAAAGTGTTTACGACTGTGAGCAGCATAATTACCTCAGCATAACTCCCCTCAGATGAAAGTTCACTGCTAGGTCATGAAATGTCTTGAATTAGAGGGTACTTTTTGAAAGCCATCCCCTACCTCCACGGAGACTTTCACCTACTTTATCCCACACAGAGTCTTTGCCAATGGGAATTTTATAACCTCCTCTCTAGCATCTTAATAATGCCTCTTAAGAAGTTCTGCCTCTGTTTACACACATGTATAGATGATATAAACTGACAAGTTGTCAAAGCCTTTGTCTCTTTATTTCAGAGGATACTTTGACACTGAAATGGAGTGAGAATTCCAAATTTAGCTCAAGTCAAATTTCAGAGGCTGGTTGTTAAGAACTCCTCAAGCTTACTTTGAGCAAATTCTGTTCTGAACCTTAATACCAAGGTGTCCTTAAAATTGGCCAGGCTATAAAGGTTTTTATGCTGAGTGCAAAAACTGGGATTTAACTTGTAGAATTTGGCTTCAGTAAACATCCCTAAAACTACAATAGAATTTGAGTAATTTCTGGGAGTAGAAAAATACCTCCCTTTCCACAAAATTTGGCATTAGATTACCATTAAAATCCTTATTCCCCCTCTGTATTCAGGGAAAGGAGAACAACTAGACAATATTCTTTTTTTTAATAGCTATTGATATACATAGTGGGTAGAAATAGAGAATATTTTTCATGAGCAAAAAATTCATTGCATGTGGCCAAATCTAGGCAAATTCTGAGGAGACAGGATATTGTTTTTATGTTTTAATCTCCATATCTATGCCCTATCCTATTTTTATTAGTTTTCTATAATGCCAATTTCCTTACTTTATTGTACCCAACACTCATATTTTTACCTACTCATTTTACTCATTTTTACCTACTTTCCCTTTTAAAAACTTACACTCAGGAAAACATGAAAAATGCATTCACACTATGTTAACACTTCCAGGAATATTCATACCAAAAGTCACTGAATAAAATTAATTGTAAAACATGTTGTGCATCTTCAGTAATCAGTAGCATGGGAGATAGGATTCTATGTAATGGATTCTGCTCCATAGAAATTATATAAAACAGGGACTGGATTCACTCCATAGAAATTGTATAATATAGGGACGTGGGACATAATTTCTGACCTGAAATTAGCTATTTGGAATTGTTCTTATGTGATGATAAGCAAAATATTTGAAAGAGGGGTTGTCCAGAATAATCAAGACACTGGATTGTCACACACTGCAGAAGTCATCCACTGTATCTTAATGGATGTTGCTTTTTCTGTATTAATGTGAATCTAAATCCTTCCTAACATGATGTTCTCATTTTTATTAATTGGATGTTAGTTAACAGTAGGTTTAGACTACTAACATCAACTCTGGAAATTGGTGAAACATAAGTTACATCAGTGGGAAAGCTAACACATTATTAAAAATTCTTAGAAGTCACTTTGCCTTCAGTAATACTCATAATATAAGCCTTGTGTAAGTGGACTTCAGGATACGATTACTGAATTTATTTGAAAATCATTTCCAACAAATACAAAAAACACATAGCAGTTCTCTGTAATTTTTTTATGGGCTGCCTTCGGACATGGAGGTGCATGGGAAGGAAGAGTATCCACTTCTAGCCTGGAACAAATTGCAACCTTTCTCAAGTGTTTATGTAAGTGACCGTTTACAAGACTACTTTAGAGGAAACATGATAAAATAAGTCTGTTAGAAATGTGGCCTTTTCAAAACTGATTTTGAGGCAAAAACACTTTTCTTAAATAGTTGGAATTTTTTAATACCTTCTGTTCCTTTCTCACATTCAACCTAACTCTTCATTGAAAGAGGGGAAAGTCTATGTTCACATAAACAATAGGTATATAAAGCTACCTTTTGTAGGTCTATTCTAATAGATTATTTGTGAGAGTAGCGAAAGCAAATCTTCAATGCGTTTCATAATGGTTGGCCCAGGGTCGGTAATCCATAAATACTGATTTAATGAAGAGAAGAAAAAACAAATGAATGGCCAATTTGAATGATAGACACAGATGTGTTGCTTTGAAAAGGAGCACACATTTATGCTTAAAAATGACATCTGCCTAAACACTCTTTATGGAGTATCTTCCAACTTCTTTTAAAACAATTTTAAAAACAAAAATGTAGTAAAAATGAAAACACAGCCCAAATGTAACCTTTGCAAACAACCTGCTGCAGATTCTTGGAGAAATTCCAAGACAATAAGGTTGACAATATCTGGACTGATAACAATTCAACTAGGAATTTAGCCCAGCTGTATTTTGCCCAATGTAACAAAACAAACTTCCCATATCTGAAATAATGGAAGACATCTGCCTTTCTTACTAAGCTCAAATTCAGGCCCACATGATAAATCAGCTTGAAAACTATGCAAACTAGGCAAGCAATTCTGCTACTCATGCTTTTGGAGGAGAATGATACTATTCTTCTATTCCCATTTTTTCTTCATATTAAAAAAATGCAAACTCATTAAGATGACAAATATATTCAAAAGATGTCACCTCTCCAGGAGATTACTAGAAAACATACTGATCAATCAAAACTCTACTTACCAGACCTAAAGAATAAGGGAGAACACTACCTTTAATTGCTGTCTTATTACTCAGCAATCAAAAAGAATGAAATCTTGCCATTTGCAACCACATGGATGGAACTAGAGGGTATTATGCTAAGTGAAATTAGTCAGAGAAAGACAAATATCATATGACTTCACTCATATACGGACTTTAAGACCCAGAACAGATGAACATAAGGGAAGGGAAGCAAGAATAATATAAAAACAGGGAGGGGGGCAAAAACATAAAAGTGTCTTAAATATGGAGAACAAACAGAGGGTTACTGGAGGGGTTGTGGGAGGGGGGAATGGGCTAAATGGGTAAAGGGCACTAAGGAATCTACTCCTGAAATCATTGTTGCACTATATGCTAACTACTTTGGATGTAAATTTAAAAAATAAATAAAAATTATGAAAAAAAAATGTCTCAAAAGAGGGAGGTCAGGGGAGGATATTTAAAGGGTATTAGTGTCCAGACTCCAGTTACTTAAAGCTGGTCTTTTATGGTGGGGAACATATTAAAATTGGACAAAGTTCATGACATAATAGTTTAGGATTGGTGAACACAGTGAAGTGAGGGTCTTGAGTAAATCTTAATAAGCAAATTGCCTAGGTTTTTTTCCTTTTTTGAAATAAATTGGTTTGCCGGAATTTACTGCAGCAATCAGTGAAATTATTTATTGATCTGTATTTTTGTCTTCTATTTTTTAAGTTTATTTATTTTTTAGAGAGAGAGCAGAGGAGGGGCAGAGACAGACGGAGACAGAGGATCCCGAGCAAGCTCCGTGATGTTGCTGTCAGCACAGAGCCTGATGCGGGGCTTGAACCCATGAACTGTGAGATTGTGATCTGAGCTGAGATCAAGAGTCAGAAGCTTAACCGACCTAGCCACCCAGGCGCCCCAAAAATTGAAATTTAAAAATTACATTTTTTTGTCATCAGTTTGTGAATTACCAATCGCATAAACACATTTCATGATTCTTTGCATTCATAAAAGCGTTTGGAATTTTGCAGAACAGATGTCTAAAAAAAGGCCTTTAGTTAAAAAAAATAATAATAGCAATATAACCCTTATGTCTTTACATTGAGTAGTGGGAAGACAGAACAGAACATAATTTAAGTTACATTAGAGCATAGTTAGAAAATTGCCTGGGATGCTGGGTGGCTGAGTCAGATGAGCCTCCCAGTCTCGATTTCAGCTCAGTTCATGATCTCATGAACCATGAGATGGAGCCCGAGTTGGGCTCTGCACTGAGTGTGGAGCCTGCTTGGGATTCTCTCTCTCCCTCTCCTTCTGCCTCTCCCCCACATGTGTGTGCATTCTCCCTCTCTCTCTCTCTCTGAAAATAAATAAATAAACTTAAAAAAAAGTGCCATTAGTTTAGCTCCCTGGGTCATTATTGTTCTGTATGCTGTAGCTTCTTCCACCAGCAAAGAGAAAATATGTAGGATATACTGCTGGGGAAAAAAAAAATTCCCTCAGAAATAGGTGAATGGTTTCATAATTTTCTGTCAGTTATGGCTGGCTATCTTTTAAAAATGAGGATCACATTTCCAGTTTTGCGTTTTTTCTCTCTCAAAATGGGAGCGCCACAGCCTCTAATTCAGATTCATGTAAGAAGTTCTGCGCTTAGATTTCAGGAAAGCAACTGAGCGAGGGAAACGAGCTAACATATAGTGAAATAGTCCACTCAAATAATTTTATTTGTAAATAATTATAAATAATTTCATAAACATAGTTACAAATTTAAGAGAACTTTTTTTTTGAATAAGATAGTGAAATGTGGACTCTCCCCACTCCGATTATAATGAAATAAGAAATAAGGACAAACTAAACCAAAAAAATCCATAGTAGCAATCGAAACCAGAAAGTGATAAAACCAGCGCTTCAAAGAGTTACAGCTCAAGCAAGACATATGATTCTGGGATGGCAAGACCAAAACTTGAACATTCCCCAGGAACCATACTGAAGAGTTCACAAAATCCCAACAATTCTCTCCACTCGTCCTCATTCTGGAGAAGATAACCTGAGTAGGTTACTTTATATTTTTAGGTGATCATCTTTTAAATGAGAAATAGCAACCAAGTGTTGCTATATTTTACTGCAGATTTATTTCCTTTGTGGTATAGATTATCTAGAAAATAGCTCTTATTTTGGTATACCCTCAAATACAAACTACAATGATATACAGATTATTAGTTGGGGAGAACTTCCAATCTATACGGACAAGAATCTGTGTTTTGAATAATAAAAAAAATGACTAATGTTTTCCACATATCAGCAGATGGAGCCTGGTTTATGCTGAGTTTTATTTTTTTTTTTTAATTTTTTTTTTCAACGTTTATTTATTTTTGGGACAGAGAGAGACAGAGCATGAATGGGCGAGGGGCAGAGAGAGAGGGAGACACAGAATCGGAAACAGGCTCCAGGCTCTGAGCCATCAGCCCAGAGCCTGATGCGGGGCTCGAACTCACAGACCGTGAGATCGTGACCTGGTTGAAGTCGGACGCTTAACCGACTGCGCCACCCAGGCGCCCCTATGCTGAGTTTTATTGGACTCTTGTTTTCCTCTAATTCTACAGTTTCCAACCAGGAGTGAATGTCACTTCCAGTGATTTAAAACACATAGATATCCTTCACGTCCTTCTAGCCTCTCACCAGCTGGAGTTGGGAACTCTACTTACACATTTTTAGAAAAATTTCCACAAACAATTTTGATATGCTTATCCTGCTAAACGGTCCTTTAAAATGATATTTGTTTTTTGAAAAAGTACAGTAAAATAAAAATAAAATAGTTGTTCCATGGTTAAATAAATTTTGATTAAACAAGGTAAAACAAGTTTGTTTTTTTTAAAGTAGAATTATACATAGATTTTAATATAGTAATATGATTCAGAAATTCCAAACAGGGATATTTTATAAGCAAAGATCAGAAACAATGAACAAAAGGGCCATGATGGATTATTTGTAAAGAGTATTTCAATGCAGCCCAAACGTTTTATCCTCAGGTTTGGCAGCAAGACTGTAATCTATTAAATCTGGCTACAATACTCCAGATCACGTTATGTCAGTAATAACAAGTGGCTAGTCACTTTGTGACTTTGTTAAAGAAGGGCTGAGGGGACATCCGCACTAGAAGTTTCAGGGGCGCCTGGGTGTCTCAGTCGGTTGAGCGTCCAACTTTGGCTCAGGTCATGATCTCAGGGTTTGTGAGTTCCAGCCCCACGTCGGGATCTGTGCTGACAGCTCAGAGCTTGGAGCCTACTTTGGATTCTGTCACACCTCTCTTACCTCTCCCCTACTCTCTCTCACGTGCGCTCTCTCTCTCTCAAAAATAAGTAAATGGTAAAAAGTGTTAGTGTAGGCCAGGCCTCACTCTTGCGGATGGGCCAGGACTCCTCGCTTGGCTGTGGCCCTAAGATGAAGCCCCCTCGGCCCGGCCCTGACCCCATCCTGTGGCCTTCCTCTACTCCAAATCTAGGTACATTCTATACAAAGATTATTTTTTTCTGACTTAAAAACAAAACAAAACAAAACTTTTGATGCATATTGTTTGTTCTTTGGTTCCCCAGTATTTCTTTGCTTTTACAGCAGAACCCAGAATTCCTTGTGGGGCATTATTATCATAAGTGGCCTCAGCGTGAAGTGGTTCCCAGTTTTTTGCTCTCAGTACAAGAGCCACAGATTCTTCTGCTTGCCCTGGGCAATTCAGTGTGCAGGCACGTGATCCACACTGTGCCAGTTGGACACTTATCCCCACGACTTTAGAGTAAGGGCGGTAGGGGACAGCCAGAGTATGGATCCTATCAGGAACATCAGTTTACTCTTCAAAGGTTCTAGAAAATCAATTGATTAGCAAACACCATGCCGAAAATTTGGATAAGAATAGTATTGGTAGTGTTACCCACAGCTATTTTTCCAAGTTAAGTGGTGGTTATTTTAGGTAGGTCACTGATGTAACCGGGAAAGTCGAGTGGTGCCCACCAGGCCCTTCCATCTCCCTCCGTTGTCTGCCAGGGGATGCTTTAGCTTGAAAACCGGGCCAAATAATTTATGGTTAAAGGAGGACAGATTTAAGAATGTGTAAAAAATGAATATTAAAACACTGAATGTCTTCCCAAAAGTTTATTGAGTGCAACAAATATGTTTCCAGCACCTATATGCTGGGCTAGGTGCTCTGTCATATGAATCATTTAACTGTTTGTTTATTTATTTATTTATTTATTATACTTTTAAAAGTTTATTTATTTATTTTTAAAAGAGAGAAACAGAGTGGTGTGCCTGGGTGTCTCTGTTGGCTAAGCGCTGACTTCGGCTCAGTCATGACCTCACGGTTCATGAGTTTGAGCCCAGCCTCGGGCTCTGTGCTGACAGCTCAGAGCCTGGAGCCTGCTTAGGATTCTGTGTCTCCCTCTTTCTCTGCTTCTTCCCTACTCGTGCTCTGTCTCTCTCTGTCTCTCAAAAATAAACATTAAAAAAATTAAAAAAAAAATAAAAGAGAGAGCACGTGCACACTTGAGGGAGGGGCAAAGAAAGAGGGAGCTAGAGAGAATCCCAAGCAGACTCCACACGGTCAGTACAGAGCCCCACTGGGGCTCAAATTCACAAACCATGAGATCATGCCCTGAGCTGCAATCAAGAGTCAGATGCTTAACGGACTGAGCCACCCAGCTGCCCCTGTCATAGAAATTATCTAAAACTAAAGCATTTTTCATTTTCTTTAAAGCAAACTACCTGACTCATTTATTTTCCAGGTGAGGAATAATATCACAAGAGATTAAATATTTTTTTGTAAATAAATTCACAAAAGCCAGTGAAGAACCAGGACTGAAACTGATGTCCAATTCACAGCTGCTTCCTCTGCTCCCATTAGGCTCTCCACGAAGGGCTGTCCTGAAGAGGGTGACTGTCCTGGAGACGCAGTGACTAGATGGGATGAAAAGAAGAATTTGTCAGCAGGGCTATCATATGCATTCCTGTGAGTATTTTCCGAAATCTCTTCTTGAGGAGGCTTGTAAATCAATATCACAATCCACCTCTGTGAGTCTATTTGCAAGCAGCTGGCTAGGGTGCACCCAAGTTTAGAAGATAAGAGCATCGACCCAGACTGTCAACCCTACTGAGCCTATTTATAAAAGGAGCAGTGGAGCCAAAATGCAGGAGGAGGATGTGGGGGTGCAGTCTCTGTAGCCAGACTGCCTACATTCGAATCCTGATTCTGCCACTTACTAACTCCTTGACTATAGCCATATTGCTTAACTCTTTGTGCCTTGGCTCCTTTGTTGTAAAATGAGGATAATAATAGTATTGGCCTGTCTGATTTTTGTGGGGATTAAATGAGTAATAACTACTAAGCTGCTGGTACAACGTAAGTTTTGGCCCTTATTATTACTTGGTATTTGCTAAAGTCTCTTCAAGCTAAAAAAATGTGGCTATAATTCAGTGCTATATAAATGTATTAGCTGTATTGGCTACAGTGTAAAATAAAAGCAGAATGTGGAATTTAAGAAACAAAACAAAGGAAGAAGCAGACAGATCAACCGAAACACGGACTCCTAACTAGAGAGAATAGATGGTTACCACAGGGGGCGGGGGTGGGGGAATGGGTGAAGTAGGTGATGGGGATTAAGGAGTACACTTATCATGATGAAAAAAATAAAATAATAAAAAAATTAAGAAGCAGAACAAATATACTGGCAGATAAGGTGAGTCAATGTGGTTGTATTTAAGGCAATTTTCCTGAGAGTCCATTATGTACCTTGCGTGGCTCTGAAAGGATTAGGGGACTTTTTGCCTCAAGCTGGGAAGAACATCTTAATAACATTATCCTCTGATTTATGACGCTCATTGTTTCCCTTTATTTTCATTGTGAAAAAGTAGACAGAAGGATAAAGATATGAAAAACTAGATTTGTATCCTCGAAACCAAACAGAAATATCAGAAATGTGTTAGACTCAAGAAAGGAATCAATCACCCTGAGGAGAATCTGTGAATGTTTTTTATGGAAATTTGACATGTCTTCATTGTCATTAATACCTGCCATTACCACAGAAATAATCAGACAGATGGAGCGCTGGGCTTGAAGAGCACAGAAGCTGTTTTAAACAGCGTAACATGAACGTGAATTCTTCCTGAATTCCGCTCCCTATTCTAGAGTTAAAAGTCAGTAAAGGTTGAATAACACGATTTTCTCAGCTTTGTGCTAGTTAGTCTCCATTGGCTGAGCTGGTACATTCAGCCATCTTGATGAAAATTAATTATTGTACCCACTGAAAATGCCTTTGATGATGCCAGGGATGTGGAGTGATTTACTGGGATTGCTGCTGACAGTTCTGTCTTGGAGTGAAGGGCTCCTGATTTATTGGACTTTCCTTAAGTGGAAGCTTATTTTGGTTTTCATTTGTAGCTCTAATATTTTCTTTGTCCAGTACCGATTGTTCTCCCCAGATGAGACTTAGTTTCTTTTCTTTTGAAGTAACCTTGAAAGACCCCGACATAACACTTTGACTAAGCTTGAGTCACCAGACTGTGGTGCCACCCTGCACTAAGTTTTTCTTCCCCCAAGGCCTTTGGCAGCACCCCGTCTGATATGAATACCATTTGTAGTTTGCCTACACTTTTAATAAAGCCTTTTTGCTGGAATCAGCACTGGGGCTTCCAAGTTGCTGCTTGCCCCAGAAGGCTATGCCCATAAGTGCCACCATATGAGCAAATCTTGCAAAACTTGTGTCTGGTTTTGTTCGCAGATGCCGATGAAGAGACGTTCTCCCTGAGAACTCAAGTCATTCAGGCTCAGCTGCATTTTCACTGGAGTTGAAGTGAAGCTTGTTTTAGAAAAATTTTTAAAGAGTACTTTTGGCAAATATGTGAAAAAATTATGTAAGTAGAAATAGCGAGACACTTTCATTTTAAGAAGAAAGTCAAAGACGTTTTCCTTGAATGATACCCCTAATTTTGCTCCTGTCTTGAAACAACACCACTACCACAATGAGGTTAATGCAAACAGTCCTCAAGGGTGTGGGTAGGTGCTGAACATCACGTGAGGGTGGGGACACTGGTCTGTAATGACCCTAACCTGCCCAGCAGTCAGTCAATCCATGCTTCCTCATCTCTGTATCCCCCTCTAGCTCCTTGCCCAGGGGAACAGCTGTCCTTTGCTGGAGGAACCTCTAGTTGAGTGTATCAGTGCACCCTTGCATGCTCTGTAGCATCCGAGAAGTGAATAAGACAGAATCCGCCCAAATCCACCATGTGACTGGAAAAATAATTCCAGATGATGCCGACAGCATCTCTTTACAAAACAAATGCCATTAACATAATCATGACAAGTCAGTTCAACTGATGCTGATTTATGTTTAAGATTCCCAAATTTGGTTTTCTTTTAAACATTTCCTCTTACTATCAGAAAGGAAAAGGTTATCTTACTTATTCTAGCTGTAAAATAATACATGTAAAAAATCCCTGCATTAGAGAAAAATATTAAAACAAAGTAAAAGTTACCTAAATTTCAGAAACCCAGGGATAAATGGTTTTCTACAGTACAGTCCTCAAATTGTGCTACACAGATCCCTGGCTCAGATTATATATTATTATTTAAAAAGAAGAGTTTAGTGATAAATTAAGTCTAAGAGGGTCACCTGCATCACCCTGACCCTATCACCTGACCCTACCCCATCACCTGACCCTAAGAGGGTCATTAAGCATCCTACTGCGGCTCAGGTCGTGACCTTGCAGTTTATGGGTTTGAGCCTTGTGTCAAACTCTGTGCTGACAGCTCAGAGCTCCTTCGGATTCTGTGTCTCTCTTTCTCTCTACCCCTCCCCCACTCATGCCCCTCTCTCTGTCTGTCTCTCACAAATGAAAAACGTTAAGAAAATTAAAAAAAATTAAGACTGAGAAATGTTAGTTTAAGCACTGTTATGTATGTTTCTCTGTTGTCAACATTTTCAGAAACGTCAGTATCTGATTATGCTATGAGAACCACTAAGAAAATGTTACTAGGTAGTAAGTTTCTCAAACTTACAACATTGGAATTTCTTTTTGGAAAACATAACCCCCAAATCCGGAACATGCTGTCCTCTCAGCACTTTCTCATATGTTAATATACTTTATATGGATGAGATAACAAAACTCAAGCCAATCTTCATCTTGTTTTCATGTAAACTGAACAATGTAATGTGTAATGAATATGTGTATTCACGAATAGAGATCCACATCATCATTTTAATGGTTGTGTAATATTCCATAATGCATATATATTATCTTCTATTTAAGCAAATTCTCTATTACTGACCACTGGGGCACAAAAACAAAATAAAGACATACACACTAAATTTACAAAAATACTTGCCAAATTATAATGAGATCAGTAAGCAAAAAAGGTAAACATATCATTAAGAACAAATACAAGAACACAGACAATTCACAGAAAGAAAAACAACAGACTAAATAGACACGAAATTATGTCCAAATTCACATCAATGCTTTGCAAATAAGCACATTGAATTACAATGTTTTATTATTTTTTGAAGTTTATTTATTTTTGCGAGAGAGAGAGAGAGAGAGAGAGAGAGAACAAGCAGGAGAGGGGCAGAGAGAGAGAGAGGGGAGAGAGAGAGAATCCCAAGCAGGCTCTGCACTCTCAGTACAGAGCGTGATGTGGGTCTTAAACCCACAAACCATGAGATCATGACCTGAGCCGAAGTTGAACGCTTAACTGACCGAGTCACCCAGGCAGCCCACAATGTTTTATTGATTAGACTTGTAAAGAATAGAAAGGTTCACAAAAGTTAGCATTGGTGAGGGTTTGAGAAAATGTACACTGTTTTCCCTGTTAGTGAAAATTGTAAACCGGTACGACCTTTCTTAGGGGTAAATTATCTATATTTATTAAAATTTTCAGTGAGCAGATCCTTGGAATCAGCAGGTCCCCTTTAGACTACTTTTCGGTGGAAAAACCAAAATCACATTTCATAAACTATCCCTTATTAAGGTCTATGGTTGGGAGAGTACTGTGCTAAATTTGTGGGCAAGACAAACTTCTATTCTTCACTTTTCCTCAAGAAGCTTATGATGTGCACACTTCGAGCAAACCAAATTCACACGCACGCACACACACGCACGCACAGACACACACACATGCACACACACCACACCACACAACCCTACTGGACTTTTCACCAAAAACCTTTGAATACACACTAATAATAATGCATTTGGCTAAAATCATGATTAGAACACTGAAATTAATCAAGCTTTATCTAGGGGCACCTGGGTGGTTCCGTCGGTTAAGCATTGGACTCCCAGCTTGCATCATGATCTTGGGGTCCGTGAGTTCGAGCCCGCAATGGGCTCTGTGCTGACAGCTCAGAGCCTGGAGCCTACTTCAGATTCTGTGTCTCTACCTCTCTTTGTCCCTCCCCCACTCATGCTCTCTCTCTCTCTCTCAAAAATAAATAAGCATTAAAAATAATAATAATAAAAAAGACCATGTTAAAAAAAAAGCAAGCTCTTTCTAAGCAGAATTTTCCCACTTTTAGTAGTAATTAAAAGAAAATTTACATTCCCAGAAGTTCCTGGCAGGGCTAGCATTTGGTACAACTGGAAATCCTTCTAGTGAGCATAGGCTAATGAAGGGCAGGTTTTAAAAAACAGGATTTTATATTTGATGACACACTGGCTGCCTTTTCCTTTTTGCACATAGTTACACTTCTATTTAAATCATGTTTCCCTACTTTAGTCACTGACCAGTTTTTAGTTTTTTTCTTCAGAAGAATAAATTCTGGTGTAGAGGAAGAAGTCAGCTAGATAAATAAGATAAACCCATTCAGTTGGAAGCTCCATGAGAAAATGAATTGTGTTGTACTCCCTGTAGTGCCACCAGTACCCATTGCTTATTGCCCTGCTCACTGGGTGACTCGTAAGGACTTCTTGACTCTAGTTAAGAGCAAACCTCATGTTAATAAACTTAGACTAAACTGTAAGAGACTCTTAAATACAGAGAACAAAGTGAGGGTTGCTGGAGGGGAGGTTGGTGAAGGGATCAGATAAACTGGTGATGGGCATTGAGGGGGGCACTTGTTGGGATGAGCACTGGGTGTTATATGGAAGTGATGAATCACTGGGTTCTACTGCAACCAGTACTACGCTGTATGTGACTAGTTTGAATTGAAAAAATGAATTAAACATAAAATAAAATATCTTAAAAAAATAAACTTCGACTTTTGAAGGTGAGCTCTAAATGGATAGCCTAGATATGATACCCACTCCACATTCATGTTCTCCTTAATTAAGCATAATTTCCTAGATATAAATATAACATCACTGAATAGAGAGAGTAGGAACTTCCGGGCCAAATGAACATTTAGCTGAATGAGAATTATGAAGAGTCAGTATCTGGAAATGCTCCTGTGTCAAAATCAGACAGGATCATTAAGATGCAGCATCAAGAGGGGCGCCTGGGTGGCTCCATCCGTTGAGTGTCCGACTTCGGCTCAGGTCATGATCTCACAGTTTGTGAGTTCGAGCCCCACTTCGGGCTCTGTGCTGACAGCTCAGAGCCTGGAGCCTGCTACAGATTCTGTGTTTCCCTCTCTCTCTGCTCCTCCCCTGCTCACAGTCTGTCTCCCTCTCAAAAATAAATAAAGATTAAAAAAAATTAAAAAAAAAGATGTAGCATCAAGAAATAGGTGAATAAGTCGCAGGAATAAAAAGTACAGGATAGGGAATAGAGTCAATGGTGTCGTAATAACAGCATAGTGACAAATAGTAGCTCCACTTGTGGTGAGCACAGCATAACTTAGAGAGTTGTCGAATCGCTATGGTGCACACCTGAAACCAATGAAGCATTTTGTGTGAACTATACTTCAATAAAAAAAAAATAGGTGATTCCACAGACAATGAAAGTAAAATGGAAGGAGGAGGAAAGGGGATGAGAATAAATATGTATCTTAAGTACAGTAGCAGCTTTATGTATATTTTGCACTTCACCGGATGCTGCAAGGGGATTGCTATTGTGCTTATTTTGAGTGGGTCTAACAGTTTAAATAATTTGCTAAAGACCTCATACCTTTAGTGTGCATTAGAATCACTGGAGAGCTTGTTAAAACCAGCTTTCTGGGCCCTACCTCTGAAGCTCCTGAGTCAGTAGGTCTGGCACGGGGCCAGAAAATCTACATTTCCATGTAGTTCTGAGGTACTGCTCCTGCAGCTGCCAGGCCAGGAAGCAAACTTTGAGAACCACTGGAACTTGGCTTTTATCTGTACATTTTAGGAAAGCAACTGAAAAAACATTTTTATTTTACTTTTTAATTTTATTTATTCTCAAGTTAGTTAACACACATTGTAGTCTTGGCTTCAGGAGTAGATTCCCGTGATTCATCACTTACTTACAACACCCAGTGCTCATCCCAACAAGTGCCCTCCTCAATGCCCATCTCCCATATTCCCCACCCCTTCTACCCCAAGCCCTATCAACTCTCAGTTTGTTCTCTGTACTTAAGCGTTTCTTATGGTTTGCCTCCTTCTGTACTTTTATCTTATTTTTCCTACCCTTCCCTTACGATCATCTGTTAAGTTTCTCAATTTCCACATATGAGTGAAATGTGATATCTGTCTTTCTCTGACTGACTTACTTCACTTAGCATAATACCCTCCAGTTCTATCCACTTTGTTGTTGCAAATGGCAAGATTTCATTCTTTTTCATTGCCAACTAGTATTCCACTGTATATGTGTGTGTGTGTGTGTGTGTGTGTGTGTGTGTGTGTGTATCTTCTTAATCCATTCATCAGCCAATGGACATTTAAGATCTTTCCATAATTTGGCTATTGCTGATAGCACTGCTAGAAACACTGGGGTGCATGTTCCCCTTTGAATCAGCACTCCTGTATCCTTCGGATAAACTCCTAGTAGTGCAATTGCTGGGTCATAGGGTAATTCTACTTTTAATTTTTTGAGGAACCTCCACACTGTTTTCCACAGTGCTGCACTAGTTTGCATTCCCACAAGCAGTGCAAGAGGATTCCCCTTTCTTCACATTCTCGCCAATGTCTGTTGTTTCCTGAGTTGTTAATTTTAGCCACTGTGACCGGTGGTATCTCGTTGTGGTTTTGATTTGTATTTCCCTGATGATGAGTGGTGTTGAGCATCTTTTCATGTGTCTGTTTACCATTTGGAGGCCTCCTTTGAAAAGTGTCTATTCATGTCTTCTGCCCATTTCTTCACCGGATTATTTATTTCTTGGGTGTTGAGTTTGGTAAGTTCTTTACAGATTTTGGATGCTAACCTTTTATCCGATATGGCACTTGCAAATATCTTCTCCCATTCCGTTAGTTGCGTTTTAGTTTTGTTGATAGTTTCCTTTGCTGTGCAGAAGCTTTTTATCTTGATGAAGTCCCAATAGTTCATTTTTGCTTTTATTTCCCTTGCCTTCAGAGACATGTCAAGTAAGAAGTTGCTGTGGCTGAGGTCAAAGATGTTGTTGCCTGTTTTCTCCTGTAGGATTTTGATGGTTTCCTGTCTCACATTTAGGTCTTTCATCCATTTTGAATTTATTTTTGTGTATGGTATAGAAAGTGGTCCAGGGGCGCCTGGGTGGCTCAGTCAGTTAAGCGTCCGACTTCAGCTCAGGTCATGATCTCACGGTTCATGAGTTCAAGCCCCGCGTCGGGCTCTGTGCTGACAGCTCGGAGCCTGGAGCCTGCTTCAGATTCTGTGTCTCCCTCTCTCTCTGACCCTCCCCCGTTCATGCTCTGTCTCTCTCTGTCTCAAAAATAAATAAACGTTAAAAAAAAAAAAGAAAGTGGTCCAGTTTCATTCTTTTGCATGTTGCTGTCCAGTTCTCCCAGTACCATTTACTAAAGAGACGGTCTTTTTTCCATTGGGAAAAGATTTTGTCAAAGATTAGTCAAAGATTTGTCAAAGATTAGTTGGTCATATGTTTGTGAGTCTATTTTTGGGTTCTCTATTCTGTTCCATTGATCTGAGTGTCTGTTTTTGTGCCAATACCATACTGTCTTGATGATTACAACTTTGTAGTACAGGTTAAAGTCTGGGATTGTGATACCTTCAGCTTTGGTTTTCATTTTCGACATTACTTTGGCTGTTTGGGGCCTTTAGTTGTTCTGTACATATTTTAGGATTGTTTGTTCTAGCTCTGTGAAGAATGTTAGTGCCATTTTGATTGGGGTTGCATTGAATGTGTAGATTGCTTTGGGTAGTATTGACATTTTAACAATATTTGTTCTTCTAATCCATGAGCATGCAATGTTTTTTCCATTTCTTTGTGTCTTCTTCGGTTACTTTCATAAGCTTTCTATAGTTTTCAGTGTATAGTTTTCAGATCTTTTACCTCTTTGGTTAGGTTTATTCCTAGGTATCTTATGGTTTTTGATGCAATTGTAAATGGGATCGATTCCCTGATATCTTTTTCTGTTGCTTCATTATTGGTGTATTGAAATGCGACCAATTTCTGTACATTGATTTTATATCCTGCGACTTTGTTGAATTCCTGTATCAGTTCTAGCAGTTTTCTGGTGGAGTCTTACACATTCATCTGCAAAGAGTGAAAGTTTGACTTCTTCTTTGCCAATTTGGACGTCTATTATTTTGTTTTGTTGTCTGATTGCTGAGTCTAGGACTTCCAACACTATGTTAAACAGCAGTGGTGAGAGTGGACATCCCTGTTGTGTTCCTGATCTCAGGGGGGAAGCTCTCAGGTTTTTCCCTTTAAGGATGATATTAGCTGTGGGCCTTTCATATATGGTTTTTATGATGTTAAGGTATGTTCCTTCCTTCCCATATTTCTTGAAGGTTTTTATTAAGATAGGATCCTGTATTTTGTCAGATGCTTTTTCTACATCTATTGACAGGATCATATGGTTTTTATCCTTTCTTCTATTAGGGTGGTGTATCACACTGATTGATTTGTGAATATTGAACCAGCCCTGCAGCCCAGGAATGAAACTCACTTGATCATGGTGAATAATTCTTTTTATATGCTGTTGAATTCAATTTGCTAATATCTTATTGAGAATTTTTGCATCATGTTCATCAGGGATATTGACCTATAACTTTCCCGTTTAGTGGTGTGTTTGTCTGGCTTTGGAATCAAGGTAATGCTGGCTTCATAGAATGAGTCTGGAAGCTTTCTTTGCATTTGTATTTTTTGGAACAGTTTGAGAAGAATAGGTATTAACTCTGCTTTAAATGTCTGGTAGAATTCCCCTGGGAAACGATCTGGCCCAGGACTCTTATTTGTTGGGAGATTTTTGATGACTGATTCAATTTCTTCACTGGTTATGGGTCTGTTCAAATTTTCTATTTCTTTCCATTTGAGTTTTGGTAGTGTGTGAATGTCTAGGAATTTGTTCATTTCTTCTAGATTGTCCAGTTTGTTGGCATATAATTTGAAATAAACCTCAATAAAAAATCTGGAAAGCCCCCAAGTACACGGAGGTTAACGACATCCTACTAAAGAGTGAATGGATCAACCAGGAAATTAAAGAAGAAATTAAAAACTACATAGAATCAGGGTGCCTGGGTGGCTCGGTCGGTTAAGCATCCGACTTTGGCTCAGGTCATGATCTCACAGTTCATGAGTTCAAGCCCTGCATTGGGCTCTGTGCTTGGAGCCTGGAGCCTGCTTCGGATTCTGTGTCTCCTATTTCTGCCCCTCCCCCATTTGTGCTCTGTCTCTCTCTGTCTCTCAAAAATAAAAAATAAATGCAAAAAAAAATTTAAAAATACATAGAATCAAATAAAAATGAAAACATGAAAGTCCAAACCCTTTGGAATGCAGCAAAGGCAGTCCTGAGAGGAAAATACAGTGCAATTCAGGCCTATCTCAAGAAGCAAGAACGGTCCGAAATACACAACCTAAACTTACACCTAAAGGAGCTAGAAAGTCAGCAGCAAAGAAAGCCTAAAGCCAGCAGAAGAGAAATAATAAATATTAGAGCAGAAATCAACAATATAGAATCCAAACAAATAAAGAAGCAAACAAACAAAAACAGAAGAGATTAATGAATCTGCGATGGTTTTTTGAAAGAATAAACAAAATTGATAAACCCCTAGTCAGACTTCTCAAAAAGAAGAGAGGACCCAAATAGATAAAAATCACAAATGAAAGAGGAGAGATCACAACCAATACCACAGAAATACAAACAATTATTAGAGAATACTATGAAAAATTATATGCCAACAAACTGGACAAAAGAAAAACATTTTTATAGTATCTTTTGGTCAATACTTTCCCCATATTAATGCATAATTAGTTTCTTTCAACAAATAATTCTTTCAGCAAACTGTTTACTCAAAAATTAGGGTAGTGTTGGGACAGAACATAGAATTATAGATTGAAACCTGCTCCAACCAATAAAATGTAATTGGATAGGGATTAAAGACAAACCTTGGTCATAAGGTCAATATGTAGTTAACAAGGAAAGGAGGCTCTGAAAATGCTAAAGCTACCTCAAGAAATAATTATGGGAAGGAACCCACAGTTGGGTTGCAGACAGTATCTGGATTAAGAAGTTTAATTCTGGGTGCCACTTAGTAGAATAGAGGTCAGGTATGGAGAGTTTAGCTCAAAAACTCAAGATATTGCTGCCTTGGCATCCATTTTGTTTGGCAAAAACTGACACTAACCCCTTATGCAAGCAAATGCCCTAGGTAACAGCCGCAAAGTCACAAGTAAGTGCAAGTTCTTGATACAACTTCTCCGATGGCCTTTGTGATTAACAATCTCTCCTCCCTCCCATAGCATTCCACTTGTGCCCTCTTAGGTAAGACCCCTCAGGAACTTACCAAAGTTTTCTTTTTTGGTTTGAATTGTCCAATCCAGCCTCAGCCTTGCAACCCAAAGCACTCCACCCACAGACCCTAACAAAGGTAAGTGCTGAGGTACTGTGATCTCTGCCTGTACCTTGCCAGGACTTTCCCAAGTGGTCCCTTGCATTGTGCCATGTACCGCCTTCAGAACCTGTGAGTAATAGACTTCTCTATTTCAATTTCCCTTGTGGTTTATTTAATATACTCACTATCTTACACCTTAGGGCTCTACTTAACAGATGTTAATTTAACAAAGTCAAAACACTGGGATACAGACAGGTCCAGAACTTTTGAGTAAAACGCTAGGATGTAGGGCAGACTCAGTGGCTGAAAATATTGGGTGGTGGACTAGCAGCTATTACAATGTGAAGAGTTGTGGTAAATAAACTCTATCTACTTGTGACCTAAGATTCAGTTCAAATTATGAGGTAAAGACACATAAGCCACTGTTATGCTACAACACAGCTAATTAAAAATTTGCCAGGAAGGAGCAAGAAGGATGGAGTAGGTAAGACCAGTGTTTTCTGATAAGATGGTAGATTTCAGGTGGGTCATGAAAAGAATAGCAGAATTTCAAAATGTGGAGTTTAAATTTGTTAAATTCAACTAACACTTCTGGGGCATTCACTGCATGTGGGGCTAGGCACCTGGGATAAAAAGATAAATAAGAAAATCGTCCCTGCCTTGCAAAGTGCCCAGCTACTGGGCATCAGGTGGTGAGAAGGAAATAGAAGTGGTCATGTGGTTCACAGTATAGTGGAGGGAACTTTGCAATATACTGGGATAGAAATTTTGGAAGGGAAAATTGACCTTGGAAAAACTCTCTAAGGGAAGAGCATGAATAGAAACACAAGTATGGTTGTGATATGCATGAGGCCCTCTTTCCGGCTGAGCAATCCAGTGGATGGGGTGTGTGGGCATAAAAACTGAATAAATGTAGTGGGAGATTGTGTGAGTTAATAATAATGTAGGTGAACAAAGTAGGCCTGTTTAGTGAAGTTTGGGCTTAATTGTTTCATAACAGGCTTTATATAAAAGATGGTGGAGAATGGGGGTGACATGATCCAATCTGTGTTTTGGGAGGATAACTGGTGGCCAAATTAAGGATAGATTTGGGAAGCAAGAGGTTAGATTCAGGGAAATTAGATGAGAGGTCACTACTACAGATCATGAGAAATATGAGTGCTTTTGTTTCATCATATTAGGAAGTTCAAAGATGAACCCAAGTTAAATAATTTTTAAGGTTAAACACATGGCATTATATTTAAAAATACTCAAGATAGACATTTCCTTTATTTCTTCTTTTCTTCCTCCCTTCCATGCCTATTTGTTTCTCTCCTTTCTGCACCCCACCCCTGACCTTTCCCACCTCTACCCTCTCTCTCTTTTCCTTCTTTTCCATTTGGGAATATGTTTCTAAGTCCGTGAGAATATTCTTGTGTTAAAATCAGTAGAGAGAATGGAATCATAAAATAGTATGTGCCATGTTATAAAGTATCTTCTTTGGCTCCTTTATTCTGGTAACGCAGATACAGGGCTTGCTGGTCTGGACCAGTTTGGTCTCTTTAACATTGTCCGGGCCTCTGTTGTACAACTCAGGGCACGATTCCCATGGGATCTGTGTGCATGGCATCCCCTGGAGTTGGATGGCATAGAGCCAGCATTGCTGCTTATAGCCATGACTTCTGGGTTGGCAATGCAGAGTATCCTGGTAAACATGGTGGGTTGTAGATTTAATCCTGAATCTTACCACTCCCTCATCCCCTACTACTCCTAACATGTGACTCTTGTTTGATTTACTATGTCTGCTTTTCTTGTTATCTGACTCTATTCTACTCATTTTCTGGTCTTGACTTTCCCTTTAAAGCAGTATTGTTATTTAAAAAATATATATATGTGATAAATTAGTCTTTTGGACAACATGTAACAACACACAGATGCAATTCATGCTAAAAATCTTCTTAGATAGGTGTTTCCCAGTGCAGGTATGGTGTCAATTTCTTTAAGGCAGAAAGGCTTGCTTTGTACATTTTTTGAAGCTTCATTGTCTAACAGAATTTTTTCTAGTATGAATGTAATGCCAAGGTTGTGTTCCAGACTAAAATCCTAAACAAAAGACCAAGATTTGTGAAATTCCTGTTGTGATTTCATAATAATTTGTTTATTGGTTATTTTTAAAGTAAATAAAATGAAATATTATTTCAAATCAAAGCATACACATCAAATTCCCAGCAAATGAAATGGAATGACAAAAATTGAGTCAGTGACCAAGAAGTATTTATTGGAGTCCTGTGATGTGCCTAACACTGTTTTTTTTTTAAATTTTTTTTAATGTTTGTTCATTTTTTGAGAAACCAGAGACAGAGTGCAAAGGGGGCGGGGGTGGGGCAGAGAGAGAGGGAGACGCAAAATCCAAAGTAGGCTCCAGGCTCTGAGCTGTCAGCACAGAGTCCGACACAGGACTCAAACCCATGAACTGTGAGACATGACCTGAGCCGAAGTCAGATGCTTAACCGACTGAGCCACCCAAGTGCCCCACACTGTTTTTTTTTTTTTTTTAATGTTTATTTATTTATTTTGAGAGAGACTGTTCATGCATGCTGGGGAAGGGCAGAGAGAGAGAGAGAGAGAGAGAGAGAGAGGAAGAGGTAGATGCCAAGCAGGCTCTGCACTGTCAGTTCAGAGCCTGATGCAGGGCTTATGAACCGCAAGGTCATGACCTGACTCAAATCAAGAGCTGGACACTTAACCGACTGAGTCACCCATCCATCCAGTGCCTAATACTGCTTTAAGTGTCTATGCACGAAAGACATAAAAGAACAATCTCTGCCCATAAGGATCTTTAAATCTAGATGGAGAAACTATGAATAGGAAATAATCCAAAAACAATGTAGGAAAATACAAATTCCTTTTGATGGGTAAAAACAGTAAGCACAATACTAACCAGCCGATCAATGTAGATTAAGAAACTGAAGCTCCAGTGGAACCAACAGACATAAAAATCAAACTTTACAGATAAATTTGACATCTTGCTGGAGGATGGAAAATGATACACTGATTCTGAATAGGCTTTATTAAACTAAAGATACCACTGGTCATGCTGAGGGATAATAGCCCCGAACTCAGGTCAAATGCACAGTATAGGGGAAACAGTCTATCTTGGCAGGAAACTTAGATGAAACAAATAATAAGGAGCTTTAGTCAGGTTCAACAAAGATCTGCATAAATTGAAGTTAGGGGAGAACAAAGCAAAATTATGAAAAGAGCAAATAGAAAAGTGGTGAACCAGCTTGTCTCTGTGACTCATCTGGGAATAAAACTGCTGCCACATGAGAAATTCCCTGAGGTCTTTGTAAAGCATCAGGCCCATCCTTGAACCCTAGTCCATGTGCTTCCAAAGTTTGTGTCCCTACATCCTTCATCTTCCCATGAATGGCTCCGGAGGTATTGTTGGAAGGGTAATGAAATGAGTTGCTTGAGGTTCTTCGAGCAGACAAAAGACATTAGGGAACCCATGGTAGAGCTGGGAGATTCAAATTCCAATGCCTCAAAAACACTGCTGGTCTAGGAGACAACTGGGGCTGGTGGTCAGGAGAGGCTGGTAGAGGGTATGCATAGGTCCCAGAAGATGTCCTGCTAATCAGCTTCTGCCATATTTTTTTTTTTTAACTTTAAAACGTTTTATTTATTTTTGAGAGAGAAAATGCACACGGGGGGAAGGCCAGAGAGAAGAAGGGGACAGAGGATCCAAAGCAGGCTTTGTGTTGATAGCAGCAAGCCCGATTTGGGCCTCGAACTCACGAACTGTGAGATCATAACCTGAGCCGACATTGGGCACTCAACCGACTGAGCCACCCGGGAGTCCCAGTTTATGCCATCTATTAAGGTGAAATGGGTGTGCCCGGTCTGTTCACTGTGTTTCAAGAGGAGGTGGAAATCCAGTTGTTCTTTTTAAAAAAGAATTAGGGGAGCCTGGGTGGCTCACTCAATTGAGCGTCTGACTTCGGCTTAGGTCATGATCTCATGTTTCCTGGGTTCAAGCCCCACGTCAGGTTCTGTGCTGACAGCCCAGAGCCTGGAGCTTGCTTCATATTCTCTCTCTCTCTCTCTCTCTCTCTCTCTCTTCCTCTCTCTCTCTCTGCCCCTCCCCTGCTTGTGCATATGCTCTTTCTCTCTCTCTCAAAATAAATAAACATTAAAAAAAAAGAAACGAAAACGAAAATCACAGTAACATGATCTATTTTGATATATCTGTGGTTTCTTTGCAGACTAAGACTTAGCCACCCCTCTAACTTTTTAATGAAAAGTTACAGACAAAAACTAAATCTAATTCATACCAGTGACATCGATTTATTACATAGCATCCATTTTTTCTTTTTTAGTAGAGAGAGCGGTTTATATATATATTTTTTAATTTTTTTTTTCAACGTTTATTTATTTTTGGGACAGAGAGAGACAGAGCATGAACGGGGGAGGGGCAGAGAGAGAGGAAGACACAGAATCGGAAACAGGCTCCAGGCTCTGAGCCATCAGCCCAGAGCCTGACGCGGGGCTCGAACTCACGGACCGCAAGATCGTGACCTGGCTGAAGTCGGACGCTTAACCGACTGCGCCACCCAGGCGCCCCTATATTTTTAAAAAATCAAGTTGACTTAGATATATATGATATAAAAAATTAACATCATCTTTTTGTCTTAGCCTTTACCTCTTACTTTCCCATCTGCAGCCTACTACTGATGTAGTACACATCCTCAATATAGTAGCTGCTCACTTAATATTTGTTGAATTGAAATAGAGTTGAGTTTCACTCATGGACTCTATTTATGCTCTTGGTCCCATATCAGTCTTTTCAACCATGCCTAAATACACACTCAATGCTTGTGGTCCACACTACGTTCAGAGTGATTAAGCTCTCTGTGATTCATTAAACTCATTGAGGATTGTGTTGCTTTTACAGAGTGCTTCTTTGAGGAGAAGCATGAGCAGGAAATCATGTTTATATGAATTTTTCATCTATTTTTAGTCTATTTGGATGCTCATTAACCTCTAAGTGACTCAGATGAAATGTGTTATTTCACGTAAGAAACAGAAGCTACTGACTAATTGTCTAGAGAATATATGTCTGTTACTGGAAAGGTAATCAGTGTCTTTGAGTCATCTACACTCTCTAGTAGGCTATATCCTGGGAGAGGAGGCATCTGGGTATAGTTTTATGTGTCAGGTATCTCAGGGTTTAAATAAGAGCAGCCACAAATCACTGGTATTGCTGTCTTCCTTTTGCAACCCATGACCTCCCTTTCTACTCACATTTGTAAGTCATATGTATATGGAGAACTGACTTATTTAAACTAAGATTTTAGCTAATACAACCAACAACCTAGAAATAGAATTGTTATTGCTTATTAGAATTAAAAGTGACTTGAAATGTCTTTGTCATCAGAATTTTGTTAGTATGACTCTGTTTAAAGTTAAAAATATGGTGAGGTCCACAGAAAAGCATTTAGTCAAAGCACATTGGGATGGTACATCAATGGCACCAAGTATATAAATATAAATATTGTTTTATTTTATGATAGCCATAAAATTTTTTATAGCTTTCCACTGCCACATGTATCTATGTTTTTTTAAACATCTTTTAAATTCAAACAGTTTTGAAATTATAAACATCTGGGAAAGGTTTTCTTAAAAATTTACTCATTTCATAGTAATTTATTATATTTTCAGAATATCTTACATTTAAAAACCAAATTACCTATATGTTCTAATACAAAGAGAGCAGACTCAATATCATTATGCAGTAAATTGCCAACCATAGCTGTTTTTACAATGATCTTGGATATTTAGTTTCTAAGGGTATAGAAATGTATTGAAGAAAAACATGCTTAAATTGAAAAAAATCTGTTACATAAGATTATTTCCATATTTGCATAGTTAGGAAGAAAATGTGATACATACATTATCACACTACTATGAATTTTAGCTTAAATTATTTAGTTATTTTTTAAAAAAAAATTTTTTTTCAACGTTTTTATTTATTTTTGGGACAGAGAGAGACAGAGCATGAATGGGGGAGGGGCAGAGAGAGAGGGAGACACAGAATCAGAAACAGGCTCCAGGCTCTGAGCCATCAGCCCAGAGCCTGACGCGGGGCTCGAACTCCCGGACCGCGAGATCGTGACCTGGCTGAAGTCGGACGTTCAACCGACTGCGCCACCCAGGTGCCCCTAGTTATTTTTAATTAAAAAAATTTATTTGTTTTTGAGAGAGAGAGACAGAGTGAAAACAGGGAAGGAACAGAGAGAGAGGGAGACACAGAATCTGAAGCAGGCTCCAGGCTCCGAGCTGTCAGCACAGAGCCCGATGCGGAGCTCGAACTCATGAACCGTGAGATCATGACCTGAGCCAAAGTCGGACGCTTAACTGACTGAGCCAACCAGGCAACCCTTAATTTTTTTTTTTTTTTAATAAAAATGAAAGGATGTTGCATATGGTGAGGCAAGGCTGAGAACCCCTTACAAATTTCTTGTTAGACCTACTGCCTCTTCTGGATGAACCCTGTATCTGTGCTGTCCAATATAGTTGTCCCTAGACATACAGGGCTACACAGCAGTTGAATGTGGTTCTCAAGGCTCAAAAGAAGAATTTTAAATTCTATTTAATGTTAGTAAATTAAAATTAAAGTTTAAATAGTCACATGTGCTGCTGGCTATGATCTTTGTAAATGCAATTCTATACAATAAAAATGGAAGAGAATTCCAGTTCCTAGGGAAACCACTGCTGGCTTTCCTGTGGCTGGAATTTTGTCAATAGATTGCCATAGCCGACAAATTGGGGACGGGATCTCATGTTTTTCTTAGACTAAACAGCTAATTTAGATCAAATATTAAGAACAGTGTGTGAAGAGGAGTGGTATGTGTGTTCACTCAAGTAGTTTACTACCAGCATTACTAATGTTACTATATGTACATCTCCCTTCCAAATTCTCTGGTTTTCTGAAAAGTTCATCCAAAATTCTGCTTGTGGGAGAGCCACATTTGTGTGTGCTTCTCACTCCCCTTGGCTCCATTCTTCCCACCACTTCTCCCAAGTAATATCACCCCTGAGTTACTTATTTGGGTAAAAAAAAAAAAGGAATGTCCAGCATTGCAACCATATTCCAAATCTTTTTTTTTTAATGTTTTTTTTAAAATTTATTTTTGAGAGAGAGAGAGAGAGAGAGAGAGAGAAAGCACGAGTGGGGTAGGGGCAGAGAGAGAGAGGGAGGCACAGAATCTGAAGCAGGCTCCAGGCTCTGAGCTGTCAGCACAGAGCCTGACGTGGGGCCTGGTCTCGTGAACTGCGAGATCATGACCTGAGCCGAAGTCAGACGCTCGACCGACTGAGCCACCCAGGTGCCCCCATATTCCAAATCTTTTAATTCAGGGTCTATAGATTGAAGGGCTATACAAATGTGATTTCCATGCATGTGACAACGAGATAAATCCACACTTTGCATACATTGCAAAGTACAAAAGTTGAAGCCTCTTCTGATAAAGGTCAGAGAAGTAACAGAAGTCCGAAAAGCCAACCAAACTCTTGAATACGATGTATGCACCAGTGCCGGAGAGAAAAACAATCACAACATGTCTAATGTTCTAATTTAGCTTCGAAGACATAAGGGTAAAGGATTTGATCAAGCAATGTGCAGATCAATCAGATTTTACTGGTGCAAGGGAGGTTATGAAGAGCCATTTCAACATCTTACATAATAAAGAAATTTATCCAGAGAGGATAAATGATCTGCCTCGGATCACATGTAGATGGGAAGAACACTCTAGTCTACGTTTTGAGCTAATGGCTAGGCCAACAGGCTTAACCTACGAAAACGTTTCCTGCTTCTCTAATGCTGAGTTGAGAAAGTCATTTACTGTTGCTTTTGAGGCAAACCTGAAAGACAGCAGTTGAGAGCCAATCTAAAGTAGGAATGTCTCTTGTCTCCTTACCCCAGTGCTAGCCCCAGAAGAGAAATTCCTCAGACAACTCTTCAAATATGAGCTTTTCAGCTATCCATGATAACCTATAATTTCAAGCCTTTTAAGGTCATTCTGGGAAAGAGGTTTAAGACGAGAGAGTTCTTTTTCCTTTTGAAAAAAGAAACCTCTGGTTTTCCAAACATTTCGTAAACCTCTGGAACTCTTTGGAGTGAGCCAGAAGTGGAAAAAGTAACTGGACCTTCTTGGGAAAAATTAGTAGTAGCTGTTGAAAAGAGCATTTATCAGTAATCCAGACACTGAGGAAGTTTAGACATTGCTGAATAGGCAGAGTGTGGGAAGAAATGACCAGACTTGGGGTGTTGCTGGTCAGGTAACCTGGTCCAGGAGCTTCCTAGGATTACCATAAGAAAGTACTACAAGGTGACTTCATACAATGGAAATTTATTCTTTCATGGTTCTTGAGGCTAGAAATCCAAAATCAAGGTGTCAGCAGGGCCATGCACTCTCTGAAGGCCTCACTGGAGTTTGTTTCATGCCTTTCTCTTAGCTCCTGTTGTTGCTGGCAATCCCAGGCGCTCCTAGGCTTGTACACACACATGCCAATCACTACTTCTGTTGTCATTTGGCTTCTCTCTTGTAGTGTTTTCTCTCCTTGTCAGTTTGTATCAGTCTAACTCAGGTAACTCCCACACACAGTGACACCTAGTGGGTCTGGTCGTAGGCATCTAAATCCCCTTGAATGCTGAAATTCCCTGATGTTTGACTCTCTTTTACTCTGAGGACTCTAAGCCTATGTGTTTCTAAGGAATTTTGCTGACACTGCAGAGCTATCAACATGGAACAAGACACAAATCTATTAACAGCTCTGTAAATCTGAAAGATATAAAGTATGTTTGACCATTTTTTTTTTTTTGAGAGCCAATGAAATTCCACACAAGCCAACATGGAATATGAGACACAAGTCATTTTATCCATCTTTAATGTCTGTAAGCCATATGAGGGGCATAGTCCCATCTGAAATGGACTTCTCATCTTTTTTTTTAAACAAACTAAGGCTTTTTTTTAAACCTTTATGTATTGTTTTGAGAGAGAGAGAGAGAGAGAGAGAGAGAGAGAGAGAGAATGAGAGAGCAAGCAGGGAAGGGGCAGAGAGGGAGGGAGACACAGAATCCAAAGCAGGCTCCAGGCTCTGAGCTGTCAGCACAGAGTCCTACAGGGAGCTCAAACTCACGAACCATGAGATGATGACCTGAGGCGAAGTCAGACACTTAACCAACTGAGCTACCCAGGTGCCCCTCAGTTTGGAATTCTTGTTACCATCACTTCTGTGAACCACACTTCAACATTCTTGACACCACCATGAACTAACAGGTTGCCCTTCCCCTCTCTGTGTTTCCCAAACCTTCCCAAACCAGCTTCTCAGATACCAGATGGCACCTTCTTGTTCTCTAGAGTTTCCATTTGGGAGCTGCTCATGGTGGGGAGGGACCTGTGGTCTGGCCACTGCAAAGGATGTATAGGGAAATTCGGATGGTGATCTGATTGAAAGGGGCAATCTGTGAGATTTGCCATGAAGTTGCATTTGTAAACTAACACGTCATTTTTTTCAGATCAAACACGTATTTGAAGTGGCTTTGGGAGAGGCTGATGGAGATTATGGAGATTTGGGAGAGGCTGATGGAGATTCCCCTTCACTCTTCTACTGAGCTTAAGCATTTCTTTCTCATTTTCTACAAAAGTTTTCTTTTATCTCAAGATTTTGATAAATGGTAGGAAAAAAAACCCCTAAACATTGTTTGTTTCTTTTTAAAAAAAAAATCATATTAACACTTGACAAGTGGTCCTAAATATCTTAGTCCAAGGTGACTAATTGTAGTTTCTTTAGGCAGTATGGTATGTCAAGGGTGAGGTAATTTGGAATGCTTGGATCAAGATGTGGCTGACTTCTCTAACTTTATGTATGAGGTCATTCAAATAACAGGAATAAAGGTCTTACTTCTATTTCATGTTTTCCCTTAAAGTCTCAGGTATGATCTCTCAGTATCTCAGATGGTACACTTCCTCTTGAGAATAAACATTTATTTTGGGTTTTAATTTCTCCATCAAAACAAGATCCTTATCATTGAAGTCTTTTCACAGAATACCCAACTAAGCCATTTATTCTTATTACCGTTGTCTTAACTATTTTTCTATTGGCCTTTTTTTTCTCTCTTTCTCTTTCCTTTGTGGCTACTTCCTTAGAAAATGGAGTATGGGACAGAGATAGAATTAGGAGACATTTTTTTAGGGGGAGGATAAAACCTAATCTGAAATTAAGAGTCTTAGGCAAGATTATCAGCAGAAGCCAGAATATCAAGATAAAAGTAGGAAATGTTATTGAAATAGTAATCTTAACTTTTTGTTTGTTTGTTTGTTTGTTTCAAGAAGGATCGCTAACTATGGCCAAGACCTATCAGACTGAAACACTTTCCTCAACAGGTATGAGGTTGAAGGAAATTTGTAACCAGTTTGGGAGTCAAACTTGGACAAAAGAGTCAGGAACAAAGATGGCAGATGGTAAGATGATAAGCTTCTAAGTGATAACCTGATATTGACTTGAATAATCACCTTCATTTTGGTCTTGAGTGACAAAGGATTCCAGATTTGCCTTCTCCTTACTTCAAAGTGAACAGCATGTCTTCCTAAACTATCTCTTTAAGGAAATTAAAAACCAAATATTCTTCAATCTATAAAACAGAAATCCATTTTTTCATATGCTATAAATTTTGGATGAGAAAGCCTTTTATTACTAAGTTATCCAGTTGTTGTTTTTTACATAAAAATTCTCTATTTGCTTCTTATGCCAGGTATACATTATGAAAATTAGACACATTTTTTCTCTATTTCACACTAGATCTAGATATAACTGGAAGAAAACCAGTCATAGATGCTCCTGCAGCCTGAATCCCAGTATAAAGTCTACATGGAGTAGTCTTGTGATGGACAGGTAGTAAGAATAAAAAGTAGCTTTGCTGTTGGAAACCATTGGGGTTGTTTATTGTCACAGTATAATTTGGGATGCATTGGCTGCAACAAAATGATAACTAGGTAAACAATAATAACAACAAAAATCCACAGTGGCTGATAAGGGATGTAAGAATGTGCGTCTGTGTGTGTGTATGTGTGCATGCATGATCCTGTACATGCACATGTGCTTATGTGTGGACACTGGATGGTAAAACCTTCCCCATTCCTCATACCATTTCCTCATACTATTTCTCCTTGTAATGAATCTCTTCAATTTAGAGTAGTGAATGGGAAAGAAGACATGGTCAAGTTTGGAGCTGGTTTCATCCATTTCCTGTTGGGGGAGGAAGACAAGGGCACCAATGTTTTGTTTTTATCTACTAATTAGGAAAGAATTGAATCTGACTGTCCTTGCAGATCTGCCTAGCTTATGACTTTATGTTATGTTTTTTGTTGTTGTTGTTGTTATACGTTTATGCTGAAATATAGGCATAGCCAAATCTTCATAAATAAAAGAGACATTAAATCTTTTGTCCAGCATAAGCATGACAGAGGGCAGAGGGAAAAAGTCTATGAAATGTTGACCATTCTGCACAAAGATGTCTGCTGAGTACATAGATGCAACACAGAGTTAATGATGGCCAGATTTCATACAGATTCATCAGGTAAATCATGTTATTTTTCAACATATTCCCATATGTTTCTAGTAGCTGACGCCTGCTCCTTGGACTACATATCAGGCACTGTAGTAATTTTTTTATCGTGTTGCCTTTTGTGGGTATTTTCATTAAAATATACTCAGACTGTAGAATGGGGATTTTGCATCATCAAAGGGATTTCAAGAATTAACAGTGAGAAAGGGATGTTTGAAGGTGAGAAAAAATAGAGTAAGTACGATTATCCCCTGCAATAACAGAAAAGGGACTAATTGTTCCGTATATGACTGAGTTGTTCTGAATCTACCGTTGACAAACTTCTCGAAGATGATGAATGTGATTTGCTAAAGACAGCAAGGGATTTGGAATTCAAGGATACTTCAGCTTGGGTTCCCCTAGAAACAATCTGAGATGAAGATTTGTGTGTAGGAGGTTTAATAAGGAGTACTCTTGAGATCAACACCTACAGACGGGAAGGAGAGAAAGAAGGAGGGAGCAAGAAATTGGGCTCTGATGCAGTCTCACTGGAAACCTCAGCTGAGACAGAGAGAAGTTCTCATGATGGATTGGCCTCTGTGAGCTGTCTTGAGATAGAGTAGAGGACCAAGATTTTATACCTCCATCAATTATTCATGGGATATGGGCCACCTTGGAAAAGGTGTGACTTTGGGTCAAAAACTGACTTCAACTTATATTCTTTTATTTGTCGTGCAGGCCAGGAAAGCTTTAATTCCCATGAACTATAAAGAATTGCTGTAACAAATGAGACACTACAAAAGACAGAAATCTATAAATAGAGAGGTTTCCTTTAATGCTATTGATCTTAGGCTACACAGACCAGAAGGCAGAGCTGCTGCACTGCACAGTTCCAAGGGGCTCATAGTCTATTACATAGTTCAGATGAATATTGTCCATATGAATATCACTCCCTAGATTTGTGCAGTAAACAACCTGTGCAACCATATGCTTGCTGTGCCTTAATATGATGTGGAAATGTAAATGAATGTGACTTTTTGAAATTCAGGAGAATTATCTTGTTTAATTTGTCAACATCTGACTGATTAATGATCCAAGCCTAGAGCTGGCTTATTCCTTTTTTTTTTTAAGTTATTTTAATTTATTTTTTAGGAGAGAAAGAGTGAGTGTGAGAGAGGGGGAGTGAGAGAGAGAATGAGAGACTCTTAAGCAGGATCCACACCCAGCACAGAGCCCAATGCAGGGCTCAATAGCACAACCTTGAGATCGTGACCTGAGCTGAAATCAAGAGTTGGACACTTAACTGAATGAGCCACTTGGGCACCCCTTAATCCTTTTTAAATTAACCTGGCATCACTAACTTTATCTCATTGTCTTTGTCTTCCTTTGGATCTGTTTCTTTTGCAGTTAATCTTAAAATACCTGATGTTTGAGCATCACATTTTAAATAATAAAGACAAAATATTCTGCTTTGCTTAGGGGGCTGATGTTCTCTAACTCTTTTCCTTTTATAATTTTATGTAAGATCTGTGACATTTACTGAAAGAGCTGACTACATAAATGGGGGGCTGTGTTCAGTAGTAAATGTGGGCCAACCTCTACACTTGCACAAACCTCCACAGGGGAGCCAACAGTCCTGAGAGTCAACTTAGGAAAACATCAGTTTTTCTTGCACTCCCACTTCTAAATTATGTGAGAGAAGTGAGGAAAGGCAGTGGTTCCAGGCAAGTGTCCCAGTGTAGTGAAGGCATAGCTTCCAGAGTCTTAACTGAAGACCCTTGACTTCCCTTCCTGTTATAACATTTTGTCAATTTCTGTCTTAGTATAATCTGTTATTTTTTTGATAAGGGGATCCGGTTTTCATGGCGCCTCACTATAAAATGCAGAATGCTGTCTGTGTAGTCACCTCCTCCCTTAAGGATCTAAAATTCTTCTTATGTACCAGAAAACTGGGTTTAGAGCTGTCTTAGAGCCATTTTGAGGAATTCAGGAGACTGATTACTGAAAATACAAGTTGTCCAAATAAGAAAACAAAATCAGGACTTTATCAAGTATTTGGAGTTTTGCTAAAAACCACTTGGACAAAACTCAAGAGCAACCAACAAGATATGGCTCACAGCTTGAGTGAGAAATACTGTCATGTAGGGCATGCAACATCACAAAACCTTTTGTAAGGCTTTGGAACCTGGAGACCTGCCCTGTAGCTTCCAGTCAGGGTGCTCATCCTGGTGTTTTCCATCTTGCTGAAAGTGCGGCACTGTCAGCTCTAGGCTCAGAAGTAGATTCGCATTCCATCAGACTTGGGCTTTTGACCCAACAGTGTCCATTTGCACCTTGGCCAGTGTCTAATGAGGTGGCTTGGCATGCAGCACTGTCCAACTAGGGAAGCAGTGAACTAGTTAAGTCAGAGAATAAGAAGAGAACAATGAGAGGGAGATGAGAGCTGAGTAGACACGCAGAAAGAAGTATTAGTGGGCCTCTGGGGTGTCACAGTTCCAGATGGCCACAAATATCCTCAGTTAAAGTAAGCTAAGGGAACTTCTGTTTGTCACAGGCAGCCTGGCTTTAATGCCTGATCCTATGCCAGCCACCATGCCGGGCCGGGTCCTAAGAGTGAAGGGATCTGATCACTTAGGCTGGTTTTATCACCTTTAGTGGGAGAAACCACAATACCTGCCTTATGGAAAAGTGTTAACCAGCCACAGCCAATGGGGAGTAAAGAAAGACTGTGGAAAAAGAAAAGGTCAAGTTGTGCAAACCTTGAGGGTAAAGGTTCTCTCTTTCTTTTCCTTCCTTCCTTTCCTTCCTTTCAGGAGATTTCTGCCTTCATCCAAATCAAAAGAAGGCCCCAATTTGAACAAATGCCAACAAGTTAATGCACAAATGAATTACTGAGGTTGTTTGCAAACCATGACCCAGATTTTAGGCACACGGACACTTTATAAATACGGAACAATTACATCAACAACCTCATTTTAAAGTTGAACAGACAGGCTGACAGCAGAAAATCTTGAGATAGTAAGCAAGGGAACCCCTGAAATTTGTAAGTACATCCATTTTAAGAATATGAGGGTGTGCCTGCACACATTTTTGGCAGCTGTGGCCGTGTGGCTAGGCAAAAGTATTCAGACTAACCATGAATGGGAAAGAGTTGATAATTTAAGGCAGAGCACAGTGCGTTCAATTCAGCACACAGAGGGAAAGATAATATGATATAATGCTAACTGTGTCCATGTGCTCTGATGGATCTAGTATATTAATGAACTGGAAAAGTTATCTCCTTTGTTTGGATAAGCATGCCACTGATATTCCTCATCCCAAGATACATTCCAACCATTTACGTTTCATGCTTCCTGGAAAACAAAATTTCAGACTGCCTGGAAGGTTTTGCTACTTTATGACATTACTGCCAGCATTTCATTAGAACCATATTTAGTTGAATGCCTTCAGAAGAATTTTATATACAAAAAATGGACCCTGAACCAAATCTTAATATGTTGATATATTTTGACAATATAGGTAACTTGAAAGAGAACTAAAGTTCTCTAAAGGTAACATTGCTGCCTTAATATTACCTATATAACAAACTAAAAATAACACAAAAATGATTGAACGTTTGGTTTATATGGTGCCACATAGATACGATTTAAAGGCTCAAGAGGAAAACTCTCAAAGACAGTATGAAATTTGATTCCTCCCGCTGTCACAGAGCCAAACATTGGCGGTAAGGAGTTTGGCCTCAGCGAGAGCATTGTATATACATCACGGTCATTGTTCAACAATATCAGTAACTTGTATTCTTAAGTTGGTTTTGTGGCCGTTCGTTAGTTCCTGGGCACCCTAAAATATGACGTGTTATAGAACCCAAAATGGGAAAATTTATTTAGAGTCGATCAATTGGTGAAAAGAAATCCATCAAACCATTTGGCTGATGATGGTTACAGTTTTATCCACAGGTTGACGGAGGGATGTTATTGCAGGAATGTGCAAGGTAAACCCTGAATGGGACTCCGTTAATCCAGCAGTATTAGTGTTCTCAATGTGGCTCTTCAGGAAATAAAGAAAAACTAAATTTGAAGTTGTTTTAAATATATTTAACTATATAAGCATTCAAAGTTCCCTAATCTTGACAAATAGCAGGGAAGATTAGAAGAGTAGTAGGGCCTATTTTGTCAAGTGGGCCTAATCAGTCAAGTCAGGAAAAAAATTTCCAAAGATCTTGGTCAGCTATTGCTGACATACCCTAAGGTTTAATTGAATTCAGCATTTTCAATTCATATAGAGTACTACAAGTTCTTTAATGAAAGAAAATGTACTGCGTAAAGACTAAACAGGCTTCATGCAATTTTATTTACAAGATGAACTTGTCCATAAGTTCCTTTTTCATGGACAATTTTACTATAAATATTGCTGTGTGCCAGCTTAAACTATTATGTAGTTCACAGATGTGAAGTCTATATTAACAATATTTAAAACCATTGAGATATCGCAAAACAAAGTCTAAGTTTATTGCAACAACTTTGGATGTAAGAGAAATGGATACCATAAAACTTGTATCACTAGCACGTGCATAAACAGGCACTGTAATGTGGAGACATCCATAATTAATGTAGGTTTGGGTTTTTTTTTCTCAAAATTGAATCTAATTCTGTCTTTCTGAAACCTTTTATGCCATACTTTGATGTGTGGAAATCTAGACATAAATGATTAGGTTGCATTTTCCTTCTGTGGTAGTTCATGGCAACTTGCAACAGGCAAGACCCTTCCACATTCTGCATCTGTAGATGTGCTGCGTACCAGACTCCTGGCAATGGCTGCCTTTTGTCCTTGAACCTCCACCTACTTCTACGGGATGTTTGATTTCTTTTCAGGATTTGCCTTCTTCCTCCTCCTCTTCCTTCCCTTCCTCTCCTTCCCCCATCCTCACCCCTTCCCATCTCCTATGGCTTCTCATCTTCCTTTCCTCCTTCTTGTCCTTTTCCTCCGCCTCCTCTGTCTCTAATTATATATATAAATATAAATATAAATATAAATATAAATATATATATAAATATATATAAATATATATTATATATAACATATATATAACATATATAACATGTATATAACATATATAATATATATAAACATATATATTTTTTACATAAGGAGATTCAAATACTATATACATACATTTTATGCTAGCAGTATTTTGCACTGTTGAATATTAGAAAATGAAGAAAAATCATATTGCCACCAGCCCTACATCACCATTTTAAACTCTAACGCATATCCTTTCCAATCTTAGATCTCCATATAACATATATAATATACATATATAGTTTCTCATATGTACATATAGTTTTAAATATAAGTATACCTATTTTGTGTGTTATGTGTGTGTATACATACATATATAAATACATGCATATATTTATGTGATTTGTTGTTTTATAACCTGCTTTTTCCAGTTAGCCATCTCCATCTCTACTTTACAATTTCAGTAAATTTTTGTCTCATATAATACCTAAATCTTATTTAAATTTCTCCAGTTGATTCCAGAATGACATTGCTGCTGCTTTGTCCAAACAGTATCCAAATAACAGCCTGGTGCTTATGCCCCTCAAAAGTCTCCTTTTGTCTAGCACAGTCCTTTTTTATCATGATGTTGACTTGTTGGAAAAGCAGGGCCAGTTGTCCTGCAGAATGGGTTTCCTACTCTTGAATGTGTTGTTTAACAATCATGGGAGGAATGACTTTATGGAATATTCTAGATGGGACACACTTTAATTTTCTATTCACAGTTTGAAAATGAAATACCTACTGGTAAGTAATTTGTTCTTCCTATCTAGAAGCTTTTAGGATATTTTTCTTACCCATCAGGATATACCTAGATGTGTTTCTTTTTCATGAAAACTGGCTGAGTCTCAGTGTACAGAGTCAGCTCTTTTCTCAGTCCAAGGATATTATTTTTCAGGTATCCTATTTTTTTCTTCCCAAATACCATTACTGTCTTGCTAGATCTTCCACAACTCTTTCACCTTTTCCCACATGACTTCTACTTCTTTCATTTTTATACTTTAAGATATTTCTGGTTATTTATCTAGTCATTCAGTGGTCAAACTCCTTTATTTATTACCTACTGATCTTCTTAGTTTGAAAAGAATGAATTAAATCTCTAAAAAATCCTTTTTCTTTTTTGTACTGTGTCTGAATCTTCTTAAGTACTCATGATTAATTTTTATTCAGGTGATCACCTGTCTCATGCAGCAATTCCATCTCACAGTGTGTAGTATGATCTATTTCTTTTAGCCTCCAGGGGCTCCATGGATGGAACGTTATTTCCTCTGCCAGCACATTGGAGCTTGGGTCAGTTGTTGAAATGACAGTGAGACTGGTGGGATCCCTTTTGTGACGATCCAATCCATAAACCCATGGATCTATCTACAGGCAAGATACCAGCACACTTCTACCACACTTATGGTGTTCCTGGAAGAAGTCTCTTTATTCTCTGTCTGACTACTGTTTCTTAACTTAGTGAAGGTTAGGAAGACTTTTCATTTCAGTCTTGGAAACTAGAAGACAGATCATATGGAGAAAAGACCCGTAGTCCAAGAATCCAATACATAGCTAAGATGCATTCACATGTTAGGGTGAAAGACATGATCTCAGGGATAGGCAAGAACTCAGATTGAATGCTACCCAAACTCCCTGTATTAGGAAAATACATGAGAAAAGACTACAACAAAACAACAGATTAACCCAAGCAGGGACCTCAGCCTGGACCAAAATGAAGAGACACAATCTGGACCAAAATGTGGTTGAGGTAGTGTGGCCCAGGAATTATACACACAAGCTCTGAGTGGTTCACCCGAATTTAGTTCTTGACTATGTCACTCATTTATCGTGTCAGATTGGCAAATATTTAACATCTCTTTGTCTCGTTTCTTCATTTATAAAATGGGGAGTGGGAATAATGGTAGGACTTATCCCACAACACAGTTGCAAGGAAAAAGTGAGTTAATAAATGAAAAATATTTAGAAGAGAATCTGGCACATAATATATGCTCAGTAAGAGTTATCACATTAGTATTCTACATATCAGTTTAAGAAAACACTGTTTAAGAATACATAAGTGCTGGATAAGGACTCTTAAAATAGAAGAGACATTTCATAAGGGAAATTTTGATATGGTAATCACTAAACTATCTCAGCAAACCATTGGTATGTGAGGAAAGAAAGGCAAGATAAAACTAACCGAAAAGATGGGGGATTATGTAAGGAAGGAAGAATGTGGGGAACATAAAAGTATTTCAAATTCTTTTTATATTGGAGAGGTGGGGAAGCAGGTAGGATTAGAACATTATGGTGGGGAAACAAGAATGTAGGTAATATCTTGTTTTTAAAGCGATCATAGTGACATATGTGTCTGGTTAAGAGAGCAGGGAAAGAGATGGTAACCATTAAGGGAACGGAAAAATACACCAGAACCTTTAAATTAACATGGAGGAAATAGGAATGAGCAGCAATTCCATCAAACTAACAAAACCAAGGGGAAGAAAAACAGGAAAATAACAATGTAAGTTAAGTAAACAATGGAGTAAGGTGGAAGGAACAAAATCAATGACAGCAGGCCCTCTGTTAAATATGAATGGACTGAATTCACCTATTAAAAGTCAGAAATTGGTACTTTGGGTTAAAAAACAAAATTTGGATGTGAGTTTACAAGTGCATGTTGAAAGTAAAAAAAGTTCCTTCCTTCCTCCCTTCCTTCTTCCCTTCCAATAAAGGGATTGGGCAACACAGGGAAAGTGAACTAAAAGAAAACTGGAATAATAATACTAATATTACAAGATGAAATTAAATGATATTTATTAAATATTAAATATGTAATATTAAATAATATTACAAGATGAAACACTAATATTACTAAGATGAAATTAAAAGTTAAAAATAGAATAAACAGGCATATTGTGTAATGAGAGGAATCTAAGTTGATGAAGATTTGCCATAAAATGACAACACAGTAACCACACAATGACAAAATACACAAAGCAAACACTGCTAAAAGTGCAAGGAAAACAAGTACATTGATAGCGAAAGATTTTTTACTGTGTCCTTCTCAGAAATAGATCAGTTTACTATCTGATGCTAAAGAAATAAGCATTTCTTTAGCAAACTTGATGGTTTGATGTATAGACCTTATACTCTTCTAGTAGAGAATGTAATTTTTTCAAGTATCTAAGCACAAAGCAATTGATCAGATACTTAGCCACAAAGAAATCTGAACTAAATTAAAAAAAGGGAGGCTTTTAAAGACATAAACACTATTAAAATTAGAAGTAAATTATAAAATGGGACCTCATCAAAAACTGAAAATATTTAACAAGTAAGAAATAGTACTAGATAGCATTTGTATAAAAAAGGGAAATTAAAAAGAAAAAAAATTTCTAGAAATCAGTGGGAAGAATGCTTTTTTTCCAAATTTCATGAAATCTAACAACTAGCACGTCAGAAAAAAGTATGATATTAGATATTATCACCATTAAAAAGCAACAATAAACAAGTAGCTACTTATTTTCATGATTTTGAAAAGGAACAACAGAATAAACCAAAAGAAACTGGGAAATAAGAATTAACTTATATAAGACCTGAACTTAATGAAATGGAAAACAAAAATCATTGAGAAGATAAATTAGTCCCAAAGCAGTTTCTTTAAAAGAGAATTACATTATTTCTATTAAGCCTCACCTGAGGATCTGGTAACATCATGCTCCAGCAAAACAAAAACAAAAAACAAATGGTCCACTGAAATTAGAATAATTCCAGGATGGCTTGAAAAGATACTGCTTGCGAAAATAAGGGCATAGGATATGGAAGACAAACAGAGTAGCACAGTATTTTCAGATAGTTAACAGCAGATTTGTCATCACCACTTGCTCATGAAAGAACAGGGAGAAGAAGCTATAATCTGAAATTGGAAGGAGACAATTGAGCAGAAAAGCCACCTTCTGTGGCTTTCAGTGGAGTCAAAACTAGCCTGACGTGGCTCTGTGGAGAGCGAGGCATGGGAATATATACTATACCTGAGCCTCATTCTACTCTTTCTTTCGTATCTCCTGCTGGAATTCCCCATTGGGAAACCTAACTGGAAGCCAGATAGCCCTGGCTATCCACTGATATGGTCTATAAAGGTTAATCTCCTGGAGCATAGAGCAGGGTGGAGAATGGTGGAGTTCATCCGGAGGGACAAACAGGTTTCCAGCACATTATCAGATTCAGAGCATGAGCCCCCAGTCTCAAGTAGTACCTTTTACACATTATATGCTGGGAAATTGCAGACTGTCACTTAAAAATCTGAGACATACAGGGGCGCCTGGGTGGCGCAGTCGGTTGAGCGTCCGACTTCAGCCAGGTCACGATCTCGCGCTCCGTGAGTTCGAGCCCCGCGTCAGGCTCTGGGCTGATGGCTCGGAGCCTGGAGCCTGTTTCCGATTCTGTGTCTCCTTCTCTCTCTGCTCCTCCCCCGTTCATGCTCGGTCTCTCTCTGTCCCAAAAATAAATAAACGTTGAAAAAAAAATTTATAAAAAAAAATAAAAAAAAAATAAGAGAAGAGCCAGTAAACTGTTGATTTAAATTATAATATTGATGGGTTTTCTTTGTGAAAAAAGGAAATAATTAAAAATTATTTTGTTTATGATTTTGTTTCATCATCCAGTTGAGAAAGCTTTTAAAGTACAACTATAATTTGTTATTGTCAAGAGTGTAACTTGTGTAAAGTTTTGAAATAATATAGAGGATCCAATTAAAACATTCTAAGAGCTTATTTAACAATTTTAAAGACTGTTAATAATCCATGTTGGATCAATTGGTAAGTGATACAGACACAGACACACACACACACACACACACACACACACACTACTCAAGGGAATTGAGGTTAGACTTTTACTTTGATCAAAGAGAAATTTTCCCCAACTGGTGAAGAGCAGAACACAACAGCTTTTACGGTGACTTCTATTTTACTACTCAACTCATAGCATTACCTTCGGCTATCATGTAGTTTTACAGTCACATTGATAAGGCAATGAAGAAAATCAAATGTGAGGCACCAATCATTAATCCAACCAATATACTGACATTTCAGGCTGCCACAGACATTTCAAAATGGCTTCTTTACTTCTGCCAAAGAAATTCAATTTTTATCAACTGCTGCAGGATAGGGGGCCTTTGTGCAGAATTAAATGAAAGAAAAAGAATATGATACAGGCTTATCTTCCTAGCTCATATTCACATATGCATTCCACACATTCCTCTTTTTGAGTACATCATACAACATAGGACCACATGAATCATTAACCCTCAAAAAGCTTTAATTTCTAAGATTAGTTGATTGGGCGCACCATAGTACTGCTTAAACCTCCATATGTCAATAATAACACATGAAACTCCAAGATATGGAAGAGGCTGGGATCTGTCCTATTTCTTTGATTTTCTGGCCCCTCTCCTTTATATAATTCTTTGAAATATTTAAGACTTACGCTAGTAGCTTTGGTAGTAACTTTATCTATGATGTCAAGTAATAGAATAATAAAAAATACGAGAGGAAAGAAATCCCAGGGATAATCTAGTACAAACTCCAATTTTAAGTATGAGAAAAATGAGAACTAGAGACTTATTAATTGGGTAGAGGACACAATCATTAGTGGCGAGAATGCTAGAGGTCAGATAAAAATCATAGAATATTGGGAACAAAACAAAACTAGAAACCTATCCCTTGGTGTCTAATCAGCTTTCTTTATTATTCCCTAATGACTCTTAAATGAAAAGCATAATTTGCAGAAAGTTTTTATACTTACCCCAAAATAATATGTCTAAGAAAGCATTTAAATAAAAGAGATAAATAGGGCAAGGTTGTGCTGCTAAAAATTATAATAAAAAATTATTAAATATAATAAAAATTATAAAAAATATAATACTCTAATGCCTAAGGTAGATGGGCATAATTGTATGTCAGAATAAGTGACATAATCAGGAGACTATAGATGCTGGAGAGGATGTGGAGAAATGGGAACCCTCTTGCACTGTTGGTGGGAATGCAAACTGGTGCAGCTGCTCTGGAAAACAGTGTGGAGGTTCCTCAAAAAATTAAAAATAGACCTACCCTATGACCCAGCAATAGCACTGCCAGGAATTTACCCAAGGGATACAGGAGTACTGATGCATAGGGGCACTTGTACCCCAATGTTTATAGCAGCACTCTCAACAATAGTCAAATTATGGAAAGAGCCTAAATGTCCATCAACTGATGAATGGATAAAGAAATTGTGGTTTATATACACAATGGAGTACCACGTGGCAATGAGAAAGAATGAAATCTGGCCCTTTGTAGCAACATGGATGGAACTGGATAATGTGATGCTAAGTGAAATAAGCCATACAGAGAAAGACAGATACCATATGTTTTCACTCTTATGTGGATCTTGAGAAACTTAACAGAAACCCATGGGGGAGGGGAAGGAAAAAAAAAAAGAGGTTAGAGTGGAAGAGAGCCAAAGCATAAGAGACTCTTAAAAACTGAGAACAAACTGAGGGTTGATGGGGGGTGGGAGGGAGGGGAGGGTAGGTGATGGGTATTGAGGAGGGCACCTTTTGGGATGAGCACTGGGTGTTGTATGGAAACCAATTTGACAATAAACTTCATATATTGAAAAAAAAGAAAAAGTGACAAAAATCATAATTTTTGTTATAACTTCAAATAAGTGTGCTTATTTAGTGCCACAATCTTCTGCTCTTTTAAAGATGGTAGATAATATATTTCTTTCAAGATTGTCTTATAGCTATTCAGAGTAAGATGAAAACCTCATTTCAAATACATTTTCATTTCAGAAAGAATAATTAAATATTTTTGCTTTTAGTAAAAAAAATGGTTGGACTCATGGAATCCCAGAATTGGAAGGGTGTGTAGAGATTGCTAGTCTCACTTCCTACCCAAAATAGGAATCCCTTCTGCAGTGTCTCTGAGAAGCAGTCCTGTGGTCGCCATTTACATATTTCCAGTAATAAGAAACACGCTATTTGTGAAGCAACACTTTTTACCAAGATGTCATAAAATTCTTCCATATTGAGCATAAGTCGGCTACCCTGTCCTTTACAACTTTAGCTCAATATAAGTTCTTCCCTCTAAAGCAAAGGGAAGTTTGTTCTTTTTTTGGTAGTCATTGCACAAACATTTAGAGATTGTCATTCTATCTATTCTAAGTGTTCTTTTCTGATGCACTAGCAAGTTCAAGTTTCTTTAGTTGTTCCATATAAAGTACAACTTTGAGATTTCTGGCCATTTTAGTAGTTCCTCTGAATATAGCGATTTGCCACTGTACCCCTAGAAATTAACTCTCCCATAATGATTGTGGGTTCCCAACACTTTCTTGTATATTCCAGTGCTGCTTAACAGCTCAACTTAAGTTGGTCTACCATGTTCTTGGATCAGGGCATTAAACTTTCAGTATAGTCCTGGCTCATGTTTAGCTTGGGGGTCAATAAAATATCCCAGATCTTTTTGAACACGAAACTTAGTGAAATCATCTCCTTGATCCCCTCCTGGTGAAATTCAGGTGATAAAATTTAAATGCAGAGTTTTATGTTTTTCCCTGCTAATTTTTTTTTCATGGTTTGTTCCCACCATTCTAGCATTTTGAGCTAGCACAGACAAGTGACAAAGTTTGATGGGCAATCTGGGGCTTAGCCCAAGTAAAGATAGTATGGTATCTATCAGGATGGAGCCATAAAGATGGTTATCTAGTGAAAATTCTGGACCCTAGAGAATGAGCTTGGGTGAAGACATCCTGGCCTTTAACGGACCAGCTGATAGGGATGAAAAGGTATCAAAAGGAGTCAGGCAGAAAGGGAAAAATGAAAAACTTCCTAAGATAAAATCCATTATTTGCAATTTTATCTAGAGCTGTCTAGGAATAGGATACTTTTTGATATGTTAGTATTTTATTATATAAACTCAATCATTTATTAAAAAAAGGCCATAAGGATAAGTTAGAAGTGAATTAGTAGTCAAAGAATTTGTTATTCTTCTTTTTTTTAATTTTTTAATGTTTATTTACTTTTGAGAGAGAGACACAGACAGAGACAGAGACAGAGTGTGAGCAGGCGAGTGGCAGAGAGAGGGAGACATAGAATTCGAAGCAAGCTCCAGGCTCAGAGCCCAAGGCGGGGCTCAAACTCACAAGCCATGAGATCATGACCTGAGCTGAAATTGGATGCTTAACTGACTGAGCCACCCAGGCACCCTTCTGTTACTTTTTTTTTCCTTTTTTTTTTTTTTTTTTTTATGTTACTCTTATTTAAAATTTTTTAGAGCAAGGTTTTTCAATGTCAGCACCATTAACGCTTTGAGCCCAGTAATTCTTTGTTCAGGAAAGCTGTCTATTGAATTATATAATGTTTAACAGCATCCTTGGCCTCTACCTACTAGATGCCAGTAGCATCTCCCACCCCAGTTGTGGCAATCAAAATATATCAGATGCTGCTAAGTGTCCTTTGGATAAAACTGACCCTGGTTTAGAAAAATTGGTGTAATTCAGTGCATAATTAAATTACACCAATTATGATAAAGGCAGATTCTGTTAAATTTCGTGTTAAATAGACAACAGCAAACGTTAATTGTAGGGAGCATGACCATTATTACTATAATGTGTTCTATGTTCTTTTTTGTGCATGGTCTATATAAGGGATTGTTTATTTTTTTCAACGTTTTTTATTTATTTTTGGGACAGAGAGAGACAGAGCATGAACGGGGGAGGGGCAGAGAGAGAGGGAGACACAGAATCGGAAGCAGGCTCCAGGCTCCGAGCCATCAGCCCAGAGCCTGACGCGGGGCTCGAACTCACGGACCGCAAGATCGTGACCTGGCTGAAGTCGGACGCTTAACCGACTGCGCCACCCAGGCGCCCCGGATTGTTTATTTTTTAATCTTTTGTATGTATGCTATTAGAAAGACATCACGGATACCTCAAGGGTATTAAATATTCAAAATATTAATTCATTAAGTAAATATTTGCTGGGCTGACAATATGTCCCAGGTAGAATTATACACATTGAGGTTACAGCAATAAATAAGACAGATAAAAACCCCTGCATTAATGTGTGTGTGTGTATGTGTGTCTATTTGTGGTTTGTATGTATGCGTGTGCATACAGACACAAACATATGCAAATGTTAAGTGAAGATGAGAAAATAATGAAAAAAATCTTATACACATATATATGTATATATATGAAAATAAGATAAAAGGAGAGAGAGATAAAAAGAGAGAGGGAGGCAAACCATAAGAGACTCTTAAATACAAAAAACAAACTGGTTGCTGGTGCTGGAGGGGTGTTGCATGGGGGATTGGCCAAATGGGCGATGGGCATTAAGGGGGGCATTTGTTGGGATGAGCACTGGGTGTTATATGTAAGTGATGAATCACTAAATTCTACTACTGAAATCATTATTACACTATATGTTAACTAACTTGGATTTAAATCAAATTTAAAAATTAAAAAAAAAAAAGAAGAGGTCATGTGTGTGTGTGTGTGTGTGTGTGTGTGTGTAATGGAATATTAACCATCAAAAAGAATGAAATCTTGCTATTTGCAAAGATGTGGATGGAGCTACAGAGTATTATGCTAAGTGAAATAGTCAGAAAAAGACATATACCCTATGATTTCAGTCATATGTGCAATTTAAGAAACAAAACAGATGGACATAAGGGAAGGGAAAAAAGAGAGGGAGGCAAACTATAATAGAGACTCTTAAAGATAGGGAACAAACTGAGGGTTGATGGAGGGATGTGGGCAGGGGATGCCTAAATGGGTGATGGGGATTAAGAGGGCATTTATTATTGTGTTGGGCACTGGATGTTATTTGTAAGTGATGAATCACTAAATTCTATTCCTGAAACCAATATTATACTATATGTTAACTAACTAGAATTAAAACAAAAATATGAAAAAAATAAAGTTTTTGACATACTCTGGAAAAAAGTATACAGTGTTATGAAGACATGAGGTGCTATGAAGGAAACTAAATAAGGTAAGGCATAGAATGAAGTGCGCTTGTGTGCCACTGTACAGAAGACAGCTTGTTTGAGCAGAGGACATTTGAGCAGAACACAGAATGGGGAAGAAAGAAGGAACCATAAAAGTTCTTGGGAAAGAATATTTTAGCCAGAGGAAAGATTATTGTCATGAGCTGAATTGCATCCTTTTCAAATTCATATTTATTTATTATTTATTTATTTATTTTTAATATGAAATTTATTGTCAAATTGGTTTCCATACAACACCCAGTGCTCATCCCAAAAGGTGCCCTCCTCAATACCCATCACCCACCCTCCCCTCCTTCCCACCCCCCATCAACCCTCAGTTTGTTCTCAGTTTTTAAGAGTCTCTTATGCTTTGGCTCTCTCCCACTCTAACCTCTTTTTTTTTTTTTTTTCCTTCCCCTCCCCCATGGGTTTCTGTTAAGTTTCTCATGTGAAAACATATGGTATCTGTCTTTCTCCGTATGACTTATTTCACTTAACATAACACTCTCCACATCTGTCCACGTTGTTACAAAAGGCCACATTTCATTCTTTCTCATTGCCAAGTAGTATTCCATTGTATATATAAAGCACAACTTCTTTATCGATTCATCAGTTGATGGACATTTAGGCTCTTGTTGAAATTTGGCTATTGTTGAGAGTGCTGCTATAAACATTGGGGTACAAGTGCCCCTATGCATCAGCACTCCTGTATCCCTTGGGTAAATTCCTAGCAGTGCTATTGCTGGCTCAGCCATTTTAATTTTTATTAATTTTTTTTTAATTTTTAATTTTTAATTTTTTGAGGAACCTCCACCCTGTTTTCCAGAGCGGCTGCACCAGTTTGCATTCCCACCAACAGTGCAAGGATTCTCGTTTCTCCACATAAATTCATATATTTTTAAGTCCTAACCCCTAGTACCTCAGAATGTGTCAGTCTTTGTAGATAAGATCTTTAAAGAGGTAATTTAGGTAAAACGAGGTCACATGGGCCTCTAAAGTGACCAGTTTCTTTAGAAGAAGAAGGGATTTGGACACATACACAGAAAGAGCGGCCATATGAGGATATAGTGAAAGGAAGGGTCTACAAGCCAGAGAGAGAAGCCTCAGAAGACACCAAAACTGCTGATGCTTTGATCCCGTCCTTCTAGCCTTCAGAAGTATGAAAAACTAAATTTCTATCGTTTAAGCCATCCAGACTGTGGTATTTTGTTATGGCGGCCTTAGCAAACTAATACAAGCATGTCAGCTGGAAATAGCTTTATGGGTTTGGTGAACAGGCAGGAAGCTCAGAATGAAAGAAGGGGAGAGTGGTGGGAGGTGGGATTGGAAAGAAAGACAGGAGGTAGTAAGGAGGCTGGATTTTGTTCTTAGCAAACGTGAATAGGCTGTTGAGCAGGAGAATGACGTGAGAAACTTACAGTTAAAGAGGGGCAACCTGACGGCAGGGAGCACTACTGACTTCGGAAAGCTAGTGCAGACGCAGGAGAGTGGTTAGCAGGCACGTGCGATAGCCCACATGAGAGGCCAACGTGGCTTGGACCCGGCTGCTGGTGATGGCGTACGTGAGAAATGATTGGATTCAGAGTGTGTTCTAAGGGTAGAGCCAACAGACTTTGCCAATGAACTGAAGTACTGCGCGAAGGAAAGAGAAGCTAACGTGAACCTGTATTTTGCAAGTAAGTAAAAGGGCTAATGATGGTTCCATTTTCTGAGTGGGGAAACCTGGAGGAATGTAGGCTATGTTTTGTTATGCTAAGTGCACCATGAAATATGTTTCCTTTATTTAAAAAATTGTAAGTCTGGCATTTGAGGGAAACACAACAAATATAGGACTATATGAGCCGGGGGGGGGGGGGGGGGGGGGGGGGGGGGGGGGGGGGGGGGGGG
>NW_024412394.1:36088743-36103452 GCF_014898765.1 Herpailurus yagouaroundi | reverse complement strand
GTAATCTCACTCTTCACAGTTGAGCACTTTTACCAGCTAATGGTGCATATTTCTAAACTTTTTTCCTAGGTATGTTTACTCTCTCTCTTACAATCTCTCTCTCTCTCTCTGTCTCTTTCTCTCTCTCTTTCTCCTATCACACACTCATTCACACACACACTTACACATACAGGCATGCATACACTTGTTAGAAACTGATTTCAATCATGATAAAAACGTGCCACAATTCTCAAAAGACAAAGAATTCAATGGCACATACGTTTATTTCCCTTTCCCCCCCTTTTTTTTAACTTTAAGGAAGCTTGTTAGAATTGTATGTAGAAGGTCAGACAGTGGGTGGTAAAACCACCACTTTGCGGAAAAAAGAGTGGCATTCTCAAATGGCAGTGGTTGCTGTTATTCTGGGCTCCACATTCTGGATCTTTGTTTTCAACTGGATTTGGTTTTTATTAAGGTGAATTTTGTTCAATATATTCAAATGTTATTTGTAATTTTACAAGTGGATCATTTTGGGGGCCTGATGAGAAATTATAAATACCAACCAAAGGATTTCTTAACTTCTTATTTGGCTAATTATTACTATTTTAAACAGTCTAAGTCTTTTTACGTAGTAATCTATTTTTTCTGACATTTTTATATGATTAAACCAAATGTGAACAAGGCAATTCAAGAAATCAAATTTACTTGCTTAATTCACCAAGTCTCCAGATGGGAAAAACAGAAATGAAACGGATTCCATATAAAACATGCAAAAGAAGGGACAAAATAAAGTTAAAATTTTCATCTGAAATACTTTAACAGATTAAAGTTTTTAACCCATAGAGACACCATAAAATAAGGTAAAGTAAAAAATTATGTGTGTGGCTACTACATTATTATGTATCACAGCAAAACATTGTGATATGTTGTGCATGATTCTGGAACAGAGATTCTCAGTCATAAACCAACTAATTCTTAACAGCCCACCCTGTTCTGTTCTATATGGTTCTTCTTCTCAATCACCATACAACAAGAAATATATCTAGAACAAATGAGTTACACAGTGCTCTTAAAGAGAATGAGCCAATTCAGAGGACCAAATATAGCCCTGAGGGAAGGAAATAGAGAACCTGTATGAGGTCTTTGGAAAGAGAAATGATGTCTCTGCCAGTCACTGTGGCACACCTTTAATGTTAAAATCTAATTTAGTCCTTGCATCAACCCTAATGAATGTTATTATTCCATTTTGTAGACAAGCAAACAGACCCAGAGATGTTCAGTGACCTTCCCAAATTTTTCTATCCAGTAACTTGCAGAACAGGATGGAACATACACTGTTGACTTCAAGGGCTGGGTTCTCTCTTCCATGATCGAACACCCTCTACTCTGCACTGGAAGGCTGCTGCACTGGTGTTTACTAGAACATTCCCCAGTGGCAATTTCCATGTGTATGTCACCTGGCTTTATAGCTCTTCTATATTAAAAATGTTTAATAATTGTATTTCGTATTTCCATAACTGCATAGTAAAACTCAATGTGTTTGAATCACCTTTGTATTTCCAGGCTGTAACACTATACTTTACACAGAGTGGATGTGAAATAGGTATTATTTGAAGGGATAATAAAGATTGATCTTCCGGCATCTCAAAAAGAGAAATTATCCATGACAGTAAAAGCCTATTTTTATTTAAAACCATGTTATAAACACATTATACATCTTAGTTTAATATTCACAGTGAAAATAAAGCAGAAGGAGAAACATGAAAATTTTATTTAGAAACGTAAAAGTCGGGAGCACCTGGGTGGTTAATCAGTTAAGCTTCCTATTCTTGATTTCGGCTCAGGTCTTGATCTCGCTGTTGGTGGGATCAAGCCCCGCGTTGGGCTCCACACTGTCAGCACAGAAGCTCCCTGGAATCCTCTTTCTCCCTGTCCCTCTATCCTTTCCCCCTTTCTTTTTCTCAAAATAAATAAATAAAAATTTTAGAAAAAAAAAGAAATGTAAAGGTGGAATCAATAGTTCCCAAACTGTTTAGACAAAAGACATAATCAGTTCTTGAGAATTAAGTACTTTCCTTTATTGGGTTAATCTTTACAGTGTTGAAAGAAATTAAGAATTCTTTTTAAGTTTGTTTGTTTATTTTGAGAGAGGGAGAGAGTGCTCGAAAGAGCACACGTAAGGGAGGAGCAGGGAGAGAGGGAGAGAGAGGATCCCACCCAGGCTCCACTCTGTCAGTGCAGACCCCAATGTGGGACTCAATCCATGAATTGTGAGATCATGACCTGAGCCAAACACAGAATCCCACACTTAACCAACTGAAGCCACACAGGTGCCCCAAGAATTTTGTTATTTTAAATGATTTCTCGGTAGTAGTACAATCCATTACTCTTCCTTGAGCTGTTAACATTTTGTTTGTAAATAGTTACCAAATGAGATGGTTTATGGCTACACATATATTTCTCTATCCAAATGTTAAATTGGCATGTATAATAACACCAATTTTGAACTTTTCTTCATTTTTTTAATATTTAGCTGATAGAGTTTATCTAGGACACAGCTGCAGGTATTTATGTAAGCTAATTGGAATAAAAGATGGCCAAATTCTTAATTTTGTGAGGTCGTATTAAGCAACTGAATAGTTTTTTGACTCTATATTACTTGTGAATCTTAAGCTTTTATGGTATTATAAATAATTTATATGCATACTACATTTCTCACAAATAGTTTTGTTCTGGCTGTAAGAAGATTTCTTCTACAAACAGGTTAGGTGCCAAATGCGAGAGCGATTTGTTTCTTGACTTTCAAAATTGGAAAAAGTAAGTATAACATTTTTAATATAGTGACATAATGAATTTTTGTCTTTTATAATTCCCAGTTTCAAGTAATTTAACAGTTTCTTTATAAGATCTTCAGTTGGTGGATTCAGATCACAAATTTTTCCCATTGTAAAGAAAGGATAACTTGCCATTTAAGTTGAAACAAGCAGTCTTCTTTCTGGAAAAGGAAGAGTAAGATGCAAAGTTCTGCTGGGAAAGGAAGAGAAAGTAGAAAGCCAACTGCTTCTCCCAGGGGATTGTGGGAGGGGGAAGACAGATAAAATTCACAAGAAGACTTCAGACTATGGGCCCAAATCTTAGGGAACAAATTGTATTGTTTAGTTTAAGAGAAAAAGCGAAAGCAGAGGAATATAGGTCACTCCCCTTTGGAGCCCAAGGAAAAGACTAACGTGAAGTGTGTCCTCAAACAACATGGCAGGAGGGGTGGAGATAGTAGTGGCGCACATTAGAGTAGCCATAGCAGAAGAAGATATTTGCACAAACAAGCCTGACTGGGAGTTCTCAAGCTGAATTTGGACTCAAAAAAGAGTCCAAGAATTCTAACACACTCTTTGGGGGAAATGGAATATACTTAAGAGTTTGGCTGGTGAACCTGCCAGATGGGCTTATCATAATAAAGGCAAAGAATGTTTCACAAGGACTAGAGAACGGCAGGCTTATTGAGGTAGGAATTCCAAAGAAGTTATAGGCAGAACTCGTAAGAGACCCCCAGTGAAAGTGAAAGCTAAAGTAGGATCTTGTCACCAAGATGATGTGCAAACAGGACACCACCAGCCGTCTGGAGGCCTGCAAGGTGGCTAATGACCAGGCCGACTAGAGAGCAGGACGGAGAGCAAAGATTTCTAAAGACAGAGACCAAGACAAGGATTGATGCATTCTGCTTGTTGTTTACACAGTGAAGTCGTGTAAACCCTCTATCTCTCTTGCTTTAACCCAGATCCCTCTTGAAGGTGGGCCTGGAGAGAGTGGGAAAATTTCAATGACTCAGCAGTGATTCAGAAGAGAAGAGTAACAGAAAACACTCTCTTGTATTCGAAGATACTGAGGTGCCACTAATGGGCAAGGTTAAGCTCTCACTCTCTTCCACTGTGACACAAGGACTTGTGAGGAAGGGTAGGTACATTTTCTTTGCTCATTTGTAAGTCAGTGCAGTCCTGCAATTCTTCTTGACAACTTTTTTCACTTATCTTTTAAAAAGTCAATCAGTTTCCTAAATTGAGACACCATTGAGGCATGGGGCTCCCTTCCTCCAATGTTGTATGAAGCTTCTTAGCAGTCATAGTATTGGCTTACACTGCTTTGCCACACACTGTCTTCTTTTGAAGACTTTAAAGGGTCTTGAGCCCACTGAATTATTTTTGGGTAGTAATGATTTGTGGGGAGGAGCACTTTCATCAGCCTTGGGCTTTAAGTTTTCCCTTTCAGTCTTTAAGAAACATTGATGCTGATTCTCTATCTACGCTACAATGTCTTTGTATTTGGCCAATCACATTTCTTTGCCTTTGGTTAATTGGTTGATTTGTTAACTTATTAAATATTTACAGCAGAGGTGCCAGGCACAGTGGACAAAACTTAAACATCAGACATGGTCTCTGTCCTTATGCAGTTCACATTTTGATTATTTGGATGAATGTCACTGCAGAGGCACAGCACAACTCCTGCATGAATAGTTTGTTCCTTATTCTTTTTCTAAATTTTTTTTTCAATGTTTATTTATTTTTGGGGCAGAGAGAGACAGAGCATGAACGGGGGAGGGGCAGAGAGAGAGGGAGACACAGAATCGGAAACAGGCTCCAGGCTCTGAGTGGTCAGCACAGAGCCTGACGCGGGGCTCGAACTCACGGAGCGCGAGATCGTGACCTGGCTGAAGTCGGACGCTTAACCGACTGCGCCACCCAGGCGCCCCTGTTTGTTCCTTGTTCTTTACAAATATTCCCACTGTCAAAAAATCCATCCTTTATGTATATACTTTGTCATCTTTTTCCCGCTTTCCATTTTTATTTTTCTCTGCTGTTGTTCCCCTTGTAATTTTATACCTTTCAATAACACTTTCAACATTTTCATTATGCTTGCGCTTATAGGACCTTATAAAGTTCCTAATGTTTTGGAAAACAGTTTGAAGTTAATCATGCATACAGAAAGCATGGTGACTAATAAAACCCACAATAGCCAAATCTTTAACAACCTGCTACAACCACTAACACCATGTGCTGGTGATGAGCTTTTGCTCTGAGGCATAGCTTTGTTCATATCCAAAGCTATCTCTGAGTTGAAAGCTTATAAGTGAAAAAAAAAAACCTACTTTTTAGAAAAAAAAGTCTAATTAATTAACTGAAATAAATATAAACAATAAAGTAGCACCTATAAAGATAAAATTTAATTAAAAATTCCTGCCTTTAAAAACTTATTAAGGAGAGAATTATTTTAAAATAATATTGAAAAATATAAAAAGCCTCCATAATAGAATTGTGTATAAGATGTTAGGGGACTCTAAATGAAGGAATGTTTAATTTTCTACAGAGACGAGGTTATATTTGATGGGAGCTTTGGATACTAGGCAAGAACTGGTTGAATAAATAGGAAAAAATGAGGCCAGTACAGAGAACTCCATAAGTACAGGCAGAGAGGTGGGAACACCACCATGAGGGAGAGAGAGAGGAGGCGAGAAGGTAAATTGGGGTCTGATGGCAAGGGACTCTGTATGTCATGCTAAGGAGGCTGTAGGTAATTCTATCAGCAGTGGAGAGTCCGTAGATGCTTTAATATTGACTGTTCATGCTTGGGTTTTGGAGCTGTCTGGCACCAGAGTGAAGGAACGTTTGTGATCGGGGAGAAGTAGAGAGTATTGGTATTCACTGGAGTGTGTTCCTCATTTCCTTCATGAGACCACTTCTTGTAGCATGATTTTTTTGGTTTGTGAGTTAAAATATCAATTAGGAATATTCTACAAACCAAACAAATTCTCTCCGTGTTATACACATTATATCTAATTGTTGACTTGATTGCTTTCTAATAGTGCTAACTTTTCATTGCTGAAGAAAACCCAAGTCTCAGAAACATGACTTTATCAGAAAGAAAAATTAAGAAAATAATCCTGTTTACAATTGCTTCAACAGACTAAAATACCTAAGAATAAAGTAGCCCAGGAGGGAAAATAGCTGTACACTGAAAACTGTAAGACACCGATGAAAGAAACTGAAGACACAAATAAATGGAAATATATACTGATTAGAAGAATTCATATTATTAAAATATCCATACTACCCAAAGTAATCTATATATTTAGTGCAATCCCTATCAAAATTCCAATGGCATTTGCCACAGAAATAGAAAAACAATCCTAAAGTTTGTATGGAATCACAAAAGATCCTGAATAGAAAAAACAATTTTGAGAAAGCAGAATAAAGCCGAAATAAAGCTGAAGGTATCACACTTCCTGATTTCAAACTATATTACAAGGCAGTAGTAACCAAAACCAGAATACTATTGTCATAAAAGCAGATACATAGATCAATGGAACAGAATAGAAAGTCCAGAATTAAACCCATGCTATATGGTCAACTAATTTACCACAACGTAGTCAAGAATATACAATGGGGAAAAGACAGTCTTTAATAAATGGTGTTGGGAACTGGACAGCCTCATTCAAAAGAATGAAATTGGACCCCTGTCTGGCACCATACACAAAATTAAGTCAAAATGGATTTACGTATTGAATGTAAGACCTGAAACCATTAAAATTCCTTAAGAAAACATAGGTGGTTAGATCCTTGGCATCTGTCTTGGCAATGATTTTTTTTTTTTTTGATTTATCACCAATGAAAGCAAAAATAAACAAGTGGGATTACATCACAGTTAAAAAACTTCTACACAACAAAGGAAACCCTCAACAAAATAAAAAAGCAACCTATGGAATGGGAGAAAATATTGCAATTTATACATCTGATACAGGGTTAATATCCAAAATATATAAACAATCCATACAACTCAATAGCAAAACAAAACAAAACAAACAAAAAACACTAATTAAGAAATGGGTAGAGGAATTGCATAGACATTTCTCCAAAGGTATACAGATCGTCAACAGATACCTGAAAATGTACTCAACATCACTAATCATCAGGGAATGCAAATCAAAACCACAAGGAGATACCACATCACACCTATTAGAATGACTGTCATGAAGAAGACAAGAGATAACAAGTGTTGCAGAGGATGTGGAGAAAAGCAAGCCTGTTAACTGTTAGGAGTGTAAATTACATCAGCCACTATGGAAAATGGTATGGAGGTTCTTCAAAAAATTAAAAACAGAATACAGTTATCATCCAGCAATCCCACTTCTGGTTATACATCTGATGGAAATGAAAGCAGAGTAATTGAAGAGATCCCCACACTTATATGTTCATTGCAGCACTATTTACAATAGCCAAGCTATAGAAACAACCTAAGTGTTGACAGATGAATGGATAAAAAAGATGTGGTATGGATATACAATGGAATATTATTCAGCCATGAGAAAGAAGGAAATTCTGCCCTTTGCAACAACATGGGTGGAATTTAACTATTATGCTAAATGAAATAAGCCAAACAGAGAAAGACAAGTACTGCATGCTATCACTTATATATGGAATCTATAAAAATAAAGTTAAAACTCTTAGAAACAAAGAATAGAAAAATAGTTGCCAGAGTTAGGAGAGTGGGGGAAATAGGAAGAGGTTGTTAAAGGGGTACAAACTTTCAGCCATAAGATAAATAAGTTCTGAAGATCCCATGTAAAACATGGGTGACCATATTTGACAACACTGTATTGTATAATTAAAATTTGCTAACGGAGTAGAATTCAAATGGTCACAGCAAAAACAAACAAAACACGTAAATATGTAATGTGATGAATGGAAGGGAATCCTTTCACAATGTATACAGATATCAAAATTTACCAGTGGTATATTTTAAATACCTTACAATTTTATATCCATTATACCTTGACAAAACCTGAAAAAAATTAATTTATGAATTGTGAAATTTCATTTTGGAATATCTTGACTTATGGGAAGATTCTTTTGATGGAACTCTTATTTTAATAGGACACATTTAAAAAATTTTTATTTTAAATTTATTTTTAAATGCTTTTTAAAAGTTTATTTGCTTATTTTGAGAGAGAAAGAGAGGGAGGGAGGGGCAGAGAGAGAGAGAATTCCAAGCAGGCTCTGCACTGTCAGCACAGAGCTTGATGCAGGGCTCAAACCCACGAACTGTGAGATGGTGACCTGAGACAAAATCAAGAGTCAGACGCTTAACTGACTGAGCCACCCAGGTGCCCCTAAACGGACACATTTTTATTATACATTGGAATAGAAATGGAATTGAGAGCACCTCCTTACAATTTTGCAGTGTTTGGAAAAGTATTCAAAGGATAATAAACTTTTATTTTAAGAATGTTCTTTAAAAGAAAAGGAATAAACAACTCAATAGATGACTCTGAATGAAATTACTTGGCCTGAAAAATGTATCTGTTCCAACACACACACACTAAAGAAAAGAAAAATAGAAATGAGAATAGACTTCACTTAGCAAGTATTTTTCTGAGTATATCAAAACTTTTAGGAAGTATTTTTCTTAATAAAAAATATATTTCATAGAGAAAAGTAAATTGAAAGTATTCTAACTTCAAATATACTTATCAGAAAATTCAATTATGAAGAAGATTTCAATATACTATAAAACAACTTTAGAGACTGAAATCTGTATCAGGACTAATTAACTTATTTTGTTTTTGTTTTATATGTTTTATTTTTAGAAAATTATAGCTTTGAGAATCATTTTTGAATAAAACTATTTTATACATTCACCAATACAATAAAATCACCTGCCAGTTAATAAATAAATATTTCAAAAAGTCATATAACTTTAATGATTTTTACTGTTTTTTGTTCAGACTCAGATGTGTTGTAGTTAACAAATCATGTAGGCATTTTAATAACCACATAACCTTGAGAAAGTAATTTAACTTCGTTAACTTTTAGTTTTCTCATGTACAAATGAGAGTCATGTTATCTATGTTACAGTTAAGTATGAGGGATAAATAAAATAATATATTTAAAGTGCTAATCACAGTCTAGCAATATTATTAACATTGCCTTTTCTTAAAAAAAAAAGACAACAATCACAGAGACAATAAGTGTTTAAGGAACACTGCCTACTGGCTTAATCCTATGTGAGGTATTATGACAAATGCAGGAATAAGTCTCCTACAAACTACTAGAAAAGATACCTTGTACATCCATGAAGAATGTAGAAGAAATGATTATATGTGGCAGATTATAGTTTTAAATTGTCATCTGTATAATTATAGAAGTAGAAAACATGTTAGAGCTAAGATACCGTAAGCTTGTGTTACTTAGTTTCTACACACATTCCTAGCACTATGTAAGGAACTAGAAATGTAAGAAGACAGAGTTTTTATTCTCGGGAAGCTCAGAATCTCCTGAATCAAGAAAGGCTTCATGCATTGGATGAGAAGCGCTGCTTTGGGTGGGAAAGTAGAACATTACGTGGGAGGGAGCAAGCGAACATTTTAGGTAGAGTGAGCTTCGTTTATGTGGGAGATTGGCTGGAGTAGAGAAAGCACTGCAGACAGGTGGGGGGCTGGGTAAGCAAAGAGAAATTCCATGATAAAAACCCTTGAGGTTGTTTTCTGAGTATGGCATCAGTGTGTTGCCTGGCAGAAGTACATTTTTCCTGAGTCCTGTTAGGTTACTAGGTTTTCTGTTATTAGCTTTGTAAGTTTTACATTCCTCCTGTATTACTCTAAGAACAAATAATGTGGGCTTCAATCTTTTTAACGCTCATTCCTATATCAGCCAGTTCTCAACCATGGGGAGGGATGGAAGTAAGAGCTACACTGTGGTGTGGAGTAATCTTGTGGGTAGATTTTTCCAGACATTTGACGCAGAAAGACATTCCATACCACCATAACATATTAGACACCATTCCTAATTTTACAGGAGGAAACCAAGGCCCATAGCAGTTGCCTAAGATCGCACTGTGTGTGGAGGGCTGGAACTCAAACTCCAGTCTTCTGACGCCTGGTGGTGGCTTTTTCCACTAGGTCAGTATCCCCAGAATGAGCTCCCAGGGACAATCATTCCAGGAGGTGTTAATTGGGGCTTCCCAAACAAAGGGCTCTGGGGAAGAAAATAATCTTGGAAATGATGCATATTAAATTCTTCTCTCAAAGATCCAGAATATCATAGTAGTACATTAAAAACTTACAGGAGTTCCAACAGTAAAAAAAGAAACTTATTTAAAATGTTGAATAGTTAGGGGCACCTGGGTGGCTCAGTCAGTTAAGTAGCTGACTTCGGTTCAGGTCATGATCTCGTGGTTTGTGGGTTCGAGCCCCACATCAGGCTCTGTGCTGACAGCTCGGAGCCTAAGCCTGCTTCGGATTCTGTGTCTCCCTCTCTCTGTTCCTCCCCTGCTCACGCTCTGTCTGTCTCTCTCTTTCTCAAAAATAAATAAAGATTAAAAAAATTATAAAAAATATGGAATAGTTAAAATGACATATTTGCAGAGGAAGACTTTTTTTGCGCATCTTTCTTTTTTTTTTTTTAATTTTTTTTTTCAACATTTATTTATTTTTGGGACAGAGAGAGACAGAGCATGAACGGGGGAGGGGCAGAGAGAGAGGGAGACACAGAATCGGAAACAGGCTCCAGGCTCTGAGCCATCAGCCCAGAGCCTGACGCGGGGCTCGAACTCCCGGACCGCGAGATCGTGACCTGGCTGAAGTCGGACGCTTAACCGACTGCGCCACCCAGGCGCCCCGTGTGCATCTTTCTAATAGGGAATCATTTTCCCTTAACACCAGTTTGGGATGACCTCACCACTCTTTATCCTCATTTCTCCAATAAGGGCAGTCCCATGGGTTTTGCTGGGTGCAGCTGAGGTGAGGGGGAACCAAGCTTCTTACTGAGAAGAAAAGTCAAAGGGCTTCACAGCAGGACTCCACCCTCACTGGTGATTGACAGTATCACCGGAGTCTCCATTTTATCGAGTGTCACAGACTGGGGAGGCATACACTGGGCTGAAATAGGAGCTAAGTGTATCTTATTTCTCATTTATTGAAAGCAGTATGGGTAGCAGTTAAGAGATTGTGTTTGATGTCAGCTAGCCTTCTTCTTGTCTAGCTACGCCATTTAGCAGTTCTGTGATTTGGGGGAAGTTATTTAAACTCTTTCAGCCTTCATTTCTTCAACTGTAGAATGAAGATAATAATTCCTAAAGGTAAGAATTATTGTGAGAATGAAATACTATAATATAAAGCTTATAACATGTCACATAAAATGCATCTTATATGTGTTGAAGATTCTTATCAGAATTCTTGGCACATATTTTGTGTTCCTGCTCAATAAATGTAGCCAGTTGAGTCCTATGTGAAAACTCCTGCTTACTGAGTATACGTCACAGGAATGTGCCACGTGGTGTTTACACACATAGCTCTATATGTATACACACAAGTGTATATAAATGTGCTTCCTGTTTTGCAAATTCACACAAATAGTTGTCATTTAGTGAAATGCCCTGTGTACCAAGCACTCTAAGACTTTTTATGAATTATCTAATTTAATCTTGACAATAATCACAAGATATCGATTCAATTAGTACTTCCATTCTATGAAGGAGAGAATTGAGGCACAGAAAGGTTAACTTGTCCAAGGTTACACAAGTAACACAGTGGCAGAGCCTGGCTTTGAACCCAGCCCAATATTATGCTCCCCTACTTCTTTAATTAAGATAAAAGGTTGCTTAATTTTGAATTTAAAATTCCTATTTTTCATTAGACATATAAGCAGAGTATAATACACTTGTGTTCAGGAATTGCTTTGATATCTATAAAAAAACACTAAAATGGATCTTAAAAAATTTTTAAAATCCATCATACAACTATCCACACATAACTGTCATGTGATATATAGATCTTTCCCAAGTTTTCAGGGAGGTATGTCCCAATAAACCCATGGCAGTTTGAAAATATTGTAAGTTAAAAATATATTTAATACACATAGCTTGCCAAACATCATAGCCTAGCCTAGTTTACCTTAAACGTGCTCAGAACACTTACATTACCCTATAATTGGGCAAAATCATATAACAAAGTGTCTCTTGTGTAATAGAGTGTTGAATATCTCTGGTGTAATTTCTTGAATACTGTACCGAAAGTGAGCAGTAGGGCATTTGTGTGGGTACAGAGTGGTTGTCAGCTGTTGGCTGCTCTCGCTGGTGATCGCGGGTCTAACTGAGAGCCGTAGCTCGCTGCCCCTACCCGGGATAACGAGGGAGGATCCTACCAAATATCACTAACCCAGGAGAAGATCGAAATTCAAAACTCCCAGCACAGTTTCTATCAAATGTGTATCACTTTTGCACCATCATACAGTCAAAAAATTGTAAGCTGAACCATCATAAATCGGTCCCCTTGTAGCCGTTGCACAAAGGGACATTTTTTTCATAATTATAATCAATGTTGCGTTCTTATCAATAGTTATTAAATCCTAGAGGCTTTAACGTTTCATTTTAGGTCTCATAATTATCATTTTTAATACCTAATATTTCATCAAGATAACATAACATTTTGCTCAATCATGTCTCTATTTGTCCGACATTTTGGTCTTTCCCAACCCTCCAATTATTCTGTGCACAAAATTCAGGAGTTTCTTTTAATGAAAAAAAAAATGCAATGAAAATTCTGAATTGTCCATATTTTTTGGTCAATTTTAAACTCGTTATTTCTTTAATGAGTTGCATTTGGGATTCCAGGTACAGAATATTGCTATCCTTTGAAAAGGCTACTTAGTATTTTCTGGAATTTTTAAAGCCAGACTGGGAGTGCACATATGTGATTCTTTCTTAGGGAATACAGGATGGCCTGCTCACACAAGCATCCCAGTTGGACATTTATCAGCACACATCCTTTACATTCAGAAATAGAGAAGGGAGAGACCAGTCAATGACCAACTCTTACAGAAGAGAAACATATTTCCTGTTATTACTCACCCCTTGAGATACATTACACAGTGGCAACCATTCTGCTGAAATGGCTGGTTCCAGATTTTCTGTTGTCTTCCTCTTCTGGTTAGCCTTTCAGTTATATTCAGAGTGTTGCCACTCATAAAAGAGTATCCCTCTTCTATTTCACTCAAAAGATACTATTATTCCTTTGCAATCTCTGGATCCCCAAAGCATTTGTTTTTCCTAATTGAATCCACCTGCTCTAAAATTACAAGTTTCATTCTTCTTACTGCCTCATTACAATAGGTTTTGACAGAATATGAGATATTCATACTGATTTTTTTTTATTCACTGGAATTTTTTCTGAGGTTATGGAATACATATAGAAATGGTCTGGCTACAGTCCATTTTGCCATCTAGCTTTTAGCTACTGAACAAATACCATGTTATCTACTTTTGGATCATATTCATATTAGAAAAAAAATTTCTTGAGGTTTAAAAACTTTTTCTTCCAGAGGGAGGCATACACTAAATTCAGTATTTACAGTTTATCCCAACAGTGCAGAGCCTGCTTAGGAAATGCTTCCAGAGTATATCGAAAGGTTAAGCTTTGTGTACCTTTCTTGGAGAACCAAGAACAGCTTGCCTACCTTTGCAACCCTAGGGGAAGTGATCACTGCACAAACTTCATATTTCAAAATAGAACAGAAAAAAAGCAACAGCTCTCAAAAGACTCCTTTAAGAAAAGCAAAATTATAGAACTTGAATATTTTCTGAAATGTTTGGCTTCATGACATATTTACATTAGGAACCCACTGTTTTCCTTGAGCTCTCAAACTTATTTTAAGACCTATATCATTCTAAAGCTATAAGTTAACAGCTGAATGATGGAGTTTTACAGGATGTGCTGTGGACAGGGTGCGGGCAGAGGAAAGCATATGTTTTCACACTTTAAGTTGGTAAGAAAAAAGGTATTTGAGGATAAATTGGCATTGAAAGGCAGGAAAGTTTTGGTTGGTTGGAAAAAAAAAATGTCTGCTCTGTTGAACCTCAATGTTTAAGTTCTTCAAAATCATGCACAATTTTTTTCATGTTTCACATTTTTAAGCAAACTTGAAGAAAACGTGGGGAGGGTAGGGCTTTTGTGATCCTAGACTGAGTCTGGCTTTCCATGGATGTTCTCATCCTCCATTGTGGTGCTGGTACTGCGAGATGTATCTCAGTGAAAAAAGTACAACTAGAAATTACCCTCAAATTTTCCTGCCACCAAGATATTTCCACTTAAACATCCTGCTGCCATATGACACTTGTTTAATGTTTTACTCATCTTTTTGCTGCCTCTTAAGACTAGTCTCTTTTCTCATTCCTCAAACATGGAAGCTTACAATTCATTTTGACTTCCTTTCCCTCACATCAATGAGTCACGAAGTCTTCCTCATGTATCTGAAACCGCTTGGCCAGCCCACAGCTCCTCATTACACCATGCCCTTGAAGGAGCACACATCTGATACAGAATATGTTTTGGAGTTAGACATCCTGGGACCAAATCCTAACAGTGTCATGTACCAGCGAGGCTAAATAAAATTGTGCCAATACACCCACCTTATTGGATTGGGGTAACTATAAAAAATAGTTATGATGTTTGACACAAACCAGGCTCTATAAATGAAAGTTAGGATTATTAACCTCTTTCCTTCTACTGTTCTCCCTCCCTTCCAAGTTCACCACCAACCAGTCAGTCCAACTAAAACATTTTCAGCATACTATCCCCACCTCCTGGACTCCCCAGTATTCACTGGCACCACAAAGCTTGGCTCTATGATTCTTGGTCAGCATTCTCTCTCTCAGCATACTTGAACGCTGCACTTTAGCCAGCCATAT